>NC_082640.1:2881206-3497143 GCF_028023285.1 Balaenoptera ricei | reverse complement strand
TGATGTCACAGAATTACATGTTTATACATTGTATGCCCCCAAACATAAACTGATAATTATTTTAAATGCATTAGTCCTTTATATTATGTAGAAAACAAGATTTGGAGTTACAAACCAAAGTTGCAGTAATATTAGCTTTTACACTAATAATTTTTTCTTTAAATGTGTTAATTTCTTAAACCATGTAGAAAATGAAAAGTGCAGTAACAAATCATTGTTACATTAATACTAGCTTTTATAATTTCCCATCTGTTACTTTTATTGAGATATTCATTTCTCCACGCAGCTTCAAGTTACCACGTAGTGTCCTTTCATTTCACCTTACAGGACTCCCTTGAGCATTTATTGCAGGGCAGG
Source organism: Balaenoptera ricei (assembly GCF_028023285.1). Classification (NCBI taxonomy): domain Eukaryota; kingdom Metazoa; phylum Chordata; class Mammalia; order Artiodactyla; family Balaenopteridae; genus Balaenoptera; species Balaenoptera ricei. The sequence continues at coordinate 3,496,786 of NC_082640.1, read as the reverse complement.
TCTAATGGTGAAGAACTCCCTCAGCTTTTGTTTATCTGGGAATGTCTTAATGTCTTCTTCATTTTTTTTTTTTAATATTTTATTTATTTATTTATTTATTTATTTATGGCTGTGTTGGGTCTTCGTTTCTGTGCGAGGGCTTTCTCCAGTTGCGGCAAGTGGGGGCCATTCTTCATCGCGGTGCGCGGGCCTCTCACTATCGCGGCCTCTCTTGTTGCGGAGCACAGGCTCCAGACGCGCAGGCTCAGTAATTGTGGCTCACGGGCCCAGTCGCTCCGCGGCATGTGGGATCCTCCCAGACCAGGGCTCGAACCCGTGTCTCCTGCATTGGCAGGCAGATTCTCAACCACTGCGCCACCAGGGAAGCCCCTTTTTCATTTTTAAAGACAGTTTTTCAGGGTGTAGGATTCTTCGTTGACAGTTTTTTCTTTTAGCACTTTGAATATATCAGCCCACTGTCTTCTGTCCTGTAAAGCTTCTGATGAGAAATCTCCTGATAATCTTATTGAGGGTCCCTTGTATGTGATGATTTGCTTCTTTCTACATGCTTTCAAGATTCTTCCTTCGTCTTTGTTTTTTGATAGATTGATTATGTGTCTTGGTGTAGGTCTCTCTGAGTTCATCTTACTTGGAGATTACTGACCATCTTGGATGTTTATACTCATGTCTTTCATCAAGTTTGGGAAGTTTTCAGCCATTATTTCTTCAACTGTTCTCTCTGCCCCTTCCCTCTCTTCTCCTTCTGGGATTCCCATGATGCATATTATGTTGGTCCACTTGGTGGTATGCCACAGGTCCCTTAGGCTCTGTTCACCTTTCTTCAATCTTGTTTCTTTCTGTTCTACAGACTTGAAAATTTCTGTTGCCCTATCTTCAAGTTTGCTAATTCTTTCTTCTGCCTGCTCAAATCTGTTTTTGAGTGCCCCTAGTGAATTTTTAAATTTGTTATTGTTCTTTTCAGCTCCAGAATTTCTTTTTGGTTTCTTTTTAGGTTTTCTATATTAATATTTCCATTTTGTTCACAGTTTATTTTCTTGGCTTTCTCCACATCACCCTTTAATTCTTTGAGCATCTTTAAGACAGTTGTTTTAACATCTCTGTCTAGTAGATTTGCCATCAGGTCTTTTTCAGGGACGGTTATGTTGATTTATTTTTTCTTTTGAATGAGCCACACGTTCCTGTTTCTATGCCTTGTGATTTTTGCTGTTGTCATTGTTGTCAAATACTAGACATTTGAATCTAATGATGTAGTAACTCTGGAAATCAGCTTCTCCCCTTTCCCCAGGGTTTGCTCTTTGTTATTGTTTTATTTTTATAATCTGTCTCTGAGCCAGGGATTGGTCTGAGGTGTAAACTTAAGGTTTTTTTTTTTTTTTTTTTTTTTAAGATATATTGATTGATTGATTGCTATGTTGGGTCTTCGTTTCTGCGTGAGGGCTTTCTCCAGTTGCGGCAAGCGGGGGCCACTCTTCATGGCGGTGCGTGGGCCTCTCACTATCGCGGCCTTTTTCTTGTTGCGGAGCACAGGCTCCAGACGCGCAGGCTCAGCAGTTGTGGCTCACGGGCCCAGTTGCTCCACGGCATGTGGGATCTTCCCAGACCAGGGCTCAAACCCGCGTCCCCTGCATTGGCAGGCAGACTCTCAACCACTGCGCCACCAGGGAAGCCCAAACTTAAGGTTTTTCTCAAGTCTTTTCTGAGCCTTGTCCTGGGCACGTGCAGCCACTTTCTAATTTTCCCCATATATTAGTTGTTTTTGAATGTCCTAATGTCTGGCTCCTAAAGTGAAAAATGAATGGGGGATGGAAGTCACTTCATCTGGAAGGAGAGGGGCTTGTGACAGTTGGGGGAGGAGTAACAACAATGGCTGCCGCCTCTGTGATCAGAAGCAGGAATCAGTGAACAGAGCACAGGTGTCTGCTGTTTGGAGCACAGGGTCCTTTGTGCCCACCCTGGATCCTGCACACTGTGTGCAAGATACTCCAGCAACATGTGTGCAGATGCCTTTCACAGGCTGGGGTTGGGGGATAGGTAGCTGCTCCTGGTGACCAAAAATTAACTTTGGAAATTGACCAAAATTAGCTTCAATTTACTGTCCAAGTTTTCCCTTGGACACTAGTGTCCAGGGTACCAAAATAGTTACATCAGACATATTCTGCCTAGGTAATTGTTGTCTAGGTGGGGAGACAGAGCCTGGTGCTGCCTACTCAACCATCTTCCCACAATCCTTCCCCAATATGTACATTTTTATTATACCACAGGGCCTACCTCATAGTGTCATTATGAGGATTAAACAGTTTATAAGTATAATACAAGTATCCCAGTGTCTGACATAAAGTAAGTGCTCAGTAAATATGAGCTACTAATTATATTAGGGGAAATTAAGGTGTAACTGCTAAGGAATTTGGCTTTTACTCCATAGGCAGTGGTCACACATGAACAGGGAGCTATAATCAGAGCTGTACTTAAGGAAAATTAATGGGCAGTACGTGAAGATGAATAGTTAGGAGAGAAACTCTTCTATTTATTAACCACCTACTATGTGTGCATATGCTTGAAACATTTGTACACATTTTCTCATTTAATCCTCACGAGGGAGCATATTAAATACATTTTATAAACGAAGAACCTGAGAAGTGACTCCTAACATTCTGAGATTTAAACCTAGGTCTATCTGAGTGGAAGAAATAAGTATTATTTATCGGAATAAGTATTATCAAACACAAAACAAAATAACAAGTGTTGGCAAGGACATGGAGAAATTGAAATGCTTGTGCTTTGCTGGTGGAATATAAACTGGTGTACCACTGTGGAAGACAGTTTGGTAGCTACTCAAAAAGTTTAGTTTAGAATTGCCATTTGATCCAGCAATTCCACTTCTAGGTATACACCCAAAAGAATTGAAAGCAGGAGCTCAAAGAGATATTTGCAAGTCAGTGTTCACAGGGGCATTATTCACAGTAGCCAGAAGGCGGAAACAACTCGATGTCTATCAATAGATGAGTGGATACACAAGATGTAACATATACATACAGTGGACTATTATTTAGCCTTGAAAAGGAATGGAGTTCTGATACATACTACAGCATAGATGAACCTTGAGGGCTTTATGCTAAGTGAAACAAGCCAGACACAAAAGGACAAACACTGTGTGATTCCACTCATATGAAGTATGTAGACCAGTTCATAGAGATGGAAAATATAACAGAGTATAATAGAGGTTAAAGAGGCTGGGGACAGGGAGGGATGAGGAGTTTTGGGTACAGAGTTTCTGTTTGTGATGATGAAAAATGGATAGTGGTGGTGGTTGTACAACATTGTGAATGTACTTAATGCCAGTGAATTGTACACTTAAATATGGTTAAAATGGTAAACTTTATATTGTATATATTTTACCACAGTAAAAAAGAATATACAAGCCCCAAAGTAATAATAATAGAACATAGCGTTTTCTGAAGCTCCAGATGATTTTTTAAAAATTCTAACTTGAATATGTCTGCATTTAAGAGATAGTCCCCTTCCCACCTTCTAGTACTCTAAGACTGAAAGAAGAAACCTAATCCAATAATAGAAATACTGAGTTACTGCAACACAACTCAAATATTTACTTAGAACACAAGGACAGCACTTACTACCTGTTGTTTTGATCTTTTAATTAATAAAGGAAATGGAGGTTGTGTGAGATTGGCATCAAAAAGGATAATTTTTACAGTTTTTACAAAGGTGTATACCTGTGTGGCCACCACGCTTCATGTTATACTTTGCATATCTGCTTTTCAGATTCATCCATGTTGTTATATGTTACTTATTGCTTATGTGTTACTTATTCCCGTGTATGGAAATTCTGCAGTTTGTTTATTTGTTCCCTGGTTGATAGATATTTGGGTTATCTCCAGTTTGGCTATTATGACTAAAACTGCTATGAACATTTTAATACAGTTTTTGAGTGGACATATGTTTTCATTTATCTTGGGTAAATACCAAGGAGTGGGCTTTCAAGGTTGTATATTAAGAATGTGTTTAACTTTGTAAGACACCAACAAACTATTTTCTAAAGTGGTTGTACTGTTTTAAATTCCCACCAGCAATGTGTGAGAGTTCCAGTTGCTCTATAGCCTGCGCAGTATTTGGTATTACTGATAGTCTTAAATTCTGGCCATTCTCTTGGGTGTGTAGTGGTAGCACATTGTGGCTTTACTTTGCCTCCCCTAATGCCTGATGATGTTGATCATCTTTCCATGTGCTCACTTCCCATTCGTATGTCTTCTTTGGTAAAGTATCTGTTCAAATCTTTTGTCCAATAAAAAAAAATTGGGCTGTCTTATTAATGTATATACATATATTTTAATAGTTTTGTTGAGATATAATTCACACGCCATAAAGCAACCCCCTTAAAATGTACAATTTTATGGTTTTTGTATATTCACAGAGTTATGCAAATATCACCACAATCTAATTTGGAACTTCGACTGTCCCCAAAAGAAACCCATACCTGTCAGCAGTCAGTAGGCATTCTCTCCCCACCCCCAGCCCTAATCTACTTCCTGTCTCTTTAGATTTGCCTATTTTGGATATTTCATATGATGGAGTAACAATATTTTATCTTTTGTGACTAGCTTCTTTCACTTAGTGTAAGGTCTTCAAGGTCCATCCATGTTGTAGCATGCGTCAGTACTTCATTCCTTTTTACTATGAAATAATATTCCGTTGTATGGATATACCACATTTATCTATTCATTAGTTGATTGACATTAGGACTGTTTCCACTTTCTAGCTATTATAAGTAATGCTGCTATGAACATTGTGTACAGGTTTTTGTGTAGACACATTTTCATTTCTCGGCTATATAGATATATGTGTGCAAATATTTTCTCCCTCTTGAAGAAGTCTGTGTCTTCCCTCTTGATTTTCTTGACAGTATCTTTTGGAGAGCAAAATTTTAAAGTGTTCATAAATTTCAATTCATCAATTCTTTTCCTCTATGACTCATTCATCCTTTTTGTATCTTATCTAGGAAATCTTTGCCTAATCGAAGGTCACAAAGAATTTATGTTTTCTTCCAAAAGACTTACAATTTTAGCTCTTATATTTAAGTATGCAATCCATTTTGAAACAATCTCTATGTATGGTGTGACGTAAGGATCGAGTTCATTTTCCTGCATATGAATATCTATCAGCAGTACATTTTAAAAGATGATCATTTAACCATTGGATTATCTTGGCACCTTTGGCAAAAATCAGTTGACTATGAATATGTGGATCTCCTCCTAACTCTTAATTCTGTATTCTTGATCTATATGTCCATTCTTATACAACCCTGTATTGTCCATTCAATACAACCCTGTATTGACTACTGTAGCTTTATAGTAACACTAGAAATCAGGTAGTCTAAGTCCTCCAACTTTATTCTTTTCCAAAATTCTTTTGCTTACTTGAAGTCTTTTGCATTTCCATATAAATATTGAATAAGCCTGTCAGTTTCTACAAGTATGTGGCTGCAATTTTCACTGGAATTGTGTTGAATCAATAGATAAATTTGGGGAGGATAGGGACTTCCCTGGTGGCGCAGTGGTTAAGAATCTGCCTGCCAATGCAGGGGACACGAGTTTGATCCCTGGTCTGGGAAGATCCCACATGCCGCGGAGCAGCTAAGCCCGTGAGCCACAACTACTGAGCCCGTGTGCCATAACTACTGAAACCCACGTGCCTAGAGCCCGTGCTCTGCAACAAGAGAAGCCACAACGAGAAGCCCATGCACTGCAGCGAAGAGTAGCCCCCACTCGTTGCAACTAGAGAAAGCCCACACACAGCAACGAAGACCCAACAGGCAAAAATAAATAAATAAAATAAATAAATTTAAAAAAAATTTTAAAAATATATAAATTTGGGGAGGATTGACACAGCAATGACATTGAATCTTCTGATCAATAAACATGGAATATCTTTTCATTTTCATTGCACCTTTAATTTCTTTCAGCTGTGTTTTGTATTTTTCAGTGCCTAGGTTTTGCCCGTATTTTGCTAAATTATCCCTAAATATTTCATACATTAAAAAATTAAATTTCCATTTTACCCCTACTGTAAGAATATGATAGATGTTTGCATAATGACCTTATATCCTGTAACCTTGCTCTCACCTTTTCTAGTTGCTTTTTTGTAAATTCCTTTTTTTCGACATAGACAACCAAGCTGTCTGCAAATAAAAAGTTTTACTTCTTTTTTTTCCCCGATCTGTATGCCTTTCATTTTTCTTGTCATGTTGCACCTGGTGGGACCTCCCGTACAATGCTTAATAAAAGGGTGAGAGCAGACGTTATTGCCTTATTCATAATTTTAGGAGGAAAGCATTTAATTTTTCAAAATTATTATATTAACTATGGGGTTTTTTTGCAGGTGCCCTCTATCAGGTTGAGGAAACCCCCTTCTATTCCTAGATTGCCGAGAACTTGTATGACTTGGTGTAGAATTTAGTCAGATGCTTCTTGTACACCTATTAAGATGATACATAGTTTTTCTTTTTGCTCTGTAAATATGATGTAAATATGTAAAAACTATGTAAATTTTTGGTTTACAAGGTGGTTTTTGAATGCAAAAACAACCTTGCAGTCCTGGGATAAATTCCACTTGGTTGTAATTTACTTTCCTTTTGATAAATTATTCAAAATGATTTCCTAATATCTTGTCAAGGATTTTTGCATCTACATCCAGGGAGCTATTAGTGTGTAGTTTTTGTTTCTTGTAATATCATTGTCTGGTTTTCCTATCAGGTTAATGCTGCTGCACAGACTAAGGCGGGAAGTGTTTTCCTCTTTTATTTTCTGGATGAGTTTGTGTAGAATTGGTACAATAACTTCTGTAAATTTTTGGAAGAATTCACCAGTGAAGCCATCTGGGCTTGGAGTCTTCTTTGTGGGAAGATTTTTGTGATTGGACTAATCAGGTTATCTATTTCTCCTTTAGTGAGTTTTGGTATTTTGGACGTGACATTGTCATCAAAGTTGTCAAATTCATTGGCATAAAGTTTGTAATACTTCCTTTTCATCCTTTTACCCTGTAGAATCTGCAAGAAGATCTTCTCTCTCGTTCTTGGTGATTTGTCTCCATTTTTTAATTCTTTGATCTATCTGGTTAGAGGTTTATCAATTGTATTAATTTTTTCAAAGAATCAGATTCTGATTTCATTGATTTACTCAATTGTTTTTGTTTTCTATGCCATTGACTTCTGTCTTTTATTATTGCCTCCTTTCTGCTTGGTTTGGGTTTAATTTTATTCTTTTTCTGATTTCTTAAGGTGGAAGCTTAGATGACTGCACCTTCTATTCTTTTCTAATAAAAGTGTTTGTTATAAATTTTCTTAACATGCACTGCTTTTACTGCACACTGCAACTTCTGATGTTGCATTTTCATTTTTACTTAGTTCTTCATAATTTATAACGGTCATATTTTACTTAGAAATGTGTTGTCTAATTTCCAGTAGTTTTGCAGAGGGGGGTGGATTTTCCAGATGTATCTGTTACTGATTTCTAGTTTAATTATTTTGTAGTCAGAGAAAAACCACTTTGTTTGCAATTCTTTTGAATTTGAGGGTTGTTTTATGGCCCATAAGATGGTTTCTCTTCATGAATGTCCCATGTGTTGTTGGGAAAAAATGTGTATTGTTGAGTGGAATGTATTTGTTCACTAGAACAGAGGAATTTATGCTTTTTTTTAGGTTCAGAAGACAAAGACCATATTGTGGTTGTTCTAACTGATCCTAAGAGATCTGTTCTGAGTTTACATTTTCACGTTTTCAAGGCTAATTTTAAGTTTGCACACAGATTTGAAAAACCCTTGCCCTTGCTTTTCTTTTTCACCATGTTATAAACTGTATATTGGTCTTGCTGACATTTTCTACTCATGTTACTTAAGGCCAGGATTGAGTTTAAATGTAGATGGTGTAAGTGAGATGTGAGGCAGGCTAGTTAAGGGCATGGCTCTGAGAGTCGGGTGGACCCATGTTCCAGTCTTTATTCTGCTACTTAATATGTCTGTGTTCATGGGCACATGGTCTTTCAATCTTGCAAGGCTTTTGTGAAATCAGCTTTGACAACAGCAGTGAAGCACCTGTGCATGGTACAAGTCAGGGACAAATGACACTCTTGCTGTTACGGGACCTGGGGGAGTCATGGGAAGCAGCCACACGGTTTCACTGTCAGAACGTGTCTGATGAACCTGGAGGCCTTTGTTAGCCATTTATTTACCCACATGTGTCGAGCACTTGCCTTCTCTGAGCTGCTCCTCAGAGTGACTGTAGTACGCATGTCTCCTAAGAAGGGTTATTTATTCTTATTTTCTAACCCTATACAATGAATTTGTTTATTGGGTAGCTCTTCTCAGTGATGGAAGAAATGAGGCACCATGCTGATAACGATCACCTAGGAACGTGAGGCCATGAGAAGGGGAGGGGGTCCCATCAATTCCTACCAGAGGCCTTGAATGCCTGTGTCATGTACCATTAGGTTAAGCACCAGAAAGACGACACCTGGAAATAAGCTCGCAAATCAGAATAGAAAGGCAACAGGAAAGGTATAGTTTACTATTTGTCTGTTATGTCTGTCTAGTGTTTAGTAGGGCCTGAATAAAAAAATTATTAAATTGCTGAAATCACTGAACATATATAGAAGCAAAAGAGTAGCAAAGAAAGACACAGCTGAGCTCTGTTAATGTGCAAATTATATTCTCGTTCAACCAACGTGGCTGCATGTACTTGGGCCGGGCACTCTGCCGGGCGGGCACTGGGGCGGGTGACCCGGCGGCCGACACGGCCCGTCCCGGTGGGGGGGGTGCGAGCCACAGCATAAGGGCTGAGATGATGAGGCAGGTACAGGGGCTGTGGGAGCCCAGAGGAAAGGCACCTAGCGCAGGCTCCCCGAAGGCTGAGAGGCCACGGGATCAGGAGTGAGGGGCTAAGGGTTTCGGGAAGAGGAAGCAAGCTCCGGGGAGGCCGTTAGTTGTCACCTCTGACCTTCCCAGAAACACCCAGCCGCAGGAAAATCCATGATTTAGCGGGGAATGTCTACACCATTTAGTCTACCCAGACCCAGCCCAAGATAAACCAAGCGCAGGACGACGGTATAATACCCCCATGTATGTCACAGAGTTTTCCAAAGAAAATCTTGATAATGATTAAAAGAATGACAGCAAGTAAGTCAGTCAGGCTTGTTGATGCATTTTATTGTGAGATGGGGGAGTCTGGTAAAAAACTAGAAAATGACCATGGTGTAACAAGGAACTTAAAAATGAAGAGTCAGATTTGTAACTTACATACATGAATACAGGAACAAATTGGCACAAAATGTTAAACGTTGTTCCCAACACTGTTTATATACGGTTGCCCTAGCTTGGCTTATAAGGAAAGGAGACTTCATGGTTAGACTAATCTCTCAATAAAACCGCAGAGCATCATGCTGTTAGTCACACAGTGAATTTCAGAATTTAAGAGTTTTATATTAAAAACTGGGTAAAGGTAAAATGACTTGATTGTAGTTGTAAAACTAATACATTCCCATTTAAATTCTGTTCTACAGTCCAAGGCAAGTATAAATGTTAACATAACACTGTTAAATCAAATCTCAATGCAAGAGAACCAATTGCATCTCTACTTTAAATCTTATCAACTTTCCAAATTTTCATACTAAAATATATTATTGTATTAATACAAACTACAGTATTATACACTACACTGTGTAATAAATAAAGAAATATAAAAATAAGACACATAAATATAAAAGTTTTCTAAAACTAAAAGTACATATGTCAGTTAAGAAGGGTATTAATACTGCCAGGTTTGAAGACATACAGTACAAAAATGTTGCACAGATCTATAAACTAAAAGAAATAAAATAATACTGATAGGTAAGGATCAGCTAATGTTGTTAATAAACTGGGTCCATAATAACTAACATTTGGAAACAATTATGAGCCAAATAACAATGGCAGGTCCATGTTTGAAATGCAAGTACATGGATAAAGCAGATTAGAAAATTTCCCTTTCATTTCTGTAGAGAAATTCTGAAAGTCAATTAACGCAAAATGAATACTGAGGAATTATTAAAGGGTGAAATGTCCCAGTGTTTGGCTTCTCTCTGACAGAGTCAGTGGTTTTAAGTTTTATTTTAGAATTTGATACAAGAAACAAATCAACAAATGCTAGTTATTGTAGGCCACGCATGAACGGAGGCTGGTCAGAGCCTTGAAGATACTGATAAATGGCACTTACAGCACACAGGTCTTGCTTAAGGCCAAAGGAGATACAAAGCTTCATATCACATCCTTCATATTTGTTTACCACGTACTCAAACACAATTATGAACACTGATTCTGACGGCTCTGCTGTCCTCACCAGTATCAACACTGTTAGTCCCTGCAATCAGAACTCAACGGCAATCTTCTCAACTCCATTTAAACCACATGAGTAAGAAACTTCAGCTCTTCTATCGGCTGCTTTCTTAAGGCTAACGATACACTTTAAATGAGAATACGCTCTACTATGACATCTAAATATTAGAAGTTACTACCTTCTAGATTGAATTTAGAAATGGTAGTTAGCACGGTTTGGAACTGCATTATACTTCTCCGTGAAGGGAATTTTGTAGTGCAGAAGTTCTCACATTTTAAAAAACATAATAAAATACTGAAGCGGATTTAGCATATGTTTACCAATAAAAAATTATAAAATTTCTCCCAATTGTACAGCTTAAGAATAAACCAACATAAGAGTAATAATTAATACTGATAAAATGAAACAATGCCAGATGCTTATCTAAGTAATCAGTTTCCTTTAACCTGTTGCATTGCATCTTTGCTTTCTGAGTCATTAAGTTTTCTAATCTGCTTCATGTTACAAACTTGTTCCTAACTTTGAAAAATGCATGAAAAATTACTAGGTCTGAGGTTCAGGCACACCCGGATTTTTTTTTTGTGTGGTTTTTTTTTTTTTTTGGTATTTTGTATTTTTTTAAATTTTTACACAGTAGTGAACAGAAATCACAGTATACAGGTTACTGTGTTTCCGTGAAAAGCATGTATAATATAGAACAAACTTCATTACCAATTAGAATTTTCTTTCTTTCTAGAAAAACGATCAGGCTTCGTTTGTTTTCTCTTCAGACACCTGCTCACCGCCCTGGCCGACTTTGTGTTCTAAGCTGCGGGCTGGGCTTCCAGCTCCCGCGCCCTCCCTCGCACCTTCGGAGTTCGCCCCCTCCCCCTCGTGCCCCTCCCCCTCGTGCCCCTCCCCCTCCTCCTCCATCTCCTCCTCCCCCTCCCCCTCCTCCTCCTCCCCCTCCCCTCCTCGCGGTTCTCCACTTTCCTTTTCCTCCTGCAGCTCCTCCGTCTCCCTCTCCTCCTCCTCCTCCTCCTCCTCCTTGTCACTGTCCTCGTCCTCCTCCCGCGTGGAGCTCTCCCTCTCGTCCGAGTCGCCCTGCGAGGGGGAGGCGCGGGCCCCCGCGTGGTGCGCGGGGGGGCCCCCGGGGCCCGAGGCCCCCGGCTCCGGCCCCTCGGCCTCCCTCTTGCAGTAGGAATAGCGGTGGTTCATGTGCTGGGAATAGGAGCCCGAGTGGGAGAAGCGCTTCCCGCACTTGTCGCACTGGTAGGGCTTCTCCCCGGAATGCAAGCGCGTGTGCTCGATCAGGTGATGCTTGTGTTTAAATGCCTTTTTGCAGATGCCGCACTCGTGAGGTCTTTTACCTGAAAATAAGGGCACAGCTATGAAATAAGACGGCATTAAGCCGATAGGCTTCCGGGCACTTCAGGTTATGGAAACGGTTATAAATTTGTTTTTCCAAAACCGCCAGGTTCATGAGCATACGTACCTGTGTGTTCGTATTTATGTCTCAACAACGAGCTACTCTTCTGGAATATCTTATCACACAGATCACAAGCATACATTCCATTTTCTGTCTTTCGCATTTTCTTTTTGGGTGGCGTGGAATCAGAGTCATTCTGATCTTCTACATTTGATACTCCTTCTGAGCTAGTGTCTTGCCTTTCATCCTAAAGGAAAAAAAACAAGTAGGAAAATTTCATTTAAAATTACAAGATAAGCAAGAGACATAAATAAAAGCACAGATTAAAGAACTACTGTGATTTACACTTTCAACAGCTTGACCAAAGCAGGCTCCAAGGGGAGGGCCAGGTGACAGGTGGGGCTGACACAGACAAAAGGGAGGGGCGCTACAGCCACAACCGCAGCAAACCCAGGGCCAGCTGGCGCCGAGAAGGAAGGGCACCAAAAAGAAAACACAAAACGCGGTACTAACACGGTCCACCCAGTTCCATGTGAATCGTTAATTTATGAGAAACTGGCAGAAAGTTTTAACTTACGAGTTTGCTAAACAATCACAGATTTCTGACTGCATCACTTACCTTCACTTTTTCATTCTGGGTTTCACTAAGCAAAAATTAAGATTCTGTTTTTTAAAAGTGGTCTTTAAATTGTATCTTCCAGAACCTTAGAGTTTTGTGAACTAAACTCCATTGTCTCCCTATCACTTTTCTAAGGAGCAACATGGAAAAACAATGTAGGAGGGTCTACATTTTTAAACAAGAACACTTGCTACACAATGAACCTTCAGAGTTTCAGGTTAGGGATAGGGTTGGGGAGGTAACTTGGGCCTCCTGTCGGTAGAATAATTCTTCAGGGAGCCTGTAGTGGGATGGGGCCCCTAAGATCCTGTGTCTTTTCTGAAGTCTTCCATTCTAAATTCACAAATTTTCTACACATTCAAAGGTTTTCAACATTTCTCACGGCTTTGTAAGGTGGGAGAGGCGCCGACATTTTTCTGGCATTTGCAAGCTGCTAACGGTGCTAAAGGAACTCTACTTTCAACGTTATTTGATCTAGTTGGATGATTAACTGAAATGTTTGTGGTTCCCTGTTTATTATTCAAAGGCGTGAAGAGTGTTTTATACACCCAAAATTTAGACTTAGTAAGAAATTTAGCCATGTGAAAACTTTTTCAAGAGTTACCACAATTACGGGAAGCCCATTGGTAGCAATAGTTAGGGAGAAAAAAGCAGCAAAACACACTTGAACAGGATACTGTAATTATTTTAGCTGCCCCTACTTATAGCAAATATTTGGAAAAAAGATTGAATCTAATGAATACTAGAGATAAATTTAATCAGAAATTAATGGAAAAAAATGGAGAGACATCAAGGTCAGTGACACAGAAAAAGCCCAGACATTGAGACACACAACAGTCACACAAAATGGTTCTATCAAAACTGTCATGGATTTGGGAGTTATCCCAACTTTAACTTTGGAGTTAAAGAGGAAAATGCAAACATAGATTCACAAGTATATTTCCTCATATATCATTATGATTGAACACTATTTAGTTTACAGCTTATAAAATCATTAGTAAATTCACTAGATGAATTCTTTATATACTTAATTTTTGTTTGTTTAATTAAAGTCTTTTTATAAACAGAGGTGTTAACACATAAAAAGTGATAGCTAAGTTTGCCTGGTGTGAAACGTCTGTGAACAAATTCTCATTTACTAATGATCATAATCAACGCAGAAACTTAACGAATTTTGGGAATCTAACTATAAAAACAGAAGTCTGATTAGTGAGCATTCGTTTTACTTTCCTCTTCTGTCTCTAGTTTCAGACAGTCAATATTTAGCTGAGACTCATCGACCCTTTTCTCAGCAGAATAACAAAACTGCCGTTGAAAAGTACTAAGGCACACGTTCATCTATTTCCTTTCAAAAATGACAGCTTAACAAGCTGCTTGGCTCTCTCGTGACTCATTTTTATTAGAACAATTCACTGAAATAAGTCAAACGAGCACTTGACCATATAGGTTGAGGGTGCGAGCATTCTTTACCTGATTTCCGTTGGGCTGGGTCACCTTCAGGGATGCTTCCTGGACCGCGGGGCTGACTGCAGTCGAGTACGTGTACGCGACCTGGGGGATCAGGATGGTCTGCTTGTTGGCCGCCAGCGCTCGCAAGCACGGAACGCTGTTCTGGTCAGCGATGGCCACAATCGTGGGTAACTGGGCAGTGACTGTAGGTATAGCAATATTTATGGGGTTGGCACTTGGTGGGATTACATTTACAACTGGTTCTGAGTCTGTGACACAACTGTCCTTTTGTGGCTCCTTTTTTGCACAAGACAAGTTCAAGGGTTCCTCCTGGACAGAATAAACACTGTTCTGGTAAACACTAGTGATAGTTGACCTTTCCAATAACTCTCCCTGTTGCTTTGGTAGTGAAAGATCAAGAGGTTCGACTTGTGGCTCTTCCTGTGCCCCTTCTGCCGGGTACGAGTAACCCTGTGCATTTCCGGAGGAGGAGAGATTGAGGGGGGATGGGGATGAAGCGCCGCTTCTGGAACCATTGACAGCCGAGCCCACTGGTAAGACGGGGGAGCTAGTTATCTTCAGAGGGCTCTGGAGATTCCTTGTGCCGTCCTGGGAGTCATCTGCGTTTGTAGGTTGAGGCTGATCATCGTTCTTTGCAGGGGTGTTGGCTTTGCCTGGCTCGGGAGGAGATGCCTCAGAAGACTGCACTGAAGTCTGCCCCGTCTGCATCTTTTCAAACCACTTTTTCACTACTTCCGGCGGTAGGTTCACTGAGTCAGCAATTTTTGAGAGCTCTTCTGCACTTGGCTGTGCGTTCAAGGCATAATATGCTTTCAGAAGAGACAGGAGGTTCTTTAAAGGTGGCTGACTGGGAGACAGGCTGCCATCTCCGGACCCCGAGGGGGCAGAGGCCTCGGGCTTGGCAGCTTCTGGTGTGGGGGGCAGACGGGGCTGGGCGGGCTGCTTCAGGTCATAGTGCTTTAGCTCCGGAAGTGCGCTGATGTCCCCCGGACAGTCGTCACACAGGAGGCAAGTGCTGTCATTCCCCCCTCCTTCAAAGCTTTTGTCCTTCTCAGATTTAACAGTAAGATCTTCTGGTAACTTTTCACTTTTGCAACTGTTGGTGGGGACTGGATTTTCTTTTTTCAAATTCTGAGGAACAACTTGAAGTTGGCTAGGTTGTTCAAGACTGTAGTTAATGATGATTTTGGTTGTTCCATCTTGATCAACCAGAGGAAGACTGATGGCTGAAATAACAGAATGGCCACCTTGCTGGATGGATGAAGCGTTGATTGTTTCTTGTTCTTTGGATGCAAGATTGGCTTGATTATTCTCCAAAACTTGCCTGATTACATTACCATCTACTGCCACTTTAAGTACATTCTGAATATCACTTAAATTGATACTGATGGGGGACACCAAACCCACCGTTGGCAGGACAACGGCTTGCACCACACCCTGAGCAGCACTGGTTGCCTGCAAGGGGCCACCGCCACTGAAAACCCCATTCTGTAAAGGGGTTGAACAGCTGATTCCTGAAGCAACCACTATGGGCTTGAGCTCATAATCCACAGGCTCAGCTTTGATTTGGTTTACGGAAAGTTGTTCTTGGAAGGGCTTATTCTCTGTCTTCTGCCGTATCTGTGGTCGCGTGGGACTGCCTGGTGATGCCGAGAGAGATGGTGAGGGACACTGCGAGGTCTTGAGCCCTGTTCGTGGTCGCCCGTTCACAGGCATCAGGCTGATACATTTCTTACTGCTTATGTGTGAGCTATAGGAACCGGAATGGGAAAAACGTTTCTTGCAGTTTGGGCATTCATATGGCTTCTCTCCTAAACAACAAGAAAAATTACATTCATAAATTTTTATGTATCCACGTTTTCCCTAAAACAAGCAGTATCAATTTAAGAAGGGGTTACCATGTATGTAATATAATTTTATTTAGAATCATCACTTTACATTCAAAACCTACGTAAATGTCATAAACACCAGTAAAACGTTAGTCTGAACTGCGTGCTAACCAATAAAAGAATCTTCTCAGCATATGTGTACAGTATTTCTGCAAACTTTTAAAAGTTCAAATCATTCTCAAATACCAAAAAATTATATCCTACTCTTGCAAGTAATTTTTTTCTTATCCTGTTTCACCAATTTATGTAATTTTCTATATTTTATTCTACTTAACCATCTGTAGGAGAAGTTAATATTAGAGGAAAGAAAAGTAAATCTCCCATAAGGCTTAACATGTATGAACATCTCGCCTTAACTGTATGAGTCATGAATATCTATCCTTCCCATATCCACAGGTTTCCTTGAAAAGATCTTTTTCAATGGGAAGAAAACTTTAAATACAAGGTATTGTTATAAACCTTGGCTTATTAAACTGGGATGTATGTACTTCTGGATATATCAGGCAATGTTTTACTGGGTATGAAAAGCATCTTAGAGTTTCAATTTTAGCGACAGTGGTTATGATAATTTAAAACATTTAAATATTAAGACACAGATTAGACTATGTTGCACAAATGCAACGTTTCTGTGAAATGTTAGGAAAAAAACAAGCTTCCCGCTTACAGAGGCCTCCTTTAAGTTGCTTCCCTAGACCTTCCAGGGTACAAGGCATTTATTCTTCTTGGCCACTAGGGATACTTTGACAGAAAATTTTGAGAAGCACTGAGCTACATGAAATATTTACATACAACCTATTTCTGTTTTACTTTTGCTTTAACTTCTAGTTCATCATTTATAATTTAAAGCTTACTGATGCCCATTTTCAGGGAGGGAGCGAACTCCAGGTGTTGTGGGCCGTTTACCTGCACCTGTTACAGTGCTCAGCGGCTCACAGAGATGCCCTTTAAACCTTCTTTAGATGAATGAACAGCTAATTATGAAAATTATGAAATGTGACGATGCTGATTATCTACTCAGTAGCAAAATTAAAGCTCTTTATCTCCCCCCCTCCCCTTTTTTGATGTTTATAGCCACTTTATTCTTTTTTTAAAATTGATGTGTAGTTGATTTGCAATGTTGTGTTAGTTTCTGGTATATTCAGCTTTATTCTTTTTTTTTTTTTTTTTTGAATTTTTGAATTTTATTTATTATTTCTATAGCAGGTTCTTATTATCTATCTTATACATATTAGTGTATACATGTCAATCCCAATCTCCCAGTTCATCCCACCACTGCCACCCCCCCAACACATTCCCCCTTTCTTTTTTTTTTTTTTTCCCCCTTTCTTTTTAATAATTAAAAGGAAAGTAGCAAGAAAGTCAATGTAAGCTCTGCTAGTAATGTAACTTCAATGTTGCAAACTTTAAGACAAGTGCAATATATTTTCACAGAAATTTTTACCTAAGAAATCAGAACTGGAAGGAATCTAGTAAGTCCTCTCTACAGCCTCCTTCTCAATGACGAGTTCAGTTTGTATCATCCTTGGCACTCGCTCATCTCTGCGTACCCTCCTTTATTAAAAGGAGTCTGCTGCCGCGGGACAGCTCTGTGGAAGACAGTCTAGTCTGGCTCTGCTGAGGACCATGGATCTGGGTTCAGATTCCGGCTCTGTCACAGGCTATTTCCTTAACCTTTTTAAGCCTCAGTGTTTTGGTGCATAAATAAATGTAGATACATCCTCACTGGATTGTTGTAGCAGTTATATGAGATTATATAGCAAAACTCAGTGTGCTCTCAAGAAGTGTTAGTGATTCCTTACAAAAGCAATGAGACAGAGGCTCAGTACTAAGCCAAAGGCAGCTTGTCAGAATGCCTACTTCCCTGTACTAGTTTGCTTCTGATGCCACACATAATTGGTTTATTAACTGTTCTTCCACGAGCCAGACTTCCAAATTGATGAAGAGCTGCCACGTGTATTCTTCCATTTCCCTTGTGTAGGCTGAACATATCCAGGTCTTTCACGCATTCCTCATGGGACATGGTTTTTAGAACCCTTACTTGCTTGTTAACTCACCTCCGGAAATTCTCCAGTTTAATCAATATCTTTCCAATGGGATGCCTGAAATATGATTCAGTACTCAAAATGCATCAGATAAAAATTTCCAGTGGGGGTAAAACAAGGGATATGTCCTAGTGAGCCACGCGTGTTCTCCTGCTCACTAGGAAAATAAGCATATGTAACACGGATTATTTCTATCTTTACAAACAGGGAGGTGGAGGAAGAGCACAGTGGGTGCGGCAGTGGCTTTGGAGACAGGATGCTGGGGTCAGGGCCCCGGCTCTGCCGTGTCCCAGCTGAGTGACTGTGGGCAAGCTAAGCTTGCTGAACCTCCATTTTCTCATCAGTAAAAAAGAGAGGAAATAGTAGCATCTACCTCACAGGGTTATTGTGAGAACTGTATGACTTAATGCATACAAATAACTAGAATGTGGCTGTACATAGTTAAGTGTTCGGTAAGTGCTACTTATCATTATGCTTATTGGGAATCACCCTGATACTTTACCACTCCTGCAAAGAAGGTCTGCAGAACAATTATTCTAGAGCCAAAGTCACTATGTTTGTTAGAAAAACCCTTGTTTCTAACTCTAACTTCATAGCTTTATGGATGATAGCTAAAGTACATCACCTCCCTTACCAGTCGATCTAGGTCAGTGTTTGTAACGACTAAACCCTGGAGGTTATATGAGGAAGGTGTGCTGCTCAAAGTTAGATGTACTATGAACACTGACTTTTTTTTTTTAATGGCTGAGGTGGGTGTTTGGTTGCACCTGATGTAAAAGTTTTCCAGGCTAAAATGACTATAAGGCCGTGGAACAAACCCAGGTTACTTGCTGGGGAGGATCCCAGCCCAGGTGAAGGGGCTCTTTTGCACCCCCTGTGTGTGCAGGTGTGGTGGCCTTCTCTTCACAGCTCAGTTCCCACCACGTGCGAAGTTCACATGACGGGTGACACACGTCTCTGCATAGGGTTCATTTCATGGGTATCAGAAGAGACCAACTATCCGGGCAATTTTAGGGCATATAATTGAGGACCCTGACCCTCAATGCCTTTTAAAAACTCACCTGAGAAAAAAAATTACAGAGGTTTCCTGAAGGATATGCAGTTCATTCATTATTAGATACTCTAAACAGTGCTTTCAAAACTATCTGTGGTGAAGGGTCATTTGTTTTTTCATTAAAAAAATTTTCCAATCTCCTATGGATGAATATTGTATAAAATATAATGAAATTGTCACAGCACTGTCTTGGTATACTAGTTTCTCAATCTATCTGGGATGACACTGAGTAGCCCTGCTTGAACTCTCCCCTTGGAATAAACCATCAGGGAGCCGTAGACTGGGACGGCATCCATCGGCCACCCTGGGACAATGCTTTTGCTGAATTGCACTTTGGTGAACTATCATTGGCCTCTATTGAAGAATCTTATTTTAGAGAGAAAACACTGTCAAATTCTCTGCTGTATTATTTTAAGGATATTTCTCAGGATGATATAAATATTTTGTTCTTTATTTTTTAACATCTTTATTGGAGTATAATTGCTTTGCAATGGTGTGTCAGTTTCTGCTGTATAACAAAGTGAATCAGCTATATGTATACATATATTCCCGTATCCCCTCCCTCTTCCCACCCCTCTAGGTGGTCACAAAGCACCGAGCTGATCTCCCTATGCTATGCGGCTGCTTCCCACTAGCTATCTGTTTTACATTTGGTAGTGTATATATGTCCATGCCACTCTCTCACTTCGTCCCAGCTTATCCTTCCCCCTCCCCGTGTCCTCAAGTCCATTCTCGACTGCGTCTTTATTCCTGTCCTGCCCTTAGGTTCTTCAGAACCTTTTTTTTTTTTTAAGATTCCATATATATGTGTTAGCATAGGGTATTTTTCTCTTTCTGACTTACTTCACTCTGTATGACAGACTCTAAGTCCATCCACCTCACTACAAATAACTCAATTTCGTTTCTTTTTATGGCTGAGTAATATTCCATTGTATATATGTGCCACATCTTCTTCATCCATTCATCTGTTGATGGATGCTTAGGTTGCTTCCGTGTCCTGGCTGTTGTAAATAGTGCTGCAATGAACATTGTGGTACATGACTCTTTTTGAATTATGGTTTTCTCAGGGTATATGCCCAGTAGCGGGATTGCTGGGTTGTATGGTAGTTCTATTTTTAGTTTTTTAAGGAACCTCCATACTGTTCTCCATCGTGGCTGCATCGATTTACATTCCCACCAACAGTGCAAGAGGGTTCCCTCTTCTCCACACCCTCTCTAGCGTTTATTGTTTGTATCTAGTGTTTATTGTTTGTAGATTTTTTTTAACATCTTTATTGGAGTATAATTGCTTTACAATGGTGTTAGTTTCTGCTTTATAACAAAGTGAATCAGTTATACACATACATCTGTTCCCGTATCTCTTCCCTCTTGCGTCTCCCTCCCTCCCACCCTCTAGGTGGTCACAAACCACCGAGCTGATCTCCCTGTGCTATGCGGCTGCTTCCCACTAGCTATCTATTTTACGTTTGGTAGTGTATATATGTCCATGCCACTCTCTCACTTTGTCACAGCTTACCCTCCCCCCTCCCCCTATCCTCAAGTCCATTCTCTAGTAGGTCTGTGTCTTTATTCCCATCTTACCCCTAGGTTCTTCATGACTTTTTTTTTTTTCTTAGATTCCATATATATGTGTTAGCATACGGTATTTGTTTTTCTCTTTCTGACTTACTTCACTCTGTATGACAGACTCTAGGTCCATCCACCTCACTACAAATAACTCAGTTTCGTTTCTTTTTATGGCTGAGTAATATTCCATTGTATATATGTGCCACATCTTCTTTATCCATTCATCTGTTGATGTATACTTAGGTTGCTTCCATGTCCTGGCTATTGTAAATAGTGCTGCAGTGAACATTGTGGTACGTGACTCTTTTTGAATTCTGGTTTTCTCAGGGTATATGCCCAGTAGTGGGATTGCTGGGTCGCATGGTAGTTCTATTTTTAGTTTTTTAAGGAACCTCCATACTGTTCTCCATCGCGGCTGCATCGATTTACATTCCCACCAACAGTGCAAGAGGATTCCCTCTTCTCCACACCCTCTCTAGCGTTTATTGTTTGTAGATTTTTTGATGATGGCCATTCTGACTGGTGTGAGGTGATACCTCGTTGTAGTTTTGATTTGCATTTCTCTAAATGATTAGTGATGTTGAGCATCCTTTCATGTGTTTGTAGGCAATCTGTGTATCTTCTTTGGAGAAATGTCTATTTAGGTCTTCTGCCCATTTTTGGATTGGGTTGTTTGTTTTTTTTGATATTGAGCTGCATGAGCTGCTTGTATATTTTGGAGATTAATCCTTTGTCAGTTGCTTTGTTTGCAAATATTTTCTCCCATTCTGAGGGTTGTCTTTTCATCTTGTTTATAGTTTGCTTTGCTGTGCAAAAGCCTTTAAGTTTCATTAGATCTCACTTGTTTATTTTTGTTTTGATTTCCATTTCTCTAGGAGGTGGGTCAAAAAGGATTTTGCTGTGATTTATGTCATAGAGTGTTCTGCCTATGTTTTCCTCGAAGAGTTTTATGTGTCTGGCCTTACATTTAGGTCTTTAATCCATTCTGAGTTTATTTTTGTGTATGGTGTTAGGAAGTTTTCTAATTTCATTCTTTTACCTGTAGCTGTCCAGTTTTCCCAGCACCACTTATTGAAGAGGCTCAATTCTCCATTGTATATTCTTGCCTCCTTTATCAAAGATAAGGTGACCATATGTGCGTGGGTTTATCTCTGGGCTTTGTATCCTGTTCCATTGATCTATATTTCTGTTTTTGTGCCAGTACCATACTGTCTTGATTACTGTAGCTTTGTAGTATAGTCTGAATTCTGGGAGCCTGATTCCTCCAGCTCTGTTTTTCTTTCTCAAGATTGCTTTGGCTATTTGGGGTCTTTTGTGTTTCCATACAGATTGTGCAATTTTTTTTGTTCTAGTGCTGTGAAAAATGCCATTGGTAGTTTGACAGGGATTGCATTGAACCTATAGATTGCTTTGGGTACTATAGTCATTTTCACTATGTTGATTCTTCCAATCAAAGAACATAGTATATCTCTCCATCTGTTTCTATCATCTTTAATTTCTTTCATCAATGTCTTATAATTTTCTGCATACAGGTCTTTTGTCTCCTTAGGTAGGTTTATTCCTAGGTATTTTATTCTTTTTGTTGCAATGGTAAATGGGAGTGTTTCCTTAATTTCTCTTTCAGATTTTTCATCATTAGTGTGTATATAGGAATGCAAGAGATTTCTGTGCATTAATTTTGTATCCTGCTACTTAACCAAATTCATTGATTAGCTCTAGTAGTCTTCTGGTAGCATCTTTAGGATTCTCTAGTACAGTATCATGTCATCTGCAAACAGTGACAGTTTTACTTCTTCTTTTCTGATTCGGATTCCTTTTATTTCTTTTTCTTCTCTGACTGCTGTGGCTAAAACTTCCAAAACTATGTTGAATAATAGTGGTGAGAGTGGGCAACCTTGTCTTGTTCCTGATCTTAGTGGAAATGGTTTCAGTTTTTCACCATTGAGAATGATGTTGGCTGTGGGTTTGTCATATATGGCCTTTATTATGCTGAGGTAAGTTCCCTTTATGCCTACTTTCTGGAGAGTTTTTATCATAAATGGGTGTTGACTTTTGTCTAAAGCTTTTTCTGCATCTATTGAGATTATCATATGGTTTTTATCCTTCAGTTTGTTAACATGGTGTATCACATTGATTGATTTGCATATATTGAAGAATCCTTGCATTACTGGGATAAATCCCACTTGATCATGGTGTATGATCCTTTTAATGTGCTGTTGGATTCTGTTTGCTAGTATTTTGTTGAGGATTTTTACATCTTATGTTCATCAGTGATATTGGCCTGTAGTTTTCTTTCTTTGTGACGTCTTTGTCTGGTTTTGGCATCAGGGTGATGGTGGCCTCGTAGAATGAGTTTGGGAGTGTTCCTCCCTCTGCTGTATTTTGGAAGAGCTGAAGAAGATAGGTGTTAGCTCTTCTCTAGATGTTTGGTAGAATTTGCCTGTGAAGCCATCTGGTCCTGGGCTTTTGTTTGTTGGAAGATTTTTAATCACAGTCTCAATTTCAGTGCTTGTGATTAGTCTGTTTATGTTTTCTATTTCTTCCTGGTTCAGTCTCGGAAGGTTGTACTTTTCTAAGAATTTGTCCATTTCTTCCAGGTTGTCCATTTTATTGTCATATAGTTGCTTGTAGTAATCTCTCATGATCCTTTGTATTTCAGCAGTGTCAGTTGTTACTTCTTTTTCTTTCCTAATTCTATTGATTTTTCTCCCTTTTTTTCTTGATGAGTCTAGCTAATGGTGTATCAATTTTGTGTATCTTCTCAAAGAACCAGCTTTTAGTTTTACTGATCTTTGCTATTGTTTCCTTCATCTCTTTTTCATTTATTTCTGATCTTTATGATTTCTTTCCTTCTGCTAACTTGGGGCTTTTTTGGTTCTTCTTTCTCTAATTGCTTTAAGTGTAAGGTTAGGTTGTTTATTTGAGATGTTTCTTGTTTCTTAAGGTAGGATTGTGTTGCCATGAACTTCCCTCTTAGAACTGCTTTTGCTGTATCCCACAGGTTTTGGGTTGTTGTGTTTTCACTGTCATTTGTTTCTAGGAATTTTTTGATTTCCTCTTTGATTTCTTCAGTGATCTCTTGGTTATTTAGTAGCATATTGTTTAGCCTCCATGTGTTTGTATTTTTTACAGTTTTTTTTTCCTGTAATTGACATCTAGTCTCATAGTGTTGTGGTCAGAAAAGATACTTGATACAGTTTCAATTTTCTTAAACTTACCAAGGCTTGATTTGTGACCCAAGATATGATCTATCCTGGAGAATGTTCCAGGAGCACTTCAGAAGAAAGTATATTCTGTTGTTTTTGGATGGAATGTCCTATAAATATCAATTAAGTCCTTCATTTTGGTTGATCTGTCCATTGGTGAAAGTGGGGTGTTAAAGTCCCCTACTATTATTGTGTTACTGTCGATTTCCCCTTTTATGGCTGTTAGCATTTGCCTTACGTATTGAGGTGCTCCTAAGTTGGGTGCATAAATATTTACAATTGTTATATCTTCTTCTTGGACTGATCCCTTGATCATTATGTAGTGTCCTTCTTTGTCTCTTGTAATAGTCTTTATTTTAAAGTCTATTTTGTCTGATAGGAGAATTGCTACTCCAGCTTTCTTTTATTTCCATTTGCATGGAATATCTTTTTCCATCCCCTCATTTTCAGTCTGTATGTGTCCCTAGGTCTGAAGTGCATCTCTTGTAGACAGCATATGTTTCTGTATCCATTCAGCCAGTCTATGTCTTTTGGTTGGAGCATTTAATACATTTACATTTAAAGTAATTATGGATATGTTATGTTCTAATTACCATTTTCTTAATTGTTTTGGGTTTGTTAATGTAGGTCTTTTCTTTCTCTTGTGTTTCCTGCCTAGAGAAGTTCCTTCAGCATTTGTTGTAAAGCTGGTTTGGTGGGGCTGAATTCTGTTAGCTTTTGCTTGTCTGTAAAGGTTTTCATTTCTCCATCGAATCTGAATGAGATCCTTGCTGGGTAGAGTAATCTTGTTTGTAGGTTTTTCCCTTTCATCACTGTAAATATGTCCTGCCACTCCCTTCTGGCCTGCAGAGTTTCTGCTGAAAGATCAGCTGTTAAGCTTATGGGGATTCCCTTGTATATTATTTGGTGCTTTTCCCTTGCTGCTTTTAATTCTTTGTATTTAATTTTTGATAGTTTAATATGTGTCTTGGTGTGTTTCTCCTTGGATTTATCCTGTATGGGACACTGTGCTTCCTGGAGTTGATTATTTCCTTTCTCATATTAGGGAAGTTTTCAACTATAATCCCTTCAAATATTTTCTCAGTCCCTTTCTTTTTCTCCTCTTCTTCTGGGACCCCTATAATTCGAATGTTGGTGTGTTTAATGTTGTCCCAGAGGTCTCTGAGACTGTTCCCAATTCACTTCATTCTTTTTTCTTTATTCTGCTCTGTGGTAGTTATTTCCACTGTTTTATCTTCAGGGTCACTCATCCGTTCTTCTGCCTCAGTTATTCTGCTATTGATTCCTTCTAGAGGATTTTTAATTTCATTTATTGTGGTGTTCATCATTGTCTGTTTGCTCTTTAGTTCTTCTAGGTCCTTGTTAAATGTTTCTTGTATTTCCTCCATTCTATTTCCAAGATTTTGGATCATCTTTACTATCATCACTCTGAATTCTTTTTCAGACTGCCTATTTCCTCTTCATTTGTTCGGTCTGGTGGGTTTTTACCTTGCTTCTTCATCTACTGCGTATTTCTCTGTCTTCTCATTGCCTAAGTAAGTTACTGCATTTGGGGTCTCCTTTTCACAGGCTGCAGGTTCTGTTTTTGGTGTCTGCTCCCAGTGGCTAAGGTTAGTTCAGTGGGTTGTGTAGGCTTCCTGGTGGAGGAGACTGGTGCCTGTGTTCTGGTGGATGAGGCTGGATCTTGTATTACTGGTCGGCAGGACCATGTCCAGTGGTGTGTTTTGGGGTGTCTGTCGCCTTATTATGATTTTAGGCAGCCTCTCTGCTAATAGGGTGGGGTTGTGTTCCTGTCTTGCTAGTTGTTTGGCATGGGGTGTCCAGCACTGGAGCTTGCTGGTCGTTGAGTTTAGCTGGGTCTTAGCATTGAGACAGAGATCTCTGGGAGAGCTCTCGCCAATTGATATTAACGTGGGGCTGGGACGTGTCCGGTGGTCCAGTGTCCTGCACTCGGCTCTCCCACCTCAGAGACTCAGGCCTGACACCCGGCTGGAGCACCAAGACCCTGTCAGCCACACGGCCAGGTACGTGGGGAGAGTCTTGCCTATTGGGAAGTCTGTGGTCTTCTGCCAGCGTTCAGTAGGTGTTTCGTAGGAGTTGTTCCACATGTAGATGTATTTCTGATGTATTTGTGGGGAGGAAGGTGATCTCCACGTCTTACTCCTCTGCCATCTTGAAGGTCCTCCCTGTTCTTTATTCTTAATGATGCTTCAATCTTTATTCTTAATGATGCTTCAAGGAATAACTTTCTCTATGGACTTAGTATCAGGAAGGGTTTGTGCTTTTTCCAGCAACTGATTCTTTTTACTTACAGTCACTCTGGGTCTTGGTTACTAATTGTAGTTTTCTTACTTCCTAAACCTTAGGTCTAATTTGTGGTCTAATTTGTGGTCACTTCTAGCATGTGCAAAGGATTTTATATATTCCTTTTTTTCTCATGTTTACTTCATGCCTGTCTTACTTTCTTAACTTTATTTTTCTTAAATGTTTTTAAAATTTTTGCTGTGTTAAAGGTGTACAAGCCTCATAGTAAATAATTTTAAGAATAAGAGACATAAATACATAATGAATGGAGAGCAGAGCACAGTGGGAGTTTTGTGTTCTATGATGTGGCCTAAATTTGCCTTATCTTTTAAAGCAGCAGCATACTGTTAGCTTAACAAAGCTCTTCACCATCGAAACTCCTAAAGTTTTTCTGTAGGTACTACAGATACTAGCTCCCTACTTGATTGAGGTTGATTTCTGAATATCAATGTAGGATTCTGTGATTATTAACTTCTTGTTTCTAGACTTTTAATGTTTGGTGTGATCTGTGCATCTCAACTGTGACTGCAATAGGACCATATGACATTCATTTTGTATGTGAATCTTTCTTACTTTAAGCTTTATTACCCCAATTTTAATATTTAAAAAACTCCCTTGAATTAGCTATATCTCTATCAACAACTTCAAATCATTTCTGATAAGACAGGAGATTATTAATAATATATTATTGATGTAACACCTATTTTTCTTAAACTGTTTCAAAAATAAGTTTGCAGAGGAAGGGACGCTTCTGAACTCATTCTACAAGGCCAGCATCAGCCTGATACCAAAACCAGACAAAGACACTTTATAAAAATTTACAAACAAACTCATAGAAAAAGAGATCAGACCTGTGATTACCAAAACTCATAGAAAAAGAGATCAGACCTGTGATTGATTGATTACCAGAGGCGGGGGGGGGGGAGGGGGAATTGGATGAAGGTGGTCAAAAGGTACAAACTTCCAGTTATAAGATAAATAAGTACTAGGAATGCAATGTATAACATGGTAAGTATAGTTAACACTGCTGCATGTTATATATGAAAGTTGAGAGTAAATCCTAAGAGATCTCATCACAAGGAAAATATTTTTTTCTATAATTTTGCGTCTGTATGAGATGGATGTTCACTAAACTTACTGTGATGATAATCATTTCATGATGTAAGTCAGATCACGCTGTACACCTCAAACTTATACAGTGCTATATGTCAATTATATCTCAATAAAGCCAGAAGAATAAAGGACAGTGGTATAAGAGGAAAAAAGATCCATTTAATATATGTTAATTAATATTAATATATATGTATAAAATTGATGAAAACTGCTCCATGGCACAGGAGCTGAGAAACAGGATCCTGTTGCAGGCTCTAAAAGACAATCTTTACTTTCCAGACACATTAATGTGTAAAAATTTAGAAATGTATTTGTATGAATCTTGGTTTGAGCATTTTTAAGTGGTAACTGTAACATTATTTTAGCCCCCAACAACCAATTCAGCACAACTTCTAGAAATGCAGTTCCAAACTAAAATACAGATATCACCAACCAGCCCTCACAAAGCCACCCAACTGTACTCTCTTTTTGCAGGATATTTGTAAAATCTTCACAAAATAAGCATGTGCAGACACATAATTTCCCACTCATTAGCTAACAGCTGTTTTTCATTAAAATTATTTTATTTAAGTCTTAAGTAACATATCAGAATTAATCAGGAGACGAACAGAGTTCAGCATGCAAATGTGGGATACTTTCTAGGTTTTGATAGCTTTTGTGGAAACAAGTTTCTAAAACAGACATAACATTTTTACCATATAGTAATGTTCATTTTGTACGTAAAGCTGCAGACAATGAATAGCGTAGAAGAGAAGGGTGAGACGAGGGCAGAGCACATTCTCCTCTAAGTCCCCCTTCATGCCTCAGTCCGCGCCCCGCTGTGCTGCCCTCTCCTGCCGACTCCCCAGCACCCGTGCCCCTTCCTGCCTCGAGTTCCATGTCTACTTCTCTCGTGTAAAGAAGAGCGTCTTCATCTCCTCTTTTCCTTGTGCACACGGTACCCCTATACCCTTTATCATTCCCTTGTTAAGAGGGGGCGATGAAATTAACATTCACCAGAAAGCTGAAGTGTTTTCAGGTTGTATGTCTGGTTAACGCATGCTATATTCTGATGAGGAAATTGGAGTATGTCCTATTGACTTGCTATACTTCAAAGATTAAGATTCCAGTAAAATACCATTTACAAGCAGAAGATTTCTCCTGATTAGTCTTTATCCTAAAAGCAGCGTTTCTAATCATGTGTGTAGATCGCATGTGATATTAATTTATTATCATAACTGCTATGATATTCACCATAGACAAAGAAAACAAATATTTACCACTGTGGATTCTTAAGTGCTCTTTTAGATGGTGTTTGTATTTGAAAGCTTTTCCACATTCAGTGCACTTGAATTTACGATTACCCCCAGACTGCGTCACATGTCTCTGTAAGAAAGAATTGGTGTTTTATTTATTAAAGCAAAAAGGCTTTAGACATAAAGAACATCCAATCTGCTAAAAGTAATGTTTTGGTGATTCTTTTGTTTCTTAAAGGCCTCATTTTAACAGTCACAAAAATCTAACACTTGGAATATTACCAAAAAGGAGGTTGATCATCATGGCAACAGAATTTTGACATAAAGGAAAATTTCCACTTCCTAAAGTATCAGAATCACTTTATGAAGCAACAAATAATGCATACTTTGCTAGGAACTAGAGACCGTCTCGCCCACACTCTGATTCACAGATAAAGGAACTGCAGTCGAGAACATCCAGTCGTCTGTCTCCAGCACAATTACTACACAGAAGAACAAGGTCTCCTGAACAGAAGAAAGGCTGGGCTTTGTCAGCACTTTAGCCTGT
Organism: Balaenoptera ricei; assembly: GCF_028023285.1. Lineage (NCBI taxonomy): Eukaryota > Metazoa > Chordata > Mammalia > Artiodactyla > Balaenopteridae > Balaenoptera > Balaenoptera ricei. The sequence continues at coordinate 3,467,955 of NC_082640.1, read as the reverse complement.
CTCTAGTAAGTCTGATATTTCCAGAATGCACCTTCATCTGATGGTTTAAAAAGTACTTCCAAATATGGGTTGTTACAGCTTTCTGCCTGGTCTATCAAATCCCCTCTTTTATATTCTGTACCCTTCATTAATCTTACAGAAGCACTGCTGGAATTGAATTATTCAGCCAATTCTGCTCATAGATTTCTAGAGGATTCCTCTCCACCCCTGAACCCAGATTCTGATACTACAGACGCCAGGTCCATAGCCCTGAGCTTCCAGGCTGCTTCTTCACCAACCGCCTCTAAGGAGCCTGTGCCCCAGTCGTCCAGTGAGTCCCAGTCTTCTGCACATGTCCTGCTCTTCACCGCCTTGCTCTGATTTATCCCTTACTTCTTGCCTGTGTTTCCCCTGAATTATGACAGTTAAGATTCTACCCATCTGGCAAAGGCTCAAGTTCTGCTTGCTCCGTGCTCTCCCTCACTGGAATCTCCCTTCTTCTGTCCTTCATACGGGAAGGACAGAGAAATGAGCACGTACCATGGGTCAGGCTCTACTTCACCCAAACCCCTGGCTTTGAAACCGAACATATGGTGACAACTCCCAAATTTCTCTCGCTAGACGTCTCCCCTCCCCTCAATGCCAGGCTCTCACAGCCAGCTGCTTCCTCGACGTTCCCCACTGGGAAGCAACAGGCAGCTGTCAACAGGCCTACGATGACCTCTTCATTTCTCTCCTGGAAGTCGGCTCCTCCTCTCATGTCTCTTACCTTTGTGAATAACCCCCTCATTTATTTGATCATCACTTAAGCCCTGAACTTTGGAGGAATCCCTGATCCCTCTCTTTCCCTTAGACCCTTGCTCAATCCCTCAGCAAGCCATCGTGCACCCACGGTCCCTAAGGATGTCATGTCTGCCACACCAACCACCTCTGGCCTACATCACAGCCACAGCCTCTAAGTGGCCGCCCCGCTTCCTTCTTGTCTCTCTCAGTCTACTTTCCACCCAAGAGCCCGTGCTGCCTTAAAACTATAAAGACAAAATGCAGTATCTTTCAGTGGCTTCCCTATCACACTTATTCTCAGAAGGTCTCCCTACCCTGTAAAAAAAAAAAAAAAAAAATAGCAGCTTCCACCACTTTCTATCCTCTTACTCTTGCCTTATCTTCCTTCTACCTGCTTTTATATCTTACATTTCTATCACCTACTAATACACGCCTTCTACTGTCAGGGACTTTGCTCATCTTTTTCACTATTGTGTCTTTAACACCTACAACAGGCCTGATACAGAATCGAAACTGAGATACTTGTTGAATGAATAAATTAATAAGACATGGAAATGCATATCTTTAGGTCACAGCATGATTTTCAAAGGCCAGCAAGGCAGATCGTCTGCCCTTTGGTTTCCTGCCTCCTAACCTAAATTGTTCCCAATTCTGTTACCCTCACATTATTACATTTATCACAGCTCCTTTCGGACGGTGGTCTGACTACATACTTCACATATAAAACCGATACCTTGGCACACATCAGACAAATCCTCACAGAAAGTGGCCTTCACGGTCATCAGAGATCTTACCATTTTATAGCAGCATCTCCTGCTTCCCCCACCCGTTCCATCTGTCCTCTGAAGGTCCCCTCCTTTGACAAGGGCCCTCAGGGTAGAGGATGGGGGGCAGCAGTGGCAGGACGGGGCTGCTCCCCAAATGTCACCTGGCAGGCCCTTTCCCCAGGGCTCGTCTAGAGCGTGGTCATGTCGGGACACCAGGGTGGCAAGAGCGCGCGTCTGTATTGTCCCTGACAGGACTCGTGTGGGGCAGATGCGAACAGATGGGCTTTGTCTTCCATGTGTCAGTTTTCTCCCCTCCTGGCACTTGCTCCACCCCAAGTGCCCTGCGTGGACTGAACCACTAACCCACCTAAGGAGAAGCTTGGTCCTTGCTCCCTGCCTGCCACCCTCCCACACCCCTTATCTTAGTCTGTGAGTGTTGTCCCCAGAGTCCTGAGAAGACAGGCTGACCCCTCTCATCATTCTTCTGGTTTGGGGTAACTTGTCCTCGGGGGGATCTGTGACTTAGGCGCACACAGAGCAGACTCTCATGCACTCAGGTAGACAGATGTTCACATCCTTGGATATAAGAAACTGGACATAGCCTCAACATACCCTGTGCAGCTGAATATTTACTTGATTTTTAAATCTAGAATTAAGTAGCTAAATTTCACTACTTGTAGTTGATAGTTATCAGGGTCTTATAAAAGGACAACTGGCAAAAGCTTCTTTAACTTTAATCTGTACTTAAGTACAGAGCCAACAATTTTAAATGTAACTTACACTTATAGGATAGTCTTGGTTTATGCTTCTAGACATTGAGGCAAAGTGAAACAGAAGTAGAATAAACCATATGAAAATTGAATCTTCAGATTAAAAATGATTTAGAGTCTAAACTTTAGATTTTTAGAGGCATGCAGTGTATGTAATCAGTTATTTTCCCTACACTGAACATTCCAGTAGTATGTATTTTGAAATCCTAAACGTAAGAGAAATATTTGTTATGGTATAAGCAAAACAATTAAGTTGAGATGAAAGGGACCTACCTGTAAAAGAAAAAAAACTTAGTTACCTCTAAAATAGTGCTCATATGTGCTTTTAAACTCAGAAATGACCAGATAATCCAAATGAATCATCACTTTCCTTTTCATAAGGCTGTAGACCAGACACTGTCCAGTACATCCCCTAAGTTTTTCAGTATATTAAAACCCTCGCCTTCTGTGGAGGGGTGAGTTCTCAGTGTGGAAAGTTCGTGAATGCAGTCATTCCACTTACTTGATCTCTTCCTGATTTATGGGAGGTCATGTGACGTTCGAGCTGGGTTCTGTATGCAAAGGTGTAACTGCACAGGGAGCAACTGAAGTTATCTTCATTCTTTTCGTGGCGATATTTAATATGTTCTTTCAGAGAGGTAAAGCGTTTATATCCTCTGTCACAATACGGGCAGGTGAGTAACTGGGAAAATGCATCTGGTGTTCCTGTAAAAGAAGGATCGTATATTTTAAATTTAAAACGTTAAAAAAATATTACCAGGACAGACCTTCAAGATGGCGGAGGAGTGAGACATGGAGATTACCTTCCTCCCCACAAATACATCAGAAATACATCTACATGTGCAACAACTCCTACAGAACACCTACTGAACGCTGGCAGAAGACCTCAGACTTCCCAAAAGGCAAGAAACTCCCCACGTACCTGGGTAGGGCAAAAGAAAAAAGAAAAAACAGAGACAAAAGAATAGGGACAGGATCTGCACCAGTGGGAGGGAGCTGTGAAGGAGGAAAGGTTTCCACACACTAGGAAACCCCTTTGCAGGCAGAGACTGCGGGTGGCGGAGGGGGGAAGCTTCAGAGCCACGGAGGAGAGCGCAGCCACAGGGGTGCAGAGGGCAAAGTGGAGAGATTCCCGCACGGAGGAGCAGCGCCGACCAGCACTCACCAGCCCGAGAGGCTCGTCTGCTCCCCCGCCGGGGCGGGCGGGGCTGGGAGCTGAGGCTCCGGCTTCGGTCGCAGGGAGAGGACTGGGGTTGGCGGCGTGAACACAGCCTGAAGGGGCCAGTGCGCCACAGCTAGCCGGGAGGGAGTCCGGGAAAAGGTCTGGAGCTGCCAAAGAGGCAAGAGGCTTTTTCTTGCCTCTTAGTTTCGTGGTGCGCAAGGAGAGGGGATTCAGAGCGCCACCTAAACGAGCTCCAGAGACGGGCGCGAGCCGCGGCGATCAGCGCGGACCCCCGAGACGGGCATGAGATGCTAAGGCTGCTGCTGCTGCCACCAAGAAGCCTGTGTGCGAGCACAGGTCACTCTCCACACCTCCCCTCCCGGGAGCTGGTGCAGCCCCGCCACGGCCAGGCTCCCGTGATCCAAGGACAACTTCCCCGGGAGAACGCACTGCGCGCCTCAGGCTGCTGCAATGTCACGCCGGCCTCTGACGCCGCAGGCTCGCCCCACCTCCTCTGTACCCCTCCCTCCCCGCGGCCTGGGTGAGCCAGAGCCCCCGAAGCAGCTGCTCCTTTAACCCCGTCCTGTCTGGGCGGGGAACAGACGCCCTCAGGCGACCTACGCGCAGAGGCGGGGCCAAATCCAAAGCTGAACCCCCGGAGCTGTGCGAACAAAGAAGAGAAAGGGAAATTCCTCCCAGCAGCCTCCGGAGCAGTGGATTAAATCTCCACAATCATCTTTATGTACCCTGCATCTGTGGAATACCTGAACAGACAACGAATCATCGCAAAATTGAGGAGGTGGACTTTGGGAGCAACTGTAGACTTGGGTCTGGTTTTATGTTTATCTTAGTTTAGTATTTATTATCACTGGTAGATATTTTTTATTGATTTGGTTGCTCTCTTCCTTTTTTTTAAAAATATATTTCATTTTTCTCTTTTTGTGAGTGTGTATGTGTATGCTTCTTTGTGTGATTTTGTCTGTATAGCTTTGCTTCTACCATTTGTCCTATGGTTCTGTCTGTCCAGTATAGTTTTGAGTGCTTGTTATAATTGGGGGATTTGTTTTTTGTTTGGTTGCTCTCTTCTTTCTTTCTTTCCCCTTTTTTAAAATTACTTTGTAATTTTTTTTTATTTTTAATAATTAAAAAAATTTTATTTTAATAACTTTTTCTTTCTTTCTTTTTTTCTCCCTTTTCTTCTGAGCTGTGTGGCTGACAGGGTCTTGGTGCTCCGGCCAGGTGTCAGGCCTGTGCCTCTGAGGTGGGAGAGCTGAGTTCAGGACACTGGTCCACCAGAGACCTCCCGGCTCCACGTAATATCAAACAGCGAAAGCTCTCCCAGAGATCTCCATCTCAACGCCAAGACCCAGCTCCACTCAACGACCAGCAAGCTCCAGTGCTGGACACCCTATGCCAAACAACTAGCAAGACAGGAATACAACCCCACCCATTAGCAGAGAGGCTGCCTAAAATCATAATAAGGTGACAGACACCCCAAAACACACCACTGGACATGGTCCTGCGGACCAGTAATACAAGATCCAGCCTCATCCACCAGAACACAGGCACCAGTCTCCTCCACCAGGAAGCCTACACAACCCACTGAATCAACCTTACCCACTGGGGGCAGACACTGAAAACAACGGGAACTGCCAACCTGCAGCCTGCAAAAAGGAGACCCCCAAAACAGCAAGTTAAGCAAAATGAGAAGAGCAGATGATAAAGGAGCAAGGTAACAACCCACCAGACCAAACAAGTGAAGAGGAAATAGGCAGTCTACCTGAAAAAGAATTCAGAGTAATGATAGTAATGATCCAAAATCTTGGAAATAAAATGGAGGAAATACAAGAAACGTTTAACAAGGACCTAGAAGAACTAAAGAGCAAGCAGACAATGATGAACAACACAATCAATGAAATTAAAAACTCTCTAAAAGGAATCAATAGCAGAAGAACAGATAAGTGACCTGGAGGCAGAAGAATAGATAAGTGACCTGAAAGATAAAATAGTGGAAATAACTACCATAGAGCAGAATAAAGAAAAAAGAATGAAAAGAATTAAGGACAGTCTCAGAGACCTCTGGGACAACATTAAACACACCAACATTCGAATTATAGGGGTCCCAGAAGAAGAAGAGAAAAAGAAAGGGATGTCCAAGAAAATACTTGAAGAGATTATAGTTGAAACCTTCCCTAATATGGGAAAGGAAATAGTCAACCAAGTCCAGGAAGTGCAGAGAGTCCCATACAGGATAAATCCAAGGAGAAACACGCCAAGACACATATTCATCAAACTGTCAAAAATTAAATACAAAGAAAATATGTTAAAAGCAGCAAGGGAAGAACAACAAATAACATACAAGGGAATCCCCATAAGGTTAACAGCTGATCTTTCAGCAGAAACTCTGCAAGCCAGAAGGGACTGGCAGGACATATTTAAAGTGATGAAAGAGAAAAGCCTACAGCCAAGACGACTAATACCCAGCAAGGATCTCATTCAGATTCGATGGAGAAATTAAAACCTCTACAGACAAGCAAAAGCTAAGAGAATTCAGCACCACCAAACCAGTTCTACAACAAATGCTAAAGGAACTTCTCTAAGTGGGAAACACAAGAAAACAAAAGGACCTACAAAAACAAACCCAAAACAATTAAGAAAATGGTAATAGGAACATACCTCTCAATAATTACCTTAAACATGAATGGATTAAATGCTCCTACCAAAAGACACAGGCTCACTGAATGGATACAAAAACAAGACCCATATATTTGCTGTCTACAAGAGACCCACTTCAGACCTAGGGACACATACAGACTGAAAGCAAATGGAAATCAAAAGAAAGCTGGAGTAGCAATTCTCCTATCAAATAGACACAAGAGACAAAGAAGGACACTACATAATGATCAAGGGATCAATCCAAGAAGAAGATATAACTATCATAAATATTTATGCACCCAACATAGGAGCACCTCAATACATAAGGCAAATGCTAACAACCATAAAGGGGAAATCAACAGTAACAGAATTGTAGTAGGGGAGTTTAACACCCCACTTTCACCAATGGACAGATCACCCAAAATGAAAATAAATAAGGAAACACAAGCTTTAAATGATACATTAAACAAGATGGACTTAATTGATATTTATAGGACATTCCATCCAAAAACAACAGAACACACTTTCTTCTCAAGTGCTCGTGGAACATTCTCCAGGATAGATCATATCTTGGGTCACAAACGAAGCCTCGGTAAGTTTAAGAAAACAGGTCATATCAAGTATCTTCTCCGACCACAACGCTATGAGACTAGAAAAAAAACATGGAGGCTAAACAATACACTACTAAATAACCAAGAGATCACTAAAGAAATCAAAGAGGAAATCAAAAAATACCTAGAAACAATGACAGTGAAAACCCGACGACCCAAAACCTATGGGATGCAGCAAAAGCAGTTCTAAGAGGGAAGTTGATAGCAATACAATCCTACCTCAAGAAACATCTCAAATAAACAACCTAACCTTACACCTAAAGCAATCAGAGAAAGAAGAACAAAAGCCCAAAGTTAGCAGAAGGAAAGAACTCATAAACATCAGATCAGATATAAATGAAAAAGAGATGAAGGAAACAGTAGCAAAGATCAATAAAATTAAAAGCTGGTTCTTGGAGAAGATACACAAAATTGATACACCATTAGCCAGATTCATCAAGAAAAAAAAGGGAGAAGACTCAAATCAATAGAATTAGAAATGGAATTAGAAATGAAAAAGGAGACAAATGACACTGCTGAAATACAAAGGATCATGAGAGATTACTACAAGCAACTATATGCCAATAAAATGGACAACCTGGAAGAAATGGACAAATTCTTAGAAAAGCACAACCTTCCCAGACTGAACCAGGAAGAAATAGAAAATATAAACAGACTAATCACAAGCACTGAAATTGAAACTGATTAAAAACCTTAAACAAACAAAAGCCCAGGACCAGATGGCTTCACAGGCAAATTCTATCAAACATTTAGAGAAGAGCTAACACCTATCCTTGTTAAACTCTTCCGAGGGAGGAACATTCCCAAAACTCATTCTATGAGGCCACCCTCACCCTGATACCAAAACCAGACAAAGATGTCACAAATACAGGCCAACACCACTGATGAACATAGGTGCAAAAATCCTAGCAAACAGAATCCAACAGCACATTAAAAGGATCATACACCATGATCAGTTGGGGTTTTTCCCAGGAATGCAAGGATTCTTCAATATACGCAGATCAGTCAATGTGATACACCCTATTAACAAACTGAAGGAGAAAAACCATATGATCATCTCAATAGATGCAGAAAAAGCTTTCGACAAAATTCAACACCCGTTTATGATAAAAACTCTCCAGAAAGTAGGCATAGAGGGAACTTACTTACCTCAACATAATGAAGGCCATATATGACAAAACCAAAGCCAACATCGTTCTCAATGGTGAAAAACTGAAACCATTTCCTCTAAGATCAGGAACAAGACAAGGTTGTCCACTCTCACCACTATTATTCAATATAGTTTTGGAAGTTTTAGCCACAGCAATCAGAGAAGAAAAAGAAATAAAAGGAATCCAAATCGGAAAAGAAGTAAAGCTGTCACTGTTTGCAGATGACATGATACTATACATAGAGAATCCTAAAGATGCTCCCAGAAGACTACTAGAGCTAATCAATGAATTTGGTAAAGTAGCAGGATACAAAATGAATGCACAGAAATCTCTTGCATTCCTATACACTAATGATGAAAAATCTGAAAGAGAAATTAAGGAAACACTCCCATTTACCATTGCAACAAAAAGAATAAAATACCTAAGAATAAACTTACCTAAGGAGACAAAAAACCTGTATGCAGAAAACCATAAGAGATTGATGAAAGAAATTAAAGATGATACAAACAGATGGAGAGATATACTATGTTCTTTGATTGGAAGAATCAACATAGTGAAAATGACTATAGTACCCAAAGCAATCTATAGGTTCAACGCAATCCCTGTCAAACTACCAGTGGCATTTTTCACAGAACTTGTATGGAAACACAAAATACCCCGAATATCCAAAACAATCTTGAGAAAGAAAAATGGAGCTGGAGGAATCAGGCTCCTGGACTTCAGACTTATACTACAAAGCTACAGTAATCAAGACAGTATGGTACTGGCACAAAAACAGAAATATAGATCAATGGAAAGAAAGAGCAGAGATTAACCCATGCACATATGGTCCCCTTATTTTTCATAAAAGGAGGCAAGAATACAATGGAGAAAAGACAGCCTCTTCAATAAGTGGTGCTGGGAAAACTGGACAGCTACATGTGAAAGAATGAAATTAGAACACTTCCTAACACCGTACACAAAAATAAACTCAAAATGGATTAAAGAATGTAAGGCCAGACACTATAAAACTTAGAGGAAAACATAGGCAGAACACTGTATGACATAAATCACAGCAAGATCCTTTTTGACCCAGCTCCTGGAGAAGTGGAAATTAAAACAAAAATAAACAAATGGGACCTAATGAAACTTAAAATTTGCACAGCAAAGGAAAACATAAGACGAAAAGACAACCCTCAGAATGGGAGAAAATATTTGTAAATGAAGCAACTGACAAAGGATTAATCTCCAAAATTTACAAGCAGCTCATGCAGCTCAATTTCAAAAAAACAAAACACAATCCAAAAATGGGCAGAAGACCTAAATAGACATTTCTCCAAAGAAGATATACAGATTGCCAACAAACATATCAAAGGATGCTCAACATCACTAATTATTAAGAGAAATGCAAATCAGAACTACAATGAGGTATCACCTCACACCAGTCAGAATGGCCATCATCAAAAAATCTACCAATAATAAATGCTGGAGAGGGTGTGGAGAAAGGGAACCCTCTTGTACTGTTGGTGGGAATGTAAATTGATACAGCCACTATGGAGAACATAATGGAGGTTCCTTAAAAGACTAAAAATAGAACTACCATATGACCCAGCAATCCCACTACTGGGCATATACCCTGAGAAAACCATAATTCAAAAAGAGTCATGTACCACAATGTTCATTGCAGCACTATTTACAATAGCCAGGATATGGAAGCAACCTAAGTGTCCATCGACAGATGAATGGATAAAGAAGATGTGGCACATATATACAATGGAATATTACTCAGCCACAAAAAGAAAGTTATTTGTAATGAGGTGGATGGAACTAGCGTCTGTCAAACAGAGTGAAGTAAGTCAGAAAGAGAAAAACAAATACCGTATGCTAACACATATAAGGTTCTGAAGATCGTAGGGGCAGGACAGGAATAAAGACGCAGACATAGAGAAGGGACTTGAGGACACAGGGAGGGGGAAGGGTAAGCTGGGTGGGACAAAGTGAGAGAGTGGCATGGACATATATACACTACCAAATGTAAAACAGATAGCTAGTGGGAAGCAGCCGCATAGCACAGGGAGATCAGCTTGGTGCTTTGGGTCCACCTAGAGGTTTGGGATAGGGAGGGTGGGACGGAGACGCAAGAGGGAGGAGATATGGGGATATATGTATATGTATAGCTGATTCACTTTGTTATACAGCAGAAACTAACACACCATTGTAAAGCAATTATTAAAAAAAAAAATTACCAAAGCTACCACCAAGGCCCTCTGCTACGTACCAGACATTATGCTTTGTATTTGATCCTGAAAACAACACACTGATCTCCCCCTCTATTTTATAGAGAACGTGAGGCCCAGAAAAGGCTAAATAACTTCCAAATCACACAGCCAGTAAATGATGCAGTCAGAAGTCAAACACGTGCTGTGTGACTTCTTCACTACAATGTATTTCTTCTCCTCGTTTGCGCGGTGGATCAGAGAAAAGTGGCACTCTAGTTACAGTCCTCGGAGAGTAAGCAGCGCACGGACTGTGTTTCTAAGATGCCCTTGCAGGGAAGTGTGGCCCTGTGCCCGAGTTCAGACCAAAAGAGTGTGTACTGTGAGGAGCAGTGGGGGCCAGAGCGGGCCCAGCCCACTGAGACACCCCTGCATGGCTCTTCATGTTCTTTTTCCTCCTGAAACACACCGACACACTTTCTGTACAGTTTTATCTGGATGACTATTACGATAGCTTTCAGAAAATAAGGGCATTATGGATGAATTGTAGTTTGCGGAGTGAACTAGATATTTTTTATATATGGAACCATCTAAGCCTGCCAATCCTAAAAATGAAATACCACTTTGGCCAATTAATATTTAACTAAGAGTAGATTTCCATATTTGATGTATTTCTTCAAAGAAATAAGTTCCTAAGTGACACCTTATTGTAAATATCATCTTACCTTCATTTTGAATTTCTTAACAGAAAAAGACCACCAAAGAACATTTCATAACATTCTTCAAATGCTTCATAAACATGTGTCCCCCCGTTACTGAAATTCAAGTCTATGTAAATTAAATGTCTTGCTTAAGGGCAGGCCTACAAATAATAAGCTGAGCACCTGACTCTATACAGCTAAATACACTGAAATATGTATCAAATATACAAATAAAATCAAATAACCAAGACCCCCATGGTTTATGCTGTTGTGTTTTTTTTTTTTTTTTGTTATCAGCTAGCAAGGCACCTGGAACCAGAGTTTTCTCTTGGTGATGACTCTGGCATGACCCCCTTCTTTGGGGACTAGAGTAGCCACATGAGGACATTTTGGGTGGGAAATCAAGTTATAATATTTTGTCTAGTATCAATTTCCTATTTGTACAGACAAGTGGGAAACCAACATTTGGGACACTCTCCTTGCCAGACTGTCTGTTTATCCTACTGGTCTCAGCGGCTAACGTCAGAGTCCACTGTTACAGGTGTTTGGTCATCAGTACCACAGTCACAGTGTGATTCCATGATTCAAGCTCCTTGTACTCCTGGGTCATAAGCGGTCTGCTTGCATTACATTCTATTTTCTTCTTTACCTTCATGATTAATCCTTCCAATCAGTAAACAAAATACTAATAATTCCGTAAAATGACAAGTTTCTCATACTTAACTAGTAAGTTCTTTTCATAAATCAGTATCTATTCAATGTTCATACTCATGAATCAGTATCTATTGGATGTTCTCACACGTATGAGATATGAATTTATTCTTTTAGGCCAATTGCGTAAAACAATGAAAAAAATCTAAATATTTGACATCATAAGTTATAGAATGAACAGGTTTAAAAGTTAGAATTTTTGTTTCTGTTTTAAAAAATACTGGACTATTATTTTTTAAAAACTCACTTTTTAGCAGTGAAGACTTGTCATGTAAGGGAAAAAATGTTTCTTTTTAGAATTCCTATAATAAACTTATGGTAGCAATTCAGTACTACTAAAAAATCCAACCTATATCTGACCATTTTTTGAACCATAATTTCTTTATGTATCTGTGACCATGAATATACTTACTTAAAAAACATTTTAAATTTCTGTATCTTAAACTTCCTTTAGTAGGCAGACTTGATATAAAACCTGTGAAAAATTTCCTTGATTTGTTCCCCACTGAACCAGAATTTGTGATAAATCCATCTGTTGGAGTAAAGTTTCCCTGTTTACAACTTATGACATGCAGGACGGTATGTTTAATCTATTAAAACACTAAAAACCTAAGTGCTTCTGAAGATAATCACTTTTTCTATGTAAACAGATGTTGCTGGTGTGACAGAAAATCTACTGTGAAATACTGTATTAGCAGTTAAATTACATTATATACCTAAAAGTAATGAATTCCTGAATTAAAAACATATTGAATAATAATTAGACAAAGAAAACAAAAAATGTTTTACTAATTCAGAACAGTTAAGGCCTCAATTTTTATGGGATTTTACTGCATTGATTTGTAACAATGGACTTTACAAAGTTTCACCTTACTTGATCTATGCAATGGGATGTTTCTTTAGTTTTCATTATTTTCTTTCACTGATACTTTCTGAAATCCTCTTTGTTACATAAAAATTTTACATAGTTATACACATCTGCATTTAAAATGTTCTATTTCCCTTTCATATTTATTGTAAGCTACTGCTTTTTCAGGTGAAATGTTAACACATTTTCTTTAAGAGAAAAAAATACCAAGAAACAAAAGTAGAAAACTAAGGCCCTACAGGATTATAATGCCAATAACTACGGACTCTGCAAATATGCAAACAGATCAACAGAACGCATATCATTAAGCTGAAATGCAGTGTCCCCAGGGGTAATTACTTACAGTTTTCAGAAACGTGTCCTTTTGCCACACTGCAGGAAACAATTCCTAGAGCACCCTACTTCTTTTTCCTTTGTCACCAAATTAGTTGCAGAAATCCTATCTATTCTGGAGTGAAACTTCTCTTTCTGCTCTTTTGCATAGCTGATTCCTGATTTAAGGAAGGTACAGTTGACTCTTCACAATGGAATCTGTTTTGTTTTCTGTACCATCCTTCTCGATTTCCTTCAAAAATTTAAAAGTTGATTGATACAACACCATTTACACTAGCACCAAAAATACTTAGGCACAAATCTAACAAATTATGTATAAGATTTATTTGAGGAAAAGTACAAAAGTCTGATGAATAAAATCAAAGAACTAAATAAATGGAGAGATATTCCATGGTCATGGATACTCAATATTGACTCAATATTGTCAAGATGTCACTTCTCCCCAACTAGATCTACAGAGTCAGTGTAATCCCAATCAAGTTATTTTATGGAAAATCACAGACATTCTAAATTTATACGGAGAGGCAAGAGACCCAGAAGAGGCAACATAACATTGAAGGTGAAGAATAACGTTGGGAGACCAACACTATCTGACTTCAAGGCTTACTATATAGCTATAATAATCAAGAAAGTGTGGTGTTGGCGAGAGAACAGACAGCCCAAACAGCAAAGGCAACTGGACATCCACATACAAAAAAAAAAAAAAAAAAAAATGTAAACACAGACCTTACACCCTTTACAAAACTCAAAATGAATCACAGACGACAACAGAAGAAAACCTATGTGACCTTGGGTATGGTAATGCCAGTTTAGATACCAAAGGCATGAGCCATGAAAGAGATACTTGATAAGCTGGACTTCATTAAATGAAAAAGTTCTGTTCCATGAAAGACAATAACAAGAGAACTAGAAGAGAATTAGAAGATAAGCCATGGACTGGGAAAACTATTTGCAAACGACACATCTGAAAAAGGACTAGTATCCAAAATATACAAAGAATTCTTAAAACTCACTGCTAAGAAATCAAATAATTTAATTTAAAAAATGGGCCAAATCATAGCCCCCTTCCTCCTCCAACTTCATGACGGAGAATCAGGAAATCACCACTGGAACTACTGAGTTCAAGAATACATACCTGAGGTTAAAGTAAACCTGGAGGACAAGGTGGTGGAGTAGAAGGACCTGAGCTCACTGCCTCTCACGAAGACACCAAAATCACAACTAACTGCTGAACAACCATCAACAAAAAAGGTCTGGAACCTACCAAAAAAGATAATTCTACTTCCAAAGACAAAGCCACAACGAGATGGTAGAAGGGGCACATTCGCGATACAATCAAATCCCATACTAATTATTTTCTAGTTTGACCCACAAACTAGAAAATAATTATATCACAGAGGTTCTCTCACAAGAGTGAGAGTTCTGAGCCCCATGTCAGGCTCCCCAGTCTGGAGGTCTTGCATTGGTAGGAGAAGCCCCCAGAGCATTTGGCTTTGAAGGCCAGTGGGGCTTGACTGCAGGAACTCCACAGGACTGGGGGAGACAGAAGCACCACTCTTGGAGGGCACAAATAAGGTCCCGTGTGAACTGGGACATGGGAAAGAGCAGTGACTTCATAGGACCCTGGGCAAGACCTACCTGCTGGTCATGGAGGGGTCTGCTGGGGAGGTGAGGGGTGGCTGTGGCTCACTGTGGGTAAAAGGACACTGGTGGCAGAGGTACTGGGGGGTACTCATTGGCATGAGCTGTCCTGGAGGCCGCCATTTTGACACCAAGACCTGGCCCCACCCAACAGCCCTTAGGTTCCAGTGCTGGCATGCCTCAGGCCAAACAACCCGCAGGGCAGGAACACAGCCCCACCCATCAGCAGACAGGCTGCCTAAAGTCATCCTGAGCCAAGCCACAGCCACCTCTAAACACACTCCTTGACACAGTCCTGCCCACCAGAGGGACAAGACCCAGCTCCACCCACCAGTGGGCAGGCACCAGTCCCTCCCACCAGGAAGCCTGCACAAGCCCCATGACCAGCCTCACCCATCAGGGGGCAGACACCAGAACCAAGAGGAACTACAATCCTGCAGTCTGTGGAACCTCAAACACAGAAAGTGAGACAACATGAGATGGCAGAGGAATACATTCCAGATGAAGGAACAATATAAAACCCCAAAACAACAATTACATGAAGTGATAGACAATCTACCTGAAAAAGAATTCACAGTAATGATAGTAAAGATGATCCAAGATCTCGGAAAAAGAATGGAGGCGCAGACCAAGAAGATACAAGAAACGTTTAACAAAGAGCTAGAAGATTTAAAAAACAAACAAGAGTTGAACAATACAATAACTGAAATGAAAAATACACCAGAAAGAATCAATAGCAGAATAAATGATGCAGAAGGATGGATAAGTGAGCTGAAGACAGAATGGTGGAAATCACTGCTGCAGAACAGAATAAAGAAAAAAGAATGAAAAGAAAAGAAATGAAGACAGCCTAAGAGACCTCTGGGACAACATTAAACGCACCAACATTTGCATTATAGGGGTCCTAGAAGGAGAAGAGAGAGACAAAGGGCCTGAGAAAGTATTTGAAGAGATAATAGCTGAAAACTTCCTTAACATGGGAAAGGAAACAGTCACCTAAGCCCAGGAAGTGCAGAGAGTCCCATAAAGGATAAAGCCAAGGAGAAATATGCTGAGACATATTAATCAACTTGACAAAAATGAATGATAAAGAGAAAATGTCAAAAGCAACAAGGGAAAAGAACAAATAACATACAAAGGAATCCCCATAAGGATATCAGCTGGTATTTCTGCAGAAACTCTGCAGGCCAGAATGGAGTGGCAGGATATATTTAAGTGGTGAAAGGGAAAAACCTACAACCAAGAATACTCAGCAAGGCTCTTGTTCAGATTCGATGGAGAAATCAAAAGCTTTACAGACAAGGAATAGCTAAGAGAATATGGCACCACCAAACCAGCTTTACAACAAATGCTAAAGAAACTGCTCTAGGCAGAAAAGAAAAGCCCATGAGAGAAAACAAGAAAATTATGAATGTGAAAGCTGACTGGTCAAGGCAAACATACAGTAAAGGTAGGAAATCATCCACTCACAAACATGCTATCAAAACCAGCAATCATGAGAAGAGGAGAGTGCAATGCAGGATATTGGAAATGCATTTGAAATTAAGAGACCAGCAACTTAAAACAATCTTGTATATACATATATAGACTGCTGTATCAAAACCTCATGGTAACTGCAAACCAAGAATCTACTTATAGATACACACACAGAAAAGAAAAAGGAATCCAAACACAACACTAAACATAGTCATCAAATCACAAGAGGACAAAAGAGGAAGGGAAGAAAAAAGACCTACAAAAATAACCCACCCAACAAACAGCTCATGCAGCTCAATATCAAAAAACAAACAACTCAATCAAAAAATGGGTGGAAGATCTAAATAGACATTTCTCCAAAGAAGACATAAAGATGGCTAAAAAGCACATGAAAAGATGCTCAACATCACCAATTATTAGAGAAATGCAAATCAAAACTACAATGAGGTATCACCTCACACTAGTCAGAATGGCTGTCATCAAAAAATCTGCAAACAAATACCCAAATCTACAAAAACAACCATCCCCCAAATTAACAAAACAGCAATAAGAACATACATATCAGTAATTACCTTAAATGTAAATGGATTAAAATGCTCCAACCAAAAGACTGGCTGAACGGATACAAAGACAAGACCCATATATATGCTGTCTACAAGAGACACACTTCAGACCTAGGGACACATACAGACTGAAAGTGAGGGGATGGAAAAAGGTATTCCATGCAAATGGAAATCAAAAGAAAGCTGGAGTAGCAGTACTCATATCAGACCAAATAGACTTTAAAATGACAACTGTTACAAAAGACAAAGAAGGACACTACATAATGATCAAGGGATCAATCCAAGAAGAAGATATAACAATTGTAAATATTTATGCACCCAACATAGGAGCACCTCAATATATAAGGCAAATGCTAACAGCCATAAAAGGAGAAATCAACAGTAACACAATAATAATGGAGGACTTTAACATCCCACTTACATCAATGGACAGATCATCGAGACAGAAAATCTATAAAGGAAACACAGGCCTTAAATGACACATTAGGTCAGATGGACTTGACTGATATTCATATAGCATTCTGTCCAAGAGCGGCAGAATACACATTCTTTTCAAGTGCACATGGAACATTCTCCAGGATAGATCACATTCTGGGCCATAAAGCAACCCTTGATAAATTTAAGAAAACTGAAATCTTATCAAGCATATTTTCTGACCACAACGCTAGGAGATTAGAAATCAACAACAACAAAAAAAACTGAAAAAAACACAAACGTGGAGGCTAAACAATACGCTACTAAACAACCAATGAGTCACTAAAGAAAGCAAAGAGAAAATAAAAAAATACCTAGAGACAAATGACAGCCAAAACATGATGATCCAAAACCTAAGGGGTGCAGCAAAAGCAGTTCTAAAGAGGGAAGTTTATAGCAATATAGTCTCATCTCAGGAAACAAGAAAAATCCCAAATAAACAACCTAACCTTACACCTAAAGCAACTAGAGAAATAAGAACAAACAAAACCCAAAGTTAGCAGGAGGAAAGAAATCATAAAGATCAGAGCAGAAATAAATGAAATAGAGACGAAGAAAACATTAGAAAAGATCAATGAAACTAAAAGCTGGCTCTTTGAAAGATAAACAAAATAGATAAACCTTTAGACAGACTCATCGAGAAAAAAAGGGAGAAGGCCAAATCAATAAAATCAGAAATGAAAAAGGATAAGTTACAATGGACACCACAGAAATACAGAGGATCTTAAGAGACTACTTACAAGCAACTGTATGCCAATAAAATGGACAACCTAGAAGAAATGGACAAATTCTTAGAAAGGTACAACCTCCCCAAAATGAACAAGGAAGAAACTGAAAATATGAACAATAATCACAAGCACTGAAACTGAAACTGTGATTAAAAAATTCCCAATAAACAAAAGTCCAGGACCAGATAGCTTCACAGGGGAATTCTATCAAACATTTAGAGAAGAGTTAACACCTATCCTTCTGAAACTATTTCAAAAAATTGCAGACGAAGGAACACTCCAAAATTCATTCTATGAGGTCACCATCACTGTGATGCCAACACCAGACAAAGATACCACAAGAAAAGAAAATTACAGGCCAATCTCATAGATGAACACAGATGCAAAAATCCTCAACAGAATACTGGCAAACAGAATCCAACAATACATTAAAAGGATCATGCACCATGATCAAGTGGGATTTATCCCAGGGATGCAAGGATTTTTCAGTACCCACAATCATTCAGTGTGATACACCACATTAACAAATTGAAGAAAAAAAACCATATGATCATCTCAACAGAAAAATCTTTTGACAAAATTTCAACACCCATTTAAGATAAAAACTCTCCAGAAAGTGGGCATAGACGGAATATACCTCAACATAATAAAGGCCATATATGACAAACCCACAGCTAACATTATACTCAGTGGTGAAAAGCTGAAAGCATTTCCTCTAAGATCAGGAACAAGACAAGGACGTCCACTCTCGCCACTTCTATTCAATATAGTTTTGGAAGTCTTAGCCATAGCAATCAGAGAAGAAAAAAAATAGCAGGAATCCAAGTTGGAAAGGAAGAAGTAAAACTGTCACTGTTTGCAGATGACATGATACTATACATAGAAAATCCTAAAGATGCTACCAGAAAACTACTGGAGCTCGTCAATGGATTCAGTAAAGTTGCAGGACACAAAATTAATACAGAGAAATCTGTTGCATTCCTATACACTAACAGCAAAAGATCAGAAAAAGAAATTAAGGAAACAATACCATTTATCACAAAAGAATACCATGCATCAAAAAAGAATAAAATACCTAGGAATAAACCTACCTGAGGAGGCAAAAGACCTGTACTCTGAAAACTATAAGATGCTGATGAAAGAAATTGAAGATGACACAAACAGATGGAAAGATATACCATATTCTTGGATTGGAAGAATCAATATTGTCAAAATGACTATACTACCCAAGGCAATCTACAGATTCAATGCAATCCCGATCAAATAACTCATGGCATTTTCTGCAGATCTAGAACAAAAACCTTAAAATCTGTATGGAAACACAAAAGACCCTGAATAGCCAAAGCAATCTTGGGAAAGAAAAACAGAGCTGCTGGAGGAATCAGGCTGACTGACTTCAGACTATAATATAAAGCTACAGTCATCAAAACAGTATGGTACTGGCACAAAGACAGAAATACAGATCAATGGAACAGGATGGAAAGCCCAGAAATAAACCCACACACCTGTGGTCAATTAATCTATGACAAAGGAGGCAAGAATATACAATGGAGAAAAGACAGTCTCTTTAATAAATGGTGCTGGGAAAAGTGGAGAGCTACGTGTAAAAGCATGAAATTAGAACATTCTCTAACAGCATACACAAAAATAAACTCTAAATTGATTAAAAACCTAAATGTAAGACTGGATACTATAAATCTCTTAGAGAAAAACATAGGCAGAACACTGTTTGACATAAATTGCAGTAATACCTTTTTGGATCCACCTCCTAGAGTAATGAAAATAAAAACAAAAATAAACAAATGGGACCTAATTAAACTTAAAAGCTTTTGCACCGCAAAGGAAACCATAAACAAAATGAAGACAACCCACAGAATGGGAGAAAATATTTGCAAATGAAGCGAATGACAAGGGTTTAATCTCCAGAACATACAAACAGCTCATGCAGCTTGATATCGAAAAAACAACCCAATCAAAAAAATGGGCAGTAGGTCTAAATATACATTTCTCCAAAGAAGACACACAGATGGCCAAAAAGCACATGAAAAGATGCTCCACATCACTAATTATTAGAGAAATGAGAATCAAAACTACAGTGAGGTATCACCGGTCAGAATGGCCATCATCAAAAAATCTACAAACAGTAAATGCTGGAGACGATGTGGAGAAAAGGGAACCCTCTTGCACTGTTGGTGGGAATGTAAACTGATACAGCCACTATGGAGAACAGTATGGAGGTCCCTTAAAAAACTAAAAATAGAGCTACCATATGATTCAGCGATCCATCACCTGGGCATATATCCATAGAAAATCATACTTCAAAAAGGTACATGCACCCCAATGTTCACTGCAGCACTATTTACAATAGCCAGGACATGGAAGCAACCTAAGTGTCCATCGACAGAGGAATGGATAAAGATGATGTGGTGTATATATATAGGTATATATACGCAATGGAATATTACTCAGCCATAAAAAAGAATGCAATAATGCCATGTGTGGCAACATGGATGGATCTAGAGATTATCATACTAAGTAAGTTAGAGAAAGATAAATATCAAAGGATATCATTTATATGTGGAATCTAAAAAACAGTACAAATGAACTTATTTACAAAACAGAAACAGACTCACAGACTTTGAAAACAAACTTACGGTTACCAAAGGGGAAAGGCGGGGGCAGGATAAATGAGGAGATTGGGATTCACATGTGCACACTACTGTATATAAAATAGACAACCAACAAGGACCTACTGCATAGCACAGTGGACTCTACTCAATACTCTGCAATGACCTATATGGAAAAAGAATCTGAAAAAGAATAGATATGTATATGTATAACTAAATAACTTTGCTGTACACCTGAAGCTAACACAACATTGTAAATCAACTAACTCCAATATAAAATTTAAAAATTTTAAAAATGGACCAAGGACTTTGTCACCTCATCAAAGAAGATATACAGATGACAAATAACTGTGAAAAGATGCTGCACATAATATTTCATTAGGGAAAAACAAATTAAAACAGCAAGATACCACTAAACACTATCAGAATGGCCAAAATCGGGAACACTGAGAACATGAAATACTGGCCATGATGTGGAGCAATAGGAACTCTCATTCATTGCTGGTGGAATGAAAAATGGTACAGCCACTCTGGATGATAGTTTGGCAGTTTCCTCTAGAACTAAACATACTCTTATCATATAATCCAGCAATTGTGCACCTTGGTATTTACCCAAAGGAGCTGAAAACTTATTTCCAGACCAAAATCTGTGCATGAATGTTTATAGCAGCTTTATTCATAACTGCCAAAACTTGGAAGCAACCAAGGTGTCCTTCAGTAGGTGAATGGATAAATAAAATGCAGTCCATCCAGGCTATGGAATATCATTCAACATTTGTAAGAAATGAGTTATCAATCCATGAAAAAACACAGAGGAAAGTTGAATGCATAAGTAAGTGAAAGAAGCCAATTTGAAAAGGCTATATGACTATATACTACATGACTCCAACTATAAGACATTCTGGATAAGGCAAAACTATGGAGACATAAAAACATCAGTGGGTGCCAGGGCAAGGAGGAGGGGAGGATGAATAGGCAGAGCACAGAGGACTTTTAGGGCAGTGAAAATACTCTGATATTATAATGATGGACACATGTTATTGTACATTTGTCGAAACCAACAGAATGTACAACACCAAGAGTGAACCCTAATGCAAATTAGGTCTTTGAGTGATTATGACGTGTCAATGTAGGTTCATCCTTGGTTAAAAAAAAAAAAAGTACTGCTCTGGTGAGTGATGTTGATAATGGGGAGGCTGTGCATGTGTGGGGCAGGGGGAATATAGGAAATCTCTGCACCTCTGTACAATTTTGTTCTAAATGTAAAACTGCTCTAAGAAGTCTTAAAAAGTTGATTATTGGGCTATTAAGCTAAATCTATCCATTAAACTGGGAACCCTGGAAAAACCAAACCAGATTTAGGATCTTAATACTTCAAATATCCTCAAACATTCCAAGTATCTTCCTAGTTCTTGGTACAGATACTGTATAAAATTTCTTACAGGAATATTTTCATCTGTTTCTAGTGCATGGAAGGCAGAATGACAGCATATTTCTTTTCAGGAGAGTATGAATGCATTATTATTGTATTTTACCACTCTTTATATACTGGCTGTTCGTATCAGAGAGGACCAAAGTAGATACAGGAAAACCATCTGTCTCCAAACTAGTATGTTTTGAACCAGACCACCATGCTTTTCTTGCCAGGACAGTGGCGAATAATCAAAGGGCAGTAAGGGTCATCCTAGTTCCCATTTCTACTACTTGCTACCATGTAAGTGAATGGAAATCAATGTCCAGGCACTGCCCTACGCATTCCACATGTGGTGGCATCACACACTATACACGAGAGGCCACTGATACAATGCTATACTGTTACCATGGACAATGTTCCACTGATTAAAGAGATCCCTCTCTACGGCCACCTGCAATAAATTTTGGTTTTCAAAAATGTTCCCTCTAGTAGAGTGGGTTCCCACATAGAGTAATGGAAGCAATAATCCTTTGGAGATGAGGACAAAGCGGCCGTGAAGCTTGTTACCGTTTTCATCGTGCCCGCTGGCCTCCGGCGTGCCCTGCCTCTGGTCCTCCTCGGGCGCCTCGGGGTAGATGACTGCAGTGTCTTGCTGCTGCAGGAACTCTTCAACGTTAGGATCATGGTTTTGTTCATTTTCTGCATCTGAGTCGCATTCATCATCTTTTACTAAAAGAAATGCATACTCTATAAAAACCAATTTCACCACCAAGTTGTTATATAGTTTTCCTAAATAAGAAATTGTTTATCTTGAGAGAATAAATGATAGTTCTTGAATTTGCAGGAAGTATTTACGGAACATTAAAAATTTACTAGTTCTGTTATAATCTTAAGAAGTCCATTTTCATAAGTTTAAGATGTTATAAAAGTCTTGACATTGTCACAATATCCCTTTTAAGCTTTAGGGTTGTACTTCTATTCCATTTTACTGATGAACAAGACACAGAGAAGGTTGGCTGAATCCTTAGTTTCTGAATCAATGATAAAGCAAGGAAAACAGGAAAAGAGAAAAATGTAGTTCTCAAACCTCAGTCCTTCCTAGCAACCTACTGTTCATATTTAGTTGGAGTTGTGCTTGAAATTTGAACCATTCTCTGAATAACAAACTGCTCTGAAGTTCAGTTCAGTTATGTGATTTCTCAGAAAATAGCTTTAATAGTTCCCTACAGTTGGAAAGACTTCTAATAAGAGTCAAAGAGTATCAAATTGATAAAATTGCTTCCTATCTACCCTAGTATTCAGATACAGGCAGGGCTATTCTTTCTGTGTTTCTGCCTCAGTAAATGTGTAACTGTGGGGTGAAGGAGGGGCATTTTCCCCGAGTCAGAAGGTTCCGAGCATAACAGCACGTCTTCACTTGGAGAAGGCAGCCCAGAGCGTTGCCGCGTTTGCAGAGCAGGACTGGTATCCTGGGGTTCCTGTCCGTTTCCTCCTGGAGAAGGGTCTGCTCCACGCTGCCGCTAACTGTCCTGGGTCAGGGTGGCCCCCGGGTGTCTCACGGCTGACCTCTTCACACACTTCAGACTGAACTCAGTTCTAAATTTATAAAGCAGCAGACTCAACTGGTGCTTAAAATGGTGGGACTTCCCTGGTGGTGCAGTGGTTAAGAACCCGCCTGCCAATGCAGGGGACACGGGTTCGAGCCCTGGTCCGGGAAGATCCCACATGCCGCGGAGCAACTAAGCCCGTGCGCCACAACTACGGAGCCTGCGCTCTAGAGCCCGCAAGCCACAACTACTGAGCCCGCGAGCCACAACTACTGAGCCCGTGCACCTAGAGCCCGTGCTCCACAACAAGAGAAGCCACCGCAGTGAGAAGCCCGCGCACCGCAACAAAGAGTAGCCCCCGCTCGCCTCAACTAGAGAAAGCCCGTGCGCAGCAACGAAGACACAGCACAGCCAAAAATGAATAAATTAAATAAATTAATGAAAAAAATTAAAATGGTGATGTAAGGCCATCCTTTTGTTCGACAGTTACCAAAGCAATCTTGCACAGGAGTAGTAACCCAATTCCTCAGGGTGGCTGCTATTTACAAACTTAGAGCCGATGACATAGTCATCATGACGACTAGTCATTTTTTCCTCCTCTTAAATGCAGCCAATAGCTATCCATTATTTAGTATCTGCTATACACAGCTGACCCCTGAACAACATGGGTTTGAACTGTGTGGGTCCACTTATACTCGGATTTTTTCAGTAGTAAATACTATATAGTACTACATGAGTGTGGTTGGTTGAATCCGTGGATGTGGAACTGTGGACACAGAGGAACCTCGTGTTGGAAGGGCTGGCTGTAAATTACATACAGATTTTCCACTGCGGGGAGGGTCAGGTGCCTCTAAGCCCTGTGTTGTTCAATGGTAACTGTACTGAGAACTGTAGTTTTTAGTTGATGCCTGTAGTCACCAAACCAGGGTTACTTGATCCAGGGGGGAGGAAAAGGCTCTTTCAAAGGGAAGCCGGTACTGTTGGTTTAAACGGAATCTACTTCCAGATCCTCAGCTTCCATGCACGGTCCTTCCTAGAATCCTGAAGGTTCTTCTTTCTACCCCTGCTTTTCACAGTCCTTTGCTCTAACTTCAAAGAGGCAGATCCCTCCCCCTCCATCCCTTACGTTAATACAGTGCGTTGCCTCGGGGTGTAAAAACCTCCAGGTTGCCGAAGGAAAACGATTCAAAATACCGATTGGGGAAAATCTTCTTTGTTGATCAATCAGGGCAACATAAGAGCGCTCTAGGCGTCCAGCCTTTCCTGTTTACATGGATTTCTATCAGGGGTAAAGTATGGCAATTGAAATGGGGATTATTTTGGCCTTAGTTACAAAGCTCTGAACTCACCTATATAATATATCCAGAGGGAGTGAGAGTAATTTTCCTTTAATGATCTCACCTGTTTCATTCCCTATTATTAAAAAATTCACTGCTCTTCAGGAGGCTGGTGAGAGCAAAGAGTATTCTCGAAAACCCTTCCTAAGATCTGTCATTAGCTAGAACAATAAGCACTTCTGAATAACTAAAGCAGTACAAATCTGTGTTATTAGGTCTTTTCAATGTAACTTCAAATTTCCAAGTTAAACTAAACTCATGAATGAAATTTTTATGTGAATTTTTGTGATTTTTTATATTTTATGTGATTTCCTATACAGAAATATAGATTTGACAAGTTACTTAAAAATATTTTAATCAGATTATATTACAAAATATTTATTTCAGTTAAATAGTCTCCACTTTTAAAATGTTTATATTTTCTATAGCCTAGTAACTATATATATGCTAGATGATGGTATGATGGGGTTTTAAATAGTATATGTTTTTCAGAATTATATACGTAATCTGTATTTTATACACAAACCCTGCATCTTCAGTAAGTTATAAGTTTATCTATACACTGGTTGTAAAGGTACCCATTTGGAGACCAAGATTTTTATAAAGCATAACGATTAGATTAGATCTAAATAATCTTAATCTCATTATTGAAAAATCTATTTAAAGATGTATTTATTTATACTTTATATATTCCTCATTATTTATAACATAATTTTCATAGAAAATATTTTATAAAATCCCTTAAAATGTGTATCGACACATTTATTTTAATTAGAAAAATGAAGACACCCTTTTTTTTCTGACAGAAAGTCTGATTTGGCTGATTGGTCTAACAGTGATAACTGGTTTTACTAGTAAGATTATTAGGAACAAATTTTCCAGAAATTGAATGAACTAAGTTTATAGCTCTAAGGTATTGGATCAAAATAGTTAATTCACATGTTAAAATAAAAGGATTTTATTAAAAAATGTACTGACAGAAGGTACTAAAATTAGCAGTATTTCAATATCTCCAACCATTTCTGAATATATTAAACAAGGTGCCTCAAAGTGAGGGGAAAAAAGTAACAAAAGCCAAAACAGATATCATTAGTTGTTTGACAAGTAAGTATTGGTAAAGCCTTTTGGCGTATGTCCCAGGAAATGAGAGAGTGAATGATTCTGGTGACGGGGAAACAAATCCTTTAGCAAACTAGGTGGCTTTCCATTTTTGCTTTCAACAAAACTGAAGGAGCATTTAATAGAACTGTCAGTTGACAAGACATTAAAATATTTTTATTGATAGATAGTCTGTAAAGAATCGAATAAATCATTTATAACAAAAATGTATTTCACCTTTTTATGAGAATAAGGTTATCTCAGTGCTAAAGAAAAAAAAGAAACAGAATTAATGCTGAACACTTCTTCTAGAATAAGCAACATTAAACTACTGATATATGGGCTAATTGAAGAATACTTCAGCTCCTTTAATCTCATTTCCAGTAACATTTTTCTTTAATAAGTAGTTGACCCTTGAACAACACAGGTTTGAACTGCACAGGTCCACTTATACTGGGTTTTTTCAATATAGTAAATACTATAGTTCTACACCATCCATGGTCGGTTGCGGCCACGGGTATGGAACCGCGGCCACGGAGGGGTCCTGTGTACGGAGGGGCTGCGTCACGGGAGCGCTAACTCCCAGTTATGTGTGGACTCTGGGCAGAGGGTCGGCGCCCCAGTCCCCATGTTGTTCAAGGGTCAACCGTATTTATTACAATTTGTCATGTATGTTGTGATCAACTATGTAGTGCTAATAATCATAGGATAAATCAATCCATAATTTTTTTTTTAATCTTAAGAGCTGTATCGTTCCTGGGAACTTAAGAGAAACTTAGATTTCAATTTCTATACATGTTTTTCTTGCAAAGAAATGAGAGTTGATCAAAAATATCTTCGAAAAGGAAATATACACTATGTTAGCATCAAATTCTATGGGCTATGTAGAATGGAAATATGAGTTCAAGGGGTAAACATTATAACATTTCTGACTCTTAAAGAAGGGCTTATTCATATTTTAAAAATGAATGGTATTAAATTTCTATGGATTTCAAATGTAAGAGTGATGTTAGAAATGTCATTTTTAAGATGCCAGAGATTAGGCTGTAAGTACAGCTGACCCCTGAACAACCCGGGGCGGGTTACGGCTGCCGACCCTCCGTGCAGTCCACGGTCCACGTGTAACTTGGAGTCGGCCCTCTGTATACATGGTTCTGCATCCTCGGACTCAGCCATCCCCAGACTGTGCGGCACCACGTATTTACTAACCGAAAAAAATCTGCGTATAAGTGGACCTGCACTGTTCAAACCCGTGTTGTTCAAGGGTCAACTGTACTTACACTTAAAATGAAGAATTTTATATGTCCATCAGAAACTTGGGAAGTAATACGTGATCCATTTGTATAATATAACATCTGGAGAATAATAACAGTACCTCTTAGGGTAGTTGTGAGAATTAAATGAATTACTACAGTATGTGCTTAGTATTGTACCAGGCACGCAGTAAGTACTATGTAATTGTTATCTATTTTCCTCAAAGCAGTCCTGGCAAGGTGAACATTAAATTGGAGCAGATGATTCAGTATTGGGGGTCTGCTTTCAAATTCTGGCCTCTTTCCAACTAAAGTACACTGTTTCCACGAACCTGCATTTACCAAGCCAATTTCAAGCTAAGACCAGACATTCCACAGTATTACCCATAAAATTTAAAGTGTTGGGAAGTGCATGTTGTGAAAAGGTCAATTATAAAGCAAAATTCCTCGTCCTAAGACTGATAAACTTATGTGTTTAAACATTAAAGAGATGAGCAAACACAGAGAAACACATAATGATAATTTGGTTTTCTTTCAGGTGTGACAAAACTCAGAGCTAATTGTCAAAGTATAGAATTACAGGACTATAATCATTTGACGAAGTGCAGAATTACAGGGTTATCATCGCAAATTAGAGAAAGCAAGGACAGAGAGACAAGTGTTTAGTGTAAAGACTATATAACATTTTTAACGTGGCCATCAGTATTTCACTCCCATCAGAATAAAGTATCCAACCTTTATCCTCCAATTTTAAAACTGCACAAGTATCAGCTATATAAACAAAGAAGGGATGCTTAGAAGAACGAAGGATGTTTGGGGTGCATTTTTCACTCCGTGAATACTAAGCTGAGACCACAGTTCTCTTCACTTCGTGAACTGCAGAAGGAAGTCAGCTATAGAAAGAAGCTGACAAAGTTCTAAACTAATGATGGTGACCTTTGTGCCAGGTTTTTGTTGACTCTGTCAGCACATTATTCCCTAGAAGTCAGGGAAGTAACAAAAGCAAAGGCGAAACATAATTTTAAAGTTTAACTGCTCAAAAGTCTCAAACGTCTAATTTCCATCCTTCTTTGCTGAAAACTGCACTCATCGGGGTTTCACTAAATGTCTGTCTACTCCTAACTCCCCATGTTCCAAGGAAATAGTGCACAGGACTCATCGTCTTATGGCAGAGGGTCCTGTGTTTCAGTGGCAGCTCTGGCTGATACATGGTGACTGTATCTTCCACATGTGACTGTTTTGGCGGGGGGAGGGAAATTATGTATTACTCAGTACTTCTAACTGAAAGAATTCATTCATTTTCATAGTGAAGAGCAAATTGTGAGAAATTGTGAGGTACAGTACTGTAAACTTGGAACTGGAAATGTCTTTTTTGCTGGCATTTTGCCTAAAAGGGCAAACGATCTTTTACAGAATAACTTATATTACTCTGGTAATGTAAGTCACCAAATTTTAACATTAAATCAAAGAGTAATAAACAGCATTCTTTTGTGTTCATTAACACTATTTTACTAATAACAAATACCTCGTTTAAATATTTTATATAATGTGTAAGTTAGCCTGACAAATATTTGGTAACAAGCATACCTGAATACATTATTCATGCAAGTTCAACATAACCATATTCAAGGCAGAATACAAAATCTTTGGCTGCAGGCACCGTAAATTATCACACATTCCAGTATTATTTAGTTAATTTGGACTGCACCTTCAGTAACAGTACAAAGACCTGCTCTTTGTTTTACAGAACTGACAAGGACGGGAGGGCTGACGCTTATATTACAGACGCGAATCTATTTTGACGCATTACTAAAAAACACACCCGTCTTACACAACACGAGGTAATTTATAAGGCTCTGTGGGACACTCCTAAAATGTACTGCAAAGAAAAAAACTGTAAACGTTAAACCAAAGAAGTAAACCAAAATTTAATTAAAACTATATGATAAAAAAAAAAAAAAAACTATATGATAGAAATATCTAATCTATGGTTGTACATACAGAATACAGTTATGCTACTTTTAAGTACAGAATTTTGAGGAA
The DNA here is from genome assembly GCF_028023285.1 of Balaenoptera ricei. Classification (NCBI taxonomy): domain Eukaryota; kingdom Metazoa; phylum Chordata; class Mammalia; order Artiodactyla; family Balaenopteridae; genus Balaenoptera; species Balaenoptera ricei. The sequence continues at coordinate 3,439,068 of NC_082640.1, read as the reverse complement.
ATGTTTTAATAATTTGGAATTTACTTTTGAAGTTTACATTCTAAGACTGACTTATGAGACACAATAATAAGTGCCCACTCTTATCATATATAAGATCTGGATTTAAGATTTGCACTTACTCTTTTGCTTCTTAAATCTGATTTGAATCCATTACAGAGGAATAGCCTTAAGTCTCAGGGAGTATGTACTTTTAGTCACCTAGAAGCAAATTTCCTTGTTTACTATAATTCAACTTCATTTTGGCCTTTTTCAGTCACAGTAATTACAAGAAAAATGTTTATTCTCTTGTTTGCTGTGACATGTTCACTCATCAATATTCATGATTCTCATCTGGTTTCTAGATAACCGATTATATCTGCTTATTTTTCTCTGCTTTTTGTCTTGTGGGCAATTCAATGTAGATCCTGGTAACTAATAATGAAACTCAGAATAGTTAGATCTGTATTTCTATAACTATGGTTAAAAAATTTGATAGAAGTTTAAATTATCATTCAAATACTTATTTTGGGGATTATCTGTAGATTATACTTGTCATCCTTATGGATGGAAATCTGCTGTATTACATGAATCTGTGAGCTTACACTGTATTTAAAGAATATAAACAGCTAACTTTTCATACAATGTCCCACACGCCTAGGTACTTAAACATTTAAAGGGGGCAAGATAAAGAGTAGGAAACAGACTAAATCCAGGACTCACAGATGCAGAAACCAGTGACACAAAAGGCCTGTTCAAGGACGACAGCGTGCGTGAAAAAGGCAAGAGTTACCTGCACCTCCCACTTCATCTGCCCGAGCTTCAGGCCCCAGGATTTCTTGTCCTTCCTTTCCTGCTAAAATCAAAGAACAAAGCATTAAAATAGATCCACCTCTCACCAACACTTTAACTTCTAGATATCTGAAAAGGAAACTTTCAGATGATATTTGATTTGGATTTTTTCCCTTTTATAATTATAGTAATATCTCCTAGTAAGGAAAAGCTTTTTAAAGAAATTAAGCAGATAGTTTTACAAAACTCAGAGAGAGATTTTAGTGAAGCAAAATAAGTGAAGATGTATATATAATTCTGAACGCATACATGTCTTAGAATTATAAGCATACTAGGATTTTAGCTTTTTTTTTTTTAAGGAGAGGAGCCCTACGTACAGGCAGTAGGATTCCTTTTTGCATCTCCTTCCCGAAGCACAAATTGCTACGTACTGGGCACTGTACTAGATGCCTTATCAACTCATTTCCTTTAATCTTCATAACTACCTTTTTAGAAATTAAAAAATCCCACGAAAACATGAGGCTTTAAGAGGTTAAACAACCTGCCTAAGGACACACGGTTATTGGGTGGGGGAAGCGGAACTTGAATGCAGGTCTGAATGGCTCTAAAACCTACTTTCTACTCCACCTTGGCTCCTCTCACTAGACGGAGTCCTGGACAACCAGAAAGCAGTCTGGACCAAACTGCAGTGTGCCCAGAGCAAACACCTATGGACTATACTTTTTCTTTCACTGTATTTATTATTCTAACTACTGATAAGTAGTAATAAATGATAATAGTGGTACTAATAAACATTTTAGTTGTCTATTATCTGTCTCTGCCACCTATATATGTTTGTAATGAACTCATAAGATCAGAGTAAATATGCACATTATTTAGGCAAGCAGAAAGTATGCTTTATATACTTAGGTACATTTTATTCATTAAATAAATAGTTTATTAAGAACCTGTGCACATACACAAGGTAAGTTAAAAACTGCTTTCAGAGTATATATCATAATTATGATCAGAAGACTTACAGTCATATTAAAACATTGTGTAGTTATCTGCACTCCAATCAATCCCATTGAATATGTCAGTCAAAAATCTTGATTTAGAGTTCCCCTAAGTTTGATAATTGAATTGAGAAATAGAGCACTAATCAAGTAAAATCTGTGCTCACATTAAAGCATGTATTTCCTTAAGTATCTTGGATTATCGGGTGGATTTTTTCAGTGGATTTTCTATACTCATTAACTTTTATGTTACTACTTAAAGATGATCATTATGTGAAAAATAGTTAAAATATGCACAAACCTCTTTAGATCAGCATATAAAAAACACTGTCTAAAGTGGATAATGATGAGATTAACTTCTGCCGAAGAATTCTCATTTTGTATTTGCCATCAGCAAAATGACAATTTAAAGATCCCTGGTCAAGTGTTAACAATACTGTAGGATAAACACTAGTATTTGCTAAGTGTCTGAAAATCTCTAATGTCTTTTTTTCCTCTTCCTCCAAAGCATCTACTTAAACTAAAGCAGTGTGCCAAGTGGGCAATTATATGATAGTAATACAGGTACTTATTATTGCATATGTGCATTCTCTATTTCTCCTCAAATGAAAATCAAAGCAGGCAGAGTTATGACTTGCTAAGGTGGAAGATAACACTGATACTGAAGTTTAAAATGGTATTTTGGACCTTATTAATTTTACTACTTACAGTTATTATTATAGCTAATTTAAACACTGTGTGCGATTCAGTTAAATTATTCACTTCTTCATTCCTTCTGCTGGAATAAAATCTAGGCTGCTTAGATGAGCATGCGGCATATGTCAGAATCTGGTCCCACACTCACTTACCACAATTTGAAACCCGGAAGTATCCATTCTTTCCCTCATTACTGGGGCTGGAATTTCGGTTCAATAACTAAAACCATGTCAACTAATGAAAACAGAAACGGTGCTGATGCTGGGCTGTAAGGTGGGCACACTCCTCTCGCTGCAGACCGCTACCTGGGGCAGGCCCCTCCCCGCTCCGTCCAGGGACCAGCACGAGGGTGTCTTGGAACAGGGGCTGTTCTAAATATTTCTCAAGCAGCGTTCTCCCTCACGTGTTCTGAGCTTACTTCTAGTTTTAAGAAATATATGAGGGGTAAAGTAGTTGAATCTACTTCTATATATGACTTTTGCTCCTGTAAGACTTAATAATGTCAACACATTATGATTGACCCACCTAAATGCAACTTAGGAGGAAAACTAAAATGCTCCTGAGGCTTTGGCTTTTAGTCTAAATTCCAAAGCAGATATATAAAGGAAAAACTCCTGAGTAACAAGACTTTAGTTTTTTAAATAATGGTAAAATATAGCTGCAATAAGTCATAAAATACTACTCAGCAACAAAAAGGAACAAACTACTGATACATACAACTTCAATGAATCTCCAAGAAATTACGGAGAGTGAAAAAAGCCAATCCAAAAGGTTACATACTGTATGATTCCACTTACATAACATGATTGAAATGACAAAGTTACAAAAATGGAGAACAGCTTAGTGTTTACCAGGGGTTAAGGATGGGGCGGAGGGGAGGAGAGGGTGGGTTGTTTGAAGGCAAGTAGGGAGCCCTGTGGTGATGGAATGCTCTGTATCTCGCCTATGTCAATGTTAATATCCTGGTTATGATACTGCACTACAGTTTTAAAAGATGTTACCATTGGGGGAAACTGGGTAAAAGGTACAAAGGCTCTCTGTATTATTTGTAAATCTAAAACTGTGAATTATTTGTGAATCTATAATTATTTCAAAACTGAAAGCTTAGTTTTAAAAAAGTCAAAGGCAAATAGCACACATTTAGATCAAAATAGACAGCACTTGTTCATTTTGCCAAAGGATGAAATTCCTAGCAAGTAAAAATAAGAATGACAAATGCAATTGATTTTAATTAAAAATCCAGAAGCTTACTATCAATGGCAAGATACAACAGTTCAAAGTACAGGACTCATTATTTAACACATGTTCTAAATCCTAAACCTTGCATTTCTGAAATTCATACCAGGGTGTTTCTAACCATTTCACATGTTTCTGTGGGAACACTTTGTAGCAATGGCTAATAAGGCACAGTAAGTGGCTAACTGAATCAGATTTTCCTTTCCTGCTTTTGTCTCTTCCTTGATGACACACATCCACATATGCCATGCACATTTATACCTGCCTCTTCTCAAGCTGTTTTCTCTGCAAGAATGCTGTTACCTATTCATCTAAGTAACTTCTACTAATCTGATTCTTTAAAGATCAGTTCATATGTCTCTCATTTTGTAAGTCTTCCCTGACCCTGCTCTCTGCTATCCCCACCCCACTGTTCCTATTACAGGAATACTATCCAAAAAGCAAACGCCGATAATACAGTATAGTATGGTATGGTATGGTATGGTATGGTATGGTATGGTATGGTATAGTATAGTATAGTATTAGTATTCAAATTTTATTTAGGGGTGAAACATTTGTTTCATTATGTACTTTTTCAGAATGTTTCCAGACAGTGCCATCTTCCCTTCTAATATCCTTTAGGTTCTACATATGTATTAATATATTTTTGGTATAACTGCCCATCAATGTCACAGTGAATATAACTCACAACCTCCATGAATACCTGTTAACTTAGACAATGGTAAAAAAAAAATATACCTGGGGTCAGCTTTGGTTAAGATGGAGATAAACCACCTGTGTGTCCCACTGGATGCAGCTAAAGCACCTGGGGGAATGCAGGCAGGGGCAGTGTGAAGCCTCTGGAAGGTGAACCACAGCAGGAAGGCAGGCAGGAGAGGAAGACTGGGCCACTGAGCTGGAAGTGACCCCTCCCGCCCCAGCCTGGGTTCAGGGAGGCCCAAAAGCTGGACGTCAACACTGAGGCATGGAAGAGCGTGCTAAGAAAGCCCTCTACTTTAGGCTCAGGGAGCAGGAAAGGGCTCAAAGAAGGGAGAAATATGCATTTTTCCCTCTTTTGTCTTGTGTCCCAGCCCCCAGGTCATTCCACGGTGGTGGGAGAGGCCATGGTGACAGCAGGGGCCTAAGGGTACCTAAAACTCCAAGGGAAAGGGACCTTCTTCTCCAGTCAGAGGACCAGAGCCTGAAGAGGGTGCACAAATGTCCACTGAGTTCCTCCTCCCCGTCTTCTTGCAGCCCGTCTTCTCGCAGTCATAGTTGCAGGAAGTATGCATCAGGTACAGCAACAAAGTCCCAGGTTTTTGGACAGAAGACTGAACAGGGGAGTCCCAAGGAACTGGAAATACTGAGGAGACCGTGGAGAGGGAGGGGCGTGGGGGAGAGACCACACAAAGCTGTCTGTGAGCTCCAGGGTGCATCCCAAGCTTCTCACATGTGGATCTGACCACAGACTCTGAGAACTGAAGTGTGGGATAAGATCACTACTCATGTCCCAGACTGGCCACTGCATGGCACAGATCTGAAAAGCACTGCAAAGGCTTGAAAACTGAACTGATGTTGGGACCACAACCCACAGAAAGCTGCTTGGAACTTACAGCCTGATACACTGAATTGCCTGCTAAACCAAAAATACAAAAATTCTCCACAGGATTTAAATAACAACAAGAGTCTCATAAGACAATACTCAAAATGTCCAGGATACAATCCAAAATTACCTGGCATACAAAGAACCAGGAAAATCGCAGTGCCTGTGGGAAAAGGTGATCAAAAATGGCAACACTGAGATGACACAGATGTTGAAATTATAGGACAAAGACTGTAAGCCAGCTACCGTAAAGGTGTTCCAAGAAGTAAGGGTGAACACTCCTGAAAAGAGTGGAAAGATAGAAAGTCTCAGCAAACACTCATCAGCAAATAGAAGATATAAAAAAGAATCAAAAGGAAACTTTAGAACTAAAATTACAGTGACAAAAATGTAAAAAAAAAAATCACTCGATAGGCTCAATAGCAAAATGGAGATGAAAGAAGAAATATCAGTGAACTTGATGATAGATCAATGAAAAAAAATTATCTCATCTGAAAAACAGAGAGTAAATGATTAAAAAATAAAGAGTCTTGAGATGTGTAGGATAGTAATAAAATATCTTTCATGTCGCTTAAGTCCCAGAAAGAGAATGACACAGAAAAAAATATTTGAAAAAATAATGTCTAAAAAATCCCAAATTTAACAAAAGACACAAATTAATAGATTCAAGAGGTTAATTGAATCTCAAATAGGGTAAAGCCCCCCAAATCCAGGCCCAGATCATGAGTCAAACTCTGAAAACTAAAATTTAAAAAAATCTTGAAAAGAGAGAAAATGTAACATGACTATAAAGGGAAGAATGATTCAAAAGACAGCAAATTTATCATTAGAAGTTAAGGATTCCATAAGGAAGTGGAACATTTTTAAAGTGCTAAAAGAAAGAAAAGCGTCTCAACCCTAAATTCTATATCCAGTGAAAATATACTTCAGAACTGGAGGTAAAATAAAGAGATTCTTAGATAAAAGAAATCTAGCAGAGTTCGTTGACAGGAGACCTCATCTAGAAGAACTGCTAGAAGGAGATCTTCACAAAGAAGGGGAAATGATATTAGAGGGAAACTTGAAATGTCAGGAATGAAGGAGAACATGAGAAATGACAACTACATATGACAACTACAACATAAAGGAAGGAGGGTAAAGGGACCCAGTGGGTGCAAGGTTTCTATATTTCACTTGGAGTGGTAAAATACTGATTCTAGGTAGACTGTGAAAAGCATGTAACATTCAAATCTATAGAGCAAGTCAGAAAGAGAAAAACGAATATCATATATTAACTCATATATGGAATCTGAACAAATTGGTATAGACGGTCTTATTTACAAAGCAGAAATAGAGACAAAGACGTAGAGAACAAATGTATGGATACCAAGGCGGAAAGGGGGGGGTTTGGGATGAAGTGGGAGATTGGGATTGACATATATACACTACTGGTACTATGTATAAAATAGATAACTAATGAGAACCTACTGTACAGCACAGGGAACTCTACTCAATGCTCTGTGGTGACCTAAATGAGAAGGAAATCCAAAAAAAGAGGGGATATACGTATACATATAGCTGATTCACTTTGCTGTACAGCATAAACTAACACAATATTGTAAAGCAACTATGCTCCAATAAAAATTTTTAAAAAATAGAGCAACTACTAAAAAAATCTATATAAAGAGATAGTCAAAAATGAAATAAGTAAGTGAAAATGTAATACTAAAACATATCCAAATGGTCCAAAAAAGACAGGCAAAGAAGAAACAGAAGAATGAAAAAACTGAAAACAAATAATATACAATTATAAACCTAAACCCAAACACCAAAAGTTACATTAAATATAAATGGTCTAAGCAAGCCAATTAAGGGACAGAGATTGTCAGAATAGATTTTTAAAAGCAAGCTCCATCTATAGCTCTCTACAAATAAGTTATTTCAAATGTAGTGATACAGGTATGTTAAAAGTAAAAGGATGGAAAAAGATATACCATACAAACACTAATGAAAAGAAAGCTAGGGTGATTATTTTAATATCAAAGTAGGCTTTGGAGCTAAGAAAATTACCAGAGATATAGAGAAACATTATAATGATAAGAGGTCAATTCACCAAGAAGACATAACAATCTTAAATTTGTATGAATCTAACAACAGAGTTTCAAAATAGGGGAATGAGAGAACAGAAAGCAGAGGCAAATCCATGATTATAACTGGAGACCTTCAATAGTCCTCTCACATTAATTGACAGAACCAGCAGACAGAAAAAGTCAGCAAGGATATTAAAGAACTAGGCAACATTAACAACTACAAGATCCAACTGACATTTATAAAACATTCAACCCAATCTTTTTCAAATGCACACAGAACATTCATGAAGACAGATCACATCCAGGATCATACAACAAAACTTAACAAATTAAAAAATATATATAATACAAAGTATGTTCTCTTACCATAATGAATATAAACTAGATATCAGTAGAAGAAAGAGGAGAAAATCTCTAAACACTTGGGAAATTAACACACTTCTAAAGAATACATGGGTCAAATAGAAAAATGAAAAACAATGTATCAAAATTTGTGGAATGTACCTAAAACACTGCTTAAAGGGTAATTTACATTATTAAATGCTTATGTTATAAAATAAGGACTCAAATCAAAATTCTATGCTTCCATGTTAGAAATGGGAAAAGAGGAGAAAAATAAACCCAGGGCAAACAGAAAGGAAGAAATATTAAGAACAGAAATCAATAAAATTCAAAAAAGAATAACAGAGAAGAAAACAATAAAAGGTTCTTTGAAAAGATCAATAAAATTGACAAACCTTAAGTAAGACTGACAAAAAAAGAGGGAAGCCACAAATTTCTAATATCAGGAATGAAAAGGGGATATCACTGAAGAGCCAGAAAATATTAAAAGGGTTATAAGGTCCCACTATGAGTCCAAGGAGTAAACATTAAGATATACATTTCTGACTCTTAAAGAAGAGCTTATTCATATTTTTTAAAAATGAATGAAAGTATTAAATGAAGGTATTAAATTGCTATGGATTTCACACATAAGAATGATGTTAAAAATGTCATTTTTAATGTGCTAGAAATTAGATTGTTTGTAATTACTTACACCTAAAATGAAAAATTTTATATGTCCGTTATGAAATCTGTTAGGCAGTACATAATCAGTTTACAAAATATAAATTTGGAGAATAGTAACCGTACCTCTTAAGGTAGTTGTGAAGATTAAATCAATATAGTATATGCTTAGTACTGTACCAGGCACATAGTAAGTGCTATGTAAATTGTGAGCTATTTTCCTTAAAGCAGTCCTGTAAGGTTAACATCTCTAACACACATGAATTTGAAAACTCTGAAATGGACCATTTCCTCAAAAACTAGAAACTACTACAAGTCATCCAAGATGAGATGGTTAACCTGAATATTCCTATAACTGTTTTAAAAACTGAATGTGGAGTTTAAAACCTTCCCCCCAAACAATATAAAATTCTAGGTCCAGATGGTTTTACTTTAAATTTTACCAGACATTTAATGAATTGTACTAAATTTAAATAATATTTTCAAGAAAACAGAAGAGAAAGGAAGACTTTCCTACTAATTTTATGAGGTCCACATTACCCTGATACCAAAATCATGTAACAATATTGCTAAAAAAAAAACCACCTATATATCTCTCATGTACATTGGCACAAAAATCTTCAACAAAAAATTACCAAGTCATATTCAGCAATATATGAAAACACAATGACTAAGAGGGGCTTTCCAGGGAATCAATCTAAGGCTGGTTCAATACTGGAAAGTCCAGTAATGCATTCTACTGTGTTAACAGGCTAAAGAAGCAAAACTGCATGATCATATCAACTGATGCAGAAAAAGCATTTGAAAAAATGTCACATCTATTCATGATGAAAACTCTCAGCAAACTAAAAATGAAAACTTACTCAGTTTGATAAAGAGCATCTACAACAAAGCTACAGTTAACATTATATTTACAAGTAAAAGATCAATACTTCCCCCTCTAAGATTGGGGAAAAGAAAAATGTCCACTCTCACCACTCCTGACATCTTTTAACAAAAAGAAATAAAAGTTATACAGATTAGAAAGGAAGAAAAACTGTCCCAATTTGAAGAGAAGACTGTCTACATAGAAATCTCAAGGAATCTACAAAAAATTTCTAGAACTAGCAAGTCTGCAGGATACAAGGGCAACACACAAAAATCAATCATATTGCTTGCTATATAACAGCAATGAACAAATGGAAACTTAAGACAAAACATTCACAATAGTTTCTCCCTTCAAAAATGAAAGACATAGGTTTTAAGTCTCTCAAAACATGTTAATGACCTGCATTTTGAAACTACAAAACACTGATGCAAGAAATCAAACAATACCTATGCAGGACAAGAAAAAAAATCAACATACAAAAAAATCAGTTGCATTTTTATATACTAACAGTGAACTACCTGAAAGAGAAATAAAGAAAACAATCTCGTTTACAACAGTGTCAAAACCAATAAAATACTTAGGAATAAATTTAACCAAGGAGGTAAAAGATCTGTACAGTAAAAACTGTAAAACACTGATGAAAGAAATTGAAGAAGACACAAATAAGTGGAAAGATATCTTCTGTTCATGAACTAGAAGAATTAATATTGTTAAAATGTCCATACTACCCAGAGCTATCTGTAGATTCAATGCAATCCCTATCAAAATCCCAATGGCATTTTTTTACAGAAATAGAAAAAAAATCCTAAAATTTATACACAATCACAAAAGACCTTGAATAGCCAAAACAATCTTGAGAAATAAGAACAAAGCTGGAGGCATCACACTTCCTGATTTCAAACTATACTACAAAGCTATAGTAATAAAAACAGTATGGTACTGGCATTAAAAACACAGACTAATAGACAAGAATCAAAGGCCCAGAAATAAACCCACGTGTATACGGTCAACTAATATTTGACAAGCGAGCCAAGAATACTCAATGGGCAAGAGATGGTCTCTTCAATAAATGGTGTTGGGAAAACTGGACAGTCACATGTAAAAGTGAAACTGGACTCCTATCTTGTATCATTCTCAAAAATTAACTGGAAATGGATTAAAAAGACTTCAATGTGAGACATGAAACCATAAAAATCCCGGAAGAAAACATAGGGAAGAAACTCCTTGACACTGGTCTTGGCAGTGATTTTCTAGATATGACACCAAAGCACAAGCAACAAAATAAAAAATAAACAAGTAGGAAGAAATACATCAAACTAAAAAAGCTTCTGCGTAGCAAAAGAAATGATCAACAAAGTGAAAAGGCAACCTATGGGGTGGGAGAAAATATCTGCAAACCGTACATCTGAAAAGGGGCTAATATTCAAAATACACAAGGAACTTATACCACTTGACAGTAAAAAAACAAATAATGATTTAAAAATGGGCAAAGGACCTGAATAGAAATTTTTTTCAAAGCAGATCTACAGATGGCCAAGAGGTACATGAAAAGGTGTTCAGTATCACTTACCATCGGGGAAATGCAAATCAAAACTACAATGAGGTACCACCTCACACGGGTCAGAATGGCCATCATTCGAAAGTCTACAAATAATAAATGCTGGAGAGGGTGTGGAGAAAAGGGAACCCTTGTGTACTGTTGGGAATGTAAACTGGTGCAGCCACTATGAAAAACAGTATGGAGGTTCCTCAAGAAAATTAAAAATAGAACTACCACATGATCCAGGAATCTTACTTCTAGGTATATATCTGAAGGAAAAGAAATTACTGTCTCAAGAAATATCTGTACTCCCATGTTCACTGAAGCATTATTTACAATAGCCAAGACATGCAAACAAAGTGTACATCAACAGATGAATAAAGAAAATACACACACACAATGAAATATTATTCAGCAGCAAAAAAGAAGCAAATCCTGCCCTATGCAGCAACATGGATGAAACTTGAGGGCATTATGCTGAGTGAAGTAAGTCAAAGAAAGACAAATACTGCATGATCTCACTTACAGGCAGAATCTTAAAAACATAACTCATAGAAACAGAATGCAGATTGGCAGCTGCCCGGGGCTGGGGAAAATGGCAGATGGTGGTCAAAGGGTACAAACTCCCAGTTATGAGTAAGTTCTGGGAACCTAATGAATGGCAATGATGAATGTAGTTAACAATACTGTATTACAGTTCGAAAGTATTCTCTCTAATAAGAGAATAGATCTTAAATGTTCCCGCCATACACACAGCGGTAACTATGTGAGGTAAGGAATGTGTTAACTAACCTTATTATGGCAATCATTTCATAATAAAAACATATATCAAGTCATACTGTATATCTTAAACAATGTTACCTAGCAAATATATCTCAATAAAGCTGGAAAAAATAAAGATAGGGACTCCTCAACATAATAAAGATGTCAGTTCTCTCAAAATTGATCTATAGATTTAACACAATTTAAATAAAAATACCAGCAGGATTTTTTTATATATATAAGATTATGCTAAAATTCACATGGAAAGGCAAAGAAACTATAATAGTCAAAACAATTTTTAAAAAGAAAATTAAAGGTGGAGGAATGTCATTGCCTAATTTTAAGACTTTAAGGATAAAGTCATAGTAATCACATGATGTGGTACTGGCAAAGGGATAGACCCACAGACCATCAGCACAGAGTCCAGAAACAGATCCTCACAATATGGACAGTAAGTTTTGACACAAGTGCAAATGCAATTCAACAGAGAAAGGACAGTCTTTTCAACAAACAATATCAGAACAAATGGACATCCATACCCAAAAAAATGAACCTCACACCTCAACCTTGTATCTTATAAAAAATTAACTGAAAATGGATCATAGATCTGATAAAAAAGTGAAGGACACAAAGGAGAAAATTCCAATAATCTTGGGGTAAGCAAAGAGTTCTTGGACATGACACCAAAACATGATCCATAAAAGGAAAAATTGTTAGAAAGGACCTCAATAAATCTAAAACTTTTGCTCTGTGAAAGGCTAGGATAAGAGAATGAAAAGCTACAGGCTGGGAGAAAATATTTACTACAACTAAAAGGAACACTCAAAACTTAAACTAGGGGCTTCCCCGGTGGCACAGTGGTTGAGAATCCGCCTGCCAATGCAGGGGACACGGGTTCGAGCCCTGGTCTGGGAAGATCCCACATGCCGCGGAGCAACTAAGCCCATGAGCCACAATTACTGAGCCTGCGCGTCTGGAGCCTGTGCTCCGCAACAAGAGAGGCCGCGATAGTGAGAGGCCCGCGCACCGCGATGAAGAGTGGCCCCCGCTCGCCGCAACTGGAGAAAGCCCTCGCACAGAAACGAAGACCCAACACAGCCATAAATAAAATAAATAAAATAAAATGAAACTTTAAAAAAAAAAAAAAAAAAAAAAAAAAAAAAAAAAAAAACTTAAACTAAAACCCTGTTTATATAAATGCACAAAAGACATGAACAGACACTTTGCTGAAGGGGATATCCAGATGGCAAACAAACACATGAAAAGATGTTCAACTTTCCTAGCCATTAGGGGAATGCACAGGAGAACGACACATTATAAAAACACACTTATTACAATGGCTGAAGTAAAAAATAACTGATAAAATCAAACAGTGGTGAGGATGTGGAGAAACTAGATCTTTCTGCACCACTGGTGGGATGGTACAGCCACTCTGGAAAACAATTAGACATTTTCTTAAAACATTAAACATACACTTAACATTTTATTCAACAATACCGCTACAAGTTAGCCTTAGAGAAATGAAAACTTTTCACAAAACCCTACATATACACTAATGTTTACAGCAGCTTTATTAATAATCCTCACAAACGGGAACGGCCAAATGTCCTTCAATGGGTGACTGGATAAACTGTGGTGCATCCATATGATGGAATACAACTCATCAACGACGAGTACAGTATTCGTACTCGCAACAAGATGAATGAATCTCAAAGGCATGCGGCATGAAGGAAGCCAGACACTAAATGTTTTATGCTGTGATTTCATCTATATGACCTTCTCAAAAAAACCAAAACCACAGTGACAGAGAAGAGGCCGTGGCTGCCAGGGTTTGCAGCAGGAGGAAGGTGTGACTAAAAAAGGGTACAGTGAGGAGTTCTTTGCTGATGGAACTGTCCTGTGGGGTCCGTGGTCCTACAACCAAAAGGAACTGATTCCGCCAATCTCCAAATGAGTGAGGAAACTGATCCTCTCCTAGGATCTACAGAAAAATATGCAGCTCTGTCAACACTCAGGTTTTAGCCCAGTGTGATCTGTCATGGGCTATGACCAACAGCGCTGTAAAACCATACATTTGTGTTGTTTAAGCCACTGACTGTTCTGGTAATTTGTTATGGCAGCAACAGAAAACCAATCAAGTGGTTAAATAGTCTTAGAGCAAGGAGAAGAAAGAGGATAACAGCTATTTGCTGGCTAGCCAAGAAGAAGACTGTGATGTAGGGTTCAATATCAGATACCATAGGTCTGAAAACCAAGAATCATCTAGGAATTACTAGGTCCTGGCCTTGCTGGAGGCCATGGGAATGTTTATAGTCTAGAGGGATATACTGGGTGGGCCAAAAGGTTCCTTCAGATTTTAAGTAAAAATAAAAGACACATTTTTCATTTTCACCAAGAACTTTGTTGAACAACATATTCACCTTTTTGTTCCACTACCTTCTGCCATTTTTCAGGCAACTTCATAATTCCATCTTCCCAAAACTTTCTCTTGAGCAAAGAACTGTTCCAGGTGCCTTTTACGGTCTTCCAGGGAATTGAAATTTTTTCCATTAAGAGAATTTTGTGAAAACCGAAATAAATGGAAATCCGAAGGTGCAATGTCTGGTGAATCTGGTGGATGAATCAGAACTTCCCAGCCAAGCTGTAACAGTTTTTGCCTGGTCATCAAAGAAACATGCAGTCTTGCGTTATCCTCATGGAAGACTGTGCGTTTTCTGTTGACTAATTCTGGACGCTTTTTGTTGAGTGCTGCTTTCAGTTGGTCTAATCGGGAGCAGTACTTGTTGGAATTAATCATTTGGTTTTCTGGAAGGAGCTCAAAATAGAGGACTCCCTTCCAATCCCACCATACACACAACATCACCTTCTTTGGATGAAGACCGGCCTTTGGTGTGGTTGGTGGTGGTTCATTTCGCTTGCCCCACGATCTCTTCCGTTCCACACTGCTGTACAGTTTCCACTTTCCATTGCCCGTCACAATTTGTTTTAAAAACGTAACGTTTTCATCATGTTTCAGTAGAGAATCACATGCGGAAATACGGTCAAGAAGGTTTTTTTTCGCTTAACTTACGTGGAATCCAAACATCAGAGCAGTTCACATAACCAAGCTGGTGCAAATGATTTTCAACGCTTGATTTGGATATTTTGAGTATGTCGGCTATCTCCCGCGTGGTATAACGTTGACCGTTCTCAATTATTGTTTCCATTTGATCGCTATCAACTTCAACTGGTCTACCCTGGAGCACCGTCCAGCGAGAAATCTCCAGCACGAAACTTTGCAAACCACTTCTGACATGTTCAATCAGTCACAGCACCTTCTCCATATACTGTACAAATCTTTTTTTGCATTTCAGTTGCATATAATAAAGCATAATCCGCAGAAAATGTTGTTTTTCTTCCATCTTCAATATTAAAATGGCTACACAAAAATTCACGAATTTTGATAATTTCTTTTTTTAAAATGCACGCTGATATGACAGCTGTCACAATACAATCTAACAAAATTGTTTCGAATGAAGTTAAAGACAACTATGCACTACTAGAGCCATCTTATGGAAAAAACCGAACGTTCTGGCCAACTCAATGTAACTTGCCTACGAGAAGAAGGGAATGAAGGCTTTTACATTTAAAATATAAAAATGAAATACAAACAGATATATGAAGGAAACATAAAACATAAAGATAGAAATTTAAAATAAAATTAAGATTTGGAGGTCATTAAGTCAATTAGAAAGGGGAGCATGAAACAGAGAAGAGTTCAGTGCTGACAGAAGCACCACAGAAGAGATCTCTATGGATGTATCCTATGATGAAATTACATCCTGTTCCTCTATACATGTATGTCACGTAATGATGTTATATTCAATGTATATATATATATTTTCTGTTTGTCTATAAGGAAAAGAAAATAGCGTACTTTTCAGTCAAACAGATTTGGATTTAAATCTTGGCTTTCCATATTTAATGTGTCATCTTAACAAGATACCTTACCTTTCTGAGGCTCAGTTTCCTTACTTGTAAAATGGAGCTAATACCCTATCTCACAGAGTTGTTATAAAAATTAACGAAAATGACGTTTGGGAAAGCAGTCAGCAGCAGGCCTGTACAGGGGCATCCACTCGGTGTTACTTCTCTGTGCTGACGTGTGAAAGTTGGCTTTACAGCTGAATGTTCATTATTGTGCCAGCCTTCCCAGCCCTCCAGTGTTTTTCAGAAAAGAGGCATATCTCTCAAAACCCAAACTAGACCCGAATACAAAAGCCCAAATGAAAGGTAGAATGAGCCTGACTCATCCTTGCCCCCAAAGTTCCAGGTATGGAGACCAGCTCTGGGATAAGGCTGCCGGCAACTTGGAGCAGACCGGGAGGACGGTGAAGGCCGTGCCCGAGGCCTTCAGGGAGGGGACATCAGACATTCTACCAGACAGGCTAAGGCAGGGATGAAGGCCAGAGATCTGGCCAGAGATTCGACAGCATATGCACTCTGTAAGCTGAATTATTACTATGTTTCAGTGTTCCTCCTTTTGTTCTATTATTGTTTATTAAGAAAAATCTTTTTGAAAACTCCAACTTTTTTTTCAGATATACTAATAAAACTCAAAGAAAAGGGGGTTTTGCTTCATTTTGACCAGGATTAAAAAAATCTTTTTGATTTAAAATAATTTTAGGCTTATAGAAAAGAAATATAGCACTGAGTTCCTGTATACCTTTCAACCAGCTTCTTACATAATCACCATACTATCACGAGAACCATTATAATAACATTAATGCCATACTATTAACTCACGTACAGATCTTATTTGACTTTTGCCAGTCTCCCCCTAACGTCCTTTTCTTTTCTGGTTCAGAAATCAGTTCTGGATCCCACAGTGCATTCAGTTGTAATGTCTCCTCATCTCCTCCAAAATTTGACAATCCATTCAGTCTCCGACAAGTCTTTGTTTTTTATGACCCTGACACTGACAATTTTGAAGAGTACTGGTCACTTATTTTGTAAGATGCCCTCAATTTGATTTCTCTGACGTTTTCTAATGATTGGATTGAGGAAATACATTTTGAGCAAAACTGTCTCTGAAGCGATGTGCCTTTGTTAGTGCCTCTCACCAGTGGTGTGTGGTGTCAGCGTGTCCTACTACTGGTGACATTAACCTTGATCGCCTGGTTAAGATGCTGTCAGGTTTCTTTATACTAGTAATTATGCCTTTCTTTATAATTGTCTGGTGGGGAAATACTTTGCGATTATGCAAATACACTTTTTTCTCATTTTACTTGCACCCACTAATTTCAGCATCCATTGATGGTTCTTGCCTGCAACAATTATTACCAAGGTGTTTGCCAAACGGCGATTTTCCATTCCCCTAATTACTTCTTAATTTACAACTGGAATTACACTATAAGGAGGAGCTTTCCCTTCTCCCCCATTTGTATTAAGTATATCAATATGGATGAATGGATATTTTATTTTATAGATTGAAATCCAATACTGTCATCATTATTTTGCTGCCAAAACTGTTCCAGATTTGGCCATGGGGAGCTCCTTCAAGTTAGCTCTTGTGTCCTTTCATATGCCTTCATAAATTTTTTAGCACTTTCTTATGTTCCAGGCTTATCTCATATACCCCCCCTCAGTTCTAGAATCAGTCATCTATGCAAGGCGCCTTGCTGCAGTCACTCTACAGGAGATGGCATGTGAACCCCAGACCTGTGCACTAGATACACTCACTGCTACTGTGCGCTAGATACACTCACTGCTACTGTGCGCTAGATACACTCACTGCTACTGTGCGCTAGATACACTCACTGCTACTGTGCGCTAGATACACTCACTGCTACTGTGCGCTAGATACACTCACTGCTACTGGCTCCCATTGCTTCCAGGCCTTCTCAGCAGACAGAGCTGGCAGATACACATGTGTACCCTAACACCTGCATATACCCATGTGTAATTCTGTATTTATCTTTATAGACATAAGAACCATGAGTTCACTCTGATACCTCTGATTCCAATCGGACACCACAGGGTTTATTCTAGCCTCCTTTCTTCCCGTTGTTTGTAACTTCTTTCTGACAGCGAGAAATCTGGGTCTCATTATCCTCAACAAACTTATTTGTGCAATTCCAGTGTACACTTTACACATAAAATAGTTTCAAAATCATGCATACCTCTGTGAGTAGCATTTTTATTAACTAGAGGGAAAACAGGGACTGGGGGGCAGTGTGACACTTGTCTGAGTGTATCTTTCTGCACAGTACACCTTTACAGCCATGACAATGTCCCTGTTCCCCCCCACAAAATAAATCACTCAGCAGACAGAATAAAAAATGAAATACAAACATCAACTAAGGAACCTAGCTGTATTATAAATGAATTACATCACACACTGAAGGGGGTGGGGAAGACAAGAAAGAACCTAAGTAACTTGGAAAGCAGTACTTGGAACACGCGCAGTAGAGCTGATGACGAAGGAGCTGCACACACTGCTCTCCCGGCAGCTCGTTTGTTTGGCTGGGATTTGCAGGAGGGCAGAGGGCACGGCTGAGGCTCACACTGCGGGCACAGCCCAGGCTCCTCCACCAGGGCTGTCTCTTAACACTTAGGTATTTAGAGGCACTTAAATATTACTGTTGCATATTAGCACAAATGGAGTTGGATCCCCTTATAAGTAGAGCTAAAAAATACCTCTGTGGTCATCTGGCCCAGTCTTTTCATTTTACAGACGCAAAAGAGGCGCTCAAGAGGCACAGCAGTACGGTGAAGACAAGAAGCCGCGTGGTGAGCTTTTTCCACATCACACACCGTCCTTGGTTGAAAAGTTTCCAAAGAGTAGGTCAGGCTGAATCTTGAGACATGAGGATAATTTGGCTCGATAATGAGTTATATAGTGATTGATGCACTGTTTGCATAGATTACTTATACTATTTTATTATAACTTGTATTCAAGAAAGCCTTATTGCTATGGACTATAAGATCAGAATTTTAGATGTTTTTATTTTAGAGAAGTTTTCATTGACTTGGCATTTTTGTAAACACGTACATTTCTACAGAGTTTAAAAAACTTCAAGTAGAAAAAAGGTTAAGTCACTATTACTTGGGATCACTTTTTAAACTCAGCAATTTTAAAGCATTAAGAAATAGCCAATCTATTATACTATTGGATTAGTTTCATATACTTTTTAAAAGCTAAAAAAATGAGGGGCCTATAAAACAGGTGTCTCAAAAGTTAAGAGTGTATATATTTAAGAACGTTTAACTGACACAAGCATGAGAATTTTTGGCTGAACCACAAGAAACTCTTGTCAGATAAGTAGGACATGTTGGAACCCTGCCAAGTTACATTATCTTCCCTACAAAAAAATGTCGTTTATAGTATTTTAAAACAACAGGGCTTAAAGAATCTAGAAATTTCATTTTTAGAAGTGAACATGTCCTAGTTAACCTATTATCTACGATGAAACTATTGCGTCTTCTCTATAATCTAAGAACTTGATCCTAACTTGAGATTTCACTCCCAGATACGAATAGATTTTTAAAGGCGCTTACTGCATAATTAACATCTGGATAGCATATAATATTTTCCAATATATTTAGACCCCAGATTTGCACTCTGCTGCAGCTGTGTATCAGTTTCATGTGCTGGTCTCTGGCACAGCTAAATGTCACTGACTGCTTTCTTCTTTACTGTCTCCCCTTTTTCTTAAAAGTCTTTAAAGTAACTAATTGGCATAGACGCTGTGGCTCCTGTAGCTTTCCTTCCTTGTTTCTGTTGTTTGTTGTGTCCCACTGGGTAGCAGTTTATTAACAGGATGCACAGACCAGCAGTGGAGCTGGGCCTCCGGAGGGAGACGGTGGCCAGGCCGGGGGGCTGCCTGCCTCTGGGAGCGAGCTCCGCTGGCCGTCCAGGCCGGGGGGCTGCCTGCCTCTGGGAGCGAGAGCTCCGCTGGCCGCGACTCAAGTGTTCTGCTTCTGCACCAGGATCAGGCTGGTCTGGTCAACCAGGTCCAAGTTGACAGATAATTTTTCAAATTCAGCCACAAGGACCATCGTGAGGAGCCATAAAACAATTCAAGGGTAGAAGTGCTCTGGATTTGAGGCCTCATTACATAAACTTTCATTTGAATGAATGATTAAGGGCCACTTAATGGCAGCCAACTGAATAAACCAGTAACAGTTACTAACCTGGATATTCATGAAGTTAAACTAATTTATTGAGGATTCTGAACCAATATTCCCGCATCAAGTCTTGGTTGCCTTGCATTCCTGGGCAGTGTTGCAAATCTCCTGTGCCCCTTTTCACAGATGACATTCTAAACTCTAGCAGTGGGAAAGGATATTTTTAAGTGGTGGAATGCCAGAATTATCCACTTGTGGTTTTCAGTGGCTGATACTGATTTTTCACTTTGGTCAAAACTGTTTATCAAAAGAACGGTTTTATGTTTATTGGTTTGTTCTACTTGGTCAGGAAAGATTGTTTTGAACATGGTGTGACACACATAAACATTTATTTACTTATTTAGTTGGGTGAGGTAAAGCCCAGAATTAGCCCTTTATGTTGGTTTACAAATATAGTTTATTTATGAAAGGAATGTATCTTCAAATTGAGGGTTTTTTCTTTAGAGGAGTTTTAAGTAGTTTTCAGTGTCTCTTTAACATATGTTCTCTAAACAATGCATGTTGAACAATAATGGCTCAAATGAAAATAGTTATGTTCAGGCAGGAATTAGTGTGTAATTCTCAATACCCTATGACTTGAGTATCAAATTTACCATAAGATTTGGTCGAACAGAATTTGAGGTAGCTTGTACACAATACAAATTAGACAGTATTGATATTTACTCCATTTCATTAATTTTACCTACCCACACTCATGTTTTTTGCTTTGTCATCACACCTAATTGGAAAATCCAGAAGAGAAGGATATTCTACTGCATGTAGTCATATGTTCACGCTTGCCATTGTGCTTTCTTCCTTCCTGATGTCCCAAGATTTCTTTTCTATCACTTCCTTTCTGTTCAGAGAGCTTCTTTTAGCCATTCATTTAGCGTAGGTGTGCTGGGGACAAGCCCTCTTAGTGTTTCTTCATTTGAAAGTGTCCTGATTTCTTCTGCATCCTTGAAGGATCTCTTTTCAGGACATAGAGTTCCAGGTTGACAATTCTTGTGTTTAGCATCTGAGGTGTCCCGTTTCCGGCTGGCTCCATGGTTTCCTATGAGAAGTCTCTGTCACTTAAACTGTTCTCCCCTAAAGGTAAAGGCGTCTCCTCTCTCTGCCTTCAGGAGTCTTTCTTTGGCTTTAGTTTTCTGGAGTTAGCCTATGATGCATCTTGGCCTGGGTCTCTTTGGATTTACCCTGTTTGGGGTGTGGGTGCGTGTCTTTTGCCACATTTTGGAAAATTTCAGCCATTAATTCTTTGAATACTTTTTCAGGCCCGTCCCCTTACTTCTCTCCTGGAATTCTGATGCCAGGCACATCAGATCCAAAGGAGTCGCTTAGGCTCTGTTCTTTTTGCAGTCTGTCTCCTGCTGTTGTTCACGCTGGACGATTCTCCTGTTCCAGCTGCAACCTCCCTGATTCTCCTCCCATCCTTCCACGCGGCTACAGAGTCTGTGTGCTGAGGTTCTGAGTTTCAGTTATTGTATTTTTCAGTTCTAAATTTTCCATCTGGTGCTTTGCCGTATTTTCTATTTCTTTGTGAAGACTACTGTATCTTTTAGTTTGAAGCATGCTCACAATTGGGAGTTGAAGTACTTTTATCATATGACCACCCACGTCAGATAATTCTAGCATCTTTGTCACGTCGGTGTTGGTGTCTGTTGATTGTCTTTTCTACTTCAGTTGGAAACTTTCCTGGCTCTCAGTGTGACAAATGAGTTCTGAATGACACCTAGACATTCAGCTCTTCTGTAGGGAGACAGAGGCCCTGGATCCCCCGTGGGAAGGCAGGCACGCTCCCGTTCTGGGCTGTGGCGGGGGAGCTGCGGGCCCCTCTCTCAGCCTCTGCCCCCGCCTGGGGAGACGCGCCGCTCGTTATGGCTGAGCGGGTGGGGTCCAGGCCCCCGCGTAGTTTCCACGGTGCTTCCATGGTCACTGCTGCTGAGTGGGGACCAAAGTCCCAGCTCCCTACTTGGTCTCTGACGTGACCATGGTGGGGGGGGGGTCCTTGCAGCCAGGGTGGAGGGCTGGGCTCCCCACTGGCCTTTGCTGGTGAGGATGGGCAGTGGGGCTGCCGTCTCCCTGCGGCTGGACTAGAGCAGTTAATGTCCACAAGCCGCCTTCCTACCAGGTACTGAGGTTCTGATCCACGAGGGACACAGTGGCTAAGAGAACACTCAGGGGACTCACTGCTGGGTTGTTCCTCGGGTCCTGAGGCAACTAGCCTGCCTTCCTCCCTCCACCTTCCAGAGTCTCCTTGTTTACACGTAGTATCCACAGGTTTCGGCTGTACTTAGCAGAAGAAATAGGGAAAAGTATATCTATTCCATCTTACCAGAAGAAGTCTCTATAGTTCTTTTTAAAACAGGTGATACAGGATTAAGTGATTATCTTATTTTACTCCTTCCTAGATGCCTTATACATGGGCCAGCCAAGAAAACTCCTTAATCTCTATTCATATTTTATGTAAGAAAAGTTTAAGAAAGCAAAGTGCCACCCAGATGGAGCTTCCAGGTTGCTCAGATTTCAAAAGTAAATTTACAAAGAGCAGAAAGAATGTCACATAACCAAGGATGAATATAGGAGTTTAGACAACATAAGGTCCAAATAGTGTCAGGAAGATAAAAAATGAAGAACTAAAGCTCTCAAAATGTTAAGGAAAGCAAGGAAGGGAAAAACATTTTCTTGAAACTGATGGTATAATTGATGAAGATTAAAAATAAACAAAGGAAAACGTCTTACGTCTTAACTCATTCACTCATTTGCAGGAAATTTCTTAAGCATCTAATACGCGTTAGGCGTTGGTGGTCACAGACAGAGCTCAATACGATACAGTGTGTGGCCTCAGGAATGTGTGGTGGAACAGAGCGATCAGCCAGTCACAGCACGATGTGGAAGAGTGACAGACAGACACAGCTTTGCTGACACTTACTCACTGTGTCTGCGGGGCTCAGACAATGGGCCACAGAGGAGGAGACAGACAGGACAGAGGGACGCCCAGGAGAGGGGGCAGGATGCGGAAGCCTAGAGGAACGGGTTGGACACAGGGCGTGGTACCACACCGAGCCTGGGAAGACGCGGTGGAGCTGGACTGTACAGGCCCTGGTCTGTCATGTTGCAGAGTCTGGATTCAAATCCCACAGGCAGCCAGGAACTAAAAGAATTAGTTTTGATCTTCTCTTCCAGGAAGTATGAAGTTCAAGAAGCAAAAGAGAATCAAACTCATGATAGATACATCACTGTACAGGAACACTTGGTCTCCTGGGTCATACAAAATTATTTTCAGAAAATATAACAGACTTTGAAGATAAATCACTGACCTGATCACTGATTATGATCTTTGAGTAACAGTGGAGATTAGGAGATATGGACAAAGTCATTCAATTTGCATAGTCTACCTTTGACTTCCTTTTGTAAACTACAGATCAGAGATATTTAACTTCCATCCTGAGAATGTTTTCTAGAATAGATTATAAAGGTACTATGTTGTCTGCACTTAAGAAGAAAAAGAAAACATTGACCACTAGCATTCGGGATGGGTTCAAAGAAAAAAAGTCATATAAACTGGCCTCATATCCATTTTTTAAAGTATTACTAGGAGGCATGATCTCATATGATATTTATTTTTGAAGACATGGATGGATTAAAAAATGGTTGAATAAATTTATTAAAAAAGTGGTGGTTTAGAGAATGATGACAACAGAAGAAAGCTAGTGCCACTAGGTCTGTCGTTGGCCCTACTCATCACACTTTTGGATGACAGAGGGAAATGGACATGACAAAAGACAGAATCAGACTCAAAAACAGATACAAGTGGGACTGGTTCCAACAAGATTACGAGTAATAAATGTGTCATGATCAGCTCCCTCCAAACCTAACTGTAAAATAGAAGAAACCATGGGATCATTTTAAACCCCTCTTCCTCTCACAATCCTGATATAATCCATTAATAAACCCTAGTGACTCTACTTTCAAAGTAAAACCAGAATTTGGTACCCCTCACTACCTTTACTTCTACTGTCCTGATTCAAGCCACTGCCCTGGAGTATTGTAATAACTCTGTGCCGGTCTTTCTGTCCCTACCCTTGACCTCTAGGGTTTATTCTCAATACCGCAGCCAGAGTGCTCCTTGTAAAATGAAAATCAAACCACACCACGTCTCCATTCAAATTCTTCTAATGTCTCCTCATTTTAACAAGAGTAAAAGTGTGTCCAGTAGCTTCTAAGACCTCTCAGTGCTCTGGCATCTCACTGCCTCTCTGGCTTCATGTCTGCGGATCCCTCCCTCCCTCCCTCCCTCTACCCACGAGCCTGCTGGCCAGGCCCCTCAGACGCCAGATTAAAAACCACAGGGATTCCAGGACACAGACACACGACTAGATGTAAAACAGGTAACTAATAAGGACCTGCTGTGTAGCACAGGGGACTCTACTCAACACCCCGTAACGGCCTATATGGGGAAAGAATCTGAAACAAAGAAGAGTGGATATATATGTAGATGTATAACTGATTCACTTTGCTGTACACCTGAAAGTAACACAACATTGTAAATCAACTATACTCCAATAAAAAAAGAGAAATGACAGTGATGTCCTGTGGCTTTTGTGTGCCCCCTGATACGAAGTGACGAGAAGGGTACTTTACCACGTTATTCTTTGCAAAATCCCACACCCTCAGTCTAATGATGGAAAAATATCAGACAAACCCAAATTGAAGGATGTTCTACAAGTACCTGACCAGTACTCCTCAAACTGTCAGGTCACGAGAAACAAGGAAAGATGGAAAACCATCACAGACCGGAGGAGACTAAGGAGACCAAACCAAATGCAACGTGTGCCCTGGACTGGACCCTGGAACAGAAGGACGTGAGTGGGAAAACCTGTGAGATCCAAATAAAGTCTGGAGTCTAGGTAAGAAAAGATGGAGTCTTCTAATCCATGAACCTGATATATTTCTCCATTTACTGAGGTACTTGCTAATGCCTCTAATAAGGGTTTATAATTTGTTCATGTGGTCTTCCACATCTATTTTCATTTTTTAACTCTTGCTGATGTGTAAGGATGACTTTAAATTCAGTATATCATTTGTAGTCAGCAAATTCGTCAAATTCTCTTACTAGTACTAATAATTTATCTGTAGATTCTTTTTTATATATACAGTTGTATCGTCTGTAGATAACGAGAGTTGTTCTTTCCTTTTTAACTGCTATCTTTCTGGGTCTGTTCTGTCTTACTGAGCTGGCAGCACCTCCAGAAGGCGGCTGAGGAGAGCGGTAAACGTCCTAATCACCAAGGAAATGTTCTCATCATTTTGTCATTAAGC
Source organism: Balaenoptera ricei (assembly GCF_028023285.1). Classification (NCBI taxonomy): domain Eukaryota; kingdom Metazoa; phylum Chordata; class Mammalia; order Artiodactyla; family Balaenopteridae; genus Balaenoptera; species Balaenoptera ricei. Next base: position 3,414,077 of record NC_082640.1, on the reverse strand, counting down.
ATGATGTCTGTGATAGATTTTACACAGACATACTTCCTTAGATCAAGGAAGTACCTAATTCATTAGTTTTTATGATATCCATTCACAGGTACTGAGTTTTAATAAACATTTTTTTTCTGTGTCTGTTGAAGTGAATTTTGAGTGTTCTCCTTAAGTCTGGGTTAAAGTGGTATTTTTAAATTTTTTTTTTAATTTTTATTTTTGTAAAGATTTTTTTTGATGTGGACCATTTTTAAAGTCTTTATTGAGTTTGTTACAATATTGCTGCTGTTTTATATTTTTTGGTTTTTTGGCCACAAGGCATGTGGGATCTTAGCTCCCCGACCAGGGATGGAACCCGCACCCCCTGCATTGGAAGCTGAAGTCTTAACCACTGGACCACCAGGGAAGTCCCTAAATTGTTTTAAATGTTATTCTGACCTTGCATTTCATATACGTACATGCATGTATACTGTATCGCTAATATCTTGTTTGGGATTTCTGTGTCTGTGTTCTGAGCAAGTCTGTAATTTTCCTTTCTTATACTTATCTGGTTTGGTATCAAGATTATGGTAGCCTCATTTAAAGAGTTGGGGAATCTTCTCTCTTACACTAGTCTTTGGAAGCACTGTCTAAAATTCTAATTATTATCTCCTTGAATATCTAGAAGAATTTACCAGTGATGTCATTTGGGCTAGTTTTCTTTGTAGAGGAGGAAAAAATTTATATATATATACACACACACACGTACGTACACATATCAAATTATCATGTAGAAAAATTTACTGTTTTTTCTTTTCGTGTACAGTTCTATGAATTTTAACACATGTAGATTCATGTAACCACCACCAAAAACAGGACACGGAACAGTCCCATTATCCCCAACACTCCCTGGTGCTATCAATCCCTTTATGGTCACACTTTCCCTTTAGCCCTTGGCAACTACTGATCTGTTATCCAGCATACAGTCTGTCTTTTTTGAAAATGTAAGGTACGTGGACTCAAACAGTATACAACCTTTTGGGATCGGCTTCTTTCATTTAGCATAAGGCCTTTGAGATTCATCCAAGTTGTTGCTTGTATCAGTAGTATGTCCCTTTTCATCACTGAGTAGTATTCCATTCCATGAATGTACTACAGTTTCCTTACACTTTCACCTGTTGAAGGACAATGGGTTGCTTCCAATTTTTGGAACTTATGAATAGAGCTTCTAATTCTAACATCAGTGTACAAGTTTTCGTGTGAACCTAAGTTTTCATTTTCCTAGGGAAAATACCCCAGAGTGGGATTGCTGGGTCATATGCTAAGTGTATATTTAGCTTTATAATAAACTGCCGAACTGCTTCCTGGAGTGGCACAGCATTTGCAGTCCTAAGAGTCTCAGCTGCTCTGTATCTTCACCACTCCTCTGTGGTGAGGTTATAGAACTAGTCCTGTTTTCCAATTCTTCCTGAGCCAGTTTTGGCTAAGAATTTTTAATATCCTGTCCCACATTTCCCCTGTAAACTTGTTAATGTCTGTAGTATCTGTAGTTATGTCCACTCTTTCATTCTTGATTTTAGCTATTTATATTTTCTTTTTTCCTTGATCAATCTCATCAAAGGTTTGTAAATATTAATGTTTTCGAAGAATAAAGTTTTGCTTATGTTGATTTTTTGTACTGTAGGTTTATTTATTTTTTTTCAAAGATTGTTTTTTTTTGATGTGGACCATTTTTAAAGTCTTTATTGAATTTGTTACAATATTGCTTCTGTTTTATGCTTTGGTTTTTTGGCCACAAGGCATGTGGGATCCTTAGCTCCCCGAACCAGGGATCGAACCTGCACCCCCGGCATTGGAAGGCAAACTCTTAACCAGTGAACTGCCAGGGAAGTCCCCTGTAGGTTTATTTTCAATTTTATATTACAGTTGATCCTTGAACAACATAGGTTTGAACTGCACAGGTCCACTTACACGCTGACATTTTTCAATAGTAAATACTACAATACTAAGCTATTTGCAGTTGACTGAATCCATGGATGAGGAACTGCACGAACGGGGGGACCCGCACACACTGAGGGACTGCAGGCATGGGGGGACAGTACACACAGCGGGGACCACACACGTGGGTGGGGGGGAACTGCAAGCACGGAGGGCTGACTAGGCTGCAAGGAGGGGCAGCACCTTGACCCTCACGTTGTTCAAGAGTTAACTGTACTTATTTTGTTTTGTTTTCTTATACTTTCAAACAACTCAGTTTGCTGTTCTTTTTCTAAGTTCCTTAGATGCTTAGTTCATTAACTTTTAGCCAGACACTTTCCTAAAATATGTACTTAAAGCTCTAAATTTTCCTCTAGAAACTGCTTTAACCACATCCTACAAATTCTGATATAGAATATTTTTACCATTCAGTTCAAAATATTTCCTCATTTTCATTATGATCTCTTTATTGATCCATGAACATACATTCAAAAGTGTGTTCCTTAAAACTCCCAAACATAATATTCTATTTATCTTATTTTATAGCTTAATTGTATTGTGTTCAAGGAATATGCTCTGTATGATTTTAATTAATTAATTAATTTATTTTTGGCTGTGTTGGGTCTTCGTTTCTGTGCGAGGGCTTTCTCTAGTTGCGGCAAGCGGGGGCCACTCTTCAACGCGGTGCGCGGCCCTCTCATTATCGCGGCCTCTCTTGTTGCGGACCACAGGCTCCAGACGCGCAGGCTCAGTAGTTGTGGCTCACGGGCCTAGTTGCTCCGTGGCATGTGGGATCTTCCCAGACCAGGGCTCAAACCCGTGTCCCCTGCATTAGCAGGCAGATTCTCAACCACTGCGCCACCAGGGAAGCCCTGTATGATTTTATCCTTTGAAATCTGTCGAGATTTGCTTTATGACCCCGTATATGTTCAATTTTTACAAATATTCCAAATAGCTTGAAAAAATACTTATTTTGCAATTACTAAGTACACTGTCCGTATATCTTTTCAAATCTTCTGTATCCTCATTGGTTTTGTGTGATTATTCCATCAATGACTAACCAAGGTATGTTAAATCCTCAGCAATGACTGTATATTTGTCTTTTTCTCTTTGTAGATTGTCTATTTTCTCTTCATATATTTTTGAGGCCTTGTTATTAGGTACAAACACATTTAAAATAATATCTGATCAGTGAATTTAATCTTTCATCATTATAAAATGATCCTGTTATCCATAATAATGCTTTTAGCCTTCAAGTCAACATCATCTGAAATAAATTTAGCTACACCCACTTTTTCTGTGAGTATTTTCATGGGAAATACTATCTGTTTATCTATCTTTACCATGTACTTGTCATTTTCTCTGTTCTTCTTACACCTCAGACCTCTATCAAGGATTTCTCTCTTCATGCCTAAAATATATTCTTTAAGACTTGCTTTAATAAGGGTCTACTGAGAACACATTTTCTGTTTTCATTGCCTGAAACTTGTCTGAAATCGTCACCTCCTTTGTTAAAAGATATTTTGTGAAGTACAGAATTCTGTACTGGCAGGCATCTTTTCACTATGTCTGGCTTCCACTGTTTTTACAGAGAATTCAGCTGTCAGTCCAACTGCCACCCTCTCAAACATAATGTGAATTTGGGGGGTTTACTTTTAAGAGTTTTATTTTTGTCCTGGATAATCTGTAATTTCACCATAATGTGACTGGGGATAGATTTATTTATTCTTCTTGAGATCCACTGAACTTCATGAATCTGTGGTCCAGTGTCCTTCATCAAGACCGAAAAAAATCTCAGCCATTATCTCTTCAAATACTGCTGCTTCCCTGTTCTCTCTTCTCCTAGAATTAAGAGTAGAAGAAACTTCTATTCTATCCTTCATGTCTCTTATCAGGGTTTTTCTATCTGTCTCTCTGAGTTGCATTTAGTATAAATTTTCCCCTATATTCCAATTCATTAATTCTTTCTTCAGCTCTGTTTACTTTAGCGTTAAACCTATCCTTTGAATTTGAATTTCTATTATTCTATTTTTTTAATTTTTAGAAGTTATATTTGGTTCTTAAAATCTGTTGGTTCTACTGGATTTTATTCTACCACAGCAGGTAATTTCAAGTTTGCATATGTTTTCTTTAAACATGACAGTCATTTTATAATCTGTATCAGATAGTTAAAGTCCTTATGGGTCAGTTTCTGCTTCCTTTTGTTTCTGGTAATTCTCACTCATGTTGCTGTCTTCTTGCTGAATTATTTGGGAAACTTCTACAGTGCTAAGATGAAGGCATGTTCCTCCAAAAGATTTGGCTTTGCTTCTGTTTGGTGTCTATGGGTAGGGCAGCAGGTCCACTTTAGACTCAATTATGGCTTGGACTTTATCAGGCTGCCCAGTAACGTGAATCTGAGCTATAGAGCAAGGCATGACAGCTTGTGGTTACTGTTTCTCAGAGACAGTCCTCCACTCCCCCAATCCCTAGTCAAGGCAATTTTGTTTGCTAACTCCTGAGGACGGTAGGGGTGGTAGAGGGTTTGCTTTTAGTTCATCATAGTCAGGATGTAGTCCATACTAGGGGAGGATCTGCTACTAACTCTTTGGTGGTCCAAGGCTTTGTTTCTTCTCAGAGGCCTGAAAACCACATCTTAGGTTACCCTTGTGAGGCAAATGTCCTCGAGACCAAAGAGTCTTCTATGCTGTGCTCTGCTGACCTCTATGGCTTCCTGTATCCACTTAGATTTATAATCTGTTAATGTCTTACTATCTAGTTAGCTCTTTAAATCTTTCAAGAAGAATTCTTTCCTTTTTAAAAAATTTAATATCATTAGTTATTTTCAGTGAGAACACTGGTCCAAATAATCTATCCTAATGTATTTTCAGAAACAGAACCTCTTCATTGATTTTTTCATCTTTCTTTTTACCTCTATCTCATTCTCCTGATCTCCCCCTTTTCCAGACAAATCATTTCCTTCTTGCTTCTGTATTAAGACTTCGGATCAATGACACCAATGGATCAGTTCTGGCTACCAACAGTAAATACTTAAGAAACAGTTGCTCCCCGAAGTTCTGAGCTCAGTATTACAATTTAACAGGTTATCAGCCCTACTGTTAACCAACTGTGATAATAAACATGCAAGTTAACTTCTCTGGGTTCTACTTTCCAGAAACCTGGGAGTTATGTCAGCCTTTCTTTCTCAATTACACAGAATTACATGGAATCAACCAAATTTAATATATCTTACCCTCTACATTTCTGTCAAATCTCTCCCTTTTATTCCCATCCCAAGGCCCGCTTCTTTAGTTCAAAAACCCTCATCACTGCCTGAACTATTAAGCCTCTTTACTGAGGACACTACCTCCTGCCTCTAGACACCCCTGCTCCTAGGATTCTTTTTCCATATTGCTACCAGACTTATTTCTAAAGTACATATCAGTGCTGTTATTCTCACAGCTTCCAGGATAAAGTTCAAATTCCTTGACTTAGCACATGATGCCCTTCACAGTCTTTCCCTTGTTTACTTCGCTGAGCTCATTTTCTGCCAGCCCCATTTGTTCACATCTTTGTGGTGTCACGTACGTCGCGCCGTCTGCTGCAAGCACCTCCTCTGCCTCTCCTTTGCCTACTGAACCTCTTCTAGTCCTTTGTGACTCAAGCCCAGCACTGTTTCACTCGGAAATTCTTCTAGGACTTCTCGTCTCTCAGGTGTACGTGTTCCTTCCTCGTGTTTCCACATAACTCTTAAATTTACACCTACATCGAACTATAATGACTTTGTGACTTATTTCCCTCTCCCACATTAAGCTGTAAGCACTTTTCACACAGAGACAGTCTTATTCCAGTTTGCAACCCCATTCCTGCAGAGCTGCTGAATGGACAGATGAGTAACGCCATAAAACGAGGGGCTGATAACGGGATTCCAGAGGTCCTCTGTTAGCTATAAAATTTGTTAACTCCTGTCACCCTGTGCCTACTCTTTGGACTCTTATCTCAGCTTCCACATTTGGTTACCCAGATTCTTGGACCTGCATACCTGACCCATTTCCCCTGACTGTCTAGCCTGAGTTTTGATATCCTGTTGAGATGACTTCCCTGAATTTGAATCTTGCTGGGCAGCTTCTCTCTGCCTGACCTTGAACTTGGTCCCTTCACCTGCTCCTCTTTGCCTCTGCTGATGCCCCTGAGCCCGATCCCCGATCCCTCTAATTCACAACAGCTGCCACGTCCACATCCTTCTGTTTTTATCCCACTGTTGCTTAAATTCTCACAAGATAGGCTAAATAGTTTATTGGGAAAAGTAGAAAGGAGACATTTTAGAGCTGGAAGAAAAAATACGTTCATTTGACAGATGAGGAGGAAGGTTAGACATAATGTTTGCTCACTGAAAGGGCACTAGTGGAGGGCTCCTTACTTTCATTGCTCCTTCCACTCAACCATGCTTTACTTTTGTAAAGGATTTACTCGAGGAGAAATTTAAAGCAAGTGAAAGAACCATGTGAGAGAGAGAAAGAGAGGGAGGGGGAGAGAGAGGGATGGAGATGCTTACAAACACTAAAAATATTCCCATGATCTACCTGCATTTGGGATTTTTGCACACTGAATTATCTTATAATGTTACTATACCAAAATATACTTTGTTGGTTTCTAAGTAGATTCTTCATTTGAGGTCACAATATGAAATTAAAGATAGGTTCAATTACATCAACAGTATAGGGAAAGCTTGATTCTGGTTTTAAAAAAACTACCAAAATTCAATATCAATATATTACATGCAAGTTATGGTCAAAATAACTTTCATCTCTCCTAATAAAATAGCAACGCATCATCAAGTTCAACACAATGAAGGTATTTTCAGATTGTCAATTAGGCCCATGCATTTCCTATTAATCCCACACTGACTTTAGAATCTACTTTTTGGTAAGTAGAAGGAGACCTTCTACTGATTAACGGCAAATAAATTACAGTTCATTTCAAACTTTTCATCCAATTTATCGTTTCAGTTAATATATTTTTTAAAAGAAGAGGGAAGAGATATGGGAACATATGTATATGTATAACTGATTCACTTTGTTATAAAGCAGAAACTAACACACCACTGTAAAGCAATTATACTCCAATAAAGATGTTAAAAAAAAAAATCCAGAGACTAGAACATTACCAGAAAAACTAAACTCACCGTCGTCTTCCCAGCAGCTCTTCACGTTCCCTTCTCTTGCGCTGCTTCCGGGTACCACTGTCTGGTCTGTTGGCAGCTCATCTTCTGGCACGCCACCTTCACAATCGGCTGCATCCGTGATACTTTCTTCTTCCACAATGTGGAGTTTGTCTTCATCGTCTGAATCTGAATTTGTTTCTACCACAGTATTATAGTTTGTAACTGTAATACAAACAAGAAACAAATAATCAAAACCAACTAGTATAAAAGCTGGTTTTCACACCTTAGTACAAAGAAATTTTATGAAGTACCTAAAACACTGGCGTTCAATAATAGTTTTAGACTGTAAAATGTAAGCAACTAATTTATTTGATAACATGCACGCACACAGCACTTACTAGATACTAGCTGGACAAAAAGGCAAGAAACAGTAGCCACGCTTATTAAATGCTTAGCTATGAGCATGGGCGTTTTATGGAGAGTAACTCGCTGATTCTTACAACAACCTTTTAGCAGCCCTATGACCACAGGATCTACCTACCGCCTACTGCTTATATCCCTGTTCTACAGAAGCGGAAACCGAGGCACAGGGAAGGTAAGTATCTTGTCCAAGACCACACATCTAGGAAGTGGCAGGGTGGGGATTTGAACCCTAGGAGTCTGGTTCCATAGTCTGTGTCCTTAACCACTACATCAAACATCTTCTCCAATCGTAATGAGCTTATATGACATGACGCTGCTTATGTAGAACAAGGGCTTCAAATCTTTAACGCATTACAACTTAAGAGTTCATCTCTCCTAATAAAATAGCAATGCATCATCAAGTTTAACACAATGAAGGTATTTTCAAATTGTCAATTAGGCCCATGCATTTCCTATTAATTCCACACTGACTTTAGAAAGAATCAACCAATTTAACCAAATTCCCACATAATTAAGACATGATTTAAGTAACGTTTATACATAAGTCCGTCATTCTGAAGGAAAAAAACCCCTGACATTCAGTTTTCAAACGGGCACCCTTTCCACATTTTTAATGAGCTTCAATAAACTTTCACACACCAGCATTATAAAGACATATAATAATTCTGAATAACTACAGCTCACAGAACCAAAACAAATTATATAGTCTAGTCAATATTTTTTCTTCAGAGTCCTTGTAATCGTCACTCTAATGCGATAAATCATTTAGAACCTCATGGGGTATGGTCACTGGAATACCTCTTTTCAACAATTAGCCGGGTGATTCTTACTTGCTAAGATAAGTGTGAGAGGAAGGGAGAAAAGGAAAGCTTTGTTTACGTAGCTAAGCAACAATCACTTCCAGTTATTCTTTCCATTTCTTCCTTAAATTTTCCAAGCATTCTTGAAAGAAGATAATCACCTAAGCGCTTAAACGATATGTATATATATATATATATATATATACCCCTTCCCATACAAACACACACACACCCCCAAGAACACAAAAGAAGAAACACAATCAAAAGCATGGATGTGTATGTCAAGGCGAGAACTAATAACCATGTCTCCAAAACTGCTCTGACAGACCCTGGGAAAACCCCTCTGTCCAAAAGAGCACCGGAGCTACTCTTCTGCCCCCACTGGGAATTCTTCCGTATCTGAAGAAAAGTGTCAAGTATTGTTGTGTCTGTAATACTTCAGTGTGAACACAGTTTCCCAGATCTTGCCCCAAGAGCAAATAGTTTTCTCTCTAGTTTTAATGTAAAAGTAATACATGTCACTGTAAAAAAAATTCAGACAATACAAAACATGTAAAATTAGTAAAATCCCCCTCTCCCAATTTTTCCTTCCTCAACTCACTCTTTCAAGGTAACAATAACAGCAAGGTCTATTAATTAATTCATGCACAGGCAGGCATGACACTAAGCATTTATATACCTTATCCTATTTAACTGTAACACGGACCTCACCTTACACACACATATCACGTATTTAATATCAATCCTATACATAAGTGTATGTGTGCATACTTAAAATACACACATATGGGATCACATTATACTGTTCTGCCACTTAGTTTTTTGCCACTTAATTACATATCCTGGAAACTTTTCTATGTGAGCATCTGTGGAGCTTTCCCATTTTCCTCTGGATGACTACAGAGCATTTCACTGTAACAGATATAACCTAACCAATCACCTGTGGACAAAATTTAGTTTGTTTCCAGTGTTTAAGCATTGTCAACAACGTCATAATAAATTTTCTTGTAAATATATCTTTGGACATTCCTTAAATACATTTGTCAGATACATTAGTAGGGGTGGAATTGCTGAGTCAAAGGAAAACTTATGAAGTAGATATGGAAACACAGGGAATTCCTTGCACTCCAGCCACACCAGGAGCAATGTAAATTGTGAAACTGTGTGTGTGGGTAAAAAGCGTGATTCTCAAAGGACAGCCTGCAGTTGGAAAAGGGTTTCCCAATGAACCTTTAACTGAGAGTAGGATACAAGTGTGTGTGTGTATTTGAATGAGGGATCTTACTGGCAAATGATGCACAATGCTACTGGCTTTATTTTTACTGTCAAGGGCTCCTTATTAGTAGCCTACTGAATGACTCATTAAAGTCATTGAAAGTTGGGACAGTATATAAAGGCATTTCTATGCCACAAGCTAAAATTAGAACACAGCTAGTGTTTCCTCAGGGTTAATCGATTCTGTATTCCACTAGACCTGGATGCCACGGAAGGTTTGGCTCACTGCAAAGCTCTCATCGCGCTCGGACATTCACAGACAGCTGAAATTCCTACTATTTTCTGAAGGGAGGTTTCAGTGCTTCTTCAGTGTCTTGAGTTGGCCATGGGTTTATATTGGTGCTGTTCTTGCCTTTTAATGAAGTATACTCCAGTTTAGCTTTATCATTATCAATTTTGTCAGCTGTAGGTTTTTTTTTGTTAACCCTCGATATTTACATGCACACTTAAGAGTATTCTAGGCTTGAAAATTTTCCAAAAATTGGGCTTTAAGACATGTATGCATTATGGTTCAAATATTTACTTGCATGCTTCATAGTTTTCATTGAGTTCTTTTTACTCTGAGCTATTTTATTCTGTCTGAGTCAACTGTAGCCTGAAGTCCTCTGAGAATACCTGTCACTGTTCTAGGACTCTAGCAAAACTCCTTCCTGCCCCCCAGTACAAGCTGCCATTGTGGTATGGAAGATTATAAGCCAAATAACCAAAACACAGAGATGGCATATATTTTACTATTATCCTGTGAATTTTCCTAAAGCATGTTTTGAATAAGTGGTATAAAACTTGAAAAATCCAGAAGAGCGATACATTTTGCTGGCTAAGATGGAAAAAAGACCAATAACTATTTTCCAAGACTTCACACTGTCTTCTGCTTCAAAGTCACTTAGTGGAGAGAAAAAGTAGTGCAAATCACTTACATTAATTATCATAACTCAGATAACAGGCAAGCCTCCCTGTGTTTCTGGATCTATCCTTTTGTGGATCTACAGATCTAATCTCAAAAGTACAGCCCCAGCACTAAAAAGCATAGAGAATAATACAGGACCTTTATAAATTCTGATAGCCAATGAGAGTGTCAGTGATCTCAACTGTGCCCATCTATCTCCATATCTCTACACTGTTGCACCCTTTGGCTAAAAAAATAATATAGTTTATCTAAAGAGAGGAATATTATTAACCATCACAGGTGATCATCACCTCTTGCTTCTGAGTTTTCATTGAAATAATAACATTTTAAGAAAAGACAAAGGAACAGAAAAGGGAAACAGCTTTTTAAAAATCTTTACATATAATTTATAATACACAAATAGTAACATTTTCAATGCATTCTAGAATGGGATAAGGGCACGCTGACTCTTGGTGGTGGCTCGTGTGTGTGTCATTCGCTAACATTAACGCAGATGTAACGGGGCCTCCTGCACAAGGTGGCTGTGAGGAGCTAGTGACTCAGAAATGCACCGCGCTTATCACATCAGCATCTCGTAGGCAGTGAAGACTACAGATGTGTCTGCTGTTACCATCAGCAGCAGCAGCACCTCACTGAAGCTTTACAACAATTCCTAACAAGTAGGTACTATTATAGCTTCCTTTTTATAGACAAAAAAAGTAGCTGAGTAACGTGTCTGAGGTTATGTAGCTACTAAGTTGAAAAGCTGGACTCCAAACCTGGTCTGCCTGATTCCACAACCCATATACTTTTACTGCTATATATAAAGCCTGCTGACAGAAGATGGTTGCACTAATGATAAATATTTTTAAACTTGTATTTTTGTGTCTAGCCTATGCTGGGGCCCTGTAATCCCATACTTAACAATTTGGCACTAAAAACATTTGCAAATGACTAAAGAATTTTAACCATTAGAATCTCAAAATGATATAACAAACAGTATACCATGGGGTAATATCATCATTATAATCAATAAACTTTAAAAGACTAGCACATAGCATATTATTTTTAGTATTGATTGCATGTAGCACCGTATCAACTGCGCTAAACTCCTAAGTATCTGTTTCTTAAGTAATGTACAATAATAAAAGAACTAGCTAAATTAGATGAAGACAGTTCAAGAAGAGAGCAATACAATCTCAACTTCCATCACGAAGATATCTGAAGGCTTTACAAATAGAAACCCCACCAGACACTGTCTACAGTTGCTCTGAATAGCAGGTTAGGTTCCTGCACGTAAGCGGGAGACTACGGGCGGGTAGGGGAGTGGGCGGTGGTCAGGTCTGACTCACAGGTTTTCGGTTCCTGTCAGGTGACAGTGGTGGCATGTGTCAGTTAAAGCCACAGGTAAGGCCACGTTTCGACGTATTTTCAGATGTACAAAGGTGTTTTTCCTTCCAGAGGAGGAGTATATCGTGCTTAATTACGCCCCACTCATTCCTACCTAACCCCAAACACACACACATCCGCATGGCAGAAAAGAAAGATAAAACCTCTCTTAGGAAAAGACCTAAGACTGGTCCTTCAAAACTAACAGACTCCTCCTAACAAACTCTTCCATATACATCAGTCTAACCTACTGGCATAATTTAAGAAAGACCTAGAAAAAGAGGTACACTGCAAGTCTGCTCAAGATTATAGTTGGATTGAGCAGCAGAATATTTTACACGTGTCTGCACTAGGCTGAGAACAACATGGTTTAGGCATGAGTGCATGAAATGCGGAGAGAAAGGTGGGGACCAGCACAAGTGCTTCCGTTACTCCTTAACATCACTGGGATGAAAATAACGTCAGGTCATCTAGTTTTCTTGTCCTGAGCAGAGTCCCTGGCACACTCACTGCCTTCCACACGGTAGGTACAGAATTATTTGCTGGACTGAATCTGAGGCCACACTTCTTTTTTTCTCAGTGAAGTCAGTGAGTATATTTAAGTGTTACTGATAATTCAGGAAAATGACTTGTAAATTAACACAGGAAATAGAAAGGAGAGGTTATTTGACAATTCATAAGGTTATAGAAGACTTCTGCGAATATTACTCCAAGAAAGAGGAGCCCATTCTGCCCATAAATGCTACACTCAGTACACGCAGTCAGCAGTTGTTCATCTGGCTTCTGACCTAATGTATAGAGAATATTAACTTACTATCTACATTATTTACTGCATAAAGTTATGATATAATATGCATATTTAATATAACGTACAAGTAATCTAGTAAATAAGGTACAATGTGTATATTACCTAATTTTATATTTAAGTCCCTTAAAAAAAGGCATCACAGTGATTGCAGAGTGCTCCAAGCCCTAGGAACACGTGAGGTTTTAATAAACACTCATGGTTCAGCCAATTTTGTGGGAAGTTATTTCAATTCCTCTCTAGGTAAAATCTTTCTTAACTTAGGGTACCTAATGAACAATAATCATAGACTCTTTTTACATTTTCAAAATAATCTGAAAAACATAACTTCAGTGAAAGTCAATGATTCTGAAATTTACCCCTGCAAAAGGGCTGGTGGTTTTCAATGCCTCCAGATACCAGCTATTAATAGACTGAAGGCTGACTTGTTTTCTCCCCTCTCTCAGCACACAAAAAGTACTAGGTTTCCGTGGGATCCGTCTTTGGTCCTCTCTTGGTCCTTACTCTGGCCCTTCCCCCATTCTCCACGGGTCCGCTGTCTATGGCCCCCAATAAGAGCCATCCCAAGTGACCTTCCCCTTGTCCTGCTGTATCAAAACTCCCACTCATCCAGGGAGCTTATTTCAGCCAGTGTTAGTACAATTCACAAAAGGGTTGGTGGAACGGTTAAACAGCAAAGTTCTCAACAGATTAAACTAAATTCAGTCTCACGAACAGGTGAGGAAAATATATGGACTAAAATAACTCACACTAAATTATTAATAACTAATATTTCCTTCATAGGTTAATTCTACATTTATAAAAGGATGCTTTTTAATTTATATTACTTGTTACTTCTGGAATACAGGCAGTATGACAAAATGCAAGTAAAGTGTGAAAAAGAAATTAAAAATATAAACATGGAAATTATTGAGTCAAAAAGTAGGGAAGCCATATAATTGATACATCAATCCAAAAGCCAGATCTTTAAAAAGTATCAGTAAAATAGACAAGTCACTAGCCCACTTAACACTAGAAAAAAATTGAGAGGCACAAATATTCGATATTAAAATGCAAATAGAGAAGTAACTCCAACTAAAAGTAATTTAAGCAACTTACTTTATAAATATTTTGCACAAATCTAAGCAGGTAAATTTGTAAACATGGATGAAATAACTTTTCTGGACACTGTAAATGATTATAGCTACATTTGATAGAATTTATAAAATTATGGAAGAGAGAGCAATGGTAGACAGACCATAGAATAAATTTAGGAAGCTATCAAATAGTTAACCAAAAAGTGCCAGATGTTTTCCCAGGTGAACTTCAGATGTTCAAAGGACTGATAATTCTGTTGCCTTTTAAAAAGAGAGAGGAAAATGAAAAGAGTCCAAATTCTTTCTATGAAGCCAGCATAGTAACAGTCAACTAGAATCTGAGGAACAGGGACTTCCCTGGTGGCACAGCAGTTAAGACTCCGCCTGCCAATGCAGGGGACACGGGTTCGAGCCCTGGTCCGGGAAGATCCCACATGCCGCGGAGCAACCAAGCCCTGTGCCACAACTACTGAGCCTGAGCTCTAGAGCCCGTGAGCCACAACTACTGAAGCCCGTGCACCTAGAGCCTGTTGCACCCTATGCAACAAGAGAAGCCACCGCAATGAGAAGCCCGCGCACCTCAACAGAGTAGCCCCCGCTCGCCACAACTAGAGAAAGCCCGTGCGCAGCAACGAAGACCCAACGCAGCAATCAATCAATCAATCAATAAATGTCTGAGGAAGAGTACACACATGCCCACTCATAAAATCAGTCTCTCACACACTCATAAAATCAGTCTCACTGGTAATCACTGATGTAAAAATTCCAAATAAAATATACTCAACATTAAGAAATATATGAGAGTTCATTCACTACATTAACACAGTAAAGGAGACACAATATGACATATAGAAACTGAAACGCTTTTGAAAAAATTCACTATTCCTTGCTGATAAATGCTTTTTCATAAAAATAAAACTGAAGTCAGTATCATGATAAACTATTATGTATTGGAGGCAATTTTAAGATAAAGATGTTTAACGTCATTAGAAGTTAGCAGTATTCTAAAAGAACAAGCTAATTTTTTAAAAGAACAAAAGAAAAAGCACAAATACTGGAAAAGATAAAGCAAAATTGTCATTTACAGGTGATATGTTTCTGGAGAATGCAAGAAAAAAATCACTAAAAAACTATTAGTAATTAGAAAATTTGGTAAATGACTATGAATTTAACAGAAAAAAATCAATAGCTTTCCAATAAACCAACAATAACCTGCTAAAGACATAAGAAAATAAAAATTCTATTAATAATAGCTACTCAAAGGATAACACATGAAGGAAAAAAAGAAGCCTGGAGGAGAGTGGGGAGCTTGCACACCACACTGCGTGTGCAAAGATGTGGATGAATGAAGACATCCCTCTTTGGGGTGGAATGATTTCATATTGTAAAGATTCAATTCTACCTAAAATAATCTACACACTCAATGTAATTCTGGTCCAAATACTAACATGATATTTTAGGTTCTAAGTCTAGATGATTTGGACCAAATGATTCTGAAGTTCACAAGGAGAGCTAGGAGCTCAGTCTCTGGAGCCAGACTGCTTGGTTCAAATCACAGCTTGCTCACTTACCGGCCATGTTACTCAACCTTCTCATGCCTCAGTTTCCTCATCTCTAAGATGGGAATGATAACAGTATGTCCCTAATCGGGTTGGCATAATGATAAAAATAATTATATATGCAAAAAACTTAATGTAGTACTGCATGCATATAAGTGCTCCGTACATGACGTTAGTAGTATTATTTTCTGGGAAAATAAACACAAAAATATTCAGGGAAATTCAGAAAACTAATAGTCACGGTGGTGGTAGGAGAACATGGACTAGCCATACCAGATAGGGAAAGTATCTCAAAGCTATAGAAATGGAAAGAGATTTTTACAGGCACAGGGACAGGCAAACGATCAATGGACTTGCACAGAATCCAGAAACAGACCCCCAAACATGTGGTAGTCTTGCTAATCAGATTCCCACCTCACAACTTTAACCAAAATGGAATCTGCATGAATCAAAGATTTTAATTAACACTAATGAAACCACAGATATAACAGAAGAAAGCACAAGCAAATCCTTCTACAGACTTGGAATAAGGAAGGCTGTTACAAACATGACGTGAAACCCATGATTATATATAGAAAAAATTCAAGTCAAAAGACAAATGACAAACTGAAAAATATCTGCAATACATGTTATCAAAGGCTGACTTCATTATGCAAAGAATTCTTAAATATCCATGAGAAAAAGATGAACCACCCAGTAAGAATATGCAAAGGTAATTCACACACACAACAATATGAATGGCCAATAAGCATGTAAAAAGACACTCAACCTTGCCAATTAAAGACATACCTACTTTAATCCTACATGGTTATAATATCATTACTTCTTATACACACCTTTAACTCTCCTGCCTTTCTCCGACTTCAAAGCCCCTATTCTGATTAAATCTCACTTCTCCAGACTACACCTCAGTCCCTGTTCCCTGCAAAGCCTCCTGAAAACACTGCCTACACTTGCCTCCAACGTTTCTTCCGATTTGCTCTTATCTGGTTGTGACTGTGAAGGATGTTTACACTGTTAAATCCAACGACAATCATCAGGCCTCATGCTACATGACCTACTAGCAGCATCTGACATAATGCATCACTCTCTCCTTGTCAAAGCCGTCTCTTCTTTTGACTCTCTTGGTTTTCCTCCTAACCCCTTGCTGCTTTTCTGTTTCTTTCCTCCACCTCCGGGGCTCAATCTGTCTCACGGCTCTAAACCTGCTTCATATCCGAGTCCCGTTTCCCCTCGGAACTCCAGACCTGGACATCCACTGCCTACCTGACACCTCCACGCGGATGACCAATGTGCAAACTCGCCGTATCCCAAAGCCGGCTCTTGGGCCTCTCCCAGTCCCCCTCGCTTCAGTAAATGGCAGTTCTGTCCTTCCAGTTGCTCAGGCCAGAAGTCTTGGTGTCAGTTTTGACTCCCTATTCTCTCTTATATTCCACATCTAGCCTAGAGGGGATGTGTCTTAAAATCCATCTGGCATCTGACCAGTTTCTGCCCACCCCCCGCCCCCCCGAGTATCGTAAGGGGCGCCTCTGAGGCCTTCTTACTGCTTCCTTTGCTTTCTTACAGTCAGTCCTCAGGACGGCAGCCAAGCAACCCTTCCACCGCATCAGGGGAACCCTGTCTCCCTTCTCCCAAACCAGCCAGTGGGTTCCCGCCTCACCCACTGCAACCCAAAGGCCCTTCAGGAGCTGTGCCCTCCTCCGCCGCCGCGTGGACTCTGCGTGCGCCCTTCTGCCCGCTCCCTGCCCTCCGGATGCACCGGTCAAGGCTTCTGCAGACTGCCCTAATTACAGTTACACACCTCCTCCACCACGAGGGCACACCCCACTCCCGCGATTTCTTTCTTTTTAAAGTACTTATTGCCAACTGCCATAATATTTTACTATTTTTTAATTGTCTCCTCTCACTAGAATGTAAAATCCACGTGGGCAAGAGTTTTTGTTTTGTTCGCTGCTGTGCCCCCATGCATGTACAATACTGCCCATCAGTACTAACCGTTCATTAACTCATGGTATACGCAGGGGTTGAGGAAACAAATACACGCTTTCATGTTGTTGTGTCAATTTGGCAGTGTTTTCCAAAATTTAAAATGTTTACCTGCTGATCCAGCAATTTCTTGGAATTTACCCTTTAAATGAACTTACACAGGTGTGCAAATACGTATACATATGTTTCTCTGCAAACTTGTTTTTAATTACAAAAACCTAAATAGCCGCCCAAGGTATATCCATTTGTACTAATATAGAGGAGTCCTCCAAAATAGTCTGATCCCATTCTTGTAGAAAATAAAGACATAGAGTACATATACATACACCTAAACAATGCATGATAATGTCCAGAAGGACATACAAATGAAGAAATGGAGTAAGAAAGAGTGACCTGTTTTTTTTCTATTTTATTCCTTCTATAAGACTGTTTAAATATTTGTATTACTTAAACTTTTCCTTTTTTTTGGCTGTGTTGGGTCTTCGTTGCTGCGCGCGGGCTTTTCTCTAGTTGCTGCGAGCGGGGGCTGCTCTTTGTCGCTGCGCGCGGGCTTCTCACTGCAGTGGCTTCTCTTGTTGTGGAGCACGGGCTCTAGGCGCATGGGCTTCAGTAGTTGTGGCATGAGGGCTCAGTAGTTGTGGCGCACGGGCTTAGGTGCTCCGTGGCATGTGAGATCTTCCCGGACCAGGGCTCGAACCCGTGTCCCCTGCATTGGCAGGAGGATTCTTAACCACTGCACCACCAGGGAAGCCCTACTTAAATTTTTTTAAAAGATAAGTTTTAAATGTGCAGGGAGAAAGTCTGAAATAATATCAGCCTACTGTTGCTAGTGGTGAACATCAAAAAACTGAACTGGGATCAGGGGAAACATTTTCTTAATATTTTTGTTACTTGAATTTTAATAACAGTAGATAGGAGGGTATGATTAGAAACAACATGAAATGAAATCTTAAAAATAAAGGTTAAAAATAACATTTAGGAAGAAAATAAATAATAAGTTGTAAATATACATCCTGCAGATTTTGAAATAAAACACCTCAAGTTCTTATTAGAAAATAACAGTTCTATTTGTCTTACGTATGTGAAAGACAGCTGTCTGTTTTACAGTATGAATAACATTCACCTTTTCTATCCATAGCTACCTAAAAGTGTGACATCACGCAAAATGAAAAAGGAAAGTGACACTTGCAGAGAGACGTAAGTGACCACCCAGGCCTGTGCCTCCTGCCCTCCCCGCCGGTGCCGAGGGCAGCTGCTCTCGTACTCTGCAGGCGCCCAGGGAGGCCTGTGGAGAGCACTTGCTTCCCCTTGTCAAAGGCAACTAATATTCCCAAAGCACACGTTACAGCAACACACACACCCATCCACACAGTCATACGTTTAGTAGCTTCTGCTGCAGGAGTTGGCATGATTCTAAGTTTTCCTCGATTTACAAAAAAGTTTTAAGACGTATCTTGTCATTTACCAATCCCAGAAGGCACTTTTTCCCTGACTGGTTTTGAGACTCACCGATTTGTGGCTGAACTGGTTATGAAAAATAAGATGAAGGCAGAGGACAAGAATTTTATTCTAAATCTTTTCATGTGAGTTTTTCATGTTCCCTTCAACTAGTAATACAGTGAGTTTAATTGGAAACTTCTGGCCATGTGCTGGACACCGCTGCTCACAATTGGAAAGGAAATCAGGAGAAATGGAACGAAACAGATTGTAACCCCAAGGATGGGTGGTCCCTTGCTTCCAGGGGGGGCAGCACACAGTAATCAAGCAGGGCTCAAAGCACCACTGGGGGACCTCGTCTTTGAAGCTTTCCTGAGGGCACTGCAGGTACTCATTCCCCGAGTCTAGCCTCATAAAGGAGCTCTCTTCACTCCGTTATGGGCTCATCACAGAGGAACAAGGATCACAGCAGTAAGATCTGAACTGGAATTTATTCTTAATGAAGTATTAAAAACAATTTATAGGTAACTGGATGTTAGTTTTACTGAGATCTTCTAAACATTACATGTTACAAGCTTGTGAGTTATCAAAGTAGAATGAAGACTTTAATTCTGACCTAAGTGCTCCAGAAGGTGGGAGGATGAAGACATATGTGGTCTACAGTCTCTGCTTCTGAGATACATGCAATACTTACAAAATATGAATGATATACGTTGAATATTATGATGAGAATGTGACAGTAAATAAATGCTAAGAGTGATGTAGCAAATAAATACTATAGGATTCCCTACCTCACTGTGTCTAATCTTTTATGCCTTGCTAATATGCTACAGAAATAAAATTTTGAATACTTTGGGTTTTTAATTTGAAATACGTTGTTGAGAAGTTAAATGTATTTGAATTTTGTACCAAAGAATTTCTAGCGTTTTGTTGTACCTGATTTATCTGAGAAGCAGTTGGAATGGTAACCATCTTTGGACAGAACCTATTCAGAAAATAAACAATATCCAGTAAACAAGAAGATCATGTGAACTCACCACACCTAAGTTTTCATATAAACTTTATCTTAGCGAGTAAATGGCCTTAGTGGTGAAAGAAGTGGAGATTCTTGGAAAAACACACATAAATGGAAACTTTAATACCATAGACAGAAACAGACAAAGAAAGGGGTATTTTAAAAGTATTTAAAAAGACATTATGACCTACTGAATTTCTACTGCTGGTGAAAAGGAAAGTTAAACCAATCAATGCCGCTTACATAGTTTTGCACCCTGCCCCAAGAAGTACTAAGTATTCAGTGTTTTTTTATTTATTTTTTTAACATCTTTACTGGAGTATAATTGCTTTACAATGGTGTGTTAGTTTCTGCTGTATAACAAAGTGAATCAGCTACACGTATACGTATATCCCCATATACCCTCCCTCTTGAGCCTCCCTCCCACCCTCCCTTATCCCGTCCCTCTAGGTGGTCACAGAGCACTGAGCTGATCTCCCTGTGCTATGCGGCTGCTTCCCACTAGCTATCTATTTTACAGTGTTTTATAAGCACTGAATCAGTTAATCCTTACAAGAGCCACATGAAGAGCTATTAATATGCTTATTTTATAGATAAGGAAACTGAGACTTAGGTTATGGACCTGCCAAAGGAGACCAGTTACACTGGAGCCAGGAGCCCAACCCAAGCCCACGTGGCTCCCGAGGTCCTGCCTGAGCCTACGCCTACCGCGCCCTCCCCAGAGCAGAATGCCAGGGCCAGCAAACGAGCCACACGCCCTCACAAACCAACCAGGAAAAGAGAGAGGGTCACGATGAATTATTAGACACTTCATTGACAAGCACTTAATCAAATCTTTCTGACCTTAGAATCTAAGAAAATAAAACTTAAAATATCCTTATTATTCGTCTTTACATCAGAATGACACTGGAAGACACAAATAACTAAAAAATCTCAGTTCAGAGATTGTTTTATTCTCGATTTAAATTTCCATTGCATACACCATGAATTCCAAAATCCTATATGCAGCAAATAAGGGTCTCCAGACTGTGAACATTACGGCCTCCATTACCTCTTTATCTTTACCCCTACCATCCTGCCCAAGGTATTCTATTCCCTAGACAACGCTGTATGTTCACGTTCCCCTTCGCCCCTTGTCCTCTACTGCCACATTCATACTCATCTTTCAGAACTCACATCCAAGCCATCAACAGATCCTGTTGGTCATACCTCTCCATGCCCTTCTCTGGATCCTCTAAGACCTACCTCATCGGTATCCCTGTCTGTATTTACCAGTGGCAGCTAGAATGATCCGTTCAAAACATAAAGCAGAATATGCCACTCTCCTTCTTGAAATCTTTCAATGGCTTTGCAGTGTTCTGTCATGGCCTGCAGGTTCTGCAAGTTCGGGCCCACACCTTCTTTTCCACTCTTCTTACACATTCTCACTGGATGATCTTGTTCTTGGCTTCCTGCGCCCCAAGCCCTTGTCCCCGCCCTCCCCTCTGCCTGGAGTGATGCTCTGCTCTCCCAGCTCCTTCCTCACTGGCTCTTTTCTCCACATCTCCACCCCAAGGTCACAGTGTCAAGTGATCCTTCCATGGCCACTCAACCTAACCTGCTCCACCTGCGTTCTCTCACATCATCCTATTTCCTTCACAGCATCCAATCTGTAAATGTCTAAACTGTTTAGTTACTTGTTTATTTTCTTTCCTTTATATTAGTTTTCTGTTGCTGCTGTAACAAATTACCACAAACTTAAGAGATTTAAAATAACACACATTTGTTATTTTACAGTTCTGAGGTCAGAAGTCCAAGACGGGTCTCACTGGGCTAAAATTAGGGTGTTGGCAGAGCTGTGGTCTTTCTGGAGGCTCTGGGGGAGCCTATTTTCTTGTCTCTTCCAACTTCTAGGGGCTTCCCGCACTCCCCGCAGGTGACCCCCTTCCCCCTTCACAGCCAGCAATGGCCAGCTGAGACTCTCTCACGTCACATCACTGACACTGACCCTCCTTTTGTCTCTCACCTCCACTTTTAAGGACGCTTACCACTGGGCCCAACTGGATAACCCAAAATAATCTCCCTATTTTAAGGTCAGCTGATTAGCAACCTGAATTTTTTCTGCTACTTTAATTTTCCTTTGTCATGTAATGTAACATACTCATAAATTCTACCTACTATACTTTCCCACTAAAAATGTAAGCTCCACGAGGTCAAAGACATTGTCTCGTTCACTCCAAGAGTTTAGTTCCAAGCATTACAGGGCCTGTTGATGCAAAGGCAGTGGTGGGTAAAACTGTTGGTTTTGTAGCACAATTCAAAGCAGTGGCAACAAACTGTATCCTTGTATCCTTTACTGCCACTCATTTCCAGCTTAAAAATAATTGCCATTTCACTTAAGAATGCCTTGATGAAGTAGTAAAAATTATTTTATTAAATCTTTATCCTTTAGAACATGTCTTTTAAATATTCTGTGTGACAAAATGGGATGTACACATAAAACATTTCTGCTGGATATCAAAGCATGCAATTGTTTTGAGTTGCCAGCTAAACTAGCCGCTTTGTTCATGGTACACCAATTTTACTTGAAAGAACAACTAATTATGTTTTTTCAGACTTAAGAATTTGAGAAACATTAAAAAAAAAAAAAAAGTAAGCCTGTCACTTAAAGGAAAACAAAAGCCCAAATTTGTTTCAATGATAAAATTTGAGCTTTCAGTTATAAGTTAGAATTTTGGAAAACATGTGAGTTTCACAGCTTCCCAATTTTAAAGACTCTTCTGAAGGGACTAGTGCTAATACTGATTTTTTTGACATGGTAAAATGAAAAGGGTCAACATTTGGAAGATCTATACAACTCAGTGAACCAATATATTCCAAATGAGTAATGCATGATGTTATAGACACATGAGTGTATAAAAGATCCATTTAAAGTTCAAGATAGACCAATGGATTTTAATGTAGCAGACTACGAAATCATTATATGGTTTCATGTTCCACTCACATTGCAACTAATGAGTTGCTACTTGATGAGTTTTGGGGTAGTAATCAAAGAATACCCACAATTATCTGAAAAAGCTAATTCCAACTTGTGTGAGGCTACGTTTTAACATACTTCAACCAAAACAAATTACAACAGATTGAAGACAGAGCAGATATGTGAACCCAGCTGCCTTTACTGTTATTAAGAATCAATTAATAAATATTTTAAGTGTTTTCAGTTTTAATTTTGAAAAGAATAAATATTAATAAACATAACCCAGATAATCAAATGCACTTTGAGATCTTAAAGTATTCTGAAGAGTGTAAAGGGATCCTGAGATCAAAAAAGCTTTGAAAAGTGTGCTGTTTAATAAGGTAGCCACTAGTCATATATTATTTTTCACATTAAAGTTAATTAAAATTATAAATAAAATATAAAGTTCAACCTCATTCATACTAGACACAGCTCAAGTGCTCAATAACTACATGTGGCTAGTGGCTATTAGACAGAATAGATATAGAACATTTCTATCATCACAGAAAGTTCTATTGGCCAGTGCTGATCTATAACTACATTTGGGAGGCAGTTAATCAGCATCTTACTAAACATCACTGGTATAATTCTTTCAGTATTTTCATACCTGTTTTTAACTCTCTAAAAAGAATATATGCCTTTTGAGGGCAGGCACTAAAACACTAATATCTATACGACATGATAATGTTTTATACATATATATATATAATATTATATGATAGCCCATAATGCCTTAAATATACATTACTAGAAATAAATATGCTGAATAAGATACCTGCTGAACTGAATATTTACTCAGTAAGTATTTATTGAGGGTTTTACATAAGACAGACCCACGTGATTATCATCTTTCATATTTCAATATATTCCTGCCCAAATTTATAAGCATTGGGTCTCCACTTTTTCTCTTCTTATGGGTTTACAATATACTACTTTGCCAAGGGTCAAGTTACATTGTTTCACTTCATTTGCATAAACAAGTATTTAAAGACAGTCCTTTCCTCTTATTATGTATTGCTTATACTATACAGGTCTTACAGTTCATAATCGTGAACTACTGATTATGACTTTCAAGTTTTCCAAAGACTTCTGTACATGTGGGTGAAAAAAAGCAATGTTTTTAAAGTTATATTAAAAGTTATAATAAACAATAAAATGATTAAACTTGTTTTGAATAAATTAGTATCACCTGGGGTTTAGAGAATGCTTTGATTTCCTGTATAGCCTTGTAGGATTCCTAACTTTTTAAAATTTTAGTGTCTAATTATTTTGATTTGACAATCCTTATATCCTACGAAAAGCAGGGAATGGAATTTGTGGAAGCATATTAAAGTTAAAACTTAAAATAAATTTTGTTTAAATACACTTCTGAGATTTTTACATACCAAGATAATTGCAAAGTACTCAGGGATACCAAAAAGCTAGAGCTGGCCTGTATTTGCCCTCTGTTACTGCTCACTTAGTAGTCAACAGATTTATAGTGTAGTGAACATTGCTTCCTCTTTCCTGTTTAGTTTAAAGCAATGCTCCCTGGCAGGCAAGACCACATTTATAGGAAGGAGAGGAACAGGAGAGATACATAGGCTTCTGGCGGGTAGGTACTTCTCTGGTCAACAACCAAGATCTGTTCCTGGAGCTAGGTGAGAGGTTAGCTGCTTGCATCTATACCAAAGCCCTCTGCCCATGTAGGACTACGCATCATCCCCTCCATACACCCCCTGAAAGGTTCTTTTGGGAAAAAGAAGACAATATTTTTTCTTGAATCTGCTTTTTGGGTGAGAAGCAAAAACACGATCCATAAAACTAATATACTCTTTGTACAGAATGGAGTAGGTACTGATTTGGGCCTTACAAAATCACCCCTCCTCCGAGCAAAAGAATGTGTACCGTAAGTTGAATCACAGGAATTTATTTTTTCAATAAAAGCAAATAAAAATAATTGCTATTAAATGAAGTAATTTTTGTAAACTGTAAACTTTATACTATGCTAGCTTCTAAAGCCTCTGTTTTCAATTTTGTCTTGCTATGTAAGTTCATTCTAAATAATGTTCCTGTAATTAGAAAGGGTTACGATCTAAGTAAGAGTTAACATATTTTCATAAACTGCTTTATTTTCCATATAAAGTGTTTGTGTAGTAAATTATTTTCCAAGGAACTTTATAGCTAAGGGTAAAAATTTGACACTATATTGGCAGTGGTAGAAATTTTTTAAAAAGTAAAATCAGATTTTATGGTTCAAATTGGCTTGTTAAATTTTAACATGGAAAAATTAGGAAATTTAGATAAAAGTCATATGACTACTTAAATAATTATTAAACTGAAAAAAGACACATTTTTTAGTAAATTCATATCATGCCACTAACTAGTAGCAATCTAACATACTATACTAAAGGGTAGTATTTGGTTCACATAAGGAGGCAATTCATTAATAAAAAGCCATAAAAGTATAATCTAACAATGTAATAGAGGCTTTGGGGTCCGGCTGATTTCAGTTCAAATCATGGGTCAAACACTCAACGGCTGGTTGTTCTTGGATAAGTTTCCTTCTTAAGTCTTGGTTTCCTTACATGTAACACAATAATAACCACTTATAAGATTGTTTTAAGGACTGAATTAGGCGATTTCTGTAAACTGCTTCACACAGTAAAAGATGCACAGTAAGTGATTAATAAATGATCCTACACACCACACACACAGTTTCCCGAGGACACAAATATATTCACAAGCATTTCACTTTGATTCATTTTAGTAATCCATACCTGACATAATATGCTATTTTAATTTTTTTACTTTGTCAAATATCACTGAGAAGTTCAAATAAGAAAATTAAGAGATTTAGATTTAAAAATCATATGCCATTGCCTGATAAGAGTATCAAAAACAGACTCTCAGAATCCTATGAGACTCCTTCCCTCAAGTAAGAATTCTGTCTACAGTATTCCTGACAGATCCATTGACTTTTTTTTTTTTAATTTATTTATTTTTGGCTGCATTGGGTCTTCGTTGCTGTACGAGGGCTTCTCACTGCGATGGCTTCTCCTGCTGCAGAGCACGGGCTCTAGGCGCGCGGACCTCAGTAGTTGTGGCACGCGGGCCCAGTTTCTCCGCGGCATGTGGGACCTTCCTAGACCAGGGCTCGAACCCGTGTCCCCTGCATTGGCAGGCGGACTCTCAACCACTGCGCCACCAGGGAAGTCCCAGATTCGTTGACTTTTAAAGCAACTAGTTCAAGTTTTTTATATTGCAGATAGGGGATAAGGGGGGGAGGGGGGAGGGGAAAGAGACATCTCTCTAGAGGAAAGAGAGAGAGAATGAGAAAGGAGGAGACTGAGATTAAGTCCTGGTAATACAGTTTGAGCCCCTGGATGGATCAATACCTGAAGTCATCACCTCTTGTACTTTAAAGTTATACAAGCCAATAAAATCCATTCCCTGCCCCCTCCCCTCTTTTTGCTTTTGCCTACTGATTGAGTCAGATATCTAAAACCTACAACCCAAACAGTCTTTACTAATACACTAATTATAGGTGAGAATACAGCAGGTAGAAAAATGGAGGTTTTATTTCCACAATACCCATTAGAATTCTTTAGTAAATGATGGATTTAGCATATTTATACTGAGATACTGCTTCCAGAGCTTGTGCCCTTAATCACATTGCTGGAGTAAATGGCAGCACTGTTACATATGTCCCTGAGATGTAACAATGGAATTCCTTTCTGAATTAAATAAGACAAGGATGCACACACCTATATGCATCTGCTTTGTAACCGTACACTTTGACAAGAAAATCAAACAGCAACAGAGAATACAAAGATGCAAATGGTATTTTCCTATTCTCAGCAATTTAGACAAGAAGATAATTAAGAAATTCTTTCTTTTTCCAGAGATTTCTGCTACATTCATAGCAAGAGGTGTACAATTCAAAACCTATTTTCTCAGTTATACAGAAAGACTACAGCCCTGTGTTTGTACTTTAAATATGTCTCCCATCCAGATCAACGGGAAGTGCTCTGCAAAGTGTGACTGCAGACCGAGCTAAGGATTATCTTATTATATAATCTTGCCTTTTTGCGCTAAGAGACTCACCTACAAAAGGTGTTTGTATAGGGAGAAGGTAAATAAACACGCAAACTAGAGATTTCTGTTGTAGAAGGTGCTATACAATCTGGCATTAGAATTTCCACGCATCCATCCAATTACTCACAAACAGGATATGGGTGGGATTAGCTAGTGCACCAGGAACAGTCAGATCACAGGACGTCCCAGCTGTAAAACTTCAACAACACGAGGGTTCTCTGTACTACTCCTGGGTTATAAAGTTAGACTGACTCTATAATCAGAATATCTTGGTAGTCTAAAGATTCTGGAATGAGTTGCAGACATAAAACTGTCTTTCAAGAGAAGTGCTTCAGAAGGCCAAAACGAACTAGAAGTCAGTGAATATCCACAGAGAGCGCCCCAAACTGTCCTGTTTTTCCCAAGTATCTCTTAACTAAGAACAGCTGTCACCCTGAGTCACTCTGGGGAACAGAGAGTAGAGACTCGTGTTTTCTCTAGGTCACATGTTTTGCATTTCAACTGGAATCTTCAGATTGACAAGGAGTGAAACAACCCGCAACGTCTCCAAACCTCACAACTCTATCCTGCGGTTTATGAACGGCGAAGCACCGCAAGCAGAGCGTCCTCAGAACAAAAGAGTGAGGCTGCAGAGCCGGTGTCCTCACCGCTTTTTAAGGAAAAGGCGTAGGAAGTACAGTGAGGTTAAAAGCAAATTACTTAAATTCACACAGAGAGTAAGTAGGAAAGTAAGGAGTAAAAGCAGGTCTCTGGAGTTCTCTCCAAAGTACCATGGTATTCCAGGAATAAACAGAAGTCTCTTGCTAGGTGCTTTGAATTTCACATTTAATTTTTCACAAAACCTCTGTGCTGTTTATATGCATGCATCTACAATTCTGTTTGATACCTGCAAACAATTATTCCATCCCTTGGTAAGCATTTGTATTCCAATTTCTCAATATGTGGGTAGACGTTCAGCTCTAGAAAAATACACCCTTAAGTGCCATGAAAATGCAAGCTGCTACAATAATTTTTGAGACTTGCAAAAATGAAACAAGGGGAAAATCAAGTGAAAAGTAAGCTTCAAGCCAGACAGTTTAGAAACTTTCAAATAGGCACTATTTATATAATTCAAAATTTGTGTTAGACTCTGATGCTATAGATCACAACTGAGGAAAGTGGGTCAGGTGAAGAGTTATTTAGTGGAGGAAGTTTGTCATGCTGAGAAATGTGGGGTTTTCTGGAGTTTTTTAGATTAAGGAATTTCTCAGGTTTACTGAGGAATACATACGTAGCAATTTTTCTTATGATTTCCCTAGACTCTGTTTTCTATGAGGCCTGATGGTTCCTGCTGCACTTCTGTCAACCCCACTCTTTCTAGAAACCTCACCTCCTGGCTGGTAGAGATCACTGAGTCGTACCATTAAAGTATATCTCCGTGCTCAGTCTTGAATGTACCTCAGTGTTACCAAATGACAAAGTGCTCTGAGTCCGTGATGATGGTGGGAAAATCATTCGGTTAATTATTGGCTTACTCAAAATTTATTCAAAATTTTAAAATACTTTCCTACATTTCCTTTTATTCTTAAATAAAAATACTGTCTAATCTAAATCTGATTAATTCAAATTCATGTTTTCTGGTCTCTGTATTTACAATTAATAAAGGTTTACTGAAACACCAGGTACACAACTCTTCTTTTTCGGATACATTGCGCTATCTCAAATTTCTTCAGGAGTACTGACATTCCTCCCAAACTAACAACTGCTGAATATCAACCTTCCAAATGTTTTCAAATTTTCTGTAATAAAAGGTTTTTTTTCCCATTAAAAAAAATTAAACATTAGTTGCATTTATTGTATAGGAAAGCTGCAGGTAGAAGGCCAAGGCCGTGCTTAAGGCACAATCCTGTCTGTACTGACTGTGTGATTGATAACCTACACTAAGGTTATTGTTATGAAGCATAAAGTGTTGACTCACAGGCTGAAGAAGATTTAGAACATAAAATAAATCAATAAAATAATATGATCTGGTAAACCACTTTAAAGAGAAAAACCTACAGAATATATTATGCCAATAACCCACACGTCAAAAAAGAAATTCCCACCTTAGAAAAATAAAGTCCATGTGAGCAGCATAAACGTTCTAACACGAGTTTAGCTGTCAAGTTCCAATAACCTATTATTCACACCTCTTTAATCACTGCCACAGAGTCGATTATAAATAGCCTCATACATTTTAAAATAAGGTCATTCTGAAATGAAACAAAGAAGATAGTAAATATTCTTGTACATAAGGAACCCAAATTCTAATGCACTGCAGAACTGTGTATTGCTCAATGTCCAACCTAGAGGAAGCTTAACCACACCTTTCATTAACTATGTCAACTGTGCGCACTGTGTAGATTCAGTGGAATAACTAAATTGCAGCACCATTTAAACCCAGAAGCTTAAAAAAACCCTCCCCAACAAATTTCATTATTGAGACCGTATTCAATACATGTATTGAATGTAATGTATTCAATACATTATTGAGAATAATTTTATTATTCATGGTATAATAAAAGTAAAATATAATAATCAATTTGTTGATCTACCTGAAACAATGCTATGCAAACTCATGATGAAAAGTCTACAAGGAAAATGTATAGTTTCACTGATGACACTGCTGGCTATTAATTACTCCACACAACTGATAACCTGAATGTATTTCTTCAGTGTGAATTTATCTAAACGTGTTAGAGAAGAAGGTATAAAATATTTTAACAGAGTGGCAGAATACTTTTCAGAAAAAAATTAAATTAAAATTGAGAATAAGGAGATAAAGTACCACTTAGAAGGCAAGGATCTAAAATGATAAGCTGAAACCAATAACTAAAAAGAAAGACAACAGAAACAAGAAAAACAAAAGTAACAATTTGGAATTGTATCAAGTGTCCTTCATAACAACTGGTCATTACAGAATTACTAAGTAAAATCTACAGTATCCCCATTATTCCAGAATGGTTTTCTACCATCATGGCACCTGCTGAAATGAGAGGAGGACGCTATTAAAACCCTGCATTTGAGAATTTCAAAGACTAACAGAATCAAAAGACTGGGCCTGAAGAACATTTGATTCCAAGTAACTTGATACAATCAGATTTGCCTTTAACTGACTATTTTAAGATTTCCCATGAAGTTTTCAGACTAAAAATCCTAAAGTCTTCTGATGAACGACTGCCCCCCCCCCGCCATTTTTCCATTTCTTCCTACAAGTGTGCCTGCTTATAGATAAAAATTACATTTGGGAAAGAGATAAATTGGAGCTTTCTGACTACTTAGTTCCTGAACACTGATCCTTATGCATTTACATTATGCAGTAACACAACCTTTTTGGAGTGTACCTACTGCATAAACTCTTGTTATCAGAATAATCTGAAAACAAGAAAGAAGTTAGAAAAACTTTCTACAATCTTAAAAAATTCCATGCATGTCCCAATTTCTACTGAATCATTAATTTCCTTCACCTGGTTTTAGAACTGCTAGCTTAAAAACATTATTTCTTGCCTAATATAAAGTCATTCACCTCCCGGACTCTGTTTTCCATCCATAATAGATTCATTTTTAAAAAAAACTTTTAGTTAATTGTAGTCAGTTAGGTACCTTACCTCTGACAAGGTAAGTAGCCAGAGAAAATGGCTGACCACAGAGAAAACCGGGAGACCGCTTTCTGCCAGTATTCCAGAAGAAGAGCTACACAGAGCTTTCTGAAATTAACTCGGCATTGTTATCCGTATCACATTCTCTTAACTCTATACTCCTATGCTACAGCCATCGACATCTGATAGAATTAATTCTCACATTAAAAAGTACACTTCTGATACGGAGGTGATGTTGTTCCAAGGCCATATTTCTAATGATGCTACTGCACCATCTTTAATGCTGCTTTTCAACAGTAAAATACATAAGGATCTTCAGTAGAGACAATAATCTAAAGATACTGTGACTTAGCTCTCTGTTAAGTATGAATATAAAATTAGTTTCCTTAGTAGTCCAAATACTATTCAACCCTAAAATTCTTCTGCATTTACAACCTTAAAAATATAGTGTATATTTCAAAATTTGGGGATTTCCAAAGATAATCTTTAGTCTACCCCCCAAAACCTACAGAAGCTGGCATTATCGTCCCTGTTCTTCTATTTCGTATCTTCAGAAGTTCACCCA
Organism: Balaenoptera ricei; assembly: GCF_028023285.1. Taxonomy (NCBI): domain Eukaryota; kingdom Metazoa; phylum Chordata; class Mammalia; order Artiodactyla; family Balaenopteridae; genus Balaenoptera; species Balaenoptera ricei. Next base: position 3,383,091 of record NC_082640.1, on the reverse strand, counting down.
AGTGTGAAGAATTATAATGAAAACCCTTGGCTAGTGCTTCACCCTGTGCCAAGCACTTTAGTTCCCACACTTTCTGGAGTGACTGAGGGCTTCAAGACAACAGGCTTTGCCCAGCCATAACATCTTTCTGGAAGACTGGTCTTACGACTTTAAAACATGCTGGTCAGTAGCGGGGAGGGGGAGGGGGAAAAAGCAGAGAACTCTAAGCTAGAGTAACCAAACTAGCTACAGAAATGATGGCTAGTATGTAGTTCAAATACATACCCATGGCGCAAAGTAAAAATAGGGTTATCAGGGTCAGTGTCTGCATCTGAGGGAACCAGATGTGGTCACTTAAAGTCATATGGGTGGAAATATTATGACCTGGGTTGGGGCTATGACTGATTCATTCATTTATTTAAAACATTTATTGAGCATTTGTCATAGGTCTGACACCTCAGTTAAGAAAATGAATAAATCAATTTATATCACCGAGGATCTCACTAGTAGGGTAGACTAACATCTTAAATAAATAAGTTATAATACATCACGATGGGCGTACTTGATACAAACATGTACGACCTGGTAGAAAGCAAAGAGAGAAGAAGGAGGATGGACACTGGGGCAGGTTTCTAGAAATGAAAATGCTTTATAGCAAGGAGATAACAATGTCTAAGCTTTCTTTGCTAAGCTGGTTCTTAATGGATAAACCAAATAGATAAAAAAAGAGAGATGAAGGTCATTTCAGAAAGAGGCAAAAGGAACTGCTTCTTTCAGACAAATTCCACCAAGCTATTCCTAAATTAGGGAAACTGCAGAAGACTGAAGGCCTTAAGTTATATACAGTATACCCAGTTTTGCCAGAGGACGGAAGGTTGAATTCAGGTGCAAATGCTACACTTAAAATGTAAGAATGTGTTTCCAGCAATATAATTTGAAATCATTGTGGGTTAATAGTAACACACGGTTGCCCCAACCCACTCATGTCTGGCCCCTCTCAACAAAAGCCATGAGCGTACCCACATTCTTTGAAGGTGCCCGGGCACTCCAGGACAATACTCCTCCATGGCTCCATCTTCTAGACCCCCTGCACAACTGCCTCGCCCCTGGGCTGGTCAAGCTTTCCCAACCATCCTCAGGGCTCTCGCCACCATCCATGCACAGCTTACCCTACCTTGAGTGGCTGGAGCTGTAACCAATCATGACAAGTTAGGGATCTTCCCCTTTCCTCCCAAATGGATCCAAGAATGGCAGGAAGTAGTATAACAGACAGCTTTTGTTTTATTCGTTATCTGATAAGTCTGTGTCCTTCAGCAAGTGACTGGAAAGAAAAGAACCTGCCCTTAGTTTTGTTTTTAGGAGAAGGAAAATGGTCCTCGTCCAGTGGAAAACAATAGATGCAGGGTCAAGAAACAGGCTGGCTGGCTAACAGGATGTTCTGGAGAATGTGAACATTTATGGAATGGACGAAGAGAATGGAGAAGGAACCATCAAAGATGTGGAGAGACTAAGAAGACCATGCCTTGTGGGCGGCCAAGAGATGGGAGGAATTCACAGAGGGGCAAGTGAGGCAGGCAGGATTCTATGAGTGACTCCCCTGTGTAAATCCCGCTGTGTGTGTGCGTGTGGACGGAGATATCACTCCCATTATAATACGAAGTTACATGATGAATGTGAAGGGGTTTTGCAGATATAATGAAGGTCTCTAATCAGTTGACTTTGTGTTTATCAAGAGATTATCCTGAGTGGGCCTGACTTAATCAGATGAAACCTTTAAAAGAGAGCTTAGGCCTCTGCTGAGCTCAGAGATTCAAAGCAGTGGAGACTTTCTCTCTTCTGCTGTCCTTGAAGAAGCAAAAAGCCATGTTTTAACTGCCCATGGAAAGGAGCAGCCTTCCTACAAGGGCAAGGAAAGGAATTCCGTCAATAATCTGAAAGAGCTTGGAAGACGACCCTGAACTCCACGTGGGAACGTGGCCTGGCCCAGAGAGGCTGTGCCTGGACTCCCGACCCACAGAAGCCGGGAGATAATAAGTATGTGCTGTTCAAGCCACGAAATTTGTGGCAATGTATGCAGCAACGGAAGGGTAATCCATTAAGCAGGGTCCCAGCTTTTCTAAAAGTGAAGGAGAACTGGAATTCAATCTTTAGGTTGTCAGGTCCCTGACACGTTAGGACTTATGAGGGGCTGTATTTTCAGCAAAAGTATTCAAAGTACAAACCTAGGAGCACAGGTTAGAAGCAGGAGGGTCTCCTGGTTCACCCAGAACCTTCCAGATCCTGGGGCTGGGGCAGCCAGGCTAATTCCGCGCCGCGTCGTTGGACAGGCACGAGGCCAATCTACTGCTCACTTTGCTCAGGTCTGGCTAGCAGACCGGCAGTCACCTGACGGCAGACTTCATGCCTATCTTATTCACGATTCTGCATATTCAGCTCCCGGCCAGTACCCGGCACATTTCAAACACTCAAATATTTGTTGAATGAATGAATGACTTTCACACTGGCCAAGATGAAGAAGCAAGTCAAAATATCTGAAGTCTTATGAGGAAAAATTAGTACAAGTCAGCACCACTTTTTGTGCCTTCTTAAAAATATTCAATTTAACTCATGGTCAAAGTATGAATAATTTGAGATGTTACAACAGACAGTGATCTAGTCATCATGCAGTAAATCCACACACATCTGCTGTGCCTGACGCTGGGATAAGACTCCTAATTGATGTCTCCGTGTTCATCCTAGCTGTTCTCTCGGCCAATTTCTACACATTACCCAGAGCAATCTTTTTAAGACCAATCATCTTGTTTCACTTCCCTGTTCAAAACCTTTTAACGGCTTCTCATTATACTGAGGATAGAAGCCCAAGTCCTCAGTGTGGCTTTCCATCATCTGGCCTCTGTCTCCCCCTCCAGCTTCTTCCCTTGCCATCACCTCACACCACCCATGCATGCTACACCCCTGCCTGGAACCTTCTGCCTTTGCCCACCTCCTTCTCATCCTTCAGACCCTAGCTTAAGTCTCTACTTAAATGTCACGTCTTCAAAGCGCTCCCGATATAAATTCCCTCTTCTACACATCAGTTATCACACAGCTCGTGTGATTCCCTCCACGACACTGGAAGCTCCATTAGGTCAGGGACTGTCTGCTTTGCTCAGAGAAGTACCACCAGTACTAAGCATATTTAGTACACATATTGTTGAGTACATGAGAGTAAAGGCCTAGGAGACTAGCAACCACAAATCTCGCAGGCTACTGCCACCACCAGTCAGAAGCCCAGAGCCCTACCTGGTACCCATAATGTCACTGGAGGACGCGATTCCGAACCTCAGTGTGGGGCAGAGGCAAGCAACCGACACAACGTCGAACAGCCCGGCGCTCCGGCAGACACAGCAGAACGAGCCTGAAAGCACCACAACTAGAACAGAGAACTTCTCCTTCTGTCTGTCTCTAACATACTGAGCTAGAAGTTTTAAATTTTTAAGAATTCCACTGCTAGGAAAACAAAAGTTTTAAAATCACTGATTTAAGGGATCTAAAATGCTTTTTTCAAAAGATGTTTTTAAGAGTAAGAAGGTACAGAATAACATTTTAAAAAATCTGATTAGTATAAATGTGAAGAAGAATCTAAATTGGGCTTAGAACCATGCTGGTAATTAAACAGGATCACGTCATCCTTCTTTAGCTTGAAACCTGTCAGTGACTCCCCACTGCCCTCCCGATAGAATCCCAGCTCTCACCAAGGCCCGCAAAGGCTGTTCCCGTCACAACCTGGCCCCTATCAGGACCACGCCCTCACCACCTCCAGGCTCTGGCCTCGGAGACCTACTTCCCCCGAGAGGCTCTCTGTTCACCACGCTCCCCGCCCAGGAACGCTCTGGCTCCTCTGTCCTGCAGGACGCCCTCTACTCGCCTCGGCTTAGCCAGCCCGTCCCTTCAGAGGAGCTCCAGAACTTCTACCCGGGTAGGTTTAGGGGCGGCACTCTGGAGGGAGAGAACCCTGGAGGCTTGTCTTACAGCTGTGTTGGCAAAACAAAACACACTGTACTTTGCTGGTCAGGTTCAGGTGGTACGGTTTTGGGGTCTGCAGGAGAGTCTCGGGGACTAAACCGTCTTCGTCCTCTTGCTGGCGCCGACACTGCTTCTACCGGGAACGTTCGCAGGGCAGCCCAGCCCGGCCCAGGCACTACACACCGCTGTGTATCCCCTCGATCAGAGAACTGACACTGCATTAGGGTCATCTGCCCACCCGTCTCTTCTGCTAGCGTATGTACCTGCAGGTAAGAGCACAGACTACCTTTTCATGGCTCTAGTACTGAAGGCCTATGTCTTGGCACATAGTAGATGCTCAATAAAAAAAAAAAAAAATTTTTTTTTTTTTTTTGACAGAATGAATCAAGTGTTTTATGAAAACCTGTTTGCACAAAGTACCATACTAGGTGTTCAGAGTGGGGAACAGAGAAACTGCCTGGTTAAAAATATGAAACATAAAATATTTACAATAGCTTCAAATAAACTACCAGCAAATATGAAATAGATGGTAAAAACTAGAAATTTCTATTAACCAGTATCCCCATACATCTAAATTTCTAAGTGAGACACCTGCTATATCATCAAAGAAGCATTAAAGACATTGCAGTACAGTATATTTTGTTATGATGTGAATTTGACTGAAGAGTGCTGTGCGCTGTTAACCTATGAAGAAAATGTGATAACCCACTAATTAACTAGAATACTCAATTTCCTGATATTGCTTTCAGGATCCAGAATAAAAGGATGATCCAGATGGATGACTAAACCCAACCTAAACCTCAAACCTCACCAGGTACTGTTGGCTGTGTTTTTAAAAATTGTAAGGGAGGAGGAGTATGGCCTTGAAGAGGAAGGATGAAACACCAAGAAGCGGAAACAGACACAGATGGTGCTGAGAAGAAATGTGACCACGGAGAGACATGTGCTGAACAGCAAGAATAAGTGAGACTCAGAAAACTCTGAATTCTAGGTTGAGTTTAGTTTTGATTTGGTAGTCAATTAAGGACTATTAACACTCCTAACTTGGGAATGGAAGATATAAAAACATCGCTTAAATAAATGCGTGGCACATGGTAGGTTCTCAAATGTATATGGAACAAATAAATTGAATGTATCAACGTTTGAGCAGGGCGAGACTGAGGCACGGATCCCAGCACGGAAGATACAGTAAACTAGGTGTGAAAAGATGAGAGTCAGGGCTATGGCAACAGCTGCGGAACTGGACAATAATGGTTTTGTAAATTTTCTAACAGCCCAAACATTTGCCCTGGAACTGATTTCATTAATCAGCGTAATGCCACAAATAGAAATTTCTAGGCTCTTATGGTACAATCAAGAAAATACTTGCTTCGTAGAATCATGTTATTTGGCAAGTATGTGCCTGTGTTGCTGAGTCCTTGGATTAACTGTAAAATACGTAACTGAATTCATTCTTTCTATGTACTCCTGTGTTTCTCTCTGATACTCTAAAAATAAAATTTAGATACACCTGTAACATCTCCCAGTTTGTAAGGGGCTTTGAATCTTTAGTCAAATAATATATTTTAAAATTTGATTCAATATCCTCTAGGAAAAATGACTGAACAGTTCATTGAGAATTCAAATTCAACATTTTTAATTTCTTGTTTTCCATTTTAAGCAGACTGGTGCGTTACCATTATACAGATAACTCTAAGCTTACAGCAAGACTAGAAAATATACGTCACCACATCATCACCCGAGAGTAAGAAATAATATTTTATTTCTTGAATATTTTTCCTTGAATTTGTTTTTATATTTTAACAGCTTTACTGAGGTATCGTTGACATATAAAAGTTACATGTAGTTAAGCTGTAAAACTTGATGTTTTTTGTTTTATTTATTTTTGGCTGCGTTGGGTCTTCGTTGCCACGCGTGGGCTTTCTCTAGTTGCGGCGAGCGGGCGCTGCTCTTCGTTGCGGTGCGCGGGCTTCTCATTGCAGTGGCTTCTCTTGTTGTGGAGCACAGGCTCTAAGCATGTGGGCTTCAGTAGTTGTGGCACGTGGGCTCAGTAGTTGTGGCTCACGGGCTCTAGCGTGCAGGCTCAGTAGTTGTGGTGCATGGGCTTAGTTGCTCCGCAGCGTGCGGGATCTTCCCGGACCAGGGCTCAAACCCGTGTCCCCTGCATTGGCAGGCGGATTTGTAACCACTGCGCCACCAGGGAAGCCCCTGATGTTTTGATATATGAGAAGATCACCACATTCAAGCTAAAGTATCCAACACCTCTACATAGTTACAATTTTGTGCCTGTGTGTGGTAAGATTTAATTTAAGATCTAACTTCTCTGCGAATCTCAAGTATACAATACAGTACTGTTAACTATCATACCCATACTGTACATTAGATCTCTAGAACTTATTCATCTTGCATAACTGAAACTTTGTACCCTTAGACCTCCATCACCCCACTTCCCCCTACCCTCAGCTCCTGGCAAACACCATTCTACTCTCTGCTTCTAGGAGTTTGATGATTTTAGATTCCACATAGATGTGATATTTCCTTATTTTTTAAAACCTGAATAATATTCCATAAATAATATTCCATATATATATTCCAATTACATTCCATATATGTATGGTATTTATAACATTCCATTTACATATGTAAACATTCCGTTGTGTGTATATCACATTTTCTTTATCCATTCATATGTTGAAGAACATTTAGGTTGTTCCCATATTTCAGCTATTGTGAATAGTGCTGTGTTCAACATGGGAATGTACAGGATCTCTTTGAGATCCTGATTTCATTCCTTTGGGTATATATCCAGAAGCGAGACTGCTAGATCACATGGTAGTTCTATTTTCAAATGTTTAAGCAACCTCCATACGCTTTTCCATAGTGGTTGTACCAATTTATGTTCCCACCAACAGTGCACAAGGGTTTCCTTTTCCTACACCCTCGCCAACACTTGTGTCTTCTCTTTGTGGTAACTGCCATCTTGACAAGCGTGAAGCGGTATCTCCTGGTTCTGACCTGCATTTCCCTGATGATCAGAGATGATGAGCATCTTTACATATACCTCTTAGCTGTCTGGGTTACTTCTTTTGAAAAGCATCTTTTTAAATTGGGTTATTTGTAATTTTGGTATCGAGTTGTATGAATTCCTCACATATTTTGAATATTAACTCTGTACTGGATATGTGGTTTGCAAATATTTTTCCCATTCTGTAGTTTGCCTTTTCATTTTGTTGATTATTTTCCCACTTTCAATAATGGATAGAGCATCCAGCAGAAAATTAATAAGGAATTTTTCCTTTGCTGTGCAGAAGCTTTTTAGTTTGATGTAATTCCCCTTGTCTATATTTTGCTTTTGTTGCCTGTACTTTTGGTGTCATAGCCAAAATAATTAGTGCCAAGACTAATGTAAAAGAAGCATTTCTCCTACATTTCTTCTAGAAGTTTTATACTTTCAGGCCTTACATTTAAGTTTTAATCCATTTTGAGTTGATTTTTGTGAATGGTGTAAGATAGGGGTCCAATTTAATTCTTTTGCATGTAGATATCCAGTTTTCCCAGTACCATGTGTTGAAGAGACTGTCCCCTTTCCCCACTGTGTGTTCTTGGAAACTTTATCAAAGATCAGTTGACTGTAAATGCATAGGTGTATTTCTGGGTTCTCTATTCTCTTCCACTGGTCTAGATGTCTGGTTTTATGCCAGTCCTGTACTATTCTGATTACTAATTTCGTAACGTAATTTGAAGTCAGGCACTGTGATGTCTCCAGCTTCGTTCTTCTTGTTTGAGACTGCTTTGGCTATTTGGGGTCTTTTGTGGTTCTATATGAATTTTCGGGTTGTTTTTTCTATCTGTATAAAAACAAAATCATTGGGATTTTGATAGGGATTGCATTAAATTTGTAGGTCACTTTGGTAGTATAAACATTTTAACAATATTAGTTTTTCCAGTCCATGAATGTTGAATGTCTTTTCACTTATTCGCATCTTTTAAAATTTCCTCCATCTATGCTTTATAATTTTCAGTGTGTATCTTTAACCTCTTTGGTTAATACCTAGGCATTTTATTCTTTGCATAGCTAAAGTGAATGGAATTTTTTTGGTAGTTACTTTTTCAGATAGTTTGTTGTTAGTGTACAGAAATGCAACCGATTTTTTTAATGCTGATTTTGCATCCTGCAACTTTGCAGAATTTATTGGTTTTAACAGGATTTTTTGTGGAGCCTTTAAGGTTTTCTACATGTATGATCATGTCATTACAAACAGGTAATTTTACTTCTTCTCTTCTGATTTGGATGTCTTTTATTTCTTTTTCTTGCCTGATTACTCTGGTTAGAACTTCTATTACTATATTGTTAGCTATATTGTTCTGAGACATAGAGGAAAAACTTTGTTTCTTCCCCATTGATTTTGATGTTAGTTCTTTTTTTTTTCTTCTTCATATATAGCCTTTGTTGTATTGAAGTACATTCCTTCTATATTTTTCTGAGAGTTTTTAATCATAAAAGGATTTGGATTTTGTCAAAATTTTTTTCTGCATCTACTGAGATTGATCATGTGGTTTTTGTCTTTCATTCTACTAATGTGGTGTACCACACTGATTGATTTTCAAATGTTGAATAATCCTTGCATCCCAGGGATAAATCTTATTCAGCCATGGTGTATGGTCCTTTTAATGTGCTGTTGAATTCAATCTGCTAGTATCTTGAGGAGTTTGCATCTATGATCATCAGAGATACTGGCCTATAGTTTTCTTTTCTCGTGGTATCTTTGTCTGGCTTTGGAATCAGGGTGATGCTGGCCTCGTAAAATGAGTTTAGGAATATTCTCTCTACTTCTATTTTTTCTGGAAGAGTTTAAGAAGGGTTGGTATTAGTTCTTCTTTGAATGTTTGGTAGCATGCCCTCTGTGAAGCCATCTGGTCCACAGGTTTTCTCTGTTGGCAGGTTATTACTGATTCAATCTCTTTTTTATTGGTCTGTTCAAGCTTTCTATTTCTTCTTGATTCAGTTTTGGTAGGTTGTATGTCTCTAGGAATTTACTAATTTCTTCTAGGTCATCCAGTTGTTGCCATATAATTGTGCCTAACAGTCTCTCACGATTCTTTTTATTTCTCTGTAACGTCTCCTCTTTCATTTCTGATTTTATTTGAATATTCTCTTTTCTTTCCTTAAACCAGCTAAGGGTGTGTCAATTTTGTTTACCTTTTCAAAAAACCAACTCTTACTTTCATTGATTTTTGGGGTAATGTTTTTATATTCTCTACTTCATTTATTTCTGCCCTAATATTTATTATTTCATTCCTTCTGCTAATTTTGGGTGTAGATTGTTCTTCTTTATCTAGATCCTTGAGTTGTAAAGGTAGAATGTTTACCTGAGATCTCTCTTCTTTGTTTTTTTAATTTTTTATTGATTATTTATTATTATTTTTTAATGGCTGCGTCGGGTCTCAGTTGCAGCACGCGGCCTTCTCTCTAGTTGTGGCGTGCGCGCTCCAGAGCGCGTGGGCTCTGTAGTTGTGGTGTGTGGGCTCACTGGGCTGCTTTAGGACAATTATTTTGCATTTTTTTAGGCATTCTGTGGATCTCCATTCTTTGGGGGTAGGTTAACTGGAAGTTTACTCAGTTCCTTTGGTGGTGTCATGTTTCCCCGGTTTTTGGTGTTCCTTGTTTCCTTGCACTGGAGTCTGTGCATTTGAAGAAGCAGTCACATTTTCCAGTTTTCATAAAGAGGCTTCCGTAAAGAAAGACCTTCACCTGCAAGAAGGCCTGAAGAGTAGGTGTGTGAGTGCCACTGGAAGGGTGTGCAAGAGTGCACTGCTGCACCAGGTCTAGTTGTACACAGGACATCGAGTGCAGGGGTGTACGGCAGCTCCAGGTTTGGGGGAGGGACCCAGGGGTGCAGCAGCTGAGGTCATCAGTGGCTGTGAGGGCTGGGGTCCTCAACAGTGATTCCACGTCCAGTAGTGAGCGTCCCTGGCTAGGCAGGGGCTAGGGTTGGCTACGAATGTATGCATAACCGTTGGGGTCGGCTGCAGGCACGCATGTGGCAGCAGGGGCCAAGGCCAGCTGTGCGCAGTTGTTCTGCTGTAGGGGTCATCCACAGACACACGCTCAGTAGTGGGAGCCAGGATGGTGGCAGGGGCCAGACGAGGTCGTGGGTGTGTGTGTGTAGTGGTGATGGCCAGCTGAAAGCACCTGTGTGGGGACGGAGTTGCAGAGTGTGCTTGCAGCTGTGAGGACCGACCACAGGTGCACACGTGGCAGTGAGCACTGAGGCTGGAAGCGGGAGCTGGGCTGACCATGCTTGGCAATGGAAGCCGGGAGCTAGCTTTGCGTGTGTCACAGTAGTAAATGATAATGATGAGGGCGCTCAGCATGTTTAGTTATTCCAATTTTGGCTTAGAAACCTACATCACGAAGGAGAAAAAGATTAAGAGCCTACCCATAAGTATACCTAAAACTAAATTATCTTTCTTCTTTTCCAAATATATGAAATATTCAATTATAACCAATCAAAAGGAACAAAGATATTTAGTCAAGATAGTCTTTAGAACTATGTGTTAGTAGTAAACAGTACACCATATTTAAAATCTGGAAAAAAAAAAAATCAGTCCTCGGATAATCACACCTCTACATAGGACACAAACTATAACAGAGGAAATAACTTCAAACATTTCAACACGTTTTTATACCAGCAATGGTAAGGTGAAGCAGAAAGCCAATAAGACATTAGCATTTATATCTAAGATTATTACAAATAAGTCCGGCCTTGATTAACAATTAGGTATCTCATGCTCTGAAGCCCTCTTACATTTTTGAGTGTCAGCTTGGGTAGCCCTTAAAACACCGGGTAATTCTAAGTTAACTTTTTCATTAGTGTTCACAATTGAAGAGAAATTAACACTTGTTGCCAATAATCATTCACAAAGGGTTATGAAACAAAATAAGCAATCAATATTAGTGATTCTAGATTATCTTTGAGAAGGCAAAAAAGGCAACAAATATCCCAAATACAGGTTTTACATTCAAATATCAACTTCACTTTTCTATATTCAGAATCCCTCAAACTGTATCTACAAAACTGTTAAAGTGTCAAAGTATTGAGTAAATGGTAAAGGGCTCTCTATTAATGTCAGAAATGAAACCATAAATGGAAAATAACTGATGATTTAATGAAGTCTAATAAGACGGGACTGTCACTTTTTAAAATAAAAAATTTTTTAAAGTACAAGAGAATCTAACTTCCACTTGAGAAAAAGTAAAGGTAAGGAAAAAGACGTTAAAAGAGATGTGATCTCACCACCCATCATGACTTTCTGCCCCCCCAACCCCGTGAACAGAGACCTTTTTCTACACTATTAGTGTAGCTCTACTAGTCCTAGTAGTGTCAGCAGCAGCCAGGATTATTAAGGTATCCTTGTCTAGTTTATATAATATACATGGGGCTAAATACTCCTAGCACTACTTCCCAGAAATGTAATTTTTTTATACACATGTATCATACCAGCTGTTCTTAAGAATTTTTTTTGCTATTTAGGTTTCTAGAATTAAGTGAGCAAGGTAAAACAAATCTCTCTTTATAGGACCATACTGTCTTTTCACAGAAATCATGTTCTCTCTCTTGAACAGTAATTATATTGGAAACACAGACTTTGTATTCCATTGCTGACACTTCAGCAATGCCGACCAAGTCAAAGTTCTTTGTAAGGATGATGGGGGCAGGCAGAGAGAATAGTAAAATGATTCTGAATGAAAAACAATACAGAACTTATAAAACTGTACTGGCTAAAACCTATGACTCTGTTTCTCAGTAATCTTGTTTGAATAAAGCTGATGCACTCATGTCAAGGTTCAGTTCCAATCTTTCATCAATGGTTAAATGTTATGAAGTATGAACAGTGCTTTTATCATTCTTTGAGATGTGTGCTCAGTCACTATACCAAAAACTCTAGTTGACAATGCTGCTACTATTTATAACCAAGTGAGGACTGAACTTTTCTTTGCTGAGGGATCTTGAAAGACAGAAGGGAGATAGTTGTGACAGGTAAAGCCTTGGTATGAATGTGATGAAGCCCAATAGGATGTCAAGATGACAGGGATATCATGATTCAGATAATCTATATTACAGGCAGGGACGTGTAAACATTCTTTCACAACCCTGAAAATCACTGAGTCATCGATGGGGACATGGAATTAGAGATGTTGCCTTAGTCTGAGAAGCAAATAATTTCATAACTAAAATTAGAATTAAGTATACCCTGTCTCATGTAACAACCCCTCTCACTAATTTTCAAACTTATTTTAAGATAATTACGATTTTATGGGTCCACTGTAGGACAGTGATGCTATATTTTGTTATGCCCCGATTAACCTTTTAAAACAAGGTAAAGACAAAACACTTCATAATCTATCTAATGAGAACAAATTTACACATAATCCACTGTATAAATACAAACCAAAATTTTGGCAAACACAATTCATTTAAAATTTTTTCTCTAAATTCTCCCATTTTCAGTAGAGTTATGATTACCGGTCGATAAGACAGGAAAAACAAATAACATCCGCTGACCGAAGCTCAATGACTGTGTGCCATGAACTATGCTGGGTGCTTTCAAACACCAGCTCATTTACTTCTGAAAGAGCCAATAAAGTTTTATTATCTCCATGTGACATATCAGAAAACTGACATGCAGAGAGATCAAGTCACCTGCAGAAATCATATCTAGGACTGAAAAGGGTAAAGGGAAGAGAGAAAATAAAAAATGACTCACAGTTTGCTAGTCCTTGGATACAGCACTAGGAGGAAAAGGGAGTCTGGGAGGGGCCAGGGGATGAGCCTGCAGCAGTGGACACACTGACGCAGAGCAGGCGACCAGTGGAGCTGTTTTAGGGGAAGCTGGAAACGCGGACTGGCACAGAGACCGAGACATTTTGCCTCTTCACGTTTATGAATATCAAGCCTAACGACTATAAAATTATAAAGATGTTCGGTCTACAAACAAAGTTAAACTGTAAACAAATCTCACTTTAAAGATACAAACCATCTCTGTATTCTTAACAGCAGTCAAAAATTTTACAGGTAGCCTGAACTAGAGGCTGTATTTCGTCTCTTTCAAACTCTCTGTCCTGAAGGAAAACCCACAGAGGCGCCTGCTGGTAAGCGACACTGTCGCTGAGCCCACCAGCCTGCTTCTGCTTCCGCTTCCTCCTCAGCTGTATCTGTTCGTCCCAGTAAGTTTTGTTTTTTATTTCTACACCAGCACAAGCCCATGGCCTCTGATTCCTAAAGCCAGCGCTTCCCACCCTCTACACCTGTAAGCACAAACCCTGTCCTTTTCCACCGCACTTGTCAAAAGCACTTTTCCCATCATCTATACACCAACCATCTACAATTCCACCTCCTATGTAAAGTTTTTCGAGGCTAAAGCAAAAGATGCAATTTTTGCTAGACCATTCCAGCAGAAACAAGGGTTTATTATCTGTGAAGCCCAAAATGCACTTACCACTCTATTCTTTGATTTATGCTACTGGTTTAGTTGCTTGCCTATCTTCTATATGCCTATGTTGATGCTGGATGTTTTAGGCTTATGATGGGCAGACATATATTTAACTTCATTTTTACAGGTATTACCCTGTACAATGTCATGAAAAAATAATGCTTCTAATGTAGTTTATCTTCTATATAATCTAAATATGTAATCTTGTAATTCTGGATAAAAATAAGTGAAATAAAAGAATTCTTGTCCATAATTTAGACTCTGTAACTTTAAAAAATTATTAGCTATATGACTCTTTAAAAATCTTCTCTTGCAACTTACGTCAAGTCAGCTGACTTTAAGTTGGTTTCTCTCTCTTAGTTATACTTCCAGGATGTACAAGAGTTTCAACACCTTCACTAGGCTGAGGGCAGTACCCATGCTTAAACCTTCAGCTTGACGCTTCCTGACAGCTGTTTCAGGATACTTTACAAACCCAGGAAAGACTTTCCTAAGGACTAATACATTTTCGACGGAAGCCAAGGAGATCTAAAATCGACCCAATGAATCCTTAAAATTATATAAGAAGGAGTCTTAAAGAAATGTATTTTATCAATTTTAAAATAAAAATTCCGCAAGTGGAGTCACCTTACAATGAAAATTTTGGTATTCCCTCCTCCAGTTTTAAAAAGTTAGTTCTTAACTATGTTATTAGACACTTTATAAAAGTGAGCACATACTTTTTCTACATCTGCAGAGAAACTGCAGTGTTATTTCTCCCCACTCCTAGCTTTTTCACAATTTTCCTCCTAAAAGAAAGTACAATCTTATTCTAAGTCATGTGGTTTTAAATATAATGAATTCTGGCTGAGGTCTGTGAATGGTAATTCAGATTTCAGGAAATCTTATATTGGTTCACTCAGTTTGCAAGGATCCTTATGAATTTAGGCAATCCCCTCCCTCACCCATTACGCCACAGAATAACAGAACGCTCAACTGAAAGAATGTAAAAAAAGGTTGATTTTATGTTTTAGCTTGGTTATGCAGTTAAATGAAATTAGCAAACTTGAACAAGGAAGAGATCTGGAAAACGAGCGCAGGTGTGATACAAAGCAATATCTTCCATCTTAAATAGGCAAGTACTATGTCACTACCAAATAAAAGAAAGACACTGGAGAGGGTGTGGAGAAAAGGGAACACTCTTGCACTGTTGGTGGGAATGTAAATTGATACAGCCACTATGGAGAACAGTATGGAGGTTCCTTAAAAAACTAAAAACAGAACTACCATATGACCCAGCAATCCTACTACTGGGCATATACCCTGAGAAAAACCATAATTCAAAAAGAGTCATGTACCAAAATGTTCATTGCAGCTCTATTTACAATAGCCAGGACATGGAAGCAACCTAAGTGTCCATCATCGGATGAATGGATAAAGAAGATGTGGCACATATATACAATGGAATATTACTCAGCCATAAAAAGAAATGAAATGGAGGTATTTGTAATGAGGTGGATGGAGTTAAGAGTCTGTCATACAGAGTGAAGTAAGTCAGAAAGAGAAAAACAAATACAGTATGCTAACACATATATATGGAATCTAAGGAAAAAAAAAAAAGAGGTCATGAAGAACCTAGTGACAAGACGGGAATAAAGACACAGACCTACTAGAGAATGGACTTGAGGATACGGGGAGGGGGAGGGGTGAGATGTGACAGGGTGAGAGAGTGTCATGGACATATATACACTACCAGATGTAAAATAGATAGCTAGTGGGAAGCAGCCGCATAGCACAGGGAGATCAGCTCGGTGCTTTGTGAACACCTAGAGGGGTGGGATAGGGAGGGTGGGAGGGAGGGAGATGCAAGAGGGAAGAGATATGGGAACATATGTATATGTATAACTGATTCACTTTGTTATAAAGCAGAAACTAACACACCATTGTAAAGCAATTATACTCCAATAAAGATGTTTAAAAAAAAAAAAAAAAGACACTGACAGAGCTCCCTAAAAACCATAATATTTGGGATTTTGAATTTCTAAATTTTAATTTCCAAAATCTTTTAAAAATAAACTTTACAAGCACTATAAAGGCAAGAAACCATAACCATGTTAGACATAATAACAATATTCAAAGGAAAAAATTACCAAGTAATAAAGTACTACACTGAGTACAAAATATCAGG
Source organism: Balaenoptera ricei (assembly GCF_028023285.1). NCBI lineage: Eukaryota > Metazoa > Chordata > Mammalia > Artiodactyla > Balaenopteridae > Balaenoptera > Balaenoptera ricei. The sequence goes on along the minus strand of NC_082640.1, from coordinate 3,367,445 downwards.
CTTTACGGGTGAAGGAAAAGACTATTATGGTTTGCGTAAACATGCAGTAGGTTAATTCAGGAATAAAATTCTGTAGTTCCAATCATTTGTACTTCTCAAACTGTGTATATTATGTATTTACTTGGTAAAGTCTCTACTGGAAGTCTGGCCATCTTTGATACGTCTATACAATCGTTCTAACAAGCTCCTATCTCCCTCTACCCAATTCTTTGTTAAGTGGCTGGAGTACACAGATGCGCACACGCAATCACTTTCAAATTAGGCTCATCCAGCACAACTTTTCAATGCCTGTAAGTCACCCTTTTGAAAACAATCCCTATCCTGGCACTGGGAAAAGGAATGAAGAGCCAAGGACGCTGCAGAAATCTCTGCTTTTTTCTCTTGTTATTTTCTGTTGCAGGATCAGCTACAGAATTTGGGAGATCCAGTGCAATGAAAATGCAGGGACACCTGTTTGCAAAGTATTTGAAGACGGCGACAGAGGAGCATTCAGCCCAGGGCACGGCCCCTCGGCGCGCTTGGCCCCTGCGACCTTGCCCTCGCTTCGCACGCTCACCCAGTCTACTGCTGAAGACTCACCTCCTCTCCAGTCAGCCCCTCTGCCCTCACCTCTTCCCGCCACCATGTGGCTGACCGGCAGAGACCACATTCTCGCTCTGTGCTGCTTCCGCCTTCAGACCGAAATCACAAAAGGAGAGAGGCAAAGGGCAAGGTCCACGGTTTAAGGTCAAAGGGTCTGTGAGTGATTTTAATTGTAACCTACACTTTATTGGATAAGAACAGGATATAATAGATGCATAAAAAGATCAACTCGCTAGACAAACCATACAAAGTGCAAAGTAATACATGACAGCAAGCAGACGTAAACTTAAAATGTGATCAAATATATTTTTTCCCCTACGAAGGTAAACCGCTCAGGTTGAGGTATGTATTTTGCTTTTAACCAGAGTATTAATCAGTTAACAGCATTTAAAAAAATATTCTCAAGGCCACAAAGTTGGTAACATTTTTAGTAAATTAATACTTGCATAGGTAAGTGCTCTATGCAGACAAGTAAAAAAATGTATAAAGGCAGATAAACAGAAGCCTACATTTATTATTAACAAAAAATAACAGTTTATCCCTTCTGAAAGAAGAAAGAGAATCACTGTAATGAAACAGACTTTAAGAAGAGTGGAAAATAAAACGGCTGTGGAAAAGGGCACCCGCAGCAATCAGAGACGCAACGACCCATTGTATTAAGATACGGTCTTCAACTATAACCGCGCGCAGAAAACAAACTCGTTATCTCAGACACACTGCGTCTGTTCTGAAGAAGAATGACTTTTACTATTTTCAAGTGTCCAAAAGGAAAATACACTGGATCTTTCATAACTTAGGTGGAAATTTAATATAGTAAATACAGACCAATCTTTCCATAGTCAACACTTCCATATTTTATCCCTTAAAGACTCTGTGAATTTTCAGCAGTAATTTGCCTTTCATATTTTCTCCATCTATTTTAAAAGGTACTTTTATTATTTCAGAAAAGAAGACTTCTGCAAAAACATGACAGTTTTAACCATTACCATATCATCAGCATTATCAATCTGTTCCTAATTAAAGCAAAGCATAAAAGCTGTTAAGAAGTATCTGAAGTATTTTTTTGAAATTTTAAAATAAATTTCATGAAAGCAAAGCTGAATATGTAATATAAATAATATGCCAGCAAACAATCTTTAATACCCACAATACTGGTTATCGTTTACAGGAAGTAGTGCAAGAAAGATTCTATAGCATGCTGTTTCTGTTATTTTGTCAGATCTAGCAGATTACAAGTCTACTCTTACTTTTAAAAATGATTTTTTATATTAGTCTCAGAAATAACGCCATTTTAAATGCAAAAAACAGAAAGGAAAGTCATCTTAATTTTACACAAATAATTCCTCTCTAATTTACAAAAGAGTAATTTTGGTGTTTAAAATAGCAGAAGAAATTAGTTCCAACTCCTTGGAACAAAATCATTATTTCTCACTATGGTATAACCTGGTAAAGAAAGAGTCATGAGGGACTTCCCTGGTGGTCCAGTGGTAAAGAATCTGCCTTCCAATGAGGGGACACCGGTTCGATCCCTGGTTGGGGAACTAAGATCTCACATACCGCGGGGCAACTATGCCCACGCGCCACAACTACTGAGCCCGCGCGCTGCAACGAACAAACCCACAAAGAAGACCCCGCGTGTCATGTCGCAACTAAGACCTGACACAGCCAAAAATAAATAAATTAAAAAACAAAAAACAAAAAACAAAGTCATGAAATTACCCTTAATGCATGCAATTCAAACATCACTAATTTTTAACTCTTTGGGGGGGTAAAGTAAAGCTACTCTGTTATTAGTTAAGTGTAGTGGTTCTCAAGGTCTGGTCCCTGGAACAAGAGCATCAGCACCGCCTGGGAACCTGTGAGAAGTTTCTTGGAAATTCTGGGGCCCCACCCCAGACCTACTAAGTCAGAAACGATGGGGGAAGGGTCCCTCAATCTTTGTTTAAACAAGTCCTCTGGGTGATTCTGATACAGCTGAAGTTTAAGAACCAGTGGTTGAATGTTTTCAAAACGGATTATAAGGTATTTGAGATAAAACTGTCCAAATCTCGGAGGAAAGATGACGTGAAGACAGGAGATGGTCATCTTTAAGCCAAGGAGAAAGGCCTCAGAGTAAACAACCCTGCCCACACCGTGACCTCCCAACTTCTTGTCTCTAGAACTGTGAGAAAATTTTCTGTTGTTTAAGCCACCCAGTCTCTGGTACAGTACTTTGTTTTGGCAGCTCTAACTAAATTAGTGCATAACATTAAAAAATGTTATTTTGGTGGGAAAAAAAAACTGTCCAAATTTCATGTACAGTTTATGGATGAAGTGTCCCTAGACCACATGAATAGTTTAAGTGCAACTTAGAAGAAACAAGAAATCAATTTTACAAGTACATTAAATTTACTTTTTTCAGCAATGATGTAATCAAACTGTAAGAGAGAGCAATTATGACTGAATGCAATGTCTTGGTTAATAACAGGTAGGAAATTTTTTAAAAGCCACCAAAAATGCTTTATGTAACAGCAGTATAATATATCTTATGAAATGAGAAGTACTAAATGCACAATACTACTGAGCTGGCACCAGGTACAAAGTGCAACAGAGGAAAAAGAAAGCAATATGCCTGTCCCTTAAGGACCCTGGGATGAAAGGCATCCGTCTGAACACATAGTTATCTTACTTCGGTTTGAAATCAATTCCTGCATAAAATAGGTCCTCTGATCACATCAATTGGCATAAATAATATTTCCACGTTTTAAATTATTCAAAATGTATTTTCTCTTGAATACAAACAAATCTTTCTGCTTCACTTACAAAATATATATTCAAAGCATCAGGGTCTTTTTAAAATTTCCTTCTGATTTTTCATCTTTTCCTATTTTGTCTTCCTGATTAACATCTTTCTTGATAAACCAAAAAGTCATTTCATCCATATTTTCTTCTTAGTTTTGAAGCTCATGATATGTCTATATGGTCACTGTTCCCTCACTTGTTACTCTTCCTTCCTCCATATGTATCTGAATAAAGAACTTTCTAGTATAAATCAAGTCAGTGAAGCACATCTACTTTTTTTAGATCCCTGAACAAAAAAAAAGTTCCCAAAAGAGGCCACTGAGAACCACAGGAACCCTCCTCCAATTAAACACCTAGGGCAGTTCTTCTGGCTCTGGCATCAGAAAATAATAAATTTGTATACAGTAATGACAATTCACTGTTATAACATTATAAAATACAATCGATAATTTTTAAGGAGAAGAAAATTAGCTCTTCTGATTCCCAAAACAAAACATTTTACATTATACGACCTAAACTCCCTAAAAAGTGCACTTCTAGTAATTTTATTGGACTACCGTCTGAATCTAACAAATGTTTTCACAAAAGCAGCAAAAGACAGAAATTTATAGGGAAGAAACATTTCTTTAAAAATAAACATTATTCCATCTGAGACTTGAATATGCTTAAGCTCTAGAATAAGAATTTTAAAAATAATTCTTTAGTTCTACCAAATCATTTAAGCTGCCAAAAAATTGAATATTAGAAACCCATGGTGTCTTTCTCCCTCCCTCCCTCTCTCTCTGTCTGTCTGTCTGTCTCAGACTCTGTCTCTCTCTCTCTCTCTCTCTCTCACACACACACACACACACACACACACACACACGATCCTAATTACAGGACAGGAATACAGAATAAGTACTTAATACAGGCAAGATTTTGAAAAAGTATTAACTAAGTGTATATTATAATAGCAATAGCAATAACTGTTACTGATAATTGATAAAGGTTAGTGTTCACTGAATATCAGGCTATATATTTAGTACTTTACATTCTCTCTGATCCTGATGACAAGTCTGCAAACTCAGTAATGCTATTCCAATTTTACATAGAAAGAAACTAAATCACCCTCTAAAATCAAGCTTTTCATTGCAATTTGCCTAAGTTACATAGCTAATAAAGTAGTAAAACTGATAACTGAACCTGAAATGACTAATTCCAAAGCCTGCTCTTTTCTCTACAGGCTACTGCTTTCTCTATAGGCTAGACTGTATTTGTCACATATACTTTATGTATATACTTATATGATATTATTATATTTGTATTGCATTACTTTTTTCCAAATAATTTATTGGGATTTATGGTGGCTAAGAAAAATAAGAACCCCAAAAGTATGTATTAAAGAAAACTCCAGAATGTTTTTTCAAAGTTTGGCCTTAAATCCAATCTTCTCTGTTCTAAATTTTTGATCCATAAGAAGTTGCTCCTGGCAGAGAAAGACAAAATGCAGTGGCAGTTCTGTACTTCCTGTGTTGAAGTGTTTTGAGTATTATGTAAAGTTTCATCTCCAACAGACTCAGGATTGGGCATTTTACGCTTTTTCATTTCTTGTAAGCCAAACTTTTTACGAAAGGGCACTAGAAACCAATCAGAAGAAACAGTAACGGAGTTCAAATGAAACAAAAGACACAGCAATCATTCCAAAGTTGGGAGAGACTTCAGCCACCCACCTAGCAGTGGCCCAACACTTGCTTCACAAGTGAGAAAGCTCAGAGCCAGAGGAGTGACCGGCTGTCCACGGTCCCCACGCGATTAATCAAACACTGTGACACTGGCCTGTCTCAGGACACAAGCCAGTGCTGGGTCTACTCACAGTGAGGTTTCCTCGTAAACTGAGCTCATCGTTTCAGGAGGACCCTCTCCTTCAGCTCAGAAACTCCTTCTTCCTGATGCTCTATTCTTGTCCTTGGATCACTACTCCTTAGCCACTAAGGATAATACTTTGGAGCAATCTTGGACAAATATTTATTTTATATCCTTTTTATCCTATATTTATGGGAAGCTAAATCCTTCTGCTTATATTTGTACTTTCTTTTCCATTCTTACTGCCACCTCACTGGACAGCAACCTCTAACAAGAGGAGAATACTTTATTACTAATGAACATCAGTGTTCAAAGAAACTGAAAGATTTTCCATGCTCTTGGACTGGAAGAATTAATGTTAAAATGACCATACTATTCAAAGAAATCTACAGATGTAATACGATCCCTATCAAATTACCCATGACATTATTCGCAAAACCAGAATAATCCTAAAATTCATATGGAACCATAAAAGATCCAGAATTGCCAAAGCAATCCTGAAGAAAAAGAACAAAGCAGGACGCATAACCTTCCCAGACTTCAGACAATATTACAAAGCTATAGTAATCAAAACAGCGTGGTATTGGCACAAAAAGAGACATATGGATCAATGGAAGAGAACAGAGAGCCCAGAAATTACCCCACACACCTATGGTCAATAATCTTCGACAAAGGAGACAAGAATATACAACGGGAAAAAGACAGTCTCTCAGCAAGTGGTGTTGGAAAAGTTGGGACAGCTGCATGTAAAGCAATGAAGTTGGAACACACCATCATCACGCCATATACAAAAATACACTCAAAATGGCTTAAAGACTTAAACATAAGACGTGACACCATAAAACTCCTAGAAGAGATCATAGGCAAAACATTCTCTGACATAAATCGTACCAATGTTTTCTTAGGTCAGTCTCCCAAGGCAATAGAAATAAAAATGAAAATAAACGAATGGGACATAATCAAACTTACAAGCTTTTGCACAGCAAAGGAAACCATAAACAAAATGAAACAACCACCTACGGAATGGGAGAAAATATTTGCAAATGATACGACTGACAAGGGCTTAATTTCCAAAATGTACTAACAGCTCATACAACTCAACAACAACAAAAAACAACCTAAACGAAAACTGGGCAGAAGATCTAAAGAGACATTTCTCCAAAGAAGACATACAGATGACCAACAGGCATGTGAAAAGATGCTCAACATCACTAATTATTAGAGAAATGCAAATCAAAACCACATTGAGGTACCACCTCACACTGGTCAGAATGCCCATCATTAAAAAGTCTACAAATAACAAATGCTGGAGAGGGTGTGGAGAACCCTCCTACACTGCTGGTGGGAATGGAAATTGGTGCAGCCACTGTGGAAAACAGTATGGCGGTTCCTCAGAAAACTAAAAATAGAATTAGCATATGATCCAGCAATCCCACTCCTGGGCATATATCTGGAGAAAACTATAATTCAAAAAGATACATGCACCCCAATGTTTATAGCAGCACTATTCACAATAGCCAAGACATGGAAACAACCTAAATGTCCATCAATAGATGAATGGATAAAGATGTGCTACATATATACAATGGAATACTACTCAGCCATAAAAAAGAATGAAATAATGTCATTTGCAGCAAGCAACATGGATGTAACTAGAGATTATAATACTAAGTGAAGTAAGTCATAAAGAGAAAGACAAATACCATGTATCACTTATATGTGGAATCTAAAATATGACACAAATGAACCTATCTATGAAACACAAACAGAATCAGGGACATAAAGAATAGACTTGTGGTTGCCAAGGCGGAGGCAGGTGAGAGAGGGATGGATTGGGAATTTGGGATTAGCAGATGCAAACTGGTATATATAGAATGGATAAACAATAATGTCTTACTATATAGCACAGGGAGCTATATTCAATATCCTGTGATAAACCATAATGGAAAAGAATATGAAAAAGAATATATATATATGTATAACTGAGTCACTTTGCTGTACAGCAGTAATTAACACAGCATTGTAAATCAACTATACTTCAATAAAAAATAAACAACAAAACCCTCCAAAAAAAAAAAATGAACATCAGCAATATGGCCTATTATTAGTCATCTAAAAAGATAATGATGGAAACTATAATGAAACATGCAAAAATGGATACCATAATTTAGAAACAAAATGAAATGCACATTATGACTACAATTATTTAAAATTGTTATGCATGTAGTCAAGATGGACAATAAATATGGAAATCGGAAAACCGTAGTTATTTGGTGGTTTCACGATGGTTATTAAAAATCATTATTTAAAAAAGCAATAACTTTAACAAAAGCTATATTAGTAGGCCGACTTAGTATCCATGTTATGCTTTTTGAAGCTTGTAAACTTACAAAACATAAAATAAGGATCCTGAAGAGTACAGTATGTACTATCTTTATAACTCTTCTGTAAATCTAAATTATTTCAAAATAAAGTTTTAAAAACAAAAAAAGAAAATTCTTAGTATTGTACTAAATGACCAACACTTTTAAAGACAAAAAGATTATTTAAAAAAAATTCCATGTTGTAGCATACTCAAATAATGATCATATGTAATTTCAAATAATATTTTTTTCAGTATTCTACACTTATAAAATTGAATGGTCAAAACCAAGAATTTGTTCAAAGAAGCAAGCTCTACATATGTTATAATATCAGTATATACAGTCATATTTCTAATACCTTAGTTCCACGCATGCTGTTTACTGAAATGCTTGAGTGTTTATTAAATCATCTCTGAACTACTTTTAATTTGGAGGCTATTTTTTAAACGGCATTCATTCGTTTAGCAAATATTAACCGAGCAGCGTATAACATGAACCAGGCCCTGAACTTCTATGTGCTGAGGACAAAGCAGTGAACAAAGCAAACAAAATCCTTGCCTTTACATTCTATGTGGAAAAGGCAGAAAATAAACAGGAAAAGTAAAATCTGCGGGACGGCAGACAGTAGCAGGGCTCACAAGGAAAGAACCATGAAGGAGGAAGATGAATGGGCATGGAGAGGATTTGCAGTTTTACGCCGAGCGGCTAAAGAAAGCCTAAGCTGACATTTCAGTACAAATCGCCAATTGATGAGGGAATGAGCCACAGGTAACAGGGAAAGAGATCTGCAGGCAGAGAGAAGAGCCAGTGCAAATCCTCTGAAGCAAGAACTTGCCTACACGTTCCAAGACGAGCAAAGAACCAGTATGACTAGAGCAGAGTGAGGGAGGGAGAACAGGAGCTGAGGTCTGGGAATAAGCAGGCGCCTAGAGGAGGAGCCTGGTAGGCGATTTATCGGGTTCTAGCTTTTCTTCTGATTGAGATGAGAAGTCAGTGGAGGATTCTCATCCAGGTGGTGACATAATATGACTTATATTTTAACATAACTACTCTACGTGCTGTCTTAAGAACAGACTGAAGTAAACCACAGGCAGAAACAGGTAGACCCACGGTAGGAGGCTTCTGCAATAATACAGGCAAGACGTGAAGGGGGCCTGGATCAGAGATGCAGCAGTGGAAATGCTGATCTGTGACTGGATCCTGGATATTTTTCAGGGTATGGACGACCGACTGGTGACAGACATTTGGGGAACGATCCGACGTGGGATGAAAGAAAGCTAGGAGTCAGAGATGGCACCAAGGCTGACCGGAAGAACGACGCTGCTATTTACCGAGACTCGGAAAACTCAGGGGGACGTGGTGAGGGGGGGCGAAGATAGGGAGTCTGGTTTACTGCCGTACATTCTGAGCTCAGAAAATGACTTTGCTCATGAGCAAATCGATGGTCATCTAAAACCATGGGGCTGGGCGAGGTCACCAAGGGCGTAAGTGTGAAGAGAAAAGAGGTCCAAATCCCAAGTGTTGATGCATTCCCAGTTTAGAGGTTGGAGAGGAGAGAAGGACCCAGCAAAGGAGACTGAAACAGAGGCCAGAGAGGTGAGCGCAGCATCTGGAAGCCAGATGAAGACCGCGGTCAAGGCTGCTGCCAGGTCACGCGAGCTGAGGGCCGCGAGGCCCACCACGGGGGTCAGTGAGAAGGACGGTTCTGATGGGGTGGCGGAGGCTACGCAAGCTGAATTCCCAACGCGCAGGCAACTCTTTCAGCGAGGTTAGCTGCAAATGAAAGGACCCTGGGCAGTGACCGAAGGCAATACTGGGAACAGGAATTATTTTTAAGGTGGGAGAAAAACCCAGCATTATTTGTATGTTGATGGAAAATATCTAGTAGTGAAGGAAAAACTAACGATGCAGGAGATGGAAGTCAGGAGAGGGAGAGCTGTGTTTATTAACGTCTTCTGGATTGTCAGACCCTCTAAGACTCTGAGAAAGTCAGCGAGTCTTTTCCTCCAGAAAAGATATACACCTAAACTTCTGCTTCCACTTCAGAGAGATCCAGACTCACTGAAGCCAATCCACAGATCCCAGGGGAAGATCCTCTGAACCTAAAAAGTGTAATCACTTTGTTCCTGCAGGTAATTTCACAGGTAAAATCTAAATAATTACATACGATAACAAGTAAAACCTAAGTAATTAATTGATGACAAGTAAAGTAAAATTATACTTACAGATAATCTAAAAATCAATAATCCGTGTTGTTATGTCTGCTGACTTATTGAGCAATTCAAATCCTACTTACCCATCAAGACCCAAAATGAATTCTACCACATCCATCATTTCTTCTGATATTATAGCCCCTAATTTTTTCCCGCTGGATTCACTGCTTCTTCAACCCATTCAATCAGTTAATCCTATAATAATTCGCATCAACTCACTGTTTCTGTATGTTCTGAGTTTCCCAACTAGAGCACTAGTGACAAAGGCAGAAATACTTCCTGGCATCATCGCCTTCAGCTATAACACTGTTGTAAAACATGATATATATTTCATAAGTATATGTTAAACAAACTAGTTAACTTCAACGCCTTCTGAAAGTACTGGTCTGATTTCACTATGTCAATGTCGATTACAGGCAAAAATTTGAAGGAAAAAAAACCCCCCATGAAATGAAATGGAGTGTTAATTTTAAAAACAGTACCATCTACTAAGTGGTAGAGCCCAAAGCTGGGTAAAACTCTATTAACTGAAAATCGTGATCATGATTGCTTAGGTTTTTTTTCGCTGACATGATAAACTGCCTTGATTTTAGTTCAAACTTTATGGTCTAGATATAGCAGTGAATCCTGATTGGTGTAACAGGGGTAAATGGCCACGTCTATTTGGGATTACACTGTCAGCGCTACATCTATTATTCCTCTTCCGGCAAAATCTCCCAAGGGTACACCCAGTCCCGGCAGCACTGTAAAGTAGGCAGAGTTCCTTGCTCACAATTCCCATCCCACCCTTTGGCGTTCCACACTGTTAAAATCAGGTTCTTTCGTCCCGTGCTCTGACACCCAGTGTCTTCCCCGTGGCACCTGCCATGGCTTGTGCTCACGCTGCAGCTTTCACCTCATTCTCATCTTTCTTTCCTTTGCCCTCCCAAAATTTAATGAACATTTATTTCAGTCACGTTAAGTCCTGCCAAGTAAACAGGTTAATCATTTCACAGAAATAACGCACTTTAAGGGGTGCTTATTGTGCTAATTAAAACACATTACAATGACAGAACCTAATTTAAGCTCCAAAATACACAAGCAGCTCATGCAGCTCAACACCAGAAACCAACAACCCAATCCAAAAATGGGCAGAAGACCTAAAAAGACAATTTTCCAACGAACAATACAGATGGCCAAAAGGCACATGAAAAGATGCTCAACATCACTATTGATGTGATGAGAATTATTAGAGAAATGCAAACCAAAACTACAATGAGGTATCACCTCACACCAGTCAGTCTACAAATAATAAATGCTGGAGAGGGTACAGAGAAAAGGGAACCCTCTTGCACTGTTGGTGGGAATGTAAATTGGTGCAGCCACTATGGAGAACTGTATGGAGGTTCCTTGAAAAACTAAAAATAGAGCTGCCATATGACCCAGCAATCCATCTCCTGGGCACATATCCAGAGAAAATCATACTTTGAAAAGATACATGAACCCCAATGTTCATTGCAGCACTATTTACAACAGCCAGGACATGGAAGCAACCTAAATGTCCATCAACAGATGAATGGATACAATGTGGCACATACACACAACAGAATACTACTCAGCCATAAAAAAGGATGAAATAATGCCATTTGTAGCAACATGGATGGACCTAAAGATTATCAGACTAAGTGAAGTAAGTCAGAAAGAGAAAGACAAATATCATATGATATCACTAATATGTGGAACCTAATTTAAAAAATGAACTTATTTACAAAACAGAAACAGACTCACAGATTTCAAAAACAAACTTATGGTTACCAAAGGGGAAACATGATGGGGAGGGATGAATTAGGAGTTTGGGATTAACATATACACACTACTATACATAAAACAGATATCCAACAAGGACCTACTGTATAGCACAGGGAACTCTACTGAATATCTTATAATAACCTATAATGGTAGAGAATGTAAAAAACAGAATATATATATATATATGTATGTATAACTGAATCACTTTGCTGTACACTTGAAACTAATACAACATTGTAAATCAGCTATATTCAATAAAAATTTTAAAAATCCTAACACACACACAGCATGAAGGCATTACAATGCCTTTCATATCATGTATATAAGAAAGTGTAAGTCTGCCTGCATATGAAATTGGCACTATTTTAGGGGGGGAGTTTTATAAGATGTGACAAAATCACTCCTACAAACACTTAAGAGTATTTGATGAGATTTAGAAGTGAAGAAAGACAAGATTTACAACATTCCCTATGCAGAAGAGCTCCTTGTTACCACACTGTTACGAATGAATGTAAAGTCATGCACTCATTCAGTTAATCAACCGGTATTTTCTTGTATAAAGCAGACCTGTCCACAGTACCTCACACAGATCAGATACTGAATTAATTATCCCCCTCTATCACTAAAACTCAAACAACGATCCATTCCCCTCAAGTGTTAGGGCTTCATAAAGGGACCACCATCCGTTTCTGCCCAAGTCAGAAACCCATGCGTTACCCTTGGTGTCTCTGTAGTCTTCATCTCCTCATCTAATTAAGCCCCACGCCCTATAAATTCTGACTCTTAAATCTCTAATACGCCCACTTCTCTTCATCCTCACTGTCACCACACTAGTGCAAACCCAAACTGACTGTGAAGCTTACAACTTCACGTGTTTCTATCCTTCATAGGGCAGATGTGGCAGTGTCAGAAAAGCGCAAGTCCTGTGGTACATCCGTAATCCATATGACGGAACATTACAGGGCCGTGAGAATGACCAGCAACTACACTCGACAACGCGGACGACTCTCGTAATCATAATGCCGTGTCTGGCTTCTTTCCTTGAAATGAGCGGATAGGGGATGCTCCCATTTCTATGACATAAGAAGAAGAAGGTGGGGGACTTCCCTGGTGGCACAGTGGCTAAGAATCCACCTGCCAATGCAGGGGACACGGGTTCGATCCCTGGTCCTGGAAGATCCCACATGCCACGGAGCAACTAAGCCCCTGCGCCACAACTACCAAGCCTCTGCTCTAGAACCCGCGAGCCACAACTACTGAGCCCGCGTGCCACAACTACTGAAGCCCGCGCGCCTAGAGCCCATGCTCCGCAACTAGAGAAGCCACCGCAATGAGAAGCCCGCGCACCTCAAGTAAGAGCTCCCGCTCACCACAACTAGAGAAAGCCCGCGCGCAGCAACGAAGACCCAACGCAGCCACAAATAAATAAATAAATAAATTGGAAAAAAAAATACTTTAAAGAAGATTGGCCAGAGGTCTCCTTGGGGGCGCGAGGGGTGGGGGGGGCAACACTGACCGGAAAGGAAAGGTGAGAGGGGACTTCTGTTTCTTCACCCAGGCGATGGTCACGTATGTGTATCAGTTTGTGACGATTCATGGATCTGTATACTTAGGATAGGTTCACTCTTCTAGATGTGTATTAGGTTTTAATTAAAAGTTTTAGAAAAAAATACTAACATGTTCAATGTCTTCCGGCTGCTCTTAGCCAAAGCCCCAGATCTAATATCTAATACCTAATAATGACCTGAAATATATTTCACCTTCCCCTCTCTCCGTAAGTCTCTGTCTTAAATGTGTTGGCTCTCTTTCTTCCTTCATGGCTTTCACATATGCTTATTCTGCCTTTGCATTTTGTTTGACTAACTCCTAATAATGCTCAGATTCAGCTAGAATTTCATTTTTGCCAGTAAGTCTTCTCTGACCCGAGATGCACTGCTTCCCTCTGCACTGCTCCACCACAAATCTGTAGGAGACTGTAAATTCTCTGAGGGCAGGGAATGTGTTTTATTTCCCACTCTATTCAATTAGTTCTTTATATATGTGATAACTGGTTGAATACATTTATTTACTTCCTATACAAGAACACGGTAGGTAGTGGTGGCAAAGTTTCAGTCCATGAACTGAAGTATAAACAGTGAAATTGCTAAAAGAGTTTTCGATACAGGAACGTAAATGAAGTAAGAGTTAAATGCTAAATTGTTTATATACAGCAAAGATGTAAGCCATGCACGTGCGCACACAGAGAGAAGCCACTTTTAATACAGTTCTTAAGTTTATTCACAAGTTCTATTTTAAATACAATCTATGGTAATAAACTTCTGGAATAGAATTGATCATAAATAAGCTTTTACTGTCTGCATTCAGATGCTGATTATTTTTAACCTGCTATGAAAACCAAGGCTCCACCGCTGAGTGAATTGACTGAGTACGTCAGTTGTTTCAGTTTCTTTGAATGCAAAGAGAATATTTAATATCTGTCTATCTCAACTTAAAAAAAAAACTATAAATATTTGCAGTTGTTCCTAAGAAGAATTTGAGCTTTTCTATTTTAAAAACAAAATGATTTGTTGAATGAAAATTAAAACTTAACTCCTTATTTGTTATAATTACCCATGGCAAGTAACATAGGTGGCCTACTGATTCACAAACTGTTCTTCCTGGAAAAAAACAAATTCTGGCTCTCTGAAAAGGTTACTGGCTATAAAGGCCGAGAGCATAAGTGATAATCGCCTTGAGTGCTAATGCCCAAAGGAGAGAAGAGAACAAAACAAAACAAAATGGTCATCTATTTTGGAAATCAATGCCATTTTCTATAATGAGCTTTATGCTACAAATTTTAGAATCTTTAAGTATAATTAAATTTAAATTAAAAATACAGGTAATATCCTAAGTTGTCTTACTTTTTTTCTATTCCTTTTGGGAAATAATTGCTTTCTGTGTATCATCCCTCAAGTTTCTTTTTATTCTAATATTCAGTTCATTAAAAATCATTAAATCTCCAATTAGGCAGACTTTACTGGCTAGTGCCAGTAAAAGAAAAAGAAAATGATACTTCCTTTATTTTGAGAAAGAAGTATTAGTTTCCTTAATTAATATATGCCTTACTTATCATTTCTAAAGTACTACTGTAATTTTTTTTTTATTTTATTGGAGTATGGTTGATTTACAATGTTGTGTTAGTTAAAAGCATCTTACAATAAAAAGAATAACCTTAAAATACTCTATCACTGAACCACAACTTGAAGCACACACAGCCTACTACAGAATTTCTTTAACCAGGGTTCAGAACCAGAAGGGGTCCCAACAATGCTCAGTGTGATGTTTATTAAGGCAATTAACTGCTTTTTTAAAATAATCTGAAAGTAACAAAAATAACATTCATCAATTTTCTTGAGTTTTAACTCTTTTTGAAGGGAGGATTTGAAAAGAGAAAAACAGGATTTAAATGCTAATAGATAATTCATTTTTTCTTTACTCAGTCTTCAGGAATCTACCACACAGTCTCATATGTACTTTACTGAGGAGTCATTTTCATGTGACGACTGGTACAGACTGCAGTCAAAGCGGGGAACAGAAGAAACTATTAGCAAGCTAAATGCTCCCATTTAGGCTGGTATTTCTCAAGTTGAATTAATTCAAGTTAAAGCTTTTTCCTTCTAAAAATAAGTACAGTGTTTCTTAGAAATAAACTTTAGTTTTTATGTGTATTAAGTTTCAAATGAATGAAGGCAAGTAATATATTTTTTGAACCCCAGTTTATCAGTGGAGTGACAATGTTAGCCCAGATCAGTATTTGTTAACCAAATTTTTTGTTACAAAAACCCTTCAAGAATATGATGAAAAATACGGACATTCTTCCCAGCAAAAAACACATACATACAAAATTTGATTATAATTTCAGGGTGTTCACAGCCTCTCTGAAGCTCATCCAAATACCACTTGGTAAAAAGGGAGCTAGGTTATATTTAAGGTATTTTGTAGCTTTAAATTTAGGTTTCAGAAATAAGGTTAAAGTCTTTAAACAAAAGATAGTCGGTCTTGAGAATGTGAAAACCCAAATACAATTCATTAATTTACTCACTGCTGTGAGTAAATATCTTTAAGATATTAGCTTGGAAAGGCTGAACACCTTATCTATATATAGATGCAGGTGCTAATTTGACAAAATAATTCATACTTTAGACATTAGAAGTCAGGTGAAGTAAGGTTCTTATGTAAAGCTAGGGTATTTCTAGACATGGAAATGTGTGACATTCACAGCTTTCAAATGACAATAAGCCGTCTCCTTCCAACCCTCCCCATCACCACGGTCAACTCCTTCTTAGAGTGAGGAAGAAAAATATTACATAACGTAGGCTATATTTGAGATCTTTTAGGTGACTGGCTTGAGGGAAAGGGAATACTTTCAGATCCTTAAATTTCTTATTTAAAAATAATTGTTGGATCACTGCCAGAAAAAAGAAGAAAACTTACCTGTAATTCTTGTTCTCTGAAGGAAATGCAGTAATTATAAACACACCCACACTCTTGGGTACACTCTCCTAAGCGTGAATGGATTTGGAATGCGCCATGGCTTACACCCAGCCGCTAAAGTGCCCGACGGCACGGGCCGTGGCTCTCCCTGCCTGGCTGGGGGTGAAGTGGAGATGCCACCTAGTCGTTCACCCTGGGAGGCGGGTGCCCCCCCCCAGAGGGAGTGTGGAGCTGCTGTAATTACTGTCCTTGGAGAACACGAATTATGAATGGTCTCTTCTCTACAGCTTAAGGGGGATGGAGCCACTACTAGAGAAGTTGTTCCATGCTTCAAAAATGGCACTAAAATATGAACACTAAAAATTGGTAAAGAGGAAGAATGGAAAGCTGTTCCTATGTAAAAGAAGCCCTGAGGGGGAGCGAATGAAACTGGTATAGGAACTGACTTGTTGTTGAGCAGGTTGGGATCTACTGGTCAACGCCAGAGCAGAGCATCACAGGCGCTTCAATACTTTCACCTTGGCATTTAGCAACCTAGAATTGTGTGTTAACGCTTGCCAACTTGAGAGTTATGTGACAGCTGCAGTGGAAACCAACGGTAAGAAAGTAACTCAAAACAGCCAGGACCCTAAAAACTGCTGAGATCATCACCAAGGGTGAACTGTTTTTCATACGGTCTGATATTAGTAATGTGCCGTTAGACAAGTTCTCTTTTATAAACTCAAGCAACTAATCATTCAATTTATAAAATTTAATAAACCTTACAGCTTAATGTCATAATTTAGATTTTAAATGTTTAACTATATAAGGACTGAGTCCCTGTCATATACGCCCCTCTTTTGTCTCTTAAACATCTTAAGAGAATTAGGAAGAAATGGGCTACAAATAATTCCGGGTTGCATACTGATTTTCGGAGGGCTGTAAAACTTCTCCACAGAGGAAAAGATTCTCTATCCTCTAGTCCTGCACGTTTACAGGCAGCCTGATGTCTTCCACTCAGTGAAACCAGGGTAGGATTGCCAGATAAAATACATGACACCCACTTAAATGTGCATTTCAGATAAATATTTTTTTCTTAGTATATATACTAAATATAGCATGGGACATAATTACACTAAATTATTTTTTATTTATCTGAAATTCAAATCACGCCGGGCATCCTGAATTTTTTTCTGTCTTCTGCTAAATCTGGACACTCTTGACCCAGGGAAGCTCACAGGGTTACCATGGACATCAGCACGGATGAGGCTAGAATGGGCCCTCCACTCTCAGTCTAGATCTGCACCAACACGGTGGCCGCAAGCCACGTGTGCCTATGGAGCACTCGAACTGTGGCTTGTCCAATACGAAACGTTCTGTAACTGTAAAATTCACGCCAGATTTTGAACGCTTAGTATTGAAAAAGGTAAAAC
Organism: Balaenoptera ricei; assembly: GCF_028023285.1. Lineage (NCBI taxonomy): Eukaryota > Metazoa > Chordata > Mammalia > Artiodactyla > Balaenopteridae > Balaenoptera > Balaenoptera ricei. Next base: position 3,349,991 of record NC_082640.1, on the reverse strand, counting down.
ATCTCATAAATTTCTGTACTATATGTTGAAATATTTTAGATATATTAGATTAAATAAAATGTAATTAAAAGTAATTTTGCCTGTTTCTTTTTACCTGTTTCATGTGGCTACAAAGAAAAAAGAAACCCTTAAAATTACACATGTAGCTTGTATTTGTGGCTTGCATTACATTTTTACTGGACACTGCTGGGCTACATGGCTCCGAGGAGAGGACTGGTCTAGAACTTCCTTGCTGTTCTCTCTCTAAAAAAGTCCATATTGGTAAACATAGGGCTGCCTCTCTCACTTCTGTCCTGCTCTTGGAGTAGGTAGGGCATGTGATCATACCAAGGAAACAAAACTTCTAGCAGGGGCTGTTCCCAGGGATTGGCTGTTATGCGTTAAAAACAAAAACAAAACAAGGCATCCAAATACTAGCGAGAGACAAATCAGAAACTTGGTCTTTGATAAGGTCTTACGTAAGTCAAAAAAAGAAATAAACCCTCGTATGTGCGTGTGTGTATGATTAAGTATGTGCGGGTATGTATAAAAATAAAATCTCCCGGATCCCAGTTCCAGTGGAAGAATCTCTCAGTACTCTCATGTTGGGTTTTCACGCCTATGTATTATCAGAACCACAGAACAATAATTTATCTTATTGTCTAATACAAATTGAGATGATATAGTTATTAATAAGAATTATTGGGAAAAGATCTTATTTATGATGCTCTAGATACTGAAGGCAAGACCCAAAGGTCCCCATTTTTTATATTCATGCTATGTAAATGATGTGATATTAGACCACTGGTTCTAGAACGATGAAATCAATTTTTCTATTTAAAAAGTATGTTACCAAAACTATAGTAAGAGAAAGCTCATTTTAAGAAAGACAGGATGGGGGAGGGGGCCTTTTTAGATTAAAAAAGTTTCAGTTATAAAAAAGCTTTAGCTTAGGTAAGAAATAATAACCTGTTTAGTTATTTTTATACCCCACCTTACATTTTCAGTAGGTTTGACTTTCAATTCAAATTTTTTTCTCAACTGGCCCAAAGAGTTAATACATTTGTCTATTCTGTTCCATGCTGTTATAAAGGTTAAAAATATTCAACATGCTCTCACAAATTAAAAATTCAAAGAAAATTATACAGAGAGATTATTTCCAAATACTTAGTAATCTCCATTTTTCACTAATATAACCTATATCATATCTACTTTGGAGACTGAAATCTTTTAAAGTTGCCTGCGGTTATAATAAGCAAGACTGGTTCCAACTCCTCAACTGTATAACATACAAAAAAACTGGTTCTCAAAGTTTTTTCATAAAAGGTCTCAGAGGTATTTTTACTCATTCTAACAGCAAACACAAGTATACTTTTCCTTCTTAATATCTTTTATTATACAAATATAGGAAAAACAACTGCTTTGAAAAGAAAGTAAAATTGTCATAAACCAAAGATAGGGCTACCAGACAAAAATCAGATTTCTCTCAAGTTTAATAGTTCATAAAAATTTCGCATCTTTTAAAGTTTCCAAAATCACTTTAAGAGTTTTAATAAAAGATGAGTAAAATTGGATATGGACGGACTTAATTCCTTCATCAGCACTTTAAGTCCTCACTGACAATACAAGTGTCCTGGTGATTATAATCTGAAATGTTCCATAGACATTTGGTCTCCTGGTGGTCAATTAGGATCTGACATAAATTTTATGACCACATACCTATTAAAGATTAAGAAGACGTTCGCCTTCATACTCTCTGAAGCTTAACAGAGATTTAAAAAATGGTTTGAGGGACTTTCTCTGAAGTAAAGGTAAGCTTCAAGAAGATCATGAAAAGCAATTCTTCAAAGCTGGTTATATCAATTTAAGCTATTAAGTCACCAGACTGCTTAAATGCTGTCCTCGTGTCAAAATTCTTGAATGCAAATCTTAATACGTCCAAGAAGAGTTTTTGATGAAGGATCAACTGTGGTAGTTATTAAACTGATTTAAATGCAGACTGAAGTGGAAGACAAGTTTTACTATAACTGGAATTTTTTAAAAACAAAACGAAACAAGAGACCCGCGCCTCTCTAGGGCATGTGGGCTTCTCAACAAGGAGAAGCATCTCTTCTTGGTGGGTGTGGGTACCCTGCCCACAGGCGCTGCCTGCGCGCTCTTCTACGAGAGAAGCAACGGTCTCCAAGCCGCCACGGAGCACTCCAAACCCGGTCCTGCGCGGAGCCTGGCCCTGAGCGTGCGCTCGCTGCTCGGAGCTTACCTTTAGAGAACAAGGAGGCTGACAGAAAGTGACCAAGGGCTCACAGCCCACACCTCCAAGAACACTGAAAAAGACCCGCAGCGCTCTCCTGGTGCAGGAGGGACCTCTTTTTAGTCTTCTGGTGATGGAAGTTTAAGATTTTCCTGAAGAGGAGAGAAGAGTCAAATATTACACTGAGACCATGCCATGTGGTTCAGGTTTACGTATCTAGAACACAAATGGTAGGCTCTGAAGAAATAAATTAGATAAAATCATGAGTCTTCCAAAAGCCATATTCTCTTCTTTCACAAAAAGTATCTTCCCTAAAGAATACTGCCTGCTTCAAACATTCCTCTTTAAACTCCAAACCTTAAGTGACTAGTTCAACTTCTACCTTTGCACTGAACTAATAGTTGGAAGCTGAGGAAAATACAGAAAGACTCTGGGTTGCCAAATGATTATAGTTGTAAATGCCATTAAAAAAATTAGGAAAGCTAAACTCACTGAAAAGCAATGAGTTAAAAAGAACAAAGAGAAATTTTGTCCTGCCTCTATCTCTCTTTAATGACATGCATTTCCTGACAATTAACAGAAAAGTAGCCCTCTGAGTTAAATGCCACATAATCATATACGAAGCAATCTACTAAGTGTAAGCTCCTGAGGGAAAGGAATTTTGGGTGTGTTTTCTTTCTTACACAGATTATCTGCAGAGCCTTAAACAGCTCCTGGCACATACTAAGCACTAAAAAAAATCTGATTAAGTAGAAAGAATATTAACCAATTAGTCAATATTCTCAAGGTCAAAACTTACACAGAATGAAACAATTAGAAGCCTACAAATGTTCCAAGGAATTTGAAAACTTGTTACTTAAAAATAATATTAACAATTATCAACCCCTAATCACACATCAAATAACTTGAGAATATAATGTTTTTAAAATGCTATACCTTAAAATATTTATGAGACAATGCTATAAATATATTATTTCAACCCAAATTCCTGAAAAGGAATGGAATACCTTGTTAAGGTCAGGAAATCACACACTGTACCTTCAAAATATATTACTAAATATCAAACTTAAGAATATTAATATAGAGAAAAAGCAACATGCCTTTTTAATACTTTAGTATTAATTATTTTTCATCTTCTGAAGAGTAGGTCTACATAAACCAAGTGATAATACGGTTATCTATATGCATAATTATGCTTAAGTAAATCATTACTGTAATTTTAAAACTGAAATCAGAAGATGCCATTCTATCAGTATGATTTTCATATATAAGTAAATATGTACATTTTCTTCAATCTCAAAAAAGAAAATTTAAACAGGAAGTGCTGAATATTATTCGTTTATTTGCTTTCCTTTAACTTATAGACTATTACTAAGAACAGAGATTGATTTCCTTCAGGTAGTTTTAACGACTCTTTCCAAATTTGATAAATTAGGGAGAAAAAGAAGAAATGCTGAAATCAGTAACAGATAACAACAATCCTATTGATAAAGGAGTAACATGTATATGTTTTTTAAGTCCAAAATGCAAGGCCACTAGAAGAACAAACTACTACGAAATACTTGATTTCATTTGACCACAAATGTAGAAACGGTCCTCAAAACACACTGGACGGTGCACATGGGCATCTCATCTCTGAGCACAGGCAACCATTTAATGTACAGCCAAAACCACAGTCAGAAGACAGGCAGGAAATCTAGGATTGATGCTGACCCCATATCAGTAAGACAATGTTTTAGCTGACAGATTATGCCTTAATTATAGTAGTAAAGAGCTTTTCGTATTTCACAGAGAATTCAATTTAGTATCTCATATCAGGGAATCAGGATTAAATGTGAAAATAAGGAAGAAATTTTAGAACAAAACTTCAGAAGCTCACTTAATTTAGAACAATTTTCCTATTTAGGCACCTTGAGAAACCTCTGAAACTAACTTTGGAGGAAAGGGGTGAAAACAGTTACAAAGAACTAAGTGTAATATGTCAAAAAGAGCTTAAAAGGGGTAGAGGAAAAAACAAAGTTGGAAATTTTGCTGAAAGAAAAAGATTCCGCTACCTGGTTGAATCCCCAGGCCCAGGAGGGTGAAAAGAGGAAACGAGTTCCCCAGACAGAGGGACTGACTAAGAACTCCTTTAAAATCCTGGTTCCCATTAGTGGGTAATGGAGCCTTTGCCTCATTTCCACTGGCAGGAGGGATGAAGTCTAAGTTGACCACATTCAGAGATTCAGTGTTCAATTCTGATTTCACTTGCAAGTATAGATCATGAAGCTAGAGTAACAAGTGACTTAAGTTTCTTACACAATTGCCCTAAGCAATCTGCCTTCTCCTTTTCATCCTGACCAGCGTTTTACATAGCGGAGGACGGTTTTTGGACCCATGCTCACGGCCTACTGCTCGTAGCTATTACTCAGCTCAGACCACATGGGGCTTTCCAGGCGGCTCCCTCCAGGGAGACGAAACAGGTGATGTGCTCGGATGACACGGAAGCACGACGCTGCTGTAAAAGGTGCTAAGCTAGTGCTGAGACCGCGAGGACGAGGACGGAGTCCGCCGTGGGCAGCGTGGCCATCGCTCGTCCACTGCCCGCACTCCACGGAGTTCTGATCTGGGTTAAAGAGCAGTGTCTTCTGATACTACCCCTTATGCTTTTTTACTGGCTCAAATTTCCACTTCTCACTCATTCGTGCCCTTCGAAATCGACTGATCAGTTATCAAGGGCTGGTTCCAGTATATCCCTCCCCTCAGTTCCCTCTGCAGCACTTACAACAGAACGTTCTGCAGTGGCCGCTGTCCAAACGGAAGCATTAGCCACGTGTGGCTACCTGAAATGTACCAGTGTGACCGAGCGACTGAATTGCTTATTTTACTTAATTTAAATTAATTTGTATTTAAACTGCCACATCGGGCTGGTGGCTACCATACTGAACAGCACGGCACAGTGCGGAGCGCTGCATTATTTTCACGTATCTTTTAATTAGCATTTTAAAAAATCACCCATTTCCTTCAAACCCAGCACAAATATTTTAACTGTGGATATCACTTTCCATATGTACATATAGGTTTATACACACTTGTAATCATGGCATATAAACTTACTAGTTCATTTCCACTTACACCTAACATTTCTCCACATTCCTAGAACTGCAATGCCCAGTAATGTGGCCACTAGCCCCACATGAGTATTTAAATTTAAATGCTGTTAAATAAAATTAAAAATTCAGTTCCTCAGGTGCCCCAGCTACACTTCAAGTGCTCAGTAGCCATGTGTAGCTAACGGCTATGATATTAGTGCAAATGACAGGATGTTTTCATCTACACAAAAAGTTCTACTGGACAGTCATTCTGGAGTCTTCAAAACTAACCATTTAAAGACAACATACTATTTACACTGGTGTTCTATAATTAGTCTCTAAATTGGGTACCTTTCTCTATATATAATTAGCACAATATATATTTCCTAAATTCCTACTAGTGAAATATCTAAACATGACTGTGACTCTGAGCATATATGCCTGTATCACTTCCCAGAAGAGTCTGGTATCACCGCTTATCTTGCCAAGATTAGATTTCTTTTAAGGAAATTTAGCCCCTTTAATAGAATGAAAAACCTGTATCTCTAAGTCATAATTGGCTCAAATTTATTGCTCAACTTATCAAAGTTTTTTGATAAGTGCATGCATAAATACTCCCCCTCATATGTCTTTATTACTCATATTTATTTATTTTCATATTCTTAATCTGTCATACTTTTTCTCATACGTTAGAATCCTGAAGTCTAAATGTGCATATTCTGCAATAATATAAAACTGCCACAGCTATTATCACTTCCTTTGTAACTTCTGATTTAGATATTTCCACAATCTTCAGTGACCCTTTGAATTACAATATTTTAGTCTGACAAACATTTTTAATATTCAGGTGTATCTTTACCTTGCTGAGTTCTACTAATGCTTCAAATATGAGATGTAAAAGCATTTTCTATGCTACTTTTTAAAAAATTCCTATGGTGGTATGAAATATGGATGAAAGCCTTTTTTGGTCTTATCACTTCTGCAGTTGTACCACTATCTAATAACATTGAATGAATATCGTTTAAGTGGCCTCTCCTATACGGAAGAATATTAAGCTGTTGCAAGCAGATGGGACTAATTTTGGACTCCTCATAACACACCAGTAATCCATGTTTTACAAGACAGGAAAGAAGTTTACTTTTCGGAATTCCTCTGAAGAAAGCAATTGTATTAACTTAGTAAAGTGTGTGAACAGAAGTGGGGTGAGGGTGTGGATGGTGATGCTGGTTATAGCACCTACTCAGCTTCTAAACCGACAAAATGCTAAATTTTTAAAAACTAGTAGAAGGGGCTGATTTCATATCTGTATTGACACTGGCGAAAACCAGGGTGGCCACAGAAGCAAGAAACATGCGGTCGTTAAGTGAGGGACAGGGTCTGCATAAGTCACAGGATGATGGGTATCCCTCTGAACTCTCACTGACCAGGAAGTCAGGGGTTCAAGGAAACTTTCTGTCTACATCTCCAAGGAGCAGAGAAGTCTCCTCTACTATCTGGGTTACCCACCTATTCCCGCATCATTACCACTGTTGCTGCTTTAGAAAAGTTTCTGGTATGTAGTAGGGTGAGACTTCCCCTCAGTGTAGAATCACTATAAAATAAATAACTAGAAATTCTGAAAGTTAGAAGTGAACTTAGAAATCTATAAACTGCGTATAGTCAAATAATTTGCCAATATTCTCAAGATTCAGAAACAGTTTCTCTTCATTTATTTGAATCTTAAAATGTTCTCAAATGTTTTAATAATTTCTTTCTAAAGGCCTAACATCTTTCTCAAACTTATCGTTAAGTATTATACTTTGTTACAATTCTGAGTGGGGTCTTTCTCCTTTATGTTTTCAGCTGGTATAAAGATATAGTATAACCAGAACTTTATTTTTATTGTTTCTAAAAATGGCTCTAAAGCTGACTGCCATAGATTTTCTTAATCAATGATGTCATCTAAAAATGAAATATTTGTTTTATTTTTTATTTTGTTCATTAACAGTATTAAATAAAAATGGAGTTAGTGGTGGTTGTTGAATAAACTAATAATAAAAATGGTAATTGTTTTGCTCCTGAATTTAAGTTTATTAATCTAGCAATATTAAATCATCCCCTATATGCTACCCACCTATATGCTACTACTCTGCTCCGTGATACTGTTCAGCTTGCTGACTTAATGAAGCATCTTATTCCTTGAAGTTCAACTCGTCACTCATTACTCAGTGGAAAGCAATATATTTAACCAAGTACAACTTGGTAGAACAGGTTCCCAACTCCTAAATGATCAACACTGTACACGCTGACTATGTAAAGTTGTCCTAATACTGACAACGTTCATGACAATCAAATAAGAAATGTCTTTATTCTATAAAAATCCTATAACTACATGGGCACTTCAGTGTTGTGTGCTCTTCGCACCTAAAGTTACTCTTGGATAGTAAACTAGGTATTTAAGAGATGGTATTGAAAGTACCAGGTTTCTTTCTAGGATGAAATACTTCAGGGAAATCAAAAAGCCACAGTTTATAAGAGAAATTTCTTCTTTATAGAAATTTCAGTAATAAATAATATTATTTATTACTTTCAGTAATAAATGTAGATGGGGTAGCAGATTAAAATATTCGTATTCTTGCAAACCCTGATGATAGAACTGATTCAGAAACAATCAGCAGTGGATGAAACCACAAGAGGGAAAGGGGGAAAGTCTCCCTGGAGAGACCGGACAGTCAGCACTGACCGATTCTAGCATCGCAAAGAGTGTGACAAGCAGACATCACACGCTACAGGACGTGATCCAGCGTGAAGGCACAGCCTCACGTTCGAAGTATTCCTGTCCACCCCACCGCAACCCCAAAATCAAAGCGGAGCCTGGATCTAGCTAGGTCTTTTGCGCTAACTTCTAATTTGCGGGAAATTTAGAGGTCAGTGGAATAAATAACTGGGAAGCCACCAAAAAAATCCAGAATGGGGGCTATTCTATGGGACAGCTTACTCAGCTTCTCTGATAAGTCATGAACTGGAAGGAAAGAAAGACGAAGAGAAGAAGGGAAGGAGAGAGGTAAGTAGGCAGTGGGGAAGAAGAGACATTTCAAATTACGCAGCAGTCCAAACAACCAAACACTACATGGATTTTGTTTGGATTCTGAACAAACCACCCAAATGTGACATGACAATTCTGAATCAAAAGCAGGGGGGACTGAATAGGGAGATAGTATCAGGTGATAAATAAGTTTTGTTGATTTTGTTTGATGTGATAGAGGTGTTATGGTTATATTTAAAAAGTCTTTCTTTCCCTACAGTAGAGCACAGGGAACTATATTCAATATCCTGTGATAAACCATAATGGAAGAGAATATGAGAAAGAATGTGTATATATACATATATATGTAACTGAAGCACTTTGCTGTACAGTAGAAATGAACACAACATTGTAAATCAACTATACTTCACTAAAATACATCTTTTAAAGTCTTTTTTGAAAAAGAGATGACTACTGAAGAAGGCAGGAATAAAAAGACTTGAGGTCTGGGATCTGCTTTAAAATAGTTGAGAAAACAGGAAGTAGATGAAGCAACTGCGGCAAAAATTTGCTAATTGTTAAATCTGGGCCACAGATAGAGGGAGTTTATTACACCAGTCTCTCTTGCTTTACATGTTTGAAATTTTTCATAATTAAAACAATTCAGGCCCCCAGAACATCATCTATTAAGCCAAACACGGTATGAGTAAAAATAGAACTATTATCTACTACCCTGCCAGACATCAAACCTTCTCACCCTGTACAAAGCAAGGGCGCAAAAGATATGACAGACTGCCCTGTGGTTGGCATGGATGTGCCCACATTGTAAAAGATTCATTTTAAAATTAAATTTGACTTGCATATATTTTACTGTGTGTATGTGTATTTGTAGAGGAAAAAACTGTAAATTCTAGTCCAACAATACTTTAGGAAACAAAATATCGAAACAAAATAATTTGTACCCTCAAAACAGTAATTTGTACCCTATGGTTTGTAGGGTACACTGAACCAATCAATGCAAAGTAAATTATTTTGGTATCTTACCTCCTTCATATCTCAATAAACTCCTGCTGCCTTCTGATTTTAATGGTACATATTACTTAGGTCTGTATTTTCAAAAACTATCCCCTGATTCAAATGCCCCCCATCCCCCGCTTTAACCAACTGATATTCTCTTCTCTGAATGAGGCTGATTGGTCTCACCTAAGTGACAGGAGGTTGTGTGTTACAGCCTCACTGTGCTAAGTATAAAATAGCATAATATTTTACACACAGCAGGTACTCAGGTATTCAAGTGAAAGATATAAGTTTAACACCCACACAGACATCTGGATTTATATGTTCCTCTTAAACATTTAAATGACTCTCTAAGGGTAAAGTATGTGGCAGAGATCCCCTGAAACCTGCCCCTCATATGTTCCACCATGTCACCTCCACCACAGAACCTCAGTCATCATTTATCTGTCCCCACATAAAATGTGTTCTACAGCGTAAGAGAGAATTATCTACTTATCTTGTTTTCACAGCAATTAGAGACTTTTTTTTTTTAAGTTTTTGGCTGCACTTTTACTATTAATGATTGCTTAGTGATGGATAAAACTTTTTTCCACTTGATACCACAGTAAGCAAATCCTCCAAAAAAAAGTTTTCTTTGTTAATTTTATATTCTTATAAACTTCAGTCTTCTTTCATATGATTGCGTGTCAATATTGCCTCCAGATAACTTGTAAATTTAAGTATTATCCTTGTCCAAAAAATGTTTGCATTTAATGCCCTTGTAAGATTTTAACATTTTAAATGTAGTAGCTGACAATATAGGCATTCTTAAATCTTCTATTAAAGTCTATAAAAGGCAGCTATTTTAACTCTTTGATGTTTTTAATATGAAGAATTATTCTAATTATGACTACAGTAGCATCTAGTAGTTCACTAGGCGTACCAACCAACTTCCTATGTTCACTTGGCTCGGAACCCATAGGGGCCCAGACGCCTGCCACACTAAAGCAGAGCTGGGCGATACAGGGGCCTTCAGTTAGCAGCTCCTAGCCACTCCACTCTCCTTTAGTAGGAGTAGGTGGTCTTTTATAGGATTCAGTGAGATCATCTGGTAAAGCAAGTAAGTGCATATATATATAAAGCATATATAGATCATGCTTGCTTATGTCTTTTCCCTTAAAATGCTATAGTCTACTTGAATTAGTAAATTACTCTGAAAACTCATGACACCATTTACACAACTATAAATGCCCTATATTGTTGCAAAGGGCAGAGTCAGTAAGAACTGCTGTAACTATTTAAAACTGGTTTATAAAAAGTGCAGATGTGTAAAAAAAAATAATTTGGTACCTGTTTGAAACGTTTACTAGAAAAAAGTTTTAATCACGTAACAAGGAAATGAGTTTGAAATTAGGCAGACTACAGGAATTTTACATTTCCCTTGTGAAGTTATGGAACAGTACATAATTTATATGGGAATATCTAAGAGGCCCTGAAATAGTATATGTAAAAATCAAAAATGTATTTTTACTTGAAGGCATCATGTAAAATACTTTGTAGAACAGAATTCTATACTCAGTATATTTAAACATTAAAAAACTTAATGAATTCTTAGCTTTTCATTTCAATTTGGAGCAATAATATGGACTGGATATATACCTATTGTGTGTGTATATATATGCACAGACACGTGCACGTGTGCACACACACACAAATATATAACACATACGTATAAAATGAGGAGACTGAGAGCTAAGACAGCCGCATAATTTTAATAAGTTCATACATCTGAGATCCCTCTATTTATTAGTGGCAGAGCAGGACCTAGGTCTCAAATTTTCTGCTTGATGTCTAAGTTCTTTCCATGGTTTTAGTCTTCCTAAGGCCTACGCACAGTGACAGCATAGTTCTTTTGGCTACCGTGACACTACTATTAGCAAATGCTAGGTAGCTTAGTAAGTTTTCAATAACTTACTAAGTTGATTAATTCTATTCTGCTCTTTTCTATTACTTGTTGATTAATTCTATTTAACTAATTGTGGTCACTGGAAACGATACTTGTAGTAGTGAAATAATTTTCTCTCATTGAGATCTTACAATGGAAGAAATATTTCTGTATTGTAAACAAAAATAAAGACACTAGGTTATGAAATTCCTATTTTAGATTTAATTCAAATACTTCATCTGAAAATGATTCATTGAAGTACTTGCACTTATTATAATAATTAAATTGAATTAATCCACAAATACAAAAATTTTCTTTGCACTCTTTTTATCTCCATTTTGCAGATGAGGAAACTGAAGCACAGAGGAGCTATACAACTCCCCTAAGGCTGCAAAGCTTGTAAGTATCTCAATTAATACTCAAGCCCAACCAGTCTGACTCTAGAGCCCAATCTCTTATCCACCGCAGCTTGGAAATTTTTAATGTAAAACTGCTTCGTATAATTGTATTAAATGATCTGTGTAATGTACAATATACAGGATAGGCTTTATGAGTTTGCTCTGCTCATATTCACATTTCTTGGTACCTTTGAAACTTGAAGATTTTTCCACAGTAGATTCTTGCTTTAAATAAGCTGTACAAAAGCCAAGACTATGTATCAGTCCCCACTAATTTCTGAGATCCATCCTCAAAGAGTTTCTGTCCAATTTTATGTCAAAATGAATAACCTCATTTCATGAGGAAAGTAAACCGACTGAATGATGAGCAAACATGATCAATTCTCAAGGTATCCTTAAGAACGGACTGCTTTGTTTTTTTAATGTCACAACTTGAAAGGGAGGTTGGCATCCTTCTTTTGAGTATATCTAGGAAAAACTTAATTTAGAAGTCATTGCAGAGACTGAATTCAACGTAATAATCTGGAGGAAAAAATTAACAACACACAATTTGGATTTTTGCCACTTGAAAAATACTTACATTTATTTAGTATTTTAAATAGCTTACATATTTTAGTAGTAAGTTAGGGAAAGATCATTTCTATTATAAAAGTAAGCTTTTTTGATGTTAGGTTCATACTAAATTGTATGCTCTGATTCAATCTGTTTATGCTATCAGCTGAATAAAGAAAAGCTAGTCTTCCATGAGAGTTTTTTTAAAATGTTGACAGAGCGAACACAGAAAACAACTAACTTCATCAATTTTCAAACATCACTTCCCTTAGACAAGATTCTCTGTGTCCTACAGAAAAAGCGTAAACATTTAGGCATCCGAATGGTCTATCATACGTATTTTCAAAAAAGTAATAAATATGTTTTAGAATAAATTATAAAAGAAACATAAATTTTACATTCTTTTCTTTCAGAAAGGAATAAAAGTTGATTAAGGAAATCATGCTATCATTAAAAAATGTCTGCATGTAACAACTCAATGATATAAAGTGAGTGATGGATAAACCCCTGTGCTGGCCTGACACCAGAATGGAAGAGGTGCTAAGGAGGGGACAGTGGTTATTTTATGATTGTCATCCTTTAATAAACTTAAGTTCGGCTGAAGAAATCAGGGTCTTCATTCACTGCATGCAATCCTACAATGTTATAGGATCCTATAAGAATTCTCCCCAGAAAATGAAATTCTCACATAAAAACACTACTTTGACAAGACTTTGTTGTAAATTCCTAAGAAATCTAAGAAAATAGAATAGTAGCATAAAAAAATTTCTCTCTCCATGGTTGGAATTTAGTCTTCCTGCGTGTTTCGATTAGAAGATATTCATTTAATAAATGATAAATTTTAAAAGTTCAGAAGACAAGTCATCGGTTCATCTTAATAAATAAATGTGAGCTCCCTGCTTTATTCACGTGCCAGCCATACTGCTTCTACTCTCACAGCTACTTACACCTTTCCAGAGTGTTGGTTCCAGTTGCAATTTTACATTAATCTGTGTAATTTTATCTAGAGTGTAATCACCGTCTACACTGCAAGTTCAAGAGCAGTTAGGAAGCACCTCTGTTTTGAATCGCACCATTTTCTTCTCGGCACCTGGCTGAATGGCTGGCATGGAGCAGAGAGTCTATATGAACCTGAATTACTAGGTAGGCGGATTAAAGGACAGATGCTGCCATCCAGAGTACTTAGTTCACTGTCAGCGTGTGAATGTTTACATGACGAGAGCTGCTGTGCAGAGGTGCTTGTCACACGTGCTATTCCTGACATGCCTGTTATTAAGCTCTAGAAAACAGTTAAGAATATGGTCACATTCAACTAACATCATTTTGACACCTCTAACTGCAAAAAAAAAAAAATTATTCAAACTACGTCAATCTCAAAAATTATAAGTTTGACAACAGAATCACAATCTATTATTAATATCTGGCCTTCATCACCATTATCCAGTTATCACACAGCTACTATGTCCACAGACATTAGAGTAAGCTCGGATAAACAGTGCTTTTAGATTTCAACCTTTATAAGATACTAATTCCACTCTTGTCCAAAGTTCATATAACTAATCATGGATCTGATAAGACACAGACGTCCAAATAAAGGGATATACAGGAACCAAACATAAGGAGGATAAAAATATTAAGTTTAAGGTCACCTGAAAGATATAAAAATATAGCTAAATTTGAACTTTTTTCTCAGTGCAAATGTGTGTATGGCAAGACAGAGATGCCTGATTTTATCAGTACAATTTGATACTGTGCTATATTGTGAATAGCTACTCTATTTTGGCTACACAAACATCTTATCTTAAGAATTTAATATTTTCCACAGAGGTATAGTGATAGTGATACATTTTAAAGGCCTAATGTTAAACTAAGTCTATTTTATTATTAGATATTATACATTCTTTCTTCTTCCCTCTCTATCACTTTATAATGGAAGTAAAAAACGAAACAGGAATCAACAGACTACTTTTTTGCAAAATTTATGACATTTACTGTAAATGAGAAACAGCTATGAAACTAACAGATAAATTCAGTTTGGTGAAAACTTTACTGAAGCAACACTGAAAATATGCTATTTTTAAAAGACGATTAACTACAGTCAAACCACAAAAAACTGAACCTGTTAAACTGATTTTCACACTTAATACTGTTTTCTTATCAACATTAGGCATATAAAATCTTTCATAAAATGACTCCTTGCACTTATTTCACTATAAGTGCATCCATAAGCAACAGACATACAAATTCAAACACTTGGCATTAATTATGTCCTAGATTTTAAAAGCTCTAGAATTTTAATTCAAATACAACGGGTCGGTAAGCTTTACACACACGCACTCAAGCGCACACACGCTAAGTTAACGGGAAACTCTTACCATGGGTTTTCTCTCGGTAGCTAGTCCCTCCACAGCTTTCTTGATAGGCCTTCCGCTGTCGAGGAGACAGTAGCGAAATCACAGCATGCCTTTTGGATGCTCCTGTCTTCAGATGGGAGTTTTCGGCCAATTGCCAGGTGAGAATTTAAACTGAAACTAAATTACCCAAACTTTATTAAGTTGTTTCCACACCCACCAACTGACAATGAACAAAGACTCTAAGCTGGAAAATTAAGTGAGCTGAGTTTGATTCACCTCCTTCCAAGCAGTCTTAACATGTTTAAGAAGTAATGCTAGGGCAAAGAAAAAAATTATCTTCAGAGAGCAGTTTTAAGTAAACTTCATTTGCTTCCAAAAAAGTTCCCTCAATTATTCTGTAACCCAAGTTAACACACGATAAGGATGGTATTTATTCAATGATGTATCTATAAACTATAGAGTCACAAACTTAAATTCTGTCAAACAGTGACTCTACCTGAAAACTATCTGTAATGTTGGGAAACACTCTGACAGTATCACCTATAGTTATAAAGCATTTATTAAATCATCAACTACTTGCAGTCCACATGATGAGAAGTTAAAGGTTACACGCCCTGCCTGCAAGCATCGTCCTCTGTACTGAGAAGAAAAAATGTCTGGCTACCACTTCCAACTACAGTGCACAAACAACTCGGCCCCTTTTCTGCACCAGCTTAGGCTCCTTTTTTCTTAGTTATTATAGCTAATCTTTGCAGTGCCTGTCAGTTACATATGATCTTCAACCAGTAGGCTTTCTGATTAGGTTTTACAGTCTCTGTTTTGATACTTCTCAAGTATTCGGCATATTACATTGCTCCCAGATGTTGTTGAGGTATACCCCAGAGTCCCAACAGCATTTCTGCCCAGCTAGAAGCTGGCCCATTGCAATAATTATTTTTTCCTGACTATTTACAGCTTCAGCAAATACACAACAGAGTAAAGCTAAAATGAGGACAGGAAAGAAAAGGAAAACACGGTTCTATTTTCCTAAAGTATTATGTTGACTACTGATTAAAAATTGTTTCTGAATGTCAACTGTAACAGGCCCGAAACTCAGTGCACGTAACTAGACAGTCATGCAGGACTCAGATCGTTAACGCTGACCATGACACGTCCCCCATCCGCATTCCAAACCCGTCCTCCTCTCACACGCACATAAGGACATGTGCACACGCACATCTATCCCTCCTACACCCTGACAGACTCTCCCCATCAGTAACCTGATACCGAGGTATTACATACAAGAGAATATAAGGTGAATAATCAATTTACGGTTAAACAAGGAGAAACTGACTTCAGAACACAAAGCCTAGAGCTTAACGAAACAGCACCGACCCCAAACAGTCTGATATCCTAGAAACAGGCTTACTTCATTCTATCCGATAATTTTAATTCCAAATCCTCAGGAGCAATAACACTTATGAACTATTCAGAGACTAACAGAGTCCTTTCCTGGGTACTACGAGATACACAGGAAAGGCTAAACTCCTTTCTCAAGGAGCTTTATATACACAGCTGAACATGGGGGTTAGGGAGGAGAAAACAGCTCATGAAGACATGTGAATGGCTAGACTTGCAGGAAGGAAACAAGCACACAGTGGCAGCTTACATTGTTTGAAGAGACTTGTCACATGGGGGGCTGATCTGAGAAGACTTTGTATCAAGAAGCATTTTTAAAAACAGAAAATATACAAACACTTTATCCTTATTTAGCCTGATGAAGCCCACAAGGCAAAATTTAATTAAATATAGACTACGACTATGGAAGTATTCATGTCCTCACTCTGGAAAAAGATCAAGGATAAATTCCTTAGCCAAATGAGATTACAGAGCACGAAAATACTTTAAAAATCATGGGTTCAGGATAAGAGAAGCAATTCTAAATTTGTTCGTGTCACTCATCCTAATGATTCCGATCATCATGGCAGTAATTTAATTTTCAGTACAAGAGACATAATTCTGAAAAGTTACGATCAGAGTAACAAAATCATGAACCAAAAAGCAGAGGATGCGACTCTCTTGGTGTGAATAACATTATCGATAACACACCTACACAACAAAGCTAGTTTCACATTCTAGCAATGACGACTTGCCAGTGTGTTTATGTGCTTGCATATCATCTTAAATATATTCAACTAGTCCACTTATAACAGTTTCAACATGTGACACCATCCTTCATTTTAACGAAGAAACAGGTCCAGCAATAAGAGGACATTATTTGCCCAAAGTCACACAGCTAGTCTGCAGCAAAATCAAGACCCCTTAAGAACAAATGTTTCTTTTATTATAATCAAGGAAAGAAACAGTTACGCCTCAGAAGGAAATACAATTTTATTAGTAAGATTTAAACCTTTTAACCTCAATACTAAATCTCAAACATACACATCATTAGCCCCAGAAAAATGCAAAGAATCAATTCATAAAATTAGGGGAAGAACAGTGGATGATTAATTTAAACCTGATACTCCCTCTTTATAAGCTTTAAGGCAGGCAATTAGTCTTACACCCAACTCTTACAGACTCAGAACATGAGTCTAAGGAATACATAAAATTTTATCGGAAGTTTCTATACAAAAGACAATTTGGTAGATTTTTTCCCTGGCATCACATCTATTTTTATTTTACCTCCTGGCACCCTATTTATCCAGTTTTTCTTAGGATTGTCTAGCAATTTAAGCACACCACATGGATAGCATTAGCATTTAAAAGTCTTATCTTGACTGCTTGATATAACTCATCCCAACTATATATAAACCGGCAGTAAGAGAAGTTCAGAAAATGTGTAAATGGGAAATATAGAAAGAAACAGTCAAAAACTGCTTAGATTTAGTTGTAAGGATAAAAGTTGGCCACTAACTCAATTCAGCTTTGTAAAACACAACACACTTTTTTTCAGTACAATTGGTATCCAAAGTCATAGGGTTCATTAGGCAATACCTAAAATCAATCACCAAAACTCTTAGAACAGGTAACGACACCACCAAATTAGTTCCACCCACCACCATGACACACTTCCCCTGACCAGAGTCTGGGAGACAGCCAAAGAGCATGAAATACTCTTACCATTTATTATTAAAAATGGAATAAAATATTCTAGAATATAAAATCCAGATCTATCTTATGCTATTG
Organism: Balaenoptera ricei; assembly: GCF_028023285.1. Lineage (NCBI taxonomy): Eukaryota > Metazoa > Chordata > Mammalia > Artiodactyla > Balaenopteridae > Balaenoptera > Balaenoptera ricei. The sequence continues at coordinate 3,332,273 of NC_082640.1, read as the reverse complement.
AAGCAAAAAATATGTGCTTAAGGAGTTTTACTTATATTCCATTTGGTCACAAAGTAACATCTCAATATATTATATGTATCAATATATATGTGTGTGTATATGTATGTCTATATTTATAGTAAAGAGCAGTTGAGTTGTGTCACAACTAAGACCCAACGCAGCCAAAAAAAAAAAAATTCTTGCAAGTTTATTAGAATGTGTAATTTTTTTAAGTTTTCCTCAATGTGCTAAGTTTGTGTGTGTGTGTGTGTGTGCGTGCGTGTGTGTCTACTTTTTCACCAAGAATTGTGACTGGCCTCCTTAAAGCAATATAGGGTTATCTATGTTTAGGTCTAGCTGTTGAAGTATTCTATATAGGATTAGCATATCGATATGCCAATACATGTAAGAAGAAACAGCTTCTTTATATCATTCACATTATTCACAGCAATCCTTGAGAGAATAGGATTTTTTAAATCAACCAAAGAAATATGCCTCATCTTTTTCATAAATTTACCATGTTTATAAGAAAGCCATCTGGGGGGCAAGTTATTTGATTTATCTCCACCTGAGTTTCTCCATCTGAAAAATGAAGCTAACAGCAGCATCTCAGCTCGCAGGCTTGCTGTGAACATGAGGTAAGTTAACAGCTGTCCACTGGCTGGAGGAGCGCGCCAGGCGCACATCAGCTTTCAAAGCTGTCGCAGCCATGGTCACCACCACGACCACCACCATCACCACCTCTGGAAGCACCTCCAAGGAGTCTTAGTAAGAATGAAGACTAGGCCACACCCCCAGAGATTCTAATTCAGTATCACACCAAAGTTTGAAAATACTGTATTAAAGAGAAAGCAAATAAATATGCAAAACACTGCTTGTACTGATATGACATTATGAATACAGTATCAAGAAGCAAAATACTTTAAAACAGAAAAGGCTACAGCTTTAAAAGTCCAATAATAGTTTTACTTCCTTCTCTAAAACACACACAACCTATCCCCAAAGCCAAGAGTTATTTTCTAATGAGCCAACTGCTCTACAGGGTAGACAGGAATGCAGAAGTAAGTAAGGGGTCCTGGGTTCAACAAACAGTTAAAGAAGCTTAAATACTTCATTCCTTCTTGGGTACAAAGTAGCAAGCAATTTTACAAAAACTTCCTGTGAGTAAGGCAGTTATCAGACATTTGCATGCTCACTTGAGGTGGTATTCTCTGCTAGGTATTAAGGGGGATAGAAGCATGAGATAGGAAACGTTATTGGAATCTCAGCAGGAAAATCACCTCTCATCACAGAAGTCCTGCTCCAGCTCATGAGTAGTATGTGCTCGGAGCTCAGAGAAGGGATTTTAATTAGGGTTGATGGGGAAGGCTTCACAGAAAAGATCTTTGCTAGACCTTATAACAAACAAGATTTTTATAGGTAGAGATAAACTCCATTTCACGTCGAAGAAGTGTGAGCAGGAAGCAGAAACTTGGAAAACTACCGCTAACCCAGGCGAGCACACATACCGCGAAGCACCTACACTGCATCCCGCAAAGACTGATCATCTATCTCACTTTCTCTGCTCAGAAACCCAGTCAGTCCTTCAGAAAGCTTGTTTTGGCAATGGTGTGCATAACGGGGTATGTTATGACAGTCCAACCCTGGTTTTGAAAAGGGACAGAGACGGGAATCGAAAGGATTATTTTAATCCATCAATCGACGGTGAGGAACAAAACAGGTACCAAAGATGATGTAAGTTTTAAGTCGGGTTTTTCCAGCAACTCTCTATTCCGCCCTGTCAGCTCAGGATGAAGGAAATGGTAGGCAGCAGAAGCCGTCTAAAGTGGACTTGGGGTGGTCTGAGCGTCAGGCGGTGAGGACTACCCCGCGGCAGCAAAGGCAGAGAGCAGCTCCAGCAAAGACCTGGACGTCTGCTCCAGTATGCCGGAGCCAGACGCTCACAGCTGCTTTTTCTTGACGACACTTCAAAAGGCCTTAAGGGTGTGACTGACGAAGAAAGAAAAGGCACAACAGTTTAAGACACGGAATGCCCAAAAATGTCGATCATCTGGTCTAAAGATTATGTTCCCTATATTTAGTAGGGCATACAAATGCATTTTAATACAGTTTATGACATATTCACAAATTCAGCCTGCCCAAGAAAAAAGGATCAACAATAAAACTCTGCTTTATTCAGTACAAATAAACGTATCAAGTACTCGTGAACAAACCTCAATAATAAACAAAGCTCATTTATTTCATTGGAAGTGAGAATTTTTGCTTTGTTAGACTGGACTCACCTTTAAATTTCATATCATTATTCCTGAACATGAGAAAAATGTAACTCATATTTGATTCTCATTTTTAAACCCTGCCTCACCCCACCCTCCGCCCCCTGGCCTTTTTTGGAAAGTTGTTCATAGGCAAGGTTCGTAGACATCCATGATATCACATGTTTGGATCTTCTCAGTCAAGCAGGTCACATCACTGAGACGGCTCCTTAAAAGCAAAGGCCGTGCTTTTTTGGGTTTTGTCTATCAAAACTCAATGGCACTAGGGGACTTCCCTGGTGGCACAGTGGTTAAGAATCTGCCTGCCAATGCAGGGGGACACGGGTTCGAGCCCTGGCAATTAGGAAACTAACAAGTGCCCAGCTCTATTTAAATACTTTTAGAAAATTATAAAATTATTTTTACCTAGCCCTGGCTTTTAAAGAAAAGTGCTATATATATTTTTCTATATTTTCTTAATTGCCTACTATGACTGTGTATTACATGTGTTACTGACAGGAGAGGATTTAAAACATAGGAATGTACCAAACAATCTGACATTTTCCTGATCATTAATATAAAAGTTAAATAATGCTTTCAATACAGTAATGCTTTCAAGGGTCCATGACCTACTCAGACTGCTCTTTTCTTATACTCTGAGTTTTCTCTGACATCAACTGTGTCTTGTTTCTGCTGTACTTTGCTGGGAACTGGTTAAGCGAGAACCACTAAAAACAAAAACAAAAACAAAAACAAAAAAAGAGAGAGAGAGAGAACCACCAGACGCCCATCTGTACAGCTCACGGGCTCCCTGCTCCCCACACACTCCCATCCCGCTCTTGATTTCCCGGTTAAGCACATTTAGACAGCTGAAGCTACAAGAAGCGTGCGCTGAAGCACAGACAAATTATTCTGGTGACAGTGAATCTCTTTTTGAACTTAAACTAAAAATCACACCTAGATAGTTTTGTACTTTTTATAAAAAAAAAAAAAATTCCTCATTTCCTCTTTCCTTTTCTTCTTTCTTTCCTTCCTTCTCTTGGCATTTACTTTACCGAGAAATAATTCTGATCTTTTACCTTTGCATTGTGACTGCAGACCTCTATAAAGCAGAGGCTGTAAAATGGAGACCTGAGGGCCAAATATATTCTACCGTCACATTTTCCTCTGTAGTGATGGTTTTAAAAAACATTTCAGGGCTTCCCTGGTGGCGCAGTGGTTAAGGATCTGCCTGCCAATGCAGGGGACACGGGTTCGAGCCCTGGTCCGGGAAGGTCCCACATGCCACGGAGCAACTAAGCCCGTGTGCCACAACTACTGAGCCTGCGCTCTAGAGCCCGCGAACCACAACTACTGAAGCCCGCGCGCCTAGAGCCCGTGCTCCGCAACAAGAGAAGCCACTGCAGTGAGAAGACCGCACACCGCAATGAAGACCCAACGCAGCCAAAAATAAAGTAAATAAAATAAATAAAAATAAAAAAATTTGAATTAGTTACCTACTAATTTACATAGAAATCTGTATTTCAGGATACTTTTGAAAATTTGAAAAATGTGGGAACACTCAGCCTGAACAGTCGCATGGCCACAATCAGGTGGAACAGAGTACTAGCCACTCCCCCACCCACTTAGAGGAGCATAAACTCCCGAGAACCCCAGGCTCCAGATCATTTCCCTAAATGCTCTAATTCTTCCTGTCAAAGCTCTTACAGGTATTTGTCTATACAACCCCGATACAACAGACTGACAGAAGCCCTAAGTACACAAAAAAATACTGCTGGCTAAGAAAATAGAGCAGTTCATAAGGCATTCAGACAAGTACGCTTTTAAAACTTTTCCCTTCTGAATCTTCTAGCTTAACTAGGAGCCTATTTCTAGAACCAATGAGCCAACCATAAATTCTGATCATTACAAAGGAAAAAGTGTTTCTTAATAAAATGCTATTTGAAACAAAATGGTTTAAATCTAAGTTTCAAGCAACCAATCAGGAATAATAAAATCCTAAATATTCAGTCACCTTTCAAACCTGATGTTGGATTAACAAGTGGTGTGAACCAAGTGACATGCACTCTGTGGGTCCACATCGTGTACGTACGGAACTGCTTACATGCTTCACCATGTAAATACGATGTAAAAGTCTCTTTTAAACGAAGTTCTCCCTAGACGACTTAACGGAATCTAACAAACAATAACAGGAATTAGCTCAATACACAAGTCATTTTTAAGGAGCAGCGCTTTCTCGATGACATTCTGTGTCACAGTCCCTCCCTGGCATTGAGCACAGGTCACTCAGAGGGTTCCGGAAGCGACCTACAGACGGGACAGCGACAGGACTAGTGCTCCGGCCCCGGCAAACCCCTAGGCCTGGTCTAACCTCCCACAGTTCAAAGCTGCCCCTCTCCCTCCAGCGCAGCTGCTGGACCCATCATCTCCAGCCCGGGCTACAGCAGCAGCTTCTAACGACAGGCTTCTACTTGCACTGAGATCAGACTCAATGGTTTTCAAATGAAAACCTAATCAGGTCACCCCTCTGCTTACAACCTTTCCACGCCTTCCAATATCCTTTAGGAAAAAGGCCAAAATCCTGAACAAGGTCGCACAATCTGCTTCCTGAATTCCTCTCCACCTTCACCTCTCCTCCTGCTGGTGCGCAGCCGCACTGGAGTCCTTTCAGTTCTTCCTCTTGCTTTGCAGAGGCTGTTTCTGCTGCCTGCAGCGCTCTCTGACTCATGCTGATTCCTAACAACCTCAGCCTAGAGGTAACTGGCCTTGTCCTTCCCTGACTTGCCCATCAGCACCGCCCAGTAGTCCGGGCCGGGCTGGGTCTGCCTGCTACATACTCTCCTACCACCCTGTGACTTACTTCTCCCCTAATGCTCATCTGAGTTGTGGTTCCTTTGGTCTTTCCCAAAGTTGCTGGTTTCACGAGGACACAGACCTTAACTTCTTATTTACTGTCTTACGAGATCATTTAACAGAATGCCTGGCACACAATAAGAGCATTTAGTAAATATGTGTTGAAAAAACGCATCTCACTAAATTGAAGTTGAAAAGGTGGCATAGTACAGTAGACAGTACACATATCTGGACGTCCTGAAGACCCAATATGTAATCCCAGGTCTACCGCTTATTGTGTCACTAAGTCTCAAACCCTCAGATTCTTTACCTCAATAAGAGCAGTGTCCAATGCCCTCTCTGTCTTCCTTACGTAGTTGTGGGGAGGGAAAAAAGAAATGGTCTGTTTTCGAAATTCTACAATGCATGTATTTTTCACTTTAACACTTTTCAAATCAAGAGGAGTCTTACAGTAGACATCAAACGAAACTTGCCAGTCGTTACACGTTATAACGCCTTGTCACTGCCTATCCATGTGTGAACTTGGACATGATTAAGAATATACCTTTTACCTATCACCTCAATTATCTGCATTGATAGAACCACATACAGTTGAGTTTTAACTTAATGTTAAATCCCTAGTTACCTCTTAAAATGTCTTTATGAAGATCGCTATAATGCAGCACTGAAACAAAAAGTTATTGTACATGCAGAGCTGCCTGTAACATGTGGCTAATTTATGTTTAGTGAAGATTTGCTAAGTGATAATTCTGAGCAGGTACCAAATACCTGTCTGTGAAATTCTCCTGGATGACTTTCAAGAGAAGTTACTTAACTTCTAGTGATATGTAATATAACTAGTAAAAAAAAAAACAAAGCTGCAAGCTTAATTAAATAGGAAATGGAAGCGAAACCAAAGTAATTCCTGGATGTGCCTCAGAATTATGCTATCGACCTGAAAAGTGCTCGAGGTCAAGAGTGGCACCCCTACGGCTGAAAGAAATTCAGAATAATCCTTAGATAGAATGCTCCTCCCCCCTCCAAAATAAGTGCTTGATTTTTTCCAAAAAGAGAGTAAAAATGCACTAAAATCAAAGGATATGTCTTACAACCGTCATCTCTCAGCATCCAGAAAACACAGTAACACGCATGAACATGCTCTGCAAATTAAGTGCCACAAATAGGTAATTTTAAAGGTACCCATTGTGTGCTGTGTACAAAAAGCAGTGCTTTCCATAAAACTTAAAAGCTTCTCCCATAAGTCACTTACAAAGTCAATGTTTAAAAATAAGAAGGTGAACAAGATTCCAACATTATTGATTTTTTTAGAGGAAATGAAACGTTCCCTCTAACTTTCAAAAGACAAATACACTTGACAAAACTAAGTGCACTTCTTTAGCCCTGTTCGCACCTTCAGCACTTTCCACATAATCCATAACCCTATCATACGTTCAATTCTTTAAAATATTCTCCTGGGAAACCTATTCTAACATCTAGTCATTATTACCGTCCAAAAGTTCTTCCTTACATCTATCTCCATTCTTCCAATTGTCTATTATATTTAATATAATATTTTATTTGGTTTTACCTTTGTAGATACTGTTTAAAGCCAAATCAATATCCTCTTCAACCTGATCCTGACGAGCAAAGCAGGACTTGTGCTTTCACTTATTTTGTTATAAGCAGCACTGATTTTCTATGACTCTCTTACCTGGTGACCAAAACTCTGTAATGACAACATGACAGGCTGGTGGCACTGGTGACTCCCAAGACTAGAACAAACAGCCGACTCAAACTGAGTCAACCTTTGATTGTTAGCACCATGGCTGTTAATCAACCACAGTAGCCGGTATTCACAGCCTCCATATAAATGGCCAGTGGAAAATGACGTATCTCTTCAGACTTCTTCCTCTGATTCGGTCTGGTAAGCCCTACAGCAAGGGACTTGTCAATCAGATCATAAACAAATTCTGGTGACCCGAAAAGACGGCGTGGGAAAGTCACACGACTTCTCTGCAAACCGGAAGGCGGATGGAATGCAGAACGATGGCAAACGGAAAGAGCCGATTTGTTTAAACACTCCGGCCAACCAGCACTGTGAACAGTCTGTACAGAACAGTGATGAAGAACTTCTGCACGAGGCAGATGCTTAAATTAGAGCTATCAATTAGATGACTACTGTAAACTTTATTCAGATTAGAACTAGCAAAGTACCTCGATAAGACGGATAAGACTTTAGATGAATTATCGCTTGCCATTTAAAGAACATACTTCCAAGTACTCTCGTCACAAGTACACATATTTATCAGACACGCAGGACAGGGGAAAGGGACGGGGCGGGAGCCGCGACGCCCCAGCACGACGCCGCGCGCTGCCACACGGTCACCTCACGTCACTGTCGGGTCACCCTGCAGGGCTGACACTACGACCGCCTCGCCGAGAAAATGGCCGCCACCAGCTCCTACGCGGTTCTCGTGTGCGGCCAGCACACGCTCCTCACGGGCCGGGGACGCCAGCTTGTGACACGTGGTAACAACGACCGCCTGCGTCCCGCGAAAGGCTCAAAGGCTCCCGAAGACGGCTGCGAGAGCACAGCCGCCCCGCCGCGCCGCCACAGCGCCGACGCCCCGTCCGGCAGTGCGACCACCCCGCCCCCCTGACCTGAGCTGGCCTCGCGGCCTCTTCCGGCCGACGGCACGCGCAGGAGTGGCTCCGGGTCGCTCCGGAATCTGGGCCTTCAGCTTCCGGCGCCTCCTCCCTGACAGCCAGCTAACGACCTGGGAGAAGCCCGAGCAGCCCCCCAGAGAAGCCGCCCCCGCCGCAGCCTGCGTCCCGGCCGTCCTTCGAGCACCCGACCGCGACCCCGAGAGGCAGAAGACTCGGCCAGGCCGCCCTCAAGGGCACGAGGGACGAGCGGTCACTGCGCGTTAAGCCGGAGCCTCAGGGGAGTTCGCCGCGTGCGCAGCAACGGGTCAGGGAGATGCGCTCCGTCCTCCTCAGAAGCGCGCTTCAGCGACCCAGCGCCAGCGCGCAGCAGGCCAGCGAAACCCCCAAGCGTTTGGGCTCCGGGGCCAGTGAAGCAGAACTGCGAAACACCCCAGGAAAGCCTAAGCTTTGAGAATCACTGAGGATCACACCTGATTTAGATCAAAAGAACCCAACATGGTTCAGCACTTCAAATCACAATGTGTGAAGATCACAACGACTATCTGTGAATGAAGTTAATACTGACCGAATCTCCAAGTCCTAAAATAAGCAAATAAGAAGGTATCGCTTGAAGTTTGAAAAAGGCAACTAGGTAACACGGCAAAGTTTGGTTATATCAAAATACAGCACCTAAATCAGATTTATTAGCCTACACATTATGGATTATTGTCATATGAAGAAGAGCACACAATAAAATATATAACACTGAATTACGCTACACGTATTTTATCTTACTTAAAAACTTATTCAAGGATAAACATTGGTGAAGTATCAGTACACTACAGAAGCAGCAAAATATCAACTGATAAACATTTCCAGTTGATGGAAGTTTGGATTACAGTCTAATATCTTACTTTAAATTTGTCACATAAATGTAAAAAAAGTATTATTACATCATGAAATGTGCTGAATACACACAAGTTTGAAGAAATATTTTTAGATAATCTCTTAAGATATCCAGATACTGATTTATTACAAAAAATAAGTATGCAGTTGATTTATGAAAGATAACCACCATCTCCAGTGGTGTCACCGACCAAGAGATTATCGGGCTGGGAGAAACTGCTTTGATCCAATAAAACATTGAGTCTCTTATGACTTAAATAGCAGAGAAAATAATCTGGCATAATTCCTACTTTGGCACTGTAATAAAAGGTAGAAAAATGGAACTTCACATAAATATTTAATATTATCTTCATAATGCTTAGAAAATAAAACATTCTCAAACGGCATGTCAAGAATTAAAAATGCTCATGCTCTACCAGACTAACTCTGACAATGTCACAGTCATAATGAAAAGGTTTCTGAAAAACTAGAAGGAACGCAATGATTTACTCAATTTTAAAATTCAACTTTGTCCTGAGGCAGACACTATGAAAGATACTAAAGCCAGAAAGAAGAACGTGTTTTGCTAAAGAAAATTCCCCAGGCAACTTCACCTCGGGTCTGGTCTGACAATGTGTCGCTCCGACAAGGCGTAACTAGTCTGCACCTTTCTAGCCGCTACTAGAGAGTATACATTTAAGACAGATTCTTCCCTTTCTCTGGTGACCCCGGCTACGCGGCTAACGCTGGGGCCGCAGCCGTGCCCGAGCCCTTGCACATTCACACAAAGTTACTCTTTGGCTGTAAAGGATCCTTTTAAAAGAGAGAAAGCGAATAATGGGGGAGAAAGGAACTGGGGAGGAAGAAAAAGCCGCTTTTGTGCCATATGAATTATTTATTCAGTCAAGCAATGAACTCACTATTTCTACCGCTAACAATCCATCAGGGAACTCTAAATAGTGAACTCAAAGGCTAACAAAGTTTAAAAACTATCCCTATTCAGTGAACTTCTGCTTTTTTTTCTACTTGAAAACACTTTTAACACTGTAAATTATATTTTTCTAATTTATAAATTTTATAAATCAGACCAAAAGTGTCAATTTAAAAACAGACCAGTAAATCAGCTAATAATTTTCATCACGGGATATTAGAAACCAAACTATTTTTTGCTATTCTTAATTGAGGAAGCTAATTACAAAATGCTCATTCATCAATCTTTTAATTTTTATCATTATTTGTGCCCATTTAATAATTAAATGTCTTAAACTGGTTCAAGAAACCCCTTCTCCACCGGCGACGGCGCCATCGGGGTCCAGTTTACGCAAGTCTCTGCCAGGGAGTCCTGGCTCTGGATGAGCTCAGCCAGACTGCGGGTCGGGTTTCTCTCACCACCGTTAATGATGTCTGGTTGCCTAAATTATTAATAGAGCTTAAGTCTTCTTTGAATATAGGCAGAGTTAAGGTAGTTGCTTCTTGAAAAGAGAAATAACCGGGCTTATTCTATGCCCAGGTCCCCTTTTCCTACATATTTGACATCACACACAACTTTTGCCCCCTTTCTCATCACAGAATGAATAATTTACTCTAAAAATATGAAAATAGTTGGCCTTTGGGTGAATATCTGAATCTTTAACAAATTCTCTCTTTTTTCTTTGGCTTCGACTGAGTCATTTTGTAACCTACAACCTACACAGGACACACTTCCTTTGAAAAGTTATGTACATGTCTCCTTATACTCTCATTCTCTACTTAAAATTATTTGAAAATCCTTCTGTGTCAAGAGAAGTTGTCTACATGATGTAATTAGACTGGATCCTATTTTTCTTCTCCCGCTAAACCACCTGAAGAGTGAACCACACGTCTTGTTCCTTCGGGCCGGTGCCCTCCCTCCTCCAGGTACATCTGATTCTCCCTACTCCTCCTGCCTTCCTTCCAGACAGATCACCTGGTCAGATGCCAGCACTCGTCCTCCGTGTTCAAACCCGTTTTGTAATAGAATGAGAATTAGAGCTGGGAGAGCACTTAGAATTCATCGAAGTTTACGGTGAGGAAACTGAGGCCCACACAGCTCAGGTAACTAACCCAGACACCTACATTAGCACGTGGCGGGACAGAGACTAGGAACCACGCTTTCAGACACCACCTGGTGCCCTGTGCTACGCGTCCTCACCAGCCTCTCAAGCGGATTCCGGAACTCATACTGGACAGTATAAACTGATGAAGGCTTTTGCAGAGAGCATTAGCAGTATGTATGAGGAGGCTTAAAAGGGTTTGCCCAATAACTTCACTGCTGGGACTCTATCCCAGGATACACTGTCAAACCAACTTGATATACAAACATTCATGTCAGGTACTTATAATAAGGAAAACAATTTTCATAACATATGTCCAATAAGAGGAGCCGGTATATCCACTAAAAGACCTATCATGGAGTAAACTGAATTGTTTATGAAAGTTTTATAAACTTTATAAAAGGCGCTTTCCTATGTTAAGTGGTGTATGTGTGTGGAGGGGACAAGTTAAAAAACTCATGAATGTTTTCAATCAAATGAACCCTCAGCTCTTCATGAGTGAGATTCTATTACATTAAGACTGACAGAAATGAGAGAAGAATCTTATTTTAATAAGAGGAGGTTATGGGGGGGAGGGAGGGAGCGAGAGATCTTCCTCTAAGAAGTACATTTGCCTTTTTAAAATCGGCATTTCACAATTCATTTTCTGTCTCTAGTACTTTATAAGGAATAAAAACCTGCCCTCATAATCACTTTAGAGTAGAAATAAAATGAGTTTCCTAAACCCCAACTAAAACCTCAAAAACTTCCTTACCTAAAGCTGAACTGCATTTTACTTAGGACTGGAATAAATACCCTCCATGTGTTTTGAGAATTTTTAAAGTTCTCTTTTAAAGCACCAAATCTCACTTATCAAAGCTTCAAACAATCCTCAGTAGTTAGAGGCCTTTCAAAAATCACACTCTTTGGGCTTCCCTGGTGGCGCAGTGGTTGAGAATCTGCCTGCCAATGCAGGGGACACGGGTTCGAGCCCTGGTCTGGGAGGATCCCACGTGCCGCGGAGCCACTGGGCCCGTGAGCCACAATTACTGAGCCTGCGCGTCTGGAGCCTGTGCTCCGCAACAAGAGAGGCCGCGATAGTGAGAGGCCCACGCACCGCCATGAAGAGTGGCCCCCCGCTTGCCGCAACTAGAGAAAGCCCTCGCACAGAAACGAAGACCCAACACAGCCATAAATAAATAAATAAATATTAAAAAAAAAAAAAAAGCATTAAAAAAAAAAAATCACACTCTTAAAATTCTGTAAATATTGTCTATAATCTTAACTCCAAGGAAAGGGCTGAATGAGCAAAAGTACAGTGTTAGGGTAGAAAAATATTTTGTGCATCTATTAAATGGGCAGTGCAGAAAAATGTGCAAAGAATATTCACATTATTTAAGACTCAAAGGTCTGATAACACATTTATTTATTCTGTAACCTATACTGAAAGACAGACCTGATAATTGACATCATTAAACACGTATGGTTATACCTGAAAGACAGAAAATAGGACTTATGTGTAAGTTGACAAGATTTATTAAGTTCCTTTTACACAATAAAGAATAACCAGACTAACAGACAGTGAAAAAATTTATCTTTTCTCTGACAGGATTATTTCTATGTTAGTTACTATTTCATGCCTCTCTTCAACAAGTGGTCTGTCCTTGACTAATCAAGACATAATAGATAGTAACATTAAAATGCTTTATCCACCTCCAAAAGAGAAAAGAAAAGGGATACATGAAAGTTCTGTTTATATATTTACTTTTTGTTAAAAGAAATATTATTCGTCCCAAATCCATCTAATTCAAGATAAATTGTTAAGGGCAACTGTTAAAACATCTCAAAAAGTTGCTGTTTCATTCAAATTTTAAGTACTAAACTCATATAATTCTGCCTTTATTTTGGGTCTAGGGTTTCCATATATCAACAACTCTTATACGCTTTTGTCTCCCTAAAAACAACTATCCAGTTCCTAGAAATAACCCTAATGGAGTTGAAGTACTCAAGTTAGCAAGACATTTCCCATAATTCATGTTTGTAAAAAGGTCAGTCTTTCACACAAGTCAATGAATAGAGTTTTACTTCTGAAACAGTGTATAAGGAACAGTGAACAAGCTGTAAAGGTAACTAGTAGTCCTTTTGTCATATGATCCCCTATAACCTCCTCACATTTTAACAATGACTGTTCACACTTTTTTACCAACCAAACCCAATAAGGAAATTGTAGTTTTGGCTTCAAACTAGCTCTATGATCTACACACCAAACTACCTAGCTTTCTGAGGTTCTCAAAAAGATAGGTAGACAAATTGCTATCTATAAAATGACCAAATCAGCTGGATTTCTTTAAGGACCTTTCCAATTTAAAAATCTGTATTTCATTTCTCTCACTCTTTTTCAAATCCTTTTCAAAAGTGATAGTAAAAGAAAATGTTCTCACCTTTTTCTGTTAGTCTGCACAGAAAAGTTTTCTAGGATCTCCCAGCATCTTCAAAACCCTCCTTAAGATCTAGAGAAGCTGATTTCCTTACAAGATAATGATTCTCATAGAGGACTGAGGCTTCTCTGCTAACAGCCTCCTCTTTTGATCTCCCTCCCTTTAGACTACTGGTCCCCTCGGTGTTCTGCTTAGTCAAGACGAGTCACATAACCCCCATCAGGGTTTCTCTCCCATAATAGGTGTTAGGATTTGGGGTTTTTTGTCTTTACCGCTTTATGGGAAACATCAAGGCTTCTGGAAAGTAGTTTTGTGCAGCTGGACAACTTAGAGCATGCAGGGTCTATATTCACCATACTGGCCAAAGAACTGGATGAACTTAGAGAAAAAGAATTAATTCTAGGTTGCTAGTCTACCTTCCTGCCACCACACAATTCTGACGAGGGAAATTAGTGCTCCTGTTTTAAGCAGCTTTAATAATAACACAATTCCCCCCACAGCTGTTTTCATCTATCACAATGTATGCTTTAATCTTCAGCTAAACGGACTTAACTAAATGAAGCGACTTCAGAGCCCTGTGAATGAAGAGACTCGTCAACAAAGATGCTGCAAACACAAATGGCTTAGTGAGATGCTACAGACTTGGATACTGAGCCCGTCAGTGGTTAATCTGGGCTTAACCACCTCTTGAGCTTCCTTCCCCTACTCCAAAATGTTAAAATCAAAAAAAAAACCTCTTCTGGTAGAAAATGCTTTCTTCTAATCCAATCTTATTATCTAGACAAATCACTAAATATTTTGATTTTCTATGTTCTCTCATATCAAAATTATTAGAGATCTCCTTTTACGTTAATAGTTTTCATTGTTTCAAATTGATATTTATTAAGTCTGTTAAAAGAGCTTTAATCACTAAACAACTGATTCAGCAAAACAAGAAAAAATGAGTTAAGTTCTGAACCATTCTGAGACTACGGTTCAATATGTTCAAAATAGCCCTGAACAAGCTGAAATGTCCAAGTTAGCAAGAAATCTCCCACAATTCTTGTCTAAAAGGAGGAAGAGTCTTTTCACCCAAGGCACTGAACAGAGCTTTTCTTCTGAAACAAAGTGTATGAGGTACAGCGAACAAACTGTAAAGGTAACTAGTTCTTTTGTCATATGGTCCCCCTACAACCTTCTTATATTTTAACGATTAGTGACTGTTCGTAGCTTCTAATCAACTATCACCAATAAGGATGTAATAGCTTCTGCTACTGAAAGTCTTGCGAGCCTAAGCATATTCTTAATTTTCAAACAGATTATCAGAACGTAAATCAGAAAGTTTAAAAGAATAAGATTCAAGAATTTTCAATTTCATTATTGTAAAATTAAAATACTAATTAAATACTTAACTATATTTATATTTAAGCATTTGACACTTAAGACTTGACAAACTGGCATAATTACCAGGCTTACAAAAATCCTCGCAGAAAAACACACATATAATCTTTTATTATATATACTATACACATACTTGAACACATGAAAAACCTCTTATGCTATGAACTACTGTGAGGCAATCTAATCTAGTTTACTGATAAGGGAAAAGGGAGATGCCCCCAAATACAGTGCCTTGATACAGTATCCTTAATGTGTTTATGATAAAACAGAAGTACCTAGGTCAAATGGGAACCACAAGTACCAACCAGCAGCCCTGGTCTGCTCTCCATTAGTGTATGGAAAGTATAGAGGAGAGGACAGCAAGCCCACCTACACTTGGCTTGCACTTCCTCCTCCGAAAGGACCATCACCCCATCCCCCAGCAAGCCTCCCTAACAGAAAAAGATAAATGGGGTGGAATTATGGCAAGTTGGCTCCAAGTTCTGTTCTCCTCCTCAAGACACGTTCAGTAAAAAACCGGAGCGCACATCTGGTCTGACAAGCACTTAAGCTTACAGAGGAGGTGAAAGTGAAATCATACGTGGGGCACTCATGGCTTCTGTGTCAAAGGTCGCTTAGCAGTATTTCAGCTGCTGCTTACTAAGACCCAAAGTAGGCCGAGCATAGAGAACCACAAAATCATGGTACATCTGCTCCAAAAGGCACCTTTGGAAATCATGTGCTCCAACCTTTTTGTTATACAAACATATGGGTATAGCATATTTGATTTAACTCTGAATTTCCTAAGAGCTATTACTCATCTGTCGAAAGACACACACATACATAAATAAACAAAAGGATAGGCGGGCATAACTGTCCAACCACAAAATGAAAAAAAGCCTATAAATCAAAAGCTATGATTTAAATTATGTAATAAATAACAAAAAATTTAGGTTTAACACAATCCTATAATAAATTACTGGGTTTTTGTATTTTTCTAAAGGGAAATATTCAGGACAGAAATAACAATGCTATGAAAATAAATTTAAAGCCTTTTAAAGCAGATGAAATATCAGGTTGAATAATCTTTTTAAAATGAACCAGAATTGATTGCTTAGGTTTATTGAAACATGCTGAAAACGTTCAAATGAAAATGTTAACTATAATTCAGTGCTAAAATAAATTTTACTTTTTTTCTGTGCTACCATGTAATGTAGAAAGCTCTCAAGAGCTTTTTGAAACAGAAGCATTCAAAAGGGCCTTGGGGGAGGGGCAGGGTAAAGGGCCAGCAGGGAACTGGGAACAAATGGCCATCCACTGGGCAGTGACTGAGGATTCGAAGAGCAAGTGTGTTTTGTTCCTGCCATTCTTGGGATGTGGACTCAACAGCTACCGAACAAAAATCCCTGATGCTACAAACACAAAAAATGTGCCCTACGACTATAAAAAGCGAGGTAGGGTTTTTTTTGCAGGGGAGAAACGCAACATTTAGAATTCATACCTTAAGTACAGCTGGAATATGAGGCAAAATTGACAACTTTTGTATTTTTATTCTGAGTACTTTTGCAGCTTTCCAACAGGACTGTCCACATGTGGGAGGGAGTGAAGCCAATCTCTCCCTCTCTCTTCAGCAAACCAGTTCGCACCCCTATGTCTAAAAGCTGGGAGTCAAAGAAAGAAAACGGCACTCACCTCCCCAGCCCCTGCGGCCCCTCATCTGCACAGAAGGGCACCTCACCCACTGAGGACGGGGTCACTCTCTTCCTCGCCAGCCACATGCCTGCAGAGAACGTCCTCCACTCCACCCCACTCCGCCCCAGAGACCTGCCCCTTGGTCACCACCCAGAACAACCCACCTTCACCTGCAACACCTAACTCCCCGACCATCCCTCCTCTCTGCCTCTCAGGACTTGGTCCCTACCACACGTCCTGGACAGTCCCAGAACGCCTCCCCTCTCTACCAGCTCCGTGTCTCGGCTCACTTCCTTCCCTCCCAGCTCTGTCCCTAAGGAGCATGAGCTTCTCAACCTCTTCTCGCCCAGCTCCCACCTCCGTAAAACGGGAAAGATGATATGTACTTCGTGTTCACTCATTTATTCCACGAGTATCTGAGCACGTTCTGCAGGTCAGGCACCGAGAATACAACTCCTGTCCTCATGGAACTGACGTTATAGACTCTCCTGGGACAACGATGGTTGTTGTGAGGGTTAAATGAGTTGATACACATAAAGAACAACGCACAGCACATAACATGCGATATTTGCCACAGCTGATCATCTCAACTGCTCTAACTCCAGCACAGCTATTGAGTTTGGGGAAACTGCTGAGTTTCCCCAAACTCACAGCTTTCCACTGTGCCAGCCTGGTGAAAGCTCAGTCCTGGATTCATGCTACATTCTGATCTCCATCACTGGTTTAGGCTAGAGAGGGCATCACAACTATATCGATCTGTTCTATTGAAAATGTGGCTCACATTTCCAGTCTCAGCTGGACCCTCAGGCGGGCTCACTGATTACTTCATTTGTTCTCGGTTGATTCCTTCTCTCCTTTGTGGGGCTCCTCTTTCCCTGCTTGACTCTGAAACACTGAGATTCCCCAAGAGCCCGTCTCCTGCCCTCTTCTACGTTCTCTGCGCACGGGCGCTCCGCGCAGGGGCTCGTGATTTCAACGGCCTCTGACACATTGGTTCTCCCAGCCCAGGGTCCTCAGCCACGTCCCACAGCATCAGATTCAAAACGCCGACTGCCCTGTCAGACCCCAAACTCAGAATGCCCCAAACCGGCTCCCTTAGCTTCTCAACTGGTCCTTACTCGTCACGTGTTCGCTCTCTGTTCGGTGTCATCACCATCCACGCAAGCACCCGGCGAGAAACTCCGGAGTCAATCTTATCTACTCCTGCCCACCACCCGCCCCGCCATTTCCAAGCATCAAGGCCTACTGAAGTTACTATTAACCAACAACAAACGTACAGAGTCTGAAATCTGTTCCCTCTTCCCCATTTCTGTTAACACAGCCCTAAAGTCCTCATCAGCTCTGAGTAAGCCAACTACCTGGCCTCCCCGCCTCCAAGCTTTTTCTCTTCAAATTTACCATCCATAACAGCTACCAGAGTAACCCATTCAGCTTGGCTGCAATCAAATCAGCCCCTGCTTAAAACTCTTTGACGGCTTCCCAAAGCACAGAATGAGAGATGAAGTTCAAGCTCCTAAAAATGGCATAAAAAAGCTTTCCGTGATCTGGTTCCATAGCTCTCCACCCTCTCGGTCCCTTACTTCTACTCCTACCAACACACACACCTGCGTGCACTTCCAGAACACATCTGCTGCTTCTCACCAACGTGGCTTCACTCCTCTTCTCCCATTCCCCTCCCCCCCCCTCCGTTCTCATACACACACAGACACACGCACAAATGCTAATTCTCTCTCTCTGATCCTTTAATATTCAGTTCAGACATTATCTCTTCCAGTACTGCTTTCTTTGGCCATTCTTTCCATTTCTCTTTATTACAGTGACTGTACTGTATCACAAATATCTGTTTTTGTGACTCTATCCATTGTCGACTGTGAGTTCTCTTAACTGCAGGACCACAGCTCTATCCATCATTGTATCCCTAGCAATTAGCACAGTGCCTACAACACAGATGGCAATCATTAAACGTTGGTTACGTTATACTGTCTAGTCTCATATCAAGAACAGCAAGTAAGTCATCAAGTGCCAGATTGTAAAATTATATAAAACTGAAAACGAGAAGTTAGGTGATTTTTCCTTTCTGAATGTTAAGCGCTATTACTAAAATGTTATGAACAAGGCTTAAAGATTAGCTGCAGCTCCATTCAACAAAAATCAGACTTTTTACTCTAAAAAAAAATCAGACTTTTGCTATAGTTTATCCTCCAAATGGTTTCAAGTCTGTACCAAAGGAAAAAGTTTACAATTCATAAAATGTATCCCTAAGTGTTTTGACGTCTGAAAGAAAGAGATCTTGTGCCCAAAGCAGGATGCGCTTGGTAGGGGAAGAGAGTAAGAACATGGAGTTATAAAACCCCTGAATTTATACTGAGTAAGAACATGGAGTTATAAAACCCTTGAATTTCTATAAGCTAATATCAGATTCTCAAAAGGGTGTGACCCTCAGTGGGTAAAGAACTATTGCTCTAAAGGATCTGTCTGATTCTTCTCTCTTTACCTCTGGTGCCTTATTTCCAAATATTACTACTAGCTTCTTCACAGATCACTTACAATTGCCCAATTCTCTCTATTCACAGTCTAACTCTACCTGATTATAAGAATTTCCCAAAAGTATCATGTCAACATCCCTGAATCAAATATTGCTGTCCCAAATTTATACATGCTACCATTAAACTTTCTTATTTTAGATTATGACTCCATCAACTCATCTTCAGAAAAAGAAAGAAAGGTCACTACCACCATTTGTGCATGTGGTCAGACCTGCAGTTAGACTACCGGGTACTTTGACCCATCCACTCTTCTCATCTCATGAATACACGGACACAAGTTTCATTTAGGAGTAAATTTAAGCAATGGCTGGAAATATATCATTTACTCATGTTACTTTTCACATTCTAGATAAAAGAAAGGGAATTACATAGTCTCATAGTCTGATAACATGGTGGCAACCTTCAGCAACAATACCCTATTTATTAAACAGTGTTGAAAATGATGGCATGTTCCCCTTGGAGATCTACTTCACATGATCTTCCGCAGCTCAGTGGGCTGGAGACAAGCTGCCTGGCTTTCAGGCTCCACTTACTAGCTGTGTGACCATAGGCAACAGCCTCTCTGTGTCTCCGTGTCCTTGGCTATAAAATGAGGATAACAATCTCCTCCTCACAGGATTTTAATACAGATTAAATGAGTTAATATTTTCTAAGTGCCTAGAATAGTGCCTGACACATAAAACTATTAAGTGTTTTATAAATAAATAAAACAAAACGGTAATATTCTGAATGCAAATGCAATTTGCACCCACAAATGCAACCGCAGGAATAAAAGACATCATACATGTTTTAAGTTAGAAAAATATAAGGTAAGGCAAGGCCTTTCTCAAACTTCTTAAAATGCAGTCAATAAGTGGAAAACATATGAAAGTAGAAAACTATGTAAATCCAGTGCTTAGAAAAGTGTAAAAGAATTAAAGTTATCTGTACCCCTTGAAATAAATGACTACATGTTGGAGTACCTCACAACCAGCATTAGAAACTATTATGCTCTATTAGATACAAAGATCATATTAAAAACTCAAGATATCCAAAAGGATTCACTTTTCTGTTTCCAGTTACTATTTTCAATTAAATATTGATTATCAGTGATTAATTTTATAAGTAATTATTAATGGGAAATACTAAAAAACATTTCCATAAAATAAGTTTAAGGTATAAAGAATAATACAATACGTATGAGTATTCACCATCCAGTTTGGGGGAAAAAAAAAAAAATTACCCTTACCTCTTATATTTACTCTGCGTCCTTCCCCAAAGTAATGTTATTCACTTATCCCAAAATTTTGTATTTATCATTCCCTTTAGAGTTGTAGTATACTGGTATCCTTAAACAGTATATTACTTCACTTTGCATGTTCTTGAATTTTATATGAGTGCAACCATGCTGCATATTTTTCTATGATTTGTTTTGTACCAACAGTACATTCCTCAGATGATCTGAGTTGTTGAGCACAGCTATAACTCATCCATTTTCAGTCATGAACAGCATTCCATTGTATGAATATACCACTTTGCATCCTACTGTGGATTTGAGGGGTTTTTTGTTTTGTTTTGTTGTTATGAACGGTGCTGTATGGACTAGACACATCACCTGATATGTCTGTAGAGAGGTTTCCCTAAGACATACTTAGGAATGGAGACACTGGATCATAATGTATGTGCGTCTGCACCTTTATTTAATATCACCAAATTTTTTTTCTAGTGGGTATTTTTTCTAGCAAGTGTTCCAGTCGCTCCATATTTACATGAACAGAAATATCATTTGGCTTTTAATCTTTGAGAATCTAGGAGAAATGAAATGCCTTCTCATTGCAGCATTTGGTTAATAATATGGTTTTAATATGCACTTCCCTGATTACTCATGAGGTTGAATATCTTATAATATGCTTATTGGCCAAATGACTTCATTCTTTTATGAAGTACACATTTAAATCCCTTGCCCAGTTTTCTGTTGTCTTTATTCCACTGTGTGGCAGATCTTTATTTGTGAATACTAATCCCTATTGTCTTTAGATATCTATTAGTGAAAAGAAATTGTTAATTTTGATGTAGTCATGTTTGCTCATGTTTTGCTCTACGTATGCATTTTTACCTTATTTATTCAGAGTCATTAAAACACTCTACTCTGTTATTTTTAGAAAGTGGTATGGTTCTACTTTAACTATGCCTTTATCTTACCTACAGATTTAGATCTATAATCCAGCCCAGTTGGTTTCTCTAAATATTATGAGGTGCTGCTCCAACTCAACTTTCTTCCACTTAATCAACCAACTACCCCAATTTTTGAAAGAGCCATCCTGTCTCCACTGACTGGCAATACCAATGCTGTTACTGATGATCACGTTTCCTTAATGAGTATCTTACTATTATCCCTTGGATATTTTGTAGAATTTTCTAGTAGCCTGTGTGGAGCTGGTATTTTTGAGAGAGTATTTTTCCTTTATGTTTGAAGACCGTTCAATTTCCTATCCCTTCTTGAGCCAATCAATATGAGCTATGTCTTTCTAGGGATTTGTCCATTTGATCTAAACTTTCAACTACAGGAGCATAAAGCTGACCACTCCCGAGACAGCTATGGGAGCACACTCCCTTCTTCATTCTGGAAGCATACTGCTTTGTGACCTCTCTCTTCCCTTGACTAATCTTGCTGGCAGTTTTCAATTCTCTTAGTCTTTTCAAATAATCTGTTTTTAGTTGCACTGTTTTCCTCTCTGATTTACTTTTGTTTTCTATTTCATTAACTTGCATTTATTTCCTTTTTATGTTACTTGAAGGAGTACTCTTTTATTCTTCTAATTCTTAAGAATTCAGTTATTATTTTTCAGCCTTTAGTCCTGTAAATAAGCATTAAAGTCTACAAGTTTCCATAAAGCACCACTTTAGCTATATCACACAACTTCTGATATATAGTATTTTATACTGTTAAATTATAAATATTTTCTAATGTTCTTTTTGAGTTTTTCTTTGGCCCAAGAGTTATTTTGTAAATAATACACCTGAATTCCCAAACATACAGGGAAATTATGTTATAGTTATTGTTATATATATTGTTATGTACTTATAGTTAATGGCATTGTAAACAGAGAATGCAGTGATGCCAATATACTGAAATTTGTTAAAACTGGCTGTATTTGACCAGAATATTATCAGTTTTTTAAAATGTTCCCCATGTGCTTGTAAATACTATTATTAAAATCTTCTACATTTTTGTTGATTTTTCTCTGCTTATTCCAACACTAATAAGCAGAGAAATTATTTTAAATTTATTAAAAATCAATTTAAATCTCTCTTTAGTAAGGGAGACTGTTTTTAATAACTTACAATGCTGATGGATTTGCCTGTTTTTTCTGTGGTCCTATCTATTGTTTGCTTAATATATTTTGAAAGCATATTATCAGGTACACAGCAATTTTAAATTACCGTTCCTTTTATCTTTTTATCATTATTTGGTGACCCTCACTCTCTAGGATAGTTTTTTTCTCCCAAAGTCAACTTTACACAATATTAACATAGCCACATAAGACAACTTTTCTTTAGTAAGTATTATCAGGCATGTCTTATGTTTATCCTTTTTATTTTCAAGTTTTTATATCCTTTTTAAAGGTATGTTTCTTACAAAGAGCATATAACTAGATTTTGTTATTTTAGCCAATCTGACAATCAGTTTCCGTTAACAGGAGCATTTTTTCCAATTTATATGCATTTAATTTCTAATATATTTGCATTTATTACTACTACCTTATTTTGTGCTTTCTACTTGTATCCCCTTTTCTATGTTTCTTTTCTTCTTCCTTGTCTTTTTTTAAAAAATTAAGTATTTTTTCTCATTCTATTTCCCTCCTCTACTAGTTTGGAAGATACACATACTATTTCTAGATTTTTATTCCTATCTCAGAAATTTTAACATGAATACATAACTTACCAGGGTCTACAGCTTATCAATAATTTTACCCTCCTCCCAAGTTTTACAGTGTTTGTCTAAACCTACCCTTATTTATCATTTCCTGGGTTTTCTATCCTTACATCTCAGACCTTCCATCTGCAACCACCTTCCTTACCTGTGAGACTACAGTGATCAGAAACTCAGAGAACATAACAGTGGAAGTATGACCACGACTGATAACTGACTGCTGCCTCAACCCAATACACTAAGGACAGGTGGCGACCCCAGGCTCTGCACAACGCAGGTGACCATGAACAGGTGGGGGTTAGTGTGGCCCTGAACCCTGAAAATAGCTGACACCTTGCTTCCCTCCCCACATGCCTAAGGTCCTTCCGAAGAACAGACTGTCAAAGTCTGCCTTCCGGCCATAAACCATTTTTGAAGTTAGTACAGTAAAACTCCACACTCGTCTGCTATGGATGCAAAGGAAGATGCACCTCCCTCAAGAGCCCAGCCTGCCACGGTAAGAGCTAACGCTACAACGCGTCTCATTGCCACGGTAAGAGCTAACGCTACAACGCGTCTCATGGCCACGGTAAGAGCTAACGCTACAACGCGTCTCATGGCCACGGTAAGAGCTAACGCTACAACGCGTCTCATGGCCACGGTAAGAGCTAACGCTACAACGCGTCTCATGGCCACGGTAAGAGCTAACGCTACAACGCGTCTCATGGCCACGGTAAGAGCTAACGCTACAACGCGTCTCATGGCCACGGTAAGAGCTAACGCTACAACGCGTCTCATGGCCACGGTAAGAGCTAACGCTACAACGCGTCTCATGGCCACGGTAAGAGCTAACGCTACAACGCGTCTCATGGCCACGGTAAGAGCTAACGCTACAACGCGTCTCATGGCCACGGTAAGAGCTAACGCTACAACGCGTCTCATGGCCACGGTAAGAGCTAACGCTACAACGCGTCTCATGGCCACGGTAAGAGCTAACGCTACAACGCGTCTCATGGCCACGGTAAGAGCTAACGCTACAACGCGTCTCATGGCCACGGTAAGAGCTAACGCTACAACGCGTCTCATGGCCACGGTAAGAGCTAACGCTACAACGCGTCTCATGGCCACGGTAAGAGCTAACGCTACAACGCGTCTCATGGCCACGGTAAGAGCTAACGCTACAACGCGTCTCATGGCCACGGTAAGAGCTAACGCTACAACGCGTCTCATGGCCACGGTAAGAGCTAACGCTACAACGCGTCTCATGGCCACGGTAAGAGCTAACGCTACAACGCGTCTCATGGCCACGGTAAGAGCTAACGCTACAACGCGTCTCATGGCCACGGTAAGAGCTAACGCTACAACGCGTCTCATGGCCACGGTAAGAGCTAACGCTACAACGCGTCTCATGGCCACGGTAAGAGCTAACGCTACAACGCGTCTCATGGCCACGGTAAGAGCTAACGCTACAACGCGTCTCATGGCCACGGTAAGAGCTAACGCTACAACGCGTCTCATGGCCACGGTAAGAGCTAACGCTACAACGCGTCTCATGACACTTCAGCTTTACCAGTGTCACACGTGGCATTACGTCTTACTGTTGTCACACATGGGAAGTTAAACATATAAATAAGGTACAAAAGGTACAAATGAATATTAGTAAGATGAGGTTAGTTAAGTTTTTAAGTTTTGATTTAAAAATACAGTTTATAACATACAGAGCACAAAAGCCCCTTAATTGACATAAAATTAGGTCCAATGTGAAATACTTAGAGAACATATATAAATAAGATGGTATTTTTTACGTAAGAATTATTACCTTAGTGGTTGAAACATGATAAAAAGTGTGCTTTCTCAGCACTAGGTCTAGAGAAAGGCACTAGTTTTCATCTATCCTGTAGCATACAGTGTAATTTCCCAAAGAAGCTTGAATTTTTTTCTGTTTGTTTAATAAGAAAAACACACACCAGTCCTACAGCTATTTTGAATCAGAAACATTCAGGTAAACAAAGTGTTATTTTATTTGGAATATGAAAGTTTTGTAGATGCCTAGTTATTTCCACGTAGACAGTAAAAGAGCCAGCTCACTTATCAGCCTCGTCTACCATAGGCAAGCAGGTATCGGATCATGCCAGCCAAAAGAATGGCAAGCATCATCTACCTTATTTTATTAAATATCTATGGTAGAGAACTGATGACAAAGTACATATAACAGGTTCACGAGATAGAGCTCTATACAGACCATTAAGAAGTGCCAGAAATAATCTAGAAAACTGTCTCGTAATAAAAAACGCAGAGGATTTTACATCTTTGGAGAACCATAATTAATGGCAGTAAAACCACCTTATTCCATAGGACTGTAAGTCCACAACACATGTGCATGGGTTGTGATTTACTGATTTGAAAAGAGGAAAAAAATAAAAATACAAAATTCCTCAAAATAGTGCAGAGCTCAAAAGTAGCCAACTTGGTGCACAGATTTTAGCAATCACCTCCAACCAAGGCCACTTCTGCTTCTAGTGAAGTAAGTCTTTTATTCATAGATGATGAAGCGGTAGTGGTGACAGTCATGATGGTGGCCACACCATCAGAGCAATTACTATGTGACTCTCTTAGCGTTATAGCATACAAGCAAAAACTTGGGAACACAGGAAAAATCAGTGTTTACTTTCATACTTTTCCCACTTTTAGTAAAGCAAGCATACATCTTCTTGAATTTTTAATCACTTAACATTTAATACATAAAGAAGATGATGAATTATATAATCGTTGTCACTCTCTGCTTCAAGACCTTTGGCAATTCCCCATCACTTCCAAGATAAAAAACAATCATGGCAATACAAAGCTTTCTTTTCTTCATTTGCTTCCCATCTAATTCTCTAGCCTCATCTCTAGCCATTCCTCCACTCACCCTACAGAGTTTGCCCAAACATGACTTGCAGGTCCCACAATGTGTGTGTGTGTGTGTGTGTGTGTGTGTGTGTGTGTGTGTGTGTGTGTGAGAGAGAGAGAGAAAGAGAGAGAGAGAGAGATGCTTTTGCACATACAATACCCTGTCTGGAATATTATTTTCCACATCTTCACTAAGACAACCGACACACATCTTTTAAGACATGGCCATCCCCTCCATGCGTGTGGGACAGAATATCACATCAGTTACCAAACTAAATTCTTAAGGTTTGTTTTCCTATGTTTCTTCCCTAGTACACTGGAAGCTCTTCAGGGCAACATACCGTATCTTTCATCCTAAGAGTCTCACTGCCTTGCACACAGTAATCCATCATGTTCATTCTACAGATGAACACACTTGGGCCCAAATAAATTGAATTATTTTCCCAATTTCATAGGCCAATTAATAGCAGATTTAATATTAGAATCTAAGACTTCTATCTTCCAGTTCAATGCTCTTTCTATAAGCGCACCTAAGGATACCAGATCAGAAGGAATTATGCATTAATATCTATAATGTTCAAGCCAGACACAGAGCTAAACGGAGTATAAAAAAGTGAGAGCTTTACAAACAAAAATAAGATACAAGTTAGTTATAAAGAATTTTCAAGGAATAGGAATAGGTGATAAAAATAAATAGAAAAGTTAGATAGAAAAATACTATCTTAAAAATAAGAATCACATAGGAGTTAGTCCAGTGACATATACACTTTTTAGGACATGAAAAAGATAAATAATAAGTAAATAAATATATCTGTAATCAACTTCAAAGTAACTAAACATTTTTTTCCTTAAACAATATAAGGGGTAAAATATGTAGCTAAAAATCAACAAGATCAACCACTTATGCCACGGTAAAAGGAAAGTAGCCTTATTTGGTGTATAAGTTACCTTTTATGGGAAAAAACTTGTAGGAAGCGAGATTTTAACTTAAATAAAAAATCATGGGCTTCCCTGGTGGCACAGTGGTTGAGAACCTGCCTGCCAATGCAGGGGACATGGGTTCAAGCCCTGGTCTGGGAAGATCCCACATGTCGTGCAGCAACTGGGCCCGTGAGCCACAACTACTGAGCCTGCGCCCTGCAACAAGAGAGGCCACGATAGTGAAAGGCCCGCACGCTGCCTGAAGAGTGGTCCCCGCTTGCCGCAACTAGAGAAAGCCCTCACACAGAAACGAAGACCCAACACAGCCAAAAATAAATAAATAATTTAAAAAAAAAACAAAAAACACCAGTCCAAGAAGAATGAACTGAAAAAAGCTCTCAATTGAGTAAAAATAATATTAACCAACTCAGATGTATACACTTTTAAATATTATAAAATACATAAAATTTTTAAATAGCCTTTCAAGTTACCCTTGGGGCACAGGGGAGCAGGGCAATAAAATTCTTCTCCCAGGGTTCACCTTCATTCAACAAGCACTGAATGCCCACCATGTGCCAGCTCACTGAGAGGCAAGAAAGGGCAGCGGCTAGGAGTATAGATCTAAATGGATTCAAACCCCGCTTCTACTGCTTATCAGCTGTGTGAACTTGGGTAAATCACTTAATCTCTTTGCCTGTTTGCTCACCTACAAAAAGGGTCTAAAAACCGTAACAGGATCACTGTGAGAATCAAACGAGCTAGTCAAATGTAAAGCACTCAGAACAGCACCTGGCAGGCGGAGAGCAGCGTAAATGCAGTAGGTGCTGTACCTGCCATGTCACTACTACCACTCGACCACCCCCTGGCATGCCAGGGTGAGGAAGACAGTCTCCATCCTAAAGGAAACCAGGGTCAGGTAGGGAGGATGACACAGAAACACACCATAACACAGCAGAAAAAGCACAATAATACAAGTATAAAAGATGGATCCACAGGTGTAACAGAAAAGAATTAACTTTCTCTGACAAATGGGAAAGGGATCATGGAAAGCATTTTAGACGAAGAAATACCTGAGATGAACTCCTGTCCACCTTTCAAAACATACCAAAACGTATGGGGTAGTGGGGAAAAAAGTGTGTACCAGGTAGAGGGAACAAAAGTACCTCCAAAGACACGGAGAAAAACCCAGAAATCTGTAGGTCGGAGGGGCCACCAGAGAGAGGAAAGAAACAGCGGGGCAGGACCATAAACCAGGGCCTGGGATCTCATGCGAAGGATCTTGGTTTTGTCCTGTAAGTTAATAAAGATCCAAGGAAGGGGTTTAATTGGGGTAGTGACTGAATCAGACTTTTTCCACAGAGATAATTTTGGCAGCAGCCTGCATGACAGACCAGAGGAAGGAGAAGTAACTGGCTAGTGTAAGAGTGAAGTGCTAAGCTCACTGACACCACACAAGAGTAAGAGACCACCAAGAGAACATCCACACTCGGCTCAACTCTGGCTACTCTCTCTCAAGCATCTTTCCCGGAAACTTTAGCCTTGAACGTCTCCATGAAGTCAAAGTGTGTTGAGGACACAGAAAACTTGAAAACGCTGACTAGACACAATGAAACTGCGCTCAGTTTAAAAATGTATAAAACCAGGAAAGCAGGATTTGTGTTCCTCTACAATCAAGAGCTTTGGTTCTTAGTCAGGTTCTGAAAAATATTCTTAAAAACCTCAAATAGAAATTCTCATGCTGAATTTTGATGAGTAAGATCAAGTTTTTGTCTCTTGCAAACTATTCAAGGCTGTCTCAGGCAGGATTGCAGATGAAGATCAAAACAAGGTAGAGACAAAAATTAACCTGAAATGGATCACAGACCTAAATGTTAAAGCTATAAACTTAAAACAAAACAAAACATAGCAGCAAATCTTCCTCAACTGGGCAAAGATTTCCTAGAATTCAAAAAGCACAAAGCCTAAAAGAATAAAATTATAAATTGGACTTCATCAAATGTGGTACAAGCCACAGAAAGGGAGAAAATATTTTCAATATCTATATACAACAAAGAACTTGGATCCAGAATATAAAAAGATCTCTTGCAACTCAATAATAAAAAGACAAGCAACCCAATTAAAAGTAGATAAATGATTAGAACAGATATTTCACAAAAGAAAATACAGAAATGGCCGTTAAGTACATCAAAAGATACTCCAACATCATTAGTTATCACTGAAATCCAAATGAAAACCAAAAGGATACTACTACACACCTACTGGAATTGCCTAATTTATTTATTTATTTTTAACATCTTTATTGGAGTATAATTGTTTTACGATGGTATGTTAGTTTTTGCTGTATAACAAAGTGAATCAGCTATATGCATACGTATATCCCCATATCCCCTCCCTCTTGAGCCTCCCTCCCACCCTCCCTATCCCACCCCTCTAGGTGGTCACAAAGCACCAGAGCAGATCTCCCTGTGCCATGCGGCTGCTTCCCACCAGCTATCTATTTTACGTTTGGTAGTGTATATATGTCCATGCCACTCTCTCACTTCATCCCAGCTTACCCCTCCCCCTCCCCATGTCCTTAAGTCCACTCTCTAACACCTGCATAGTTATTCCTGTCCTCCCCCTAGGTTCATCAGTACCATTTTTCTTTTAGATTCCACATATATGCGTTAGCATACAGTGTTTGTTTTTCTCTTTCTGGCTTATTTCACTCTGTAGGACAGACTCTAGGTCCATCCCCTCACTACAGATAACTCAATTTCGTTTCTTTTTCTGGCTGAGTAATATTCCATTGTATCTATGTGTCACATCTTCTTCATCCATGGAATAGCCTAATTTAAAACATGGACAAACGTTTGCAAGGATTGGAGCAACTAGAACTTTCATACACTGTAAAAGGTGAAATGTTACAAGCACTTTAGAAACTAGTTTGGCAGTTTCTTGCAAAGTTAAATGAACACTTACTACATGAGCCAGCAATTCTACCCAAAAGAAATGTAAGCATATATTCGCAAGAAAAATTGGATGTGAACACTCATATCTGCTTTATTCTACAGCAAAGAACCAGAAACAACTCAAATGCAGGCATACCTCGTTTTATGGCACTTCACTTTACAGCACTTCGCAGACACTGCGGGTTTTTTTGTTGTTTTTTAAACAACTTGAAGGTTTGGAGCAACCTTCTGTTATCAGATGATGGTTAGCATGTTTCAGCAAATAAGTATTTTAATTAAGGTATGCACACTGTTTTTTAAGACAATGCTATTGCACACTTAACAGAGTACAGGACAGTGTAAACATTTTATATGCACTGGGAAACCAAAAAATTCATTTGACACAGTTTATTGTGATATTCATTTTATTGTGGTGGTCTGGAACCAAAGGCCAAGGTCTGCCTGTAGTAAGCCCATTGTAGATGAAGAGAGAAACCAATTCCATCACACGATGGAAGACTACTGAGCAACACAGAAGGAATGTACTACTGACACATGCAATAACACGATGAAAACGTTATGCTGAGCAAAAGAGCACAGACAGCACATACTGTATGGTTCTGTTTATATGAAACCCTAAAACGGTAAATCTCACCTTTAGGGATCAAAACCAGATCAGTGGTTGCTCGGGCAGAGGCAGGGAGGACCGACTGAGATGAGGTACAAGCAGGAAACGTTCTGTATCTTGACTGTGGTGGTGGTTACACTGGTAGCCACAGGCATGTCAACACTCACCAAAATGTTACATGCATACTAGTGTATACATACAACCTTCCTCAAGCTAAAAAACATATACAAATAGCTATAAGATGAAGCTTCAGTGTATAATGCAAATTATACCTCAATAAAGTTTATTAACACACACACAAAACAGGGTAGCGTTTTAACTTTTGTCTTAGGATTGCCTTGATCCATAAGCACAAGAACATACTATGTCTTAGGAAGACATACAACTGTCTTCTTTGATATATTCCAAACTAAATGAATGAAACCATGAAAAGTTGTGGATGCCACATTCATTAAGCTACTCAATTTTTTTTTCATCTTTTTTTGGAGTATAATTGCTTTACAATGTTGTGTTAGTTTCTGCTGTAAACAAAGTGAATCAGCTATATGTATACATATATCCCCTTATCCCCTCCCTCTTGAGCCTCCCTCTAACCCTATCTACCCTCCCCAGGTCAAGGTTCTTTGTTTTATGCAATAGAATAACACTAGGACATTACCCTTGAAGTTCAGGTCAATGTTATACATAAAGTAATATGGTGAGGTCTCTCTCAATGTAATGCTCTTTAAAAAAGAGTTCAAGGCAGCCTTCCTGAAGCCAAAAAACATATACTAATAGCTATAAGATGAAGCTTCAGTGTATATTACTATCCTATTACTGATTTAACAGACAGCCTTGTTCTTAAGGCCAGAACAACTAAGCAATGTTTAAAGTCAAAGCTATAGAAGCAATGGACAAATTTTATAACAACATCCTTTTAGATGGCAGTATGTCAGTTAAAGTTAATTGTGGACAAGAGAATAAGGAATTAAGCGTCAGCTGATGCAAGATGCATTTAAAACAAACATAATCTAATAATATAAATAAAACAAACATTTATTGAATGCTTAAAACTCTGCTAAGCGCAGTGCTTCATAAACTCTAAGGTTACCATCCCCATTTTACATATGGGAGAATTCAAGCATACGGAGACTAAGTAACTTGGCCAAGGTGACTCATCTAGTAAATTATAGGATCAACTCAAATCCTTAACCACTGTTTGCTCCCCTTCAGAAAGAAACACTATATTCAAAAATTGAACTCCAGATTCACCAGAGACCTAAATATGAAAGGTAAAACTACAAAACTATTAGAAGAAAATCTAAGAAAATATCTTTGCAATTCATGGATTAGGAAGAACTTCTTACTACCCACAAAGTCAAAAATTTGACAGATGTAAATATATTAAAATTAGGGATTTCCATACCATAGTCAAAGTCAACAGGTGACTGGGATTACTATCTCAAATACACAAGAAATTCTAGGAAATCAACAAGTAGAAACCGAACCAAAAAGAAGGGCAAAGAGTATGAATAAGCCAGACATGGAAAGGGAAACTCAAATGGCCAGCAAGGATATGAAGAAATAATCAACCTCGCTAGTAAACAAGAAAATACATATTAAAGCAACTACAATATTCTATTTAACAACTGTCAAACTAGCCAAATGCAGATGTTGTACAATACCAAAAGCTGACAAAAATGTGAGAAAATAGGAATTTTTATGTAACACTGGTGAAGGTAAAAATTGGTGTAGCCGTTTTAGAAATAATCTGGCAGAATTTAGTGATATTAAATATGTGACTAACCTATAACTCAGCAATACTATGCCTGGATGTATGTTCCCAGAGAAACTCTTCCACAGCCATTAGCAACATGTAAAAAGATGCTTTTTACAGAATTATTTGTACCCAAGAGTTGGAGTCAACCTAGGCATCCCTCATTAGGGGAACTGATGAGTAATTGATAAGTGCTGACACAAACCATGAAATACTGCACAGCTGGAAGCAATGAACTAGATGTACTTACAGGAACATGAACAGATCTCGAACAACACGGGGTGGCGAAAGTAAAATATACAGCAAAATATCAGGTACACAGATGCAAAACACACAAAGAACTAGATAATTTTACAAGGACAGAGACATAGCCAAGGACATATATAAAACACATTAGATTGGGTGGAAGTGAGGGTTGGGGAGGACAGGGTGAATGGGAGTTGAGGTAGGGAATGAAGAGGGAAAATTACAATCCAAATAATGGGAGTATGCCTCTAAGTAGACCAAACCAACTCCCTGCACCCGAAATGTTTTAAGTGATACCGGCACATCAACTGTTAAATTTGATGGATTTATGGGAATAATTAGAAATCCATTTTTATGAGGTGATTGAGTATTCTACACAATACATTTGGTTTTTACTATGACAAATTTGAAAATTCGCAGCTTCTAGTTCTTCCTTGTTATCATCATAGATAAAACGGTCTAATAACGGAATACCAAGCTACTAGCCTGGGAAGCTGTAACCTGGTCCAAGCAAACTAGTAATAGGAACTTGGCAAAGTCCTTTTACCTCTTTGAATCTGTTTGCTTATCTGAAAAAAATGGATTTGGATGATTGTCCCGAATCCCTCCAGCTCCACAATTTCTATTTTCTTAATTTTTATTCATATGAAATTATTTTCTCTCTGCTCCAACTATTCCCTCCCCTGCAACCAAAAAAAATAAATAAAAAACAAGAGTATCAAAAGAGATTTAGAAAAGTGACGTAGCAATAGGAATGAATAGCAACTTAGCTTTTTAGGGTAGAAAGGAGAAAACATTAGAGATACAGTGATGTTCAGAGAGCCTTTGCAAGTATCTAAGTCAGAGTGACGTTAACTTGAGTCCAGGTTCAGACACTGTATTCCGTTAAGGATTTTACTACCCACTATTCCACGCATCACCACTGCCCCTTCTCAAAACACATATTATAGTCTCGTATGGAGTTTCTACTTGAAGGCCCTAAATTGCAGCTTATCTGTATCAATTTTCAGATTAAAAATGATGATTCCCTAAAAGTCCCTTCCATATTAAAAATGTAAGATTCCAAGAGAATGATGAATTTTTTAATCAACAAACTGGTCACCCTGAGCATTTAATAAAAAACCAAGCATTCAATTAGATCTGTAGATTAAATGGATATAAAGACATTAAAAATAAGGGAAATTAGACTATATTGTGGCTTGGTGACCATGAAGAGTAACTGAGGTATCTAAAGAATAGTGGTGTCACATTTTATAAAAAGAAAATTGATATCACAATATTTAAAATATCTTAAAAGCTGGAATTAGAATATACCTAAAATTTTGAAACTGGAACATTTTAAAAGAGAAAAGAGATGTCTTGCAATATTTTTAGAATACAATAATAAACATGAGAAACTGACATCATTCCCATATTTATCTTCATTCACACTGAAGTTTAAATATGGATGGGGAAGGGGCGGGGGAAGGGGAGTGGGAATTAAGAGGTCACGAAACATCTGTTCCTAATAATTCCAGCACAGATGCAGTTGTTTCAGCAAAAGCGAGGATGAAGGTCCTCCAGGCTGCCCTGCTATGAGGTCTTCCACCCACAGCTACAGTGCAGACCCCAAACCCTGCACATCAAGTCCCAGGAATAGAGTTGACTGTAGGAGAAAATGTGTACATGGACAATTAACTGCATTCCCTATGTCTACAGAGCACCTGTATTAAATAACAAGGAAACGTTTGACAAAATAAACGAGAGGAAAACAACCTCTTAGAGAATGAAAAATAAGAATCTAATAAAACGTTTCATAGCTGTAACGCAAGCATGGACTTGAATTCCGCTTTTTTGGCTGTTCCTTCTGGAATCTTTGGATTTATCTACACCTAAATGATATACTCCAAAATACGTTTTAACAAAATTAATGAAGTGAGTTGAAAACATTAAATTTTTTTCTCTGAACACAATCCACAGGCAAACTTTACTCATTAGAGAGCACCGTGCTATTTAAGTATGTTGCCATACTTCCAAGACACTCCGTTTCAGGTTAACAAGCAGCATAACCCACCCCATCACGTGCACAGCATACTGAAAAACTGTATTTGGTAAAATCGATGTCCTAAGAATGTTTCCTTTGCAGATAAAATTCTTCAAACGCTGTCCCATAGAGATGTCTGTCAAAGGGTACAAACTTCCAATTATAACACGAATAAACTCCGGGGGACTGATGCACAGCATGAGGACACTAGTTAACAGAACTGTATGCTGTACGTGAAAGCTGCTATGAGAGTAGTTTTAATGTTCTCACCATGGCGACAACAGAGTGTAATTACGTGAGGTGAAGGGTGTGTTGACTAACATTATCGTGGCAAACATGTGCAATATATACATGTATCAAATCATCACACTGTACACCTTAAACTTACACAATGTTGTACGCCTATTACATCTCAATAAAGCTGGAAAAACTTAGAAAAAAAGCCACTGTCCCATCCAAAGGAAAGATTATTTCCTATAGCAATGCTTGTATAACAGATCACATTTAAATTTAACCAGGGATGCTACAGAACTTTTCCTACTATGTGTATATCCATTTATTTTCTACTTTTAATATAACTAGTTTAATGATCATTTAGCTAGTTACAGGCACAACGTACAGCCTTTTTAAAAGTATTTTAAAAAATACATTTTATTATATTTCCTAATCAGAGTATCTTTCTAATTTAAAAATTTTTACTTTTCTTTCAACAATGAACTTTTGTTTTATTTAGCTTATAGCTCTATTAGAGATGAACATACATTTCCCCATAAATTAGTGATCATACTGCAAGGATTAAGAAACCTTTTTCAGTCCTAAATACTATTTCTACCATTTCACCAAGTCCTCTAACCTCTCATTGCACTTTTGCACACCAATGCATATCTTCTTCCAACATCTGCATGACTTTTCTTCTCCTCCATTGCAATTCACTACAGGTAGTTAAGAGTAGCTAACAATATAATTCCACATGATATTGCATCTGTGTTTACATCTGGCTCTAATCACATGCTTAGAAGTGATTTATACAGGGGAAACCAAAAAAGGAGGAAAAAAAAACACAACTATGAGAAACAATTAAGTTATTTTAAATGTATCATTCTCAACTTGACAACTTTCTCACCACAGGCTTCAAAGTCACTGAAATTGCAAACATAGGGTATGGCATTTCAAAAACACTGGATATAAGAAAGAAAAAAAAGTACTAACCAAATATTTCATATGCTTTTATACTACGGTCATTTTAACAAGTGATTGGTGCTTTCAATTTATAAGATAGTTTAAGTTTTGCTCCATGCTACAACTGTATATGTCATGGCTTTGTGGTAAAGTTCCTCAGTTCATAAAAAAATAAGTTGATAGTAACCAAACCTATTCACTACTGAGCTCTAGGAATTAGAAAACCACACTCAAGAACTGTGTCAGGAAATGTAAAACTATATTTACACACACACACACACACACACACTCTCTCTCTCTCGAAGAACTATGACACCCTAAAATGAGAATTCACACAGGCTTACCTGATAATTCACATAATTCCTACTTATTTCAAGATAAAGAGTATTACTGTTGCATTATGGTACTGGTGTTGGTGCATTTACAGAAATACCATTAAAAAAAATTAGGGAAGTAAATACTTCTAACATTTGACCTAATGAAAGGCTTCTAAAAGTTTACAGTAACATTAACATAATTATATAGACACAGGCCAAAAAGACATAACTAAATACATTAAATCTCATGCAATACAAGTTACAGTACCAATTTATATTTGTTGAAAAGTAAGAATTCTTTGAATACAAGCATACAATAATTAGTAAACTGCAGAGACTCTTAAATGCATTTAAAACTTCAAAACAAATTTACATTCCTTAATTTACAATTGGTAAATTTAAAATTTATACACTACTTGATTCTAAATCTTAATTAGAAGGGGAAGGAAAAGATAAAAATCGCTAACATCTGAGTGACTGCTGGTAAATACCTTCTTCAGTAGTTGTCTGCCAACCCATGTATAGTTTTAAGTCTATGTAAGTTATGAAAAAATAATTACACAGTATCACCGATCAGTTAATTTCCTATTTTCTTACCATATTCAACCATTTACATTTTTTAATGTCTAAAAATATATATTTCCAGGGATCTTACCATGAATGAAAAAGGAGATTAGAAAATATAGTAAGAATGCAAAATAAATATGGACCAATCATTACATATTCTTCTCCAAACCTAACAACATAAAACAAAACTTTCTTTAAAAAAGCAGTAATACAACTGGTCTAAAGCAAGACTAAATTGACAGCAATCTCAGTTGCAAGATTTAAAAAGACCAAATTTATACAACTGTTCAAGCTAAAACAATCTTACTTCTTTCCAGTCCTAGCAGACTAGAAAATGCTTATGCCTAATTTACCCAGGGCTAGTTTGAAATAAGGGTAAGACCCGGAATTATACGGAAGGTCCCTATCAAAGCAGAGGTCCCAAATCAACAGGAGATGGACAGATTCATGGTATCTTACACCAATAATCATCTTTGTTAGCATCCTCTACTGGTGGTTTCCAAAGACAGCAAGTAGAAATGCAAATGACAGAAGATATGTACCTGTTAGTCCATCCAGAGTGAATTAATCAGTATGTGGTCATCAGCAGCTAGAGTACATTTCTCAAACAGACAAATAAATAAGTAACCACAAAGAGTATAAGTGGAAAATGGGAAGGCAGATTTTTAAAATACAGCAAACAAAGCATTACATTATAAACGGTAAGAAAAAAAAAATCAATTTAAGCCACTAACATCATCACCATAGAGTTACTACATAAGGTTTCAGGCTTTGGCCAAACCTTGCTCAACTGTTTTACCCCTGTCAAGTTACATTACCTGATGCTCCCATTAACATCCTACTCTGCAGATATATTCCGGAAAGGAAATTTAAATGTTTTACCTAAGGCTTAGCAGAAAATCTGCATGCCTTATTCTAAAATGAACAAAAAATTATTTACATATAAATTACAGCATAAAGTATCTCTATGACCATCTCCCACTGTATACATCATTTATTCCTTCATTAAAAAGATTTAAGAGTTAACATTTTCCAAGCGATTCTCTCCAATAAACAACTGCAACTTAAATATGACTGCGTTGCTAAGAAATCTTAACCAGCACCTATCCTGAGGTTTCACAACACAATGGCATACAACTTCATTTTTAATTTGCAAATCATGAGGCTTAATCGAATAGCGTGGCTGTAATAATCAGCAATGGATGAAATGCATCTGAGAACAAAAAGAAATACAAGGACAGAGCCAACACTGATGAAAATGGAAGATACCTGTAGTAGCACAGTGCTATCTGAAACACCTTTTGTTTTCTCAGAGTGATGCACACTGCAGACGAGACATTTTGTGCTAAACAGCCCCAAATCTGTTTCTCTAATAGTAAACACAAAGGAAAAACACTGACAGCAAGCGCGGTAAATAAATCGCTCCCTTGAGAATGAAAGCAGCAGACTGGAGGGGCTGACACGCGCAGGGGAAAACTAAACACCATCTTTTTCTACCTGCGCAAGTTGCCATTTGCTGCAGCCGTCCAGCAGCTCTCTTTCCTGCTGATTTCAAGTACCTTTCGGGATCGCTTTTTCCCCCTAAGTCAGCTGTTGATATGCCTTATGGGTGTAATATTCGTATCACAGGATCTTTAGGAGGAAAATCCATCCTTTCCTGCTCAGGTAAACATGTTTACAGCAGCTGCACAGACGCTGGGTGGTTCAGACTCACATGTCACACACATGTCGTCAGCAACAAGAAAAGCCCCTTTCTCTGGCGACGAACATTTTAAATAAGGTAAAACGCGAACAGCCCTTTCCAAACCAACTTACCTTTCATAAAGCCACAGCAGCAACAGCTCGATATAGCACACACAATTTGACGCTAAAACAGGAAATTAAAATTGCAATAGCCTGTGCTCCGCTGCGGCCGTAACAAGTCATCTCTCCACAATGAGGACGCCCAATATTAGTTATCGGTCATAGCTAACGGAGGTCTTTAAAATGCAAATGTGTATTTGGATAACTAACACCGTTCATGAAAGCGGTGATTCTAATGTCGACTCGAATATATTAAAATTACGTTTACGATTGGAAGGAAACATCTTGAAACCGCCTAAAAGCTTCGTATCTGCTTCGAGACAGGAAATCCCACACAAAATCTGAAATTGCCAGGAAAGGTTACAAAACCTCGCGTTTCGCATCCCAGAGGGGAGGGAGAAAGGGGGCCCGGGCGTGGGGGTGGGGCGAGCGCCGGGGAGTTCTGACTTAAACCCGCATTTCCTCATTTTCTGGCGGACACGGCGATCCCATTTCAGGCGCCTTTATTTCCCGACTCTCAGAAACTCGTTTTAAAAATAACGCAGGAACCCACACGAGCCCCTCGGTCCGTTAGGTCCGTGCAATTCCTTATATAGACTCGGCCGCAGCCGGCGGCAGGGCCGTTGCCGCCCATTATTCTCCAAACAGGTACCGGGCGGGCGGGGGCCGCGCTCCAGCCTCGGCCCTGTCGCCGCAGGAACTGTCCAGACAATACCCACCAGCAGACGTTCGCTGCCGAGCGGCGGGCGGGCGGGCGGGCACAGCGGCGCCCGAGATAAGCAGACATGCAGTCAACTTACACCGTTTCTCCCAACTGCAGAAGGCGACTGTGCAAACCACCACCACATGTTCGGGGCTCGCGCTCGCTCTCTCGTCATTATTGTTATTTTTCTAAACTCTCACGCCAGGCAGGGCGGGTGTGCGTCCCCGGCGCAACGGCACTCATCAGTAAACACCGCGGCCCGCAGCGCAGGCAGCAGCGCCCCGCGTCCGTCGGTCCGGCCGCCCCTCCCCCACCCTCCTTCCACCCGAGATCCTGAGCGCCGTCCAAGCTCCGTTCGCCGGCTTCACGCCCCGCGCGTCCGGCCCAGGTAACAACTTCCCCAAACCGAAAGAGCACAAGGAAGGCGCACGCTCGGCACCCCATCCCGGCGCGGAGGAGGCGTCCTCCCGGGCGGGGACCTGTCTGCGGTGCTTACCGGTCCCGAGACCAGGTAACAACTCCGCAAACCCGCCGCCCCCCGCGGCTCCCGCGGCCGCAGCTCTGCGTCCGCCCCACCCGCCCGCCGGCTCCCCGCGGGACGCGGACGGCGCTCGGGGCGAGGCGGCGGCCGCGGGCGCGGGAGAGGAAGGGCGCTTAGGCATCCGCACCCCGCGCCGCGAAGCCCCGTCCCGCGCCGAGCGCGCCTCGCCAGCCGGTCCCAACTTTACCGCCGCCGGCCCGGCCCGTCCGCCCGCCGCGCGCTCCGCGCCGCCCGCGCACACGCGCGCACGGACGACACGCAGCCCGCGGCCGCCGCGTCCCGCCGCCGCCGCCGCCGCCCGCCCGCAGCCCGGCCCGCCCGCCCGAGCCGCGGGGCCCGAGCGCCGGCGCCGGCGGGGCTGCGGCGCGCGGAAGCCACTCTACACAGGCAGCGCCGGGCACAAGTTAGTTCCTCGGCTCCGGGGCCTCGGCGCCGCGGGGACGAAACGCCGAGGGCGCCGAGGAGGAGGGGAGGGGGGCGCCGAGGGGCACAAGAGTGGGGAAAAGTGCGAAAAGAAGCAACAGCCGCTCCCCCGGAGCCCAGAAAAGTGGACGCCGCGTCCCGGCCGCCCGCCTGCGCCGGGGATGCGGCGGCGGCGGCGGCTAACGGTCCAGCGAGGCGGCAGGGGCGGCGGGAGCCGCTAGGCGGAGAGACCAGGTAAGAGACATAACGGTTCAGGGAGAGCGGGCGGCCGCGGCGCGGCTCCCGAGGCGGCGGCCCGGAGGGGGGCAGAGAGCACTACTTTCTACTTTCCCACTCCACTTGGCCCGTCCCTGCCCGGCCGCCCCCAGCCCGGCTCGCCCCCCTCGCCCCCGGGGGTGCCCCGGCCGCCCGGCTCCCCCTGACTCCGCCGCTCCCCGGTCCCCTCCGCCACTTACCGTTATTGCGCCGCGGGTTCGCCTGCTTTCTGCGCTTACACCTGGGGCCATCCGCCATGATCCTCTCGCTTGTGTCTAAATGCTCGAGTCACCTCCTCCCCCTCCCTCCCTCCCCCTTCCCCCCCGCCCCTCCGCCTCCACCCCTCCCCCCTCCCCACCGCACCTGGTTTACGACACTCGCGGCTTTACGACATCACCTTCCTTACACCTAGAGCCGCTCGCTCTACGGCCGGAACCTTGTTGCTAGGGAGAGGACGGTTTGCGGCCGCTGGGGGAGCGGCCGAGTTTGCATTGAGGGGTGAGGGAGAAGTTTCCCCCAGGTGTCGCGGGCTGGGGGCGGGGGCGCTGGGGAGCGGTGCGGACGTGGTCCGAAGGGCGACTGGCCGTCGGAGTGAGAAAGGTAAAGTAGGAGGCTCTGAACCGGCCACACCCGCCGCGGCCGCCAGGGGCACGATCGGGTCTGGCTGATTCTCCCCGGGATCCGGTGTCCTCGGAGCTGCCCCCGGAGTGGCCGGAGCGACCTGTTCTCCCTCCTCCTCACGGGGGGCTCACGCACCCCGGGCCGCCCGGGGACGCCCCGGGATCGGGGACAGGCAGGTCCGGGGAGCGGCGAGGGCCTGCTTCGGGACACGCGGTGCACGGGGAGAGGCCACCTGACCCCGCACGTCTGACTCTCTGCCCCTCCTCGGACGCACGGTTTTCCCCCGGGCGACCCGGGATGGGAAGTGACTTCAACGAGATAGAAGTCCAGCTGGAGCGACGGAGGGGCGAGGAGTTCCGCTTGCGAGCCACCTCGGCGGTAACGCGGCCTGAGTAATGCCCACGCCGGCCTGTCTCACTTCCTCCTCCGCGCCGGGCGCTCACCTGCTGTCACCTCGGCCGCCCCCGCCCCCGGCCGGCCAGATCCGAGGCCTCCAGACTTAGAGCTGAGGTTATCAACAGGCCGCGATTTAGTACCTAGACGGGCAGCTGTGGCTGCGAATGACCTTCCGGCAAGAAACGAGGGCCGGCGGGGGCGGTCTTGGGGGCAGAGCGGTGGCGATCTTCTCTGAGGTCTTTGTACAAGTTCGGGGACTTATGAAGGGCCACGTAGATAACACCACAAATACCAAGAAAGTCAGGTCTTAAGTGCTCGGTAGGGACTTAGCTTTCCCCTCCTCCCCGCCTTCAAATGAGGAAATGTCTTTCGGACCAACCTTACGGAATAAATGAGCCGGGCTGCACTTCGAATCGTGCAGTTCCAAGCGAAAACGGTAAGAGATGACAGAGAAATTGAGGAGACCGGAGCGTGACGAAGTATGAGAAATAACCCAGTCACCTAGCACAGTGCTGTCACAGTAGGTGCTCAATAAATTCATGCCTATAATTTCTGCCGTGCCTATGGCAGGACTTTTTTATTATGTTAATCTTCTAAACACTCTGCAGACTTTTAGAAGATTCATTAATAATCTCTTCAAACCTTTCAACTGAAATAAATTTACAGCTGAAGTCTGGTAATTTAAAATTAGAAAGTTTAATCCTGAATAAAGATGAAAATTTTCTCTCCCACGTCTGCTTTGGCATTTTGAGAAGTGAATGCATTATTTATTGGTGCGTGAAATGTGACTGTAAATATCTTTTGCTATACGTTATGTCTATATGTCTGCTCCCTTCCTCAAGGCCACAACTAGAATCATCTGTCTTAATGATCATCTTAAGTACAGGCAGCCCTGCCTTTCCTCAGTACCATGTTAATTGACCTTGTACATGTGAGAACCAGAGCCATGGTCGTGCTTTGCTTGGTTCAAGTGGTGCTTTTTCCCTGCCCTCTTAAGAGCTATGTGATGTTCTTCAGTTTCCTTCTGGATCAGCTTATAGACTTTATCCTTTGCTGGCATCTCCCCGCTCCCCCCGCCCCAGCACACAGGCACACACACACACGCACAGCTTTTTTACAGCTACCCTAATTTCCAGTCAGAAAGGAAAAAACAAAACAAAACTTTCTAACTCTAGTGCACATTTCACTTACTTTTAAACTTAGGAAGTGTCACACGTCTTTCTGAGGTGCCTGTCCTGATCCCCCGACTAGGTTTCTTCAGTGTTCATCCTTACCTTGAAATCAGAGAGACAAAGTCAAAGGATAAGCCAAGTGGAAGTCATCTTCCTTACTTTAGTGGTTACTGGTTTAGTTAGTTTGGGCCAGACTATTCGACTTCTTGCGGACAGGTACCTTTTTTGTGTTTTGTTTTTGCTTGTTCATTTCTGTGCCCTCAGCACCTAGCAGAGTACCTAGTCACATAGCAGATGCTTGATAGGTAAATATTTCTTTTAAAAGTTAGTATCGTTGACTTTTTCTGAATCTCTTCTTGGCTATAAAGTAAGGGTTGTTTATCTGCCTTCATCACATTAGTTCTTAGGAGCAGTTGAAATCATGAATGTGAAAGCCGTTTTCTGTCGTTTATATTTTGCCTTATTTTGAGACTAATTGCTCTTGATTTTAGATTCTCCATAGTCATTTTTCCCAAATGATTAATCCCGATCACTTCTGGTTTTTAAATATGCACAGGAAGTATTGATGTTCCAAATTTTCTAATACAGAATTTCAATTTTGTAAAATCCTACAGTAATTAGACATAGATTACAAATTTAATATGTGGTTAATGCGCTTTATTTACTGTAATGTTCCCAAAGTTATTGAACGCTAGACTGGAAAGAAAGCAGGCAAAAGTAAATCTCAAAATAGATTGCTGCTTTAAACCTGATGTGTATGTGATGGTTGCTTATCTCTTACATGTAACTAAAGAATTGGAAAAAATCTTTAGAATAACTTTAGAAAAGGAATTTCTAAATAAATGTGTTAAACTTTAGGTTTATTTAGTCAATTATACCTCAATTTTTAAAAAATTAGGCTTACTTTATTCAAACATGGTGGGGATACTAGTTAGAGTTTAGCATGTGTCCTGTATTGTTGTTGGTTTTTAGTAATCGTAGTGTCATTATACCGTATGTATTCAATATGTGCTCCTAGCTCTAATGTCACTGAAATGGTAACACTGCTTCTACGGAGCACTGAGATTGCACATGCTGCAGGAGAGGTAGACTGCTAAAAATGAATTACTGTAATCTTTTCTAAATTTACAGGGAAAATGTAAATGGGTAGAATATTTTCAATATTGAGTTTTTTTCTATAAATTTTTCATAAACCCCTTGCACCTGCTGTTTGCGTTTCATGTAAGATTCATGTATAAGCTAGGATAAAATTTGACATAAAATTATTTTAAATTTAAAATGTACATACTGCACAGTGTTCCACATGGAGCATGTGATTTCCACGTACCTCACTTCCTGAACACATTTGAGAAGTAGAACATAATGTGATTCTATAATCTT
Organism: Balaenoptera ricei; assembly: GCF_028023285.1. Lineage (NCBI taxonomy): Eukaryota > Metazoa > Chordata > Mammalia > Artiodactyla > Balaenopteridae > Balaenoptera > Balaenoptera ricei. The sequence continues at coordinate 3,288,948 of NC_082640.1, read as the reverse complement.
TGTTAAAATAAGAAATCAGTGATTTTCACGGCAAGTTAATATATGTATTTCATGAAATAAGTTGACTTCGCCAGCTTGTCAGGCTTTAATCTTAAAGTCTTGAGACATGTTGTCCATCAGAGGACAGCACGGAGAAGCCCCTGGAGGGCGGCCCCGCAGTCCGTGCTCAGTAGTGACTCTGGGTGTACGTGGGTCGCCATGCATTGCAAGAGGGCACTTCACCAAATTCTGTGTCACCAGATCAGGAAGGAAACAAGGCTACGGGGTGGCACAGAACCAACAGTTGTCCTGAGGACCCACACGCGCTTTTCAATGAAGCCTCCCAGGAGGTAATAATAGGGACAGGTGTCTTCCCCAAACCTCCCTGTGATTTTATTATATATCGCACCACAAAACTGTTTTTCCCTCTCTGGGGAATAAGGCTCCTATTTTTAATATAAGTCCATGAAATGTTAACCCATGGAGCTTCTAATCTGGGGGACAGTTTTTCAGGAACATGTCTAACATAGAGAGATGTTAAATATAAATAAACGTAGAGAGAGATAGATGTTTGAAGGCTGTTAATGAACCTCCAAAAAGTAAAGCTGACCTTTTCCTTAAAATCACAGTGATTAAAACGATTGCATTCAAAGGCTGCCTCTACAGAAGCTAGATTACAGTTTCTGTTATTGAAATCACTTGTGAACTTGAGTAGCATTTTTTTTCTTATACTTAACAACTATAGGTAGGTAATTTGTACTAGAGAGAAGGAAAGCAACATGCATATTTTGGATTTGAGGGAATTTTAAGAATCTACCGTGGTGTCAGGGGTCTGATATCAGGTTTCTGATATTCTGTTTTGCTGTTTTTTCCCCTTTGTCTCGATGCATTTCTTTTCTCTGGCATCTTGGCTTATTTTTAGCAGCCGACTGGTTCTGCTGCAGAGTATTACTATTTCTTTGACCTACAGTCCTAGCCTTCTGTATTCCACAGACCTTCAGTTATAATCACTGCCACTATTCAATCCTTTGAGTGTACATGTTAAAAATATTTGCAGTCAATAACAGCTTTTAGATGTCCCACCACGGTGTTAAACTCACGTGGAAAAGTTGGCAATGAGAAACACACTGTGTTCAGACACAGCCACAACTTTAAGGCGCCTGGTCGGGCCCTTCAGAAGTTCTTTCATCTTACGCCTCAGTTTTTCTTCGCTCCCTCTCTTTATCCCACTTACATAAGTAGATCACACCTGGGCCCCTCTCTGCTCTCTCATGCTTTAATCGTTCTCTTCCTCCATCTTTCTTTGTCCCAGGTCTTGCCCAGATCGGTTTGGATCGATTCCCTTTTTCTTTTTGCTCAAGGCCTTTTGAATCATCCCCACCCTGTGAAATATCAGTACTTTTCCATATTATGCTGGTTATCCTTTGTCCCTCAAAGTCCAGTCTCTGCCTTTCTGTGCTCTGAAAGGCTGATTCCTGTGGACCACATCACCCAGGCTCCTTTGCCCTTTGGTTTCTATTTGATTTGAGCCCATTTGGAGGCATTGGCAGATGATCAGAGGAAGGAAAGAGAGAGAGGTCAGGATATTAATTTCACCTTCCCCCACACTCCCTCCTGCCTGTCTGTGGCTTTTGGCAGGCGCCTGGCTCCTCTACCTAAGGCCGTGGCTCGGGTCAGACAGTCCTGTCCCAGGGCTACAGGTCTTGGCAAGTTCCAGAAACTGCGCCTTCCCTTTGTCCTTTCAGGCCTAGAGAGGGTAATGGTTTCCTCCTGCTGTGAGTCCTTGGGTACTTTATCCCTTATTGGTTCCCCTAAAGCCTGCCCACGTCCTTGTAAGTAGTCTCTTCATCAAACTCTCTGCGATTTACCCTTGGGGCATGCCATCTGCTTCCTGTCAGGCCCCTGAGTAGCACACATCTAGAAATACGTTTTTAGCCTTCTTTTTTTTTTATGATTAAGCATTTTTAAAATTTTTATTTATTTTTGGCTGCATTGGGTCTTCGTTTCTGCGCGCAGGCTTTCTCTAGTTGAGACGGGGGGCTACTCTTCGTTGCGGTGTGCGGGCTTCTCACTGCGGTGGCTTCTCCTGTTGCGGAGCACGGGCTCTAGGCGTGCGGGCTCAGTAGTTGTGGCACAGGGCTCAGTAGTTGTGGCACACGGGCTCAGTAGTTGTGGCGCAGGGGCTCTAGAGCGCAGGCTCAGTAGTTGTGGCACACGGGCTCCAGAGCGCAGGCTCAGTAGTTGTGGCACACGGGCTTAGTTGCTCCGTGGCATGTGGGATCTTCCAGGACCAGGGATTGAACCTGTGTCCCCTGCGTTAGCAGGCAGATTCTTAACCCCTGTGCCTTATTTCTTATTAGTCAAGAATTCTGTTTCCATCGATTACAACACTAGAGTTTGAATGTGATGTCATCACTGACAAGCATATACTCATGTTCTAGTATGTCTACATGCAAAATCTGGCAAAGCTTAGGAACGTGCCAGAGTCTATGACATCGTAATTATTCAGTTACTGTTTTTGTAATGAGGGCCCCTGCCTTGGTTGATCTAAAAGTAGGAGAGACTACTTTTATATACTTAAAACCGTGAGTGGGAGGGCATCACAGCACTACAGTATTAAGGTGGAGGTGGCTGGTTGTCCCCATAGGTTTCTTCCCCTTTTAATAATGGCACCCGCCACACTTGTCACGTGGCCCCTGGAACGGCTGTTGCGCGCACCTCGCTGCTGCTGTGCTCTCAGTCCTGGCCCGTGAGATGTGAGTGGTGCCCTGGCTGATGAGGTCCCTCCGGAGGGAGCGGTTCACCGTTCCTTAGAACTCCTCTTCCTGCTGGCTGGGATCAGACCTGCTGACGAGAGCGCCTTCAGGTTAAGGAAGGCACAGCAGCAAGACTGAAGGAGCCCGAGTCCTTGACGGTGTGGCAGAGCATAACCAGCCCTCGGCTTCTGCCTCCAGAGCTCTGTTACAGAGAGACAAGGAAACTTCGATCTTCTTTCAGCCGCCATTGTCTTAGGTTTTCTGTCATATGGAGCCAAGGTTAACCTTGTCCGATGTGTTGTAGGTATTGTGTTAGTTTCCTGTTGGTGCTATAAAAAAATTACCACCAACTTGGTGGCTTAAAACAACACAGATGTATTATCTTACAGTTCTGGATGTCAGAAGTCCAAAGTGGGTCTCGCTGAGCTGGAATAAAGGTTTTGGCAGGATTGGGTTTCTTCAGAAGGCTCGAGGGGAGAATCCGTTTCCCGGCCTTTTCCAGCTTCTGAGGCCGCCCACATCCTTGACTCCTGGGCCTCCTCCATCTTCTAGGCCAGCAGCACGGGGCAGAGCCCATCCCATGCTGCCAGCTTGCTAGCTCTATTTCTGCCCAGCTCTTCCACGTCTGAGGGCTTTTGTGGTTAAATTAGGTCCACCTGGATCATTCCAGGTATCTTCCATTTCAGTGTCAGCTGATAATGATTAGTGAGCTTAATCCCATCAGCAGCCTTAATTTCCCTTTGCCATATGACCTAACATAACACACAGTCTATGCCTCGGGGATTAGGCCATAGACATCTTTGGGGGCCACTATTCTGCCTACCAGAGTATGCAAGCTCTAAGCTTCGTGATTGAGAAACATGTTTGTATCGATTAATTTGTTCATCTTTAATTGATAAGCAGCTTTAAAGCCTTTTGCTAAGTGGTCATTACTTTTTATATAACATTTAACATTGTGCCACATAGAAGTTCTAATAATAATTCATTGGTTCATTTATTCACCTAATATTCTAGCATTCTAATGTGACAGGCACTGTGTGGGGCTAGAAATGCCTAATACAGTCCCTAACCTCAAGCAGCTCACAGGTCTGTGGAAGAAACAAACTGACAAAGAGCCTGTTACACAAGTGTCGGGTTGGTATAGTACACATAGGAGAGACATCTGAAGTAACCTGGAGTCAAGGAAGTCTTTCTTGAAGAAGTGATGGAATTTGTCCGGAGGAGGAGGGAAGAGTGCTAAAGGCAGAAGTCACAACAGAAGTCTCCGGATGAAGGTCTTGTGCTTTGGAGCAGGGGATGGGGGAGCGGTGCGGGGTGTGAGGAGGTGGCAAATCCGATAGAAGAACTGCAGCAAATAAAAACCCACATGTTCCAGAAGAGGCTGCAGAGGTGGGTAGGCAGGAACCAGATCCCGCGAAGATGCTAAGGTTTGGGGACCTTATACTGGCGAATTGTAAGCCATGGAACGGTTTTTGTAAAATCAACGGTGTCCACGTTATATGTGTTGATTAGTGTTCTGGGGGTGAGGGATGGCGAGCCCATGAGCGGAACAGCAAGCGTCAAGGGAGCTTTAAAGGTGTTTTCCTCTGGAATGATCGTTCACTAAGGAATAACTCAGCAAGTAAAAGCAATACGAATACGAGCTGTGATGATCCAAGTGAAGCGCAGGTGAAAGATAACATTTCCAGACTTTATTAGCAAGTAGTGTAATACTGCTGTGAAAAGCAATGTAAAGCATAATTAGTATTGAGTATTTACATTATTAATAGAGTTGTTTCAGTTTATACATTCTTACAGTGCTCTTACTAGCTCCTAGTACTGCATTAGTACATGGCAGGCCCTCAAAATTGTATACTAAATGAATGAATATTTTAAAAAAGGGTCTGCAATGTGTCTTTTAACACTTGCTTTTTTCCCCCAGTATTATGTTTACTACAGCCTAATGCACAAAAGCTAACATCCTCCCCGTTCAGATTCTGCTGTCTTCCGGATTACCTTACATATTTCCAGGGAGGCAGGATAGTTTTCTTTCCCTAGATTGCACATTCTCTCAGCAATTTTCCAGTTGTATCAGAATTCGTGGGAATTGAGCAACCAGCCCCACATAGCTAGTAATTCCCTCACACCCTTCAGAGCACTTCCTACCTACCACTGTTGTAGCATTTACTACCTTTACTGGGTGATTGACATCTCTCTCCTCCTAGCCTGAGCTTTTCATCTTTGTATTTCTGATACCTAAAGCAATGCCTGTCTAATGGGAAGTCCACTCAGTTAATTATGAAAAAGAGTGAAAGTTCCTGCCATTTGTGAATCATTCTGGTGGAGGGGTTTTGTGAAGAGCAAATGAGATACTGTATGTGAAGTTTTACATGGTGCCTGGCGCATGGCAAACAGTAAATGATAATACAATAAAAGTAAATTCTTGGGCAAAGATCAGAGTCCGATATTAAGAACATAATCCACTAGAATTCCTACACGGTGCCTTTCTGTTCAGGCTAAAAGATAAGATGATTTTTATCCCTGAAAATGTCACTTCAGGTGTAGGTGGAATGATTCTAATTAAAAGGCAGAAAGAGGAGATGATATTAACATGTTGTTTGTTTAACGTTAGCTGGAATATTTGTTATATTGTCTAGAGATACTGTTGGCTCACATTAGCTGTATTATCTATGGAAAATCTATCCACACAATAAGTGAACTTACTTTCCTAGTATGAGTAACACTGTTTGCAATGCAGTTAGATGACGTGTGGCGCTTTTTAAAAATACAGGTTAAAAATTACGAAAGGAATATAAAAACTCTCTTTGTTTCGTTTTCTGGTTTGTCTGTGGCAGACACCAATTCAAAGTGGCCCAAGCAAAAAAGAGAGGGATTTTTAATAAGGCTGTAAGTGTGTGGGGTTTTTGCCATGGAGTCCGAGAGTAGGGAAGCAGCCAGGTCTCAGGAGGGAGGAGCGGGAGCACCTGTAGATCTGCAGGCAGTGTCCCTCCCTTTCCCACCTCTGCATCTCTCTCGCATCTGATTCATTTTCTTTGCAGACCTCCTGCTGTGCACGAGGGTGGGATGGACACAGGGGAGGTCTATTACGCAAGGCTTAGGGTGAAAGCAGTCATCCCTACTCCTGCCCCAATGTTGGGATTATTCACTTTTCACATGTAGTTTATACAGTTATAATAATGCCTAGTTTTTGCCATATTCATATATAAGAACCGTGTATAATTTAGTAGTATTATACTGTTTTCACTTAACAAACACATTTTCCCAGGTAGGCACAGAACCTTTATGCTTGAATTTTTTTTTTTTTTTAACTTAACCATAACATTCCTGAAATTGATACACAATAACTTACTAAACCAGTTATATATTGTTGAACATTTACATTATTTCCAGTTTTTTTGTTTTGTGAAGAATGGACACTATTGTATGGTTTTTGATCATTTCCTAGGGAAATATTCTCAAAACTGGAATTATTTAGTCAATGGGAATGAACACGGTTGTATCTTTTTAAACCTATTGTCAGCATGCTTTTGAAATGGGTTGTACGAACATATGATGCCACTAGAAATATATAAGAATTTGTCTCACCAAGACTAAAAATTTTTGAAAATTGGTAGCTTATTCACACCGATTGGAAACATACGAATCACTCTGTGTTTTAGAATATGTATATAGGAAGACACTTAAATGGACTAAGGAAGAACATATTTGACTATATAGTAAATTCCATACTGGATTAAACCATTAATAATTCCAGCCCTGGACCTTGAGACCTATTCAAGCCCTTTCATACCTAGTGTTTTTAAAATATGTGTATGTTTATTCATTTGTTTATTTAAAATTCACTTATTAGTGAAAGAACACTTTGTATTTTAGATTCTAATTAAGCTTATCACTGGATTTTTAAATAAATGTAAAATAACAGTATTTAGAATTTTTGTGAGTTTCACATTCTCACTTGCTCTTATGAAATAATCAGTTAACTGCAAGTATCCCTTTTCTATGCTAGCAAAGGTTAGCAATTTTGGAATACTTGAAAAAGTATACTTGGCTATCAAATAAATTAGAGCGTAGTCCAAAGGAATTCCTAGGAATACTATGCCATCACTTAAAAAGAATGAAGCAGCCGATCTGAAAAACTCTCAAAGATAAAAAGTAAAATTAAAGTCAGATAAAATGGCATGATAAAGGACAGCGTGAGTAGTTAGCTACCATTTATTTCATACACACAATTATACACACACACGGCTGTGTGTAAGCTAGAAAGATGACGATACTCAAAATCATGATAAAGTGATTCCATGAAAAGCTGTAGGGTAGAGATACAGCCAACTCTTAGCCATAGGCATAGCATGGTCTGACAGAACTGCAAATCACTGTTAGCCAATATTTTTACTTTTGATCCACATCCAGACTGTACAACTCTGGCCAGTTTCCCATTTTGCTGAATTTCTATGGCAAATTCTTAACTCAGGTGATTTTTCTTTCTCTGTCAAGATTGCCTTCATCCGGCAAAGGGAACTTAGGGAAGGAAGAACAGTTAGCAAAAGATGGATGAACGAGTGAATGAGTAAATGAATGAGATTTGAGAGTCCACACTCAGTAGTTTACTGTAGGCATAACCTTGGGCAAGTCACCTCACTTCCTCGAGCCCGAGTTCCTTCTCTGTAGGATTAAGCCTAATTTCCCTACATAAACCAAAATTCCCTACATATTCACAGGGTCTTGGTGAGTATGACATGAGATCATGTGTGTGGACGTTATTTTGAAAACTGTTAAGACATCGAATTTTGAAGTTTTACTGTACAAACCTATATCATTATAAAAGATTCTTCCTAAAGCCAAGTATTAATGAGTTTTGAATAATTAGCTCCTTTGTATTTTATTTGAACCTCTGTAGTATTAACTCATTTCAGTAACATATACTGAGTTATTTTTAATTCCTTTCCTTTCTCTTGCTCACCCTCTGATGGAAGTGCCTTTAAACAACGAAAATGTCAAAAACAAAATAGATGCAAAAGACAAAGTAAAAAGAGGTCTGAACTAAAAAGGTATATCAAATACTTGACTATTATGTCAAAACCACCCTGATAAACTTTTGAAAAATATTTGCTTTTTATTTCTGAAGGTTTTCGCAAAGGACTGGCTTTGGTTTTACGACCAGTTTTGTCTCTGAAATTATCTGCCAGGATTTCAGCCAACTGTCAAATGCAATTGAATTTAGTCACATTTTTCCTTCTAGGTTACTTTATAAAGTGTTCCTACAGACCATTTTAAAAATTCCCACAAATAACAAAATTATTATTTACTCCTAACTTTGATATTGTTTTACATTTTTGCTGTGTGACTTTAGAGAATTATGTTGTTTTACCTTCAGTAGCAATATTTTAGTTATAGGTAAAGTGATTCCTATTTAAAATAGTATGGAACGCATGCACATTTGGAGTCAATGTTATTCAACACGTTTTGCTGTTACTTACAACTAACAATTAATACTATTTCAATGTAAGCAGTTGTGGAATTTAGTCATTTTATATACATTGAATTAATTAGTCATTAAATAAGTGTCTTTTCTCTTTAGTGGCTCAACTAATTTCCTGATTCTGCCCTTCTGATATGTGCTTTTGATTGGTAAAGTCACTGACGTACCTGTTACGGTCTTTCAAATACTGTTATAATGATATGAAAGATTTTCTGGCAGATATTTTTATTAGCTAACTGGTGACATATTTAGTAAATGCCAAAAAGTAATATATGAATATAAAACATCCAGTGCTCAGCAGAAACCTTATAAATAGCAGAAATGGTGAATAGAAGAAATCACTCAGAAATTGTTTGCTAACAGAAAAAGATAAAAAAACATGGACTATGTGAGAAAAATATAATTAGTCTCATGGGATGGTCGAATAAACTGATTAGTTCTTCCCTGTTTTATTTTATTTTCTGTACCTATAGAAGTCTTAGTGAATCAAGAGAACATACGGCCTGAATTTTTGTTTTCCTTATTCCCTAGTTTACTTATATTTTTGTCCTCCCTCGAACTTATTTTCTCCAGACTTTGGGTATGTTATGGACGTAAATCAAACCACTACAATCCACTTTGGGGGTTAGTGTTGGTTATAAAGCCTGTCCTCGTTTGCATCCACTCCCCTTCCATTGCTGGTCAGCATCGAACTGACCAAAATGTTATCAACCAGACAAAAGCGCTAGATGCAAAGAGTTGGACAACCCATTAGCTAGAAAACCATCCCCTGGATAATTCAAAATCTATTGAAGCTCTTCCCCACATACAAACTTGTGCTGTAGTTCCATTCATTGTTGCAGTTTTCCTTTGCACAGCCTTGGAAAACATAGATCAGTGGTGTAGCAGCAAAAGACATCGTGATACCAAATAAGGAACAAGCTTAACCTCTTAATTTCCAGGCCACTTGATAGCAGATACAGTTCATTACACAGGAAAATTGCTTGATCTTGGGAAAAGAGGGTGCTGGAGGTGAGGGAAAATGAGTTAGTCACCAACACAGTTCACCTTGCAATTCAGTCATTTAGATCTAACTGGAGAATGATTGCTGTCGCGTTCCAGATGAAGAATGAAAGCTTCTTTCCACAATAAAATGGCGAATCATGTATCCACTGTGTCTAGATTCGAGAGCAAAAAGGAAGGAAAAGGAAGGAGGGAAATATCCTACGTATGCTGATGCACACTTACCAACATAATAGAGAATGTACAATTTGTAGAGCCTTTGTAACCTACCACGATGGTTTTATTTGAGTTTTGTTACAGCACTAATAGATATTATTTCCATCTCATATGTGTGGAAACAGAATCAGAGAGGCTACCGTCACCTAGTTGATGATAGTCTAGACTGGGATTCCAACCCAGATTGTAATTACAAATCCCACGTTCAAATTCTCTTGTACTCTATAAACATAAAAGCATATCCAGGGCTTTGCCAAGACAAAGTTCTAAAGCATAAAGGAAATGTTAACATTCAGAAAAATAATTATAAGCAGAAATATTTTAATGAACATTTTGTTATACATTCAGCATTTCTATAAGTTTTCTCATGATGTACAAAATTTTGAATGACTTGTAATTCTTTCTCTATCCCCTCTTCTCTACTTGAGCAGTTCTATGAACATGAGACATTCTCTCATGTTTCAGAAGATCCTTTTTCTCCCCATCCCTGTCCCTCCTAATCTGCTTCATTGACTTCTCTAGTCTCCAACAACGAAGTTTTTAATCATCTTTATTTCATAATCAATTGTTCCCTGTCTTCTCTCTCGTGCTCCATTATAAACTCTTTTATGATAGAGACCATGGCTGATAACTCCTGTTATAGTTGATGACTATGTCTGGAACGTATATATATTTTTAAATATCTTCTGTGATAGATAACTACCATCGATGGCTGGTATAAGAAGAGGGTCCTGATTGGAAGCTGATATGGAAGGAGAGCACAATTTGTGTCAGAGTAATTGACCTGAACTTAACCTGATAGGAAGCAAAAACCTGGAAAAGGGGCAGCCCTTTTAAAATGAGCTACCAGGGATGAGCCATCACATTTTATACCATTATGTGTGGTATTAGTACATCTGAATTCTGAGAACCAAGGAAGAAAAGATTAATTTGGGGAGCAGGCGTCTTTGACATGACTAGACCAAAAGGAGGAAAACAGCAGTCAAAAGTTGAAAGATATCCATCACCGAAAACAACTTAAATTCTGAATTAGAATTTAGGAGCCCTGGAATAGAAAGGGATCTAGATTGTCCATGAAAGTGGGGACACATGACAATACAGCTTGGGAATTACGGAGACAGAAAAAGTCAATAATATATCTTCTAGAGTGAATACTTCTAACGGGCAAAACTAAGAGTTGGGGAGAAAAATCTAACATCCTATTGTTGCTAACATAACCCACAAACATAATACAAAGATTCTTTTGAAACATAATTTTAAAGTTTTTATGTTAATATAATACATGGAGCCAAGAGTGCATAACTATGGTAGCTCCTTTTGGACCCAAAGAAATTGCCAACCTGATACAGAATTAATTGGTGGGACTGTCAAGGTACTGTGCCTTCAATGTGTACATTTTAAAGTAGCCAATAGAAAGATTAAGAACTGGCAGAAATACAGATGTCGGGGAGGAAACGTTTTTTCAGGTAGCACAAGATGCTTCAGTTGTCATGGAAGGCAACTCCAGCAGCAGGGCCAGATCTCAAAAACATGCACCACTCGCAGCATCCTGTAACCTACTTTTTCAAACCAGGGCTATCTGTAGGCAAAAACAAATGACTGCAGAGTAGGAAGAAATCTCAAAAGCCTACCCAAAAACGGCTTTAAAGGTAAAAGTAAAAATGTTTTGAAGTAATTGTGTCTCAACTAAGACATTGCTACAAGAATAAAGATAGTTTTATATAGATGCACATACACGTAAGATGTAATGATTAAGAATTTGAAAGAGTAAAATGAGATAAACAATGTATTAACTGGATGTCTAAGAATAATGATAAAAAGGTAAGGGTCTAGTCACACTATCCAAGAAAAAAATTTGGTAAGAATATAGATACAGGTACTAATAATTTTCCGCAAAGAAATGTCAGCAGAGAAAGAATGCCTTTTAAAAGTCATCCAAGTCATTAGACAAAGGTCTTAGAACAAAAGAAATCATAGTGAAATAGAAAGATTTCTGGGTGGAGCCAACTATTGGTTTAAGGCGTAAGAATTATTGTTCTTTCAGTATCAAGAAGGTCAGTGTGGTAAGGTCAGTACAGGAAATATTGCCGGATTGTTTTTAGAAAACTGGACAGTGCCGTGCGCCAAGTAAGATAAAACAGATCAAATATTAAGCCAAAGATGTCAAAACATGCCATTTAACCTTATATACCTACCTTGGAACCAAGGGAGAGTGTCTAATCTTTTTAAAGAGGGACACTTAAGAAGAATTCATTTTTTTTTTTCATTCATTCGACAAATATTTATTGATCTGCTTCTGCGTGCCAGGCACTGTTGTAAGTTGCTGGAGACACCAAGGAACGGACAGACAAAAATCCTTGCCCAGCAGAACTTAAGCACTAGTGGAATGAGACAAATAATAAGCAACGAATACAATAAGCAAATTGTATAACGTGTTAGAAGAGGATTAAATGCTATGGAAAAGGAGAACGGGGTAAGAGCAATTGGAGACGCAGAGGGGTCACGATTCCCTCTGGTAAATTACTGAACAGAATTCCAGTGCGCTGGTAACACGTTCTCAGAAAGGTGCGGGCTGGTATGGCCAGGAGGGTGTCGGGAGAGCCAGGCAGGTAGGGTGTGTTCAGTCCATGATTGTTTGATTTTAACTGCTTGGTAAGTCTCGTTTGGTTCAAAGCAGGTGTCAGAGCAGAACGTGTAAGGTGCGGAATTCTCATAAGAATATATAGTTTGTTACAAATGCTATAATGAAACCTGTGGTGTCTCCCATTAATTGACTCCCTAACACCTGTTCTCTTTGTTTACTTTACTTTTGTTTTTCATTATGTTAGATACCATTTCACTACTGTTTTAAAACAAAGTAAGTGAACATATGTGCAGTTTTCATCGTAAAACATTTACATTCTTTCCATCAGTGTTAATGATGATATAGTTGCCTGTGTTTGTATGTTGAAGAAAATAGGGCTAATGTCTTTAATTACCCAGAGGGAACATGTAGAGCCTCATCCGTTTGCACAGGGCCCTGAAGAATATGGAGGGGTTTGCTGGCTTAGGCCAGGGGCCGTAGGCTTCATGTACCTTTGCGTGGCTCTTCTAATGTTATCCAAGTACGTTATCCGTGACACTAAAGTCCAAACCACATCGATGTGGGGACTTCTGCCTCCTCTCTCAGCCCTTGAAAGATCATTAGAATTAGGAAGCTGATGGATTATTCTTAAACTACAGTCATCATAGTTCAAAGAGCTTTAGGCTCTTGACCACTGAAAATCTCACTTGATCCTCATAATAACATCATGATGTCAGGAACATTCTTTAGGAAACTGAGGCTCAGAGATGTTGTTTTACCAAGATCCCTCACCTAGTGGGGTGGATGTGGAGAGCACGGTGTGTGAGGCCCAGATGAATACTACACTGATCTTAAGAAAAAGAAACCCGTTAAGTTATTTAGGGTTAAGAGATTTGGTTTTGTTGTGAAAACCGGAGCAGTATTTAACAGAGCTTACCAAATCTGGGTGCTGCGACGCCTAGGTGAGCCTCGTCCTTGAATGACTAAGCACCTTTCCCCCTTTGTCCACAGTTGGTTCCTGTTTCTCAGCAGCTCAGCTTACCTCACCCCACCCCTCCTTTTCATCCCCAGGGAGCAGGGTACGTACGGGTAGGACCAGGACTGTTATGATCTCTAATAAAGGAAGCAACCAAGTATGCACAAGAACTTTAGTTGGCTTCTTTCAATGTTATGCTCACCTAGGATACAAACTCTAGAATTTTTTTTTTTTTTAACTTGGCCGCACCGTGGGGCTTGCGGGATCTTAGTTCCCCGACCAGGGATTAAACCCGTGCCCTCGGCAGGGAGAGCACGGAGTCCTTAACCACTGGACCGCCGGGGAATTCCCCTAGAATTTTTTAAAGAATGAAACAACATCTCTTGTACAGTCATTCTTAACAATTCATGATTTTTTTAAGATTGAAAAAAATTTCAAACTGGATATTGTAAAAAATTAATATTTGCAAGTCAGTGTTTTGCTGCTTTGTATGTAATTTATGGATCAAGCCAAAATTTTAGAATTTAAATTTGTGGAATGTTCCAGTCTCAATACTCGTGTTATTACAGAAGCAGACCTGCTAAACCCTGGGTCATTTTAGTCCTTTACTGTGTATTAATACACGTCTGGAACATTCACTGCCATAGGCTTTGCCTCAGGTCTCTATTTCCAACTTGGTCATGAAGTTTGCAAGAGAATATCCTATCCCATTTTGTTTATGAAACAGTGAAAAAAAGAAAAAATACTCTCCTTGAAATCTGAAGTTTTTTTCCCGTGCTGTTCAAAAATGTTCTCAGAGGTGTGTGTGTGTGTGTACTCTGCTGAGGGATTGGTAAACAAGTTTAATTGCACATTGGATAACGGGATGAAATTTAACATTATCCAGCAGGAGTGCCCTACCCCACTCCCAGGTGCAAAGCATTCTATTGTTTATGGAGCGTCTCTAAAGATTGAAGTAACTCCCCGGGGAAGGAGACTTAGGACCTCATTCCAGACTTCTACAGGTTTATTAGGATATTCTTCCGTATTGCTTACTGCTTTGTGTTTTTGCCTTTTCCTCTGGTTTTCTCCTTAACCGGCCCCACTACGTGTGTACTGAACCTCGCAGCCTCTCCTTCACCCAGGGGCGGAAATTTCCCCCTCACCTCTGCATCAGTATCCCCTTCAGCAACACAGCTGCCGCAGCATCGCGAGAGCCGGAGGTTCGTTCCCAGTCCTTGTGACAGCAGAGCTCACGGCTGATCCTCTGTCCTCCCTGAAAGACCTCCGGCACTTGGCCTTTACGATGGCACACTGGCCTGGTTTCCCTCCTACTTTTCAAGCGACTCCTTCTCAGTCTCTCTGACTTGTTCATCTTCCTCTCTCCCGTGTCTGAATATTAAAGTGCCAGGGGTCAGTCCACGGACATCTTTCCTTCTCGGTCTGCATGCCTTCCCGAAGTGATCTCCTCTGTGTCCTTGGCTTTAGTTCTGATCTCTTGGCCAGTGGCTCCCAAATAAATATTTCCAGCCTGGCCCTAATCCGTGAACTCTGGGCTTACTTGGCCTCTCCATCTGGATGGCCAGTAGACACGGCTGCACCCTTAAAATGCCCCAAACTGAGCCTCTGGTATCAATCCCCCTCCCCCAGCCTGCTCCTTCTGCAGTCTTAATCTCTTATTTCACACAACAATAATCCCATCCTCCTAAAAGGCTCAGGCCTGAGTTAAGCTTGAGTTAACCTTGGAGTTAATCTGGACTCCCCTCATCCTTAAACCCCTTGTTCAATTTTTCAGAAAATTCACATGTTCTCCTTTCAAAATACATCCAGAATTTGACCCCTTTGCATCAGTTCCCCCGCTGCCATCTGGGCCGAGCTACCATTATCACTCGCCTGGACCACTGAAGTCACCATTGTCCCTCATGGGGTTTCCCCTGCTTCTGCCTTTGTCGCCCTCCGGCCTGTTTCAGTAGGAGCAGTCAGAGTTACCCTGTTAAAACAAGTCAGCTCACGGTCTTTGCTCAAGCCCTCCAATGGCTGCCCCTCTCAGTAAATTCAATCCAAATTCCGTACAGTGGGCTTCAAGGTCTGCAAGTTCCGCCCACACCCAGCTCTCCAGCCTTACCCCTGCAGCCCCATCTTCACTCCTTTCCACCACACTGGCCTCCTCAGTCCCTTGTATGTGCCAGGCGTGTTCCTGCCCTAGAGCAGGGGTAGAACCAAGGTCTCTCAGATTCCAAAGCCTATTCCTAAATCTAAATAATTTGATAAAGAATCTCCAGAAATCCTAAGCAGAATGTTCTCATAGAGACATAGTACCTAACTCATATACTAATTTTAAATGCTTTTGTTAAAAGGAATTCTAAACATACGCTTCATTGTGCCGGGCTGTTTCCTAACATGTGATATAAACAGTTATGGGACTGAAAAGAAAAAGATCTAACAGAGTTCTGTGATGTATGATATATACAGTCTAATTAATATAAAAGCATCTAAATGCTATCAACAAATGTTTAGTATCTATTAAGTGCTAGCACCTACGATGCCACCATGGGTATTAAGCCCCATCTTGGGGGGAATGCAATGGTGAATGAGAGAAACAGACAGCGACAGAGAAGGAGGGAGAGGAACTGGCGAGGCCCAGGTGATTTTGCAAAAGGGACTGTCAGGTGCCTTTGTCCAAAAGGGAATAGGACATATGACTGTTAAAAGGATCTGGGAATGCAAGTCTTATTCAATATTATATTATCAGTTAATGAATTCATCATATTAACAGGTTGAAAGATAAAAATTGTAAGATACTCAGTAAATGCAAAAAAAAGCATTTGATAAAATTCAGCATTCATTTGTGATTTCAAAAAAAAAAAACAGACTCAGGAAACTAGAAATAGAAGGAAATTTACTTAATCTGACAAAGAGGACCTATGAAAAACACTTATATCAAACGTTGTATTTATTGATGAAAACCTTCTCACTAAGATCGGGGTGAGATAACCATGCCCAGTGTCAATGTCCAATCAATATTTTGATGAAGGTTCTTGCCAGTAAGGCAAGAAAAAGACATGAAACACAGAAGGATAGGAAAGTAAAAAGTAAAGGACATTGTTCACAGGTGATATGATTGGGTCAAAGAAAATCCAAAAAGATGTTCAGGTAAATTTTTAGAATTAATTAGAGTATTAGCAAGAAGGCTGAGTATACAATCAGTATACAAAAATCAGTTGTATTTCTCCATACTCAGCAGTAAGTAGGGCCTAGAAAAAAGGAAAAAAATTAAAGATACCATATAACATAGTTTTTAAAAGCATCAAATGCCTACGAGTAAGGTTAATAAAAGATGTACACCTCTACATAGAAAAACCATAAAACATTCTTAAAAGCATAGAAGACCCTAATAAATGTGTGTGCATTGGAAAACTCAGTGTTGTAAAGATGTTAGTTCTCCCTAAATTCAATGAGTTTCATGTAATGAACATATTCAAACAAACCCAATAAAAATTCCAGCAGGTTTTTATGAAACTGACAAGCTGATTGTAAAATTTATATGGAAATGCAAAGGGCCGAGAATAGCAAAGAATCTTAAAGAAGAAAAAGAAGTATGGAGGAACCATGATTTATTTTAAAACAAAGTAATTAAGAGTGTGACCTGGCAAAAGGATTGTAAAAAGACCAATAGACCAGAGAAGATATTTCACAACTAATACATATACATATATGGACTCTTGTGTTATGACAGGTGGCATCTTTGATAAATGGTATTGAGTCAGTTGGCTACCCATACGGTAAAAGATGAAACCGCACCCTTGCTTCATACCATACACAAAAATCCATTACAAGTAGATCGTAGATATAAATACGGAGTGTTAAACATTAAATCCTGCAGGAAATGAAACAGAGGATTATTGTTAGGGTATTAGGATAGGCAAAGTTTCCTTAAACAGAACACAAAAAGCACTATCTAAAAAGAGAATGATTGATACATCACATTAAATAGACTACATTCAAATTAAGAACTTACTAACACCCAGAGAAATAATTAGAGAGTAAAAATGAAAGCCACAGAGTAAAAGGCAATATTTGCAACCTGTATAACCAACAAAGAGCTCACATCCAGAATATGTGAAGAACTCTTACAGATCAATAAGAAAAAGATAGATAACCAAAAGAAAAGTGGGCAAGAGACTTGAACTTCACAAAAGAGGATATCCAAATGGCCAATAAAGATATGAAAAGCTGACACCACTACCCTTCAGGAGAATGGAAATTAAAACCATGAAGAAATGTTACTTCAAATCTACCAGAATGGCTAAAATAGAAAAGCCTGGCAGTACGGTGTGGGGAGGATGTGAAGCAATAGGTACCCCTGTATTGCTGGTAGGAGCGTAAATTGATACCGGTAAATTAGAAAACTATTTTGTATTATCTACTAAAACTGAGCAGAGTCATACCTTATGACCCAGTTAATTCCACTCCTTGGTGGAAATGCATATACGTGTGCACATGCACCAAAAGA
The DNA here is from genome assembly GCF_028023285.1 of Balaenoptera ricei. NCBI lineage: Eukaryota > Metazoa > Chordata > Mammalia > Artiodactyla > Balaenopteridae > Balaenoptera > Balaenoptera ricei. The sequence goes on along the minus strand of NC_082640.1, from coordinate 3,271,485 downwards.
CATGTATAAGAATGTTCATAGCAGCATATACGTAAGACATTGTAAGATGTCCATTCAAGCAATGCAAATGAACTAACCATTGTTATTCCATCCATATAATGTTAAAAATAGGTAAAACTAATCTATGGTGATAAAAGTCAGAATATTGATTATCTTTCAGGAAGAGGGAGGATTTAGAAATGGAGAGGGACCAAGAGGGGGATTTTAGGGTGGTGGTAATGTTCTATTTCTTGACCTAGGTGGTAGTCATAAAGGTGTTCACTTTGGGATAATTCACTGACATATATTAAAGTGAGTTTTCACTTTAATATATGTCTGTTATACTTCAGTAATTTTTTAAAGATTTTTTAAAATTCCCACTGCAATATAGCAACTATTACTTATTAGGTACCATTTTTACCTATTTCGTCAATTGATTTATTTCTGTTAACGATGTCCTGCAGTTCTCAGGAATGGCATTATGTGAACTAATAAATATAATAGCACCTCAGGAAATTACACCCTTGGCCCGAGAAATGACTGGGTTATTTTACTGGATATTTTGTGTTAGCAAGCATGGTTACAAATAAAATTTTAAGAGGCACTTATCAAGTTAACACTTTTTCAAATAATATTTTAATTCCAAAGTAATACATTGTTCTATGGCTCCACAATTAGGCCATGCCTGTGTTTATTAATACATGTAAAATACATACGGTTTTTAAAAAACGAAATGTGATCATAACTTACATACCATTTTGTGGTTTATCTGTGTACCTGAAATATACATGTGAAATCATTCTGTTCATTTATTTATTTTTATAAAGTAAATGTTGTTATTCAAACTCAAAAAGCTATAAGAATGAAAAGTAAATCCCTCTTTATCCCTCCCCTCACCCTTCCCTGCTTCCCAGAATTAATCTTGTTAACACTTTTGTTTTTTGCATCTTTCCGTAAATTCTCTATGTGTATGCCAGTGCAGTTTTTTTTGTTTTTATTTTTTCTTTTAACAGAGTTTGAGACCATGCTCTTCTGCAACTTAATTTTTTCATCAGTATAGTTTTAGCGTATTTATGTGTTTGCATATCAGTGCATAAATAATCTGCTTTTAAATATATCTTGTTTTAAGTATAGATAATGTCTATATCATATTTTTAATGGTTGCATAATATTCCAATATTGGGAAATTTCATAATGTATTTAACTTTTCTCCTACTAATAGGTATTGATATCACTTCTAGTTTTTTGTTATTACAGAAGTGTTACAACAAATGTGTTTGTGTATGTGTGTCTTTATGTGTCTGAGAGAATATATGTATAGGAATTCCTAGGTCAAGAGTATGCTTGACATACTCTTGAGAATGCTTTTGACATTCAAAATAACCAGAACCACACTTTTGTGAGTAGTCTTTGAGAATTGGATACAGCAGCATAGCAAGAAATTAATTTCATCAAGAATTAAAGGCACCAAAATGGGAACCAATGAGAGTCATTTAAGGCAGGGAAGACATGTTAAATGTTAGTGGTACGAGGTTTTAGTGGAAAGGAAGACATGTGGCAGGTAGTGTTCCCTGCCCCAAAGTCACAGCCACAGGCCCCATTTGAATGTCAACTGTAGAATGTCAAACAACTTAACACAAATCTACAGCCAGTACTCACAAATGGAAATTATAATACAACATAATTAAATCATCAATTTATAGTACCTAATAGTCAAGTAGGATATTTCACTTAGATTCCTTAAATTTAGAAATTGTCTTCTCAGGATAAGGTACATTTGCTCTAAAAAGCCATCAGTTTTGAGTCATGCTGTTCTAAGAATTGAGTTTTTCTTCTAATGGAGAACTGTTGATCATTTAAGTCTCTACCTACTGCTGATAGTGGTTCTTAGTTTAGCACCAGGAAATGAAGGCATCAGAACCTGTTAGAAGCAGCAGACACTATATGTATTAATGTGCTCTGAAAATTGTTGGATTCAGAAAAGAATAAATAATATTTCTTCTTTACAGCTAGAAAATTAGTTCCCCGGCTCTGTGTTATTTACCTACACTATGCATCAAAATGAAATAAAAGATTGTTAATTGTAAGAGAACAGGGGACATGGTGGACATCTATATACCTGGATGATGTTAGCCTTTGTGGATAATCGCAGCTAATATTTGAGTGCTTATGCTGTGCTTGGCGCTTGGTGCACTTATAAGTGCCCATTTGTATCATTCCATTTACCTGTCGTGACAGCCTGTGAGTGGGGTGTTACGATAAGCACCGTTTTGCAGATGGGGAATAGGAAGTGTAGAAATGCTAAGCCAGGCAGAAGACCGCTGAGTAGCCGAGCCAGTGTTCAGACTCAGAGCCCCTCCCCCTAACCGTTGCACCAGAGCTGGAGTCTCATCTGGTCCCGAACTTGTGAAGCCCAAGGCTCCACATCTTTTCTGCCTTCACAGCACACAGCCTGAGTGGTCATGAGATTTCCCCCTGCCATTGGGAAGAGGAGCTGGACAAGGGCAGAGGTTTCTGTGTGTGTGTGTGTGTGTGTGTGTGTCGTTTGTAAGATGGGTGTCTTCACCTTGCCTTGCCTTTTAGCGTGCCTTGTTATTTTTTGCGGAAAGCCAGATATGATCCAACTGGTAATAGGAACTGGGTTAATCAGGCTTTTAGTGTGAGGTGTCAGTCTGGCCAGCAGCTGGGCCAGGGGCTTCTGTCTCCTCTAGGGTTTTTTGGTTTTGTGTGCAGTGTTTTGTTTTGTTTGTTTTGTTCCTGCTGTTATTTTTCCCTCCCCTGATGTCTTTAGGTTTCCCTAAGGGCTCCTTCTTAAATAGAGTCTGTGTCTCGCCGCTCCCTCGATTGTAATCCACGGATATTACACTGGAGCCCTGTTGACATGCTGGTTAGCTGTGGGGGAGGGGAAGTGTGCTATAATCTTAATGATTAAGTCTCTGCCACTTCTCATGGAAAATTGCATAGCTGTGTACTGTAGACCTGATGGTATCTGAAGGAGGTGATGGCAACGTCCAGTCACCCACATAAGCTGTGGCGGTACCTGGTAGGGCCTGGCATGCCTGGCTGTGCCCAGTGGACCCGGCAGTGCCCAGGAGGCGAGGTGCCAACTAGTCAGGGGGCCATAGGGAGCAAGAAGGGGCTAAAGCCATACGCGATGACTAATTCTCTTCATCGACTCTAACCTCATGGTGAAAACTGACCAGACTTGTTACGGAGCTCGTGTGAGACAGCCCTTGTGAACTTCAGAACCCCTTCAGGCAGATTTGCAGAGACCTAGGATGTTGTATTAGCAAGTGACAGAAAGATCCACCGAAAGCAGGATTGCCCTAGTTAGCGATAGGTAAATTTTTAACGTTAGTATTAAAAACCATAAAATAAGAACTCTTAAACATTCTCTTATTTTTGTCTGTTTTTGCTCTCTGAAAATCCTTATTTGCCATTAATCCAGTTCTTTGATGCGACTGCAAACCTGCAGAGTAGATAGTTTAATTATCTTGGTTCAGAGCTTAGATCTGCACTAGAAGCCCGTGCGGAAGGCAGCCAAGGACATGCCTCCAGGACTTGGAGCTTCAAATGCAAGCACAGGAAGTCTCATCCTCTTTCAAAGCTCTTAGCTCAGTGGGGAGCAGGACAGGCTGAATTTTTATTTATCTTTTTTTCTGCCCCTTCCCTAAACTCCATCCAGGCTTAATATTCTGTGGTCTTGTTAAAGGTAATGGATGTCGAAAATGTGATGTCAGTAAATGATGTTTGCAACTATGCTTCCTTAATTTTCCCTTTAGGAAAGTTTCTGCCGTTTGTTCTGAAATAATTGTGTGTTTTGTTTTTCATGATTGTTGACTTAGGAAGTCAGTGGCTATGTGTGGTTGCCTCCCCATCAGCCATTATTACCATAGTTCCCAAATTGCACTGATGTGCTCTGGGGCACCACAGAGAACTCACAGGAGCACCGTGAGATATTTGACACTTTCAAGGGAAGCACTGTAACGTTTGTTGAATGCTGCATGAACTACAATTATTAAGTTGTTTGGACCTGACTACTTAATAATAAAAGCAATAAAAAAGGATCTGTAGATTATTTCTTTTGACCTAGAGGCACCATGAGAAAATTACTGAGGCACTAAGGGCACTGTGAACAGAGGAAGTTTAGCACCTCGGCATTACCTTCTTCTCAGCAACTCTTTGGGGATCCATGTGGATCTGAGACATTGGATGCACCACCAGATTTGAGGGATGGACGGCATGATCAAGCTAAATTAATCAGTACAGTCTACCTTCCAGGCCTTCTGAAGAGGTGAATATGTGTCCCACATCAGCCCAGTCACAGTAAATCTCAAGTCTCGTGCAATCTCCCATCTCAATCTCTCTCTCTCTCTCTCTCTCTCTCTCTCTCTCTCTCTCTCCCCCTCCCTCTCTCACTCACTCTCTCACTCTGTCTTTGGCTGAGAAAGCATGTAGCCGTTGGAGCTGTTGACAACCATCTTCAGACTGCACTGAGAGCCAAGTTTGAATGAAGTTGACACTGTATAAGATAGAGTGGAGAAACTGAAAGAAACTGGGTCCTTGGTAACATTCTTGAGCCCCTGGATCAAGCCCTGCATGAAGCCTGCTAGTTCTTTTCATTTAATTTTTCTTGCCTTATTGCACTAACTAGGACCTCTGGTACAATGTTGAGTATAAATGGTAGTATTGGACATCATTGTCTCATTCTCAGTCTCAGGGAGAGAGCTTTCAATAATTCACTAAGTATTATACTTGCTGTACATCTTGTTTTGTTTTTGTAAATACTCATCAGATTAACAAAATTCCCTTTTATTTCTTATTGCTAAGAGTTTATATCATGAATGAATGTTGAATTTTATCTGTTGAAGCAGCAGTCATTGCTGGACCTGCTGCCCCTCTCCTGGATTGCCCAACAGTGCTCTGGGCCTAGAACATTCTCTTATCTGGAGGCAGGGTTCCAAGTTGTCACTTGGCCCTCGATTCTTCTTCCTTATTAAAGAAACCTTCCCCCTGTTCTGGGTACACAGTGAACTTCCTTTTATTTCTTAAATGTGTGTCACATGGCACGGGGACAACCCCACCAGTGTATCTGCCCCTTCTCCTTGAGAAGAGAATGAGGTCTCCACCTGCAGCGTGAGAGAGGTGCCTGAAGTCCATAGCCCTGCACTGGCTCTCAAGAGGGACATCCTGGCCATGGGAGACCAGCACACTCTGCAGATACTGATTTTGCTGCGTATATTCTCCTTTCTGTGAGTAAAACATTGTTCCAACCACTGCCTTATAGGCTGAGTCCTTCTTGGCAGCTTGCAACCCATCGAAGGTGGAGTAGGCTGAGGTTTGTGGGCTCCTACTTCTGGTGGTTGGCGTTGTTATGATCTTTGCTGTCCTCCACTTGGTGGGAATCCTCTCTGGGGATTGAAAGCTGCATCTTCCTGCTCAACATTATCAGATGCTTTTTCTGCATCTACCGAAATGACCATATCATTTTTTTTCTCCTTTTTTCTCTGTTAGTGAGGTAAATTACATGAACTGATTTTCAAACATTATACTACCCTTACATTTCTGTAATAAACTCCACTTAGTCATAATCTAATGCTGTTTTTATACATAGCTGGATTTGACTTGCTGTTATGTGGTTTAGGAATTTTGCATCTGGGTTCAAGAGAGAGATTGGTTTGTGATTTTCATGTAATATCCTTGCAAGTTTTGATATCAAGATTATTCTGGCCTCATAGAAAAGTTGTGATTCATTCTGTCTTTTTCTGTTCCCTAGAACTTGTTTATTTGCGACATTTCTTCCTTACAGTTTTTGGAAAACTTTACCAGTGAAGCCATCTGGCCTTGGAGTTTTCACGGGAAGGTTTTCAATAACATAGTTAATTATTTAACATATATACGTGTGTGTGTGTGTATGACTATTCAGATTTTATATTTATTCCCTTATCAGCTGTAGTAAATTCTATTTTTAAAGAATTTGTTATTTCATCCAAACTGCCAAATTTCATGGCATAAAGTTGTACAGATTAATACCTTAATACATTCTTTATGTCTGTAAGATCTGTAGTGATGTTCATTTTTGTATTCCTGGTGTTGTAATTGTGTGCTTATTTTTTAATGATTGGTCTTGATAGGTTTTCATCAGTTTTAATTAGGGGATTTCTAACCTTGTGTTTATTATTTCCATTCTTTTATTTTTCTTAGGCTTTAAATACTTTTCTTCTTCTACCTTCTTGATATTGAAACTTAAAACATTGTTTTTCAGCCTTTTTTCTTTGCTGATAAGTGCATTTAAGGACATAGTTTCCAAAGTAAAGCTTTAGCTGCATCCCATGAGTTTTGATATATTATTTCTTCATTATAATTCAGTGCAAAATATTTTATATTTATTTTAATTTTCTTTTTTTCCATGAACTATTTCATAACGTATCTTTGTTGTTGTTTATTTGTTTGCAGAGAGTTTGGGTTAGGATCTATTTCCAGCTGAATTCCATTGAGGTCAAAACACATCTAAGTGATTTCTGTCTTGTAAAATTTATTGAGACATTTTGTGTGACCCAGAATATGGTTGAATTTGGTAAATATTTCATGTACATTTAAAAAGAATGTGAATTCTCTCCTTCTTGGTATATTAACTAGACCAACTTTGTTAATTATGTTGTTCAGATTTTTCTATAGTCTTCCTAAGATTTGCTTGCCCTGTCAGCTACTTAGATGAGGGTATTAAAATTTACCCCTTTTATTATAATTTGACCATTTTTGTCTTTTAGTGCTGTTAATTTCTGCTGTATATATTTTGAATCTTTGTCTTTGTGTGCATACAGACTTAGAACTTCATATTTCCTGGTGGAGTGATCCCTTTATCATTATGAAAAGTCCCTCTTTATCTCTGATAATGCTTCTTGTCTTGAAGTCTATTCATCTGATACTAGTATTACTAAAGCAGCTTTTTCCATACTTTTACTTTCAACCTATGTCTTTCTATTTAAAATGTATCTTTTGTAATCAGAATGTAATTGAATTGTCTTTGTTTTTGCCCCGTTAGTCTTTTACTTGGAATGTTTAGCCCGCTTACGTTTACTGTAATTGCTGACACTGTTGGCTTTAAATCTATCTGCTTCCTATTTTCTCTCTTTGACTCACTTGTTTCATATTCTTTTTTCTCTCGTTTCTTGCCTATTATTGTACTAATCAGTTTTTTATTATTTTGTTTCTATGTGTTCATTTGTTAGGTAGTTATCCTTTAACTCTTCTTTTGTAACTACCCTAGAGATTGCTATTTATATCCTTGTTTTATTACAAGATAATATAAAGTATTACTTTTAATACTTTCCAGGTAATCCATTTATCCCCCTCCTGCCTTTCGTATTATTCTTATATGCATTTTAGTTCTTTATATAGTTTAAACTCTGTAAGACATTATCACCATCATCGTTTTGTACAGTCAATATTCAGTTGTATTTATCCAAAATGTTTACCCTTTCTCTAACTCTTCATGACTATATGATATTTGGTGTTTTCATCCGTGATAATTTTCCTTCTCTTGGGCTACTGACAACAAATTATCTCAATGTCAGTTTTTGTTTTCTGAAAAGTCTTTATATCACCATCATTTTTGAAGGACTTTGCAGAGTACAATTCTAGATTGGCAGTTATGATTTTTCACCAGTCTTATTTATGTTATACTACACTATCGTTTTTTGGTTTCCATTATTTCTGTTGAGAAGTTACCAAACAATCTGTGGATCCTTTTAAGGTAAAATTTTTCTCTGGCTGCTTTAAATATTTTCTTTTTGTCTTTTAAAAGGCAGTTTTATTCTGGTGTGCCAGTAATATTTATCCTTTGTATTTTTCCTTTTTGAGGTTTAAAGGCCTATTGATCTGCATTTTGATGTCTTTCATCCTTTGGGATCTTCTTCTTTATCTCTTCCTGTTTTGTTTCATTCTCTCTTCCAGCTCCTAATGAGACTCCACTTACATGACTGTTGAACCTTTTCACTACGCTTCATGTGCCTTTCATATTCTTGTTTCTTATTCTTGTTGTCCCACTCATTTTTTCCTCTGTTCTTTAGTACTGATGTTCTACACTGACTTGTCTTTGAGTTTACTTTTCCTTTTAATCTCTGTAATCTGTTGTTAAACCCATATGTTGAGTTCTTTTTTTAATTTTTTTTTATTATTATTATTTTTTATGGCTGTGTTGGGTCTTCGTTTCTGTGCGAGGGCTTTCTCTAGTTGCGGCAAGTGGGGGCCACTCTTCATCACAGTGCGCAGGCCTCTCACTATCGCAGCCTCTTGTTGCGGAGCACAGGCTCCAGACGCGCAGGCTCAGTAATTGTGGCTCACAGGCCTAGTTGCTCCGCGGCATGTGGGATCTTCCCAGACCAGGGCTCGAACCCGTGTCCCCTGCATTGGCAGGCAGATTCTCAACCACTGCGCCACCAGGGAAGCCCCCATATGTTGAGTTCTTAATTTCAATTCTTGTCTTTTTCAGTATTTTAGTATATTTTTGTCTTTTTTCTTATATTTCATTGAACATGTTAATTATAATCATTTCAGAGCTCTTGTCTGCTAAGTCTAGTCACCAAATCTCAGAGGTCTTTTTTATCTCTTGAGTTTGGGTTGTATGATCTTTTTCTTGGCATGCTAAGTAATTTTGTATTAATTCTGGACATTGTGTGGTAAGAAATCATAGAGGCTCCAGATTATGTAATCTTTCTCCAGAGCAGTTCTACCTTTTCCTCTGCTGGGCAGAGAGAGTGAAGACTGACCATCTAAATCCAATCAAGGACTGTGTGGTGTTCACAGGAGGTCACATCTCCAGAGCTTCCAGATGGAGGCCTCCTGTGTTCACCAGAGCCTCTCCTTCCATCAAGTCTCTAACTTTCTTTTCTTTTTTTCTCCTCAATCAGAAACTCAGATCCGATTTTTGCGGTCTTTTTTGTTCTTAGGTTCTTAGCTTCCCACCTCTTGCAGCTTCAGAATTCAGCAGATGTCCTGGGGAAAACCGACCATGTGCCAACCCTAGTGCTTCATGTGCCCCTGCTCTGACTTGTTAAGTTAACTTTTGTTAAGCTGCCCACAGGGTGCTAGCATGGTTCAACAAAAAGCCACAAGAAATCGAAATAGGGAAGTTTATCACTGACAGGCCCTGGAGGAAGTTCATGGTACGCTTCGAGGGGTTACACGGGGAGGTCACGGCAGGGGGCAGGCAGAGAAAGAGGCAGGACCTGGGCACATGCCTTTATTAGGGTCTGTGGGCAGAGTGCTTTGGGGTTCCTGGACTGAGATCAGATTGGTCAATTTAAACCAAAAAGAGTAAGGTTTGGTTAGGCTCCAAGGGGCACACAAAGAAGGCCTTGAGAGGCAGGGAGACTGCTGGTGGGGAAGTCATATCAGGAACTTAGGTTGCTTGTGACTCTGGGGCTGTTATCTAGGGTATGCACTTGCACGAGGGGCTAGTGTCAGTGTAAGGCCCCTTGGTCAAAGCAAATGTCCACGGGGGCAGTGATACCGTGGAACAGCTAAGCTACACTCTCAGCGGCCCCTTTTCAAGCGAGTACTGGCCCTTCAAGTCTCTAATCTTGTGTCCCAGTGCTGCACGTCCGCCCAGAGCTCTGCTGGTGTCTCTCCGCAGTAGCCCTCTGTCCAGGCAGCCCTCAGACTCTAGGCTCCAGCATCGGCAAACTTTCCCGGGGAAGAAGCGGCTACAGACTCTCAGCTGCTCTTTCCCCGGTTGTCCCTTTTCCAAAAGCTTCAGAGTCTCGGCCTCCCTTCTTCCTGGTTCCTTCCATTGGTCACTGATGCATTCAAATAGAGGCATGTTTTGTGCATCTCATTTTTTTCTATTTTTTCTGTTTTTTCTTAGTGGGAACATTGATATACTCTAAGGTACCCCGTCACATCCTAAAATGGAAGTTGATTTTTTTTTTCACATTAATCTTTATAACTGAACCGTGTTTTAAGGAATCCAAGCTTTCTTTGTGTTGCTGAGTGAGGTCAACTAACACCATTAGTTAAGTACTAAGCACTTTATTTCAGATAAGTTACACGTACTTTAGAAGGAGTCTGGAAGTAGTTCTTACTTAAAGGAAATATTACAATATTTTTAGTGTTTGTAATCCAAACAGGGCATTTCAAAAAATGTTTTCGAAATTACAAATAATTTAAGAGAAATCTCTGTACGTTTCGGGAAGGAGGTGCTAGTCAACAACATACAGAAACTGCGTTATCTCTTTTCTTCCCTGTGATACCCCCTAGGATTAGGGACAGAGAAGCATCTGACCAATATCAGAAAGACAGGAATTCTGCTGACTCACAGGAATTGGTCTAATGACCAGTATCAGAAAAGCACACTGAGAATTTTCTGTCATTAGAAAGAAAGAGCCAAGAAGATAGAATTCCTCCAAAGACCAAATTGGCAATGAAGGATACGCTACTGGGCTACAATACCGATCTAGAGTTAAGGGTCAGTAATAAAGGTTAGGATAAGCTGTTGCTAGTATATGTGAGCAGCTAGAGAGATAAATATAGTAGAGGTTTCCAATTTGCCGTGAAGGTTATCTTTCTGAGTCTAAAGGAATCCTGTCCCTCACGTCACGCCTATTCTTAATATCCCCAAACACACATTTATATTTAAAGTCAAGGTAATATACATTTCTGGAACCACCCTGGACCTGTTAGCAGAAAGGAAGGGATCTGAGGTTGTTAAATCATCAACTTAATAACGTCCAGTCAGTCAATTCTGCAGTGATATCCGGACTCCCGCCTGCTTCTCCCTGTTACTGATCCTTCTTTGACGTTTAGAAGCCTTTCCAGCCTACGTTTCCGGCCTTACCTTCCCCTGCTGCACTGCTGGTCCGTATACTCCAGCCACATTGGACCGCTTGCGTTCTGCAAATACGCCCTGGATTCGTTACACCTCTAAGCCTTTGTTTATTTGGTCTGTCTTCTTCGAAAATAGCCTCTCGTTTCGTCCAGCCCCTTTGCTTTCCTTTTTCCAATCTCTCTGTTTGTGGTAATCCGACTTATTTTTTAGTACCCTCTCCCATGACTCTTTCTCTATTAAATATTTCTCTTCCCAGCCAGATGTGACCTGTTCTACCTTTAAACTGCTGTAACACTTTGCTCATGTCTCTCTTGGGACTTTTTTTTTACTATCTGCCTTGAAGAAAAACTTTGTGCTCTTGTGTTTTCCTTCTTATTAGACAGTCAGCCCTCTGAAGAACAGAACTGTGATTTTTTTTTTCAATCCATAGAAGGGCCCACTAGATTGTTACAAATACTAGTCATTGATAAATATTTGTCCAATTAAATATAGGTGACAGCCAGCTCACAGTAGGATGTTGCCTTCTTCCAGGCCAGCTGAAGCATGCTTCTCCGACTCCTCACAGGCCTTTAAAGACTCACCTGATTAGGTAAGACCCACCCAGGATAATCTCTCTTCTGATTACTCAGGGTCGACTTTTTTTTTTTAAACCTTTTATTTTATATTGGAGTATAGCCGATTAACAATGTTGTGATAGTTTCAGGTGCACAGCAGAGCGACTCAGCCATCCGTATACATGTATCCATTCTCCCCCAGACTCCGCTCTCATCCAGGCTGCCACATAACATTGAGCAGAGTTCCCTGTGCTATGCAGTAGGTCCCTGTTGGTTATCCATTTTAAATATATATATCCCTTCCCTCCACCCTTCCCGCCTGGTAACCATAAGTTCATTCTCTAAGTCCGTGAGTCTGTGCCTGTTTTGTAAATACGTTCATTTGTATCATTTCTTTTTAGATTCCGCATGTAAGCAATATTATACGATATTTCTCTTTCTCTATCTGACTCACTTCACTCAGTATGACAATCTCTAGGTCCATCCATGTTGCTGCAAGTGGCATTATTTCATTCTTTTTTTTTATGGCTTAGTCATATTCCATTGTATATATGTACCACATCTTCCTTGTCCATTCCTCTGTCAGAGTCAACTTATTATTACTTAACCATGGCAGTGATAGCTCATCATATTTCCAGGTTCCATCTGTACTCAAGGGGAGGGGCACAAAGATAATGGGGGCCATTTTACAATTCTGCCAACCATATGCCCCTCCCTTTTCTGCATCTTTTTTTTTAATTTATGTATTTTTTATTGAAGTATAGTTGATTTACAATGTTGTGTTAGTCTCAGGTGTACAGCAAAGAGATTCAGTTATATATACTCATATATGTGTGTGTGTGTGTGTGTGTGTGTGTGTGTGTGTGTATATATATATATATATATATATATATATATATATATATATATATATATATATATATATATATATTCTTTTTCAGATTCTTTTCCCATATAGTTTATTACAGAACACTGAGTAGAGTTCCCTGAGCAGGTCCTTGTTGTTAACCTATTTTATATGCGGTCGTGTGTGTCTGTTCATCCCAAACTCCTAATTAATCCCTCCCACCCCCCCGCCCGCCACCTTTCCCCTTTGGTAACCAGGGCTACTTATACTTCTAGAATTCTCGTGAATATAATTAGAAATGATTAAAAAATGACTGTGTAAATTGTGGAATAAGCAGTCTGTGTATATGCTTGCCTTATAGAAAAGGTAATGCATTTTTCTTCTTCTTTTCACACAGTTGAAAGGGCTTCAGACTTCTGGAACTATAAATAATGGTGGCGTCAAAATGGCGACCTTTGCTTTAGAACTACCTACCTGTGACTTAGAATTTCCACAGTGTTGCACAGGCTTTCAAACTTCACAGTGCATTGGATGAATGGAAACGAGGCTTGAAATATCATTTTACCCAGAAACTCAGAACATTGGGAAATTGATGTAGCACAAATATTTATTAAAGTATAGAAGAAGGAAAGGAAATTTAATTCAGAGTCAAAACCTGTTGCCAATTAGGGGAAAAAAAGAAGAACCCTACATTTCCGAGTAGCCTTTGTCCCAGATCTTCATATCCCCTGCATCCTCCTGTGCCCCAAAGAAGACCCGTCTCCTGCCTTGGAATCCCGCTACTCACACACACGGGGGAGAGCTTTCAGCCTCTTTGGAAATGCTCTTTTTCCCTCTCAAAATGTGTTAGTTTTCTTCGCTCTTTTAGGTATATGTTTTCATGAGCCTCCTTTTTAAGGCTCAAAAGAAAAAGAAAATCAGCAACTAGTTTCAAGTCAATTACCAGTAATCTTAAACATGCTTTATTTGCCTGCATTACATCTTTTCCTTCCCATTGCTTCCCGTCTGTGCACCACCCAGGTGGGGACGACCAGCACACGTGTCCGTGAGTCTCTCTCCTTTCCCGGCTCCTGCTGAGTAATGAGCCTGTCCACAGTCCCTCAGCCTTCAACGTTTACTTCTTTCTCAAGTTCTTTTTTCTAACTTACTTGCTATTCTTTTGCTTTTCGCTCTTTACTTCTCTTCCTCTTATTGAATTATCTCTCATCCTTAAATTTTCTGCTCCTTTTCTATCAGTCTGGGGCATTCGAATCAACTTCCTAAATTCAGATTTTTTTTTAAAGAGCAGAAAACTGTAATCTTTAGCCATCAGATCAGAATCACCTAGTATGGCTCTAAAAGCAGCTTCTTAAAGTTAGTAGCGTCTCTGATGAAGTTGCCTACTCAGGATGAGCCCTTCTTAAATGTATTATTTTATGTGTTTATCTTTATACATGAGCATATTTACATCTTTGGAAATTAAAAAGCATCAAAGTTCAAGCACCTGGAAATAATGTATCTTTATATGTCAGTTATACCACACTTAAAAAAAAAAAAACAAAAAACGAGCCCTGAAAGTCTTGTTGAAAACAATCGCCGTCACTGTCCCTCTTCACCTCCCAGGCTGAGGGTCCCAGGGCAGCCAAGTTCAGTCCTTTTACCTGCTTCTCCACCTTGTAAGTAATGTGCTTAGAATACAGTTCCTTGGTTTGTGAATTCTAGGCAGCGTCAACCTGCTATTTTGTAGGTGAGGCTATAGTTACAGTCTCACCCTCCCTCCCGCCGCCATCTTCCCAATAGAGTGAAATTTCAATTTGTGGATAAATCAGCAGTCATGGTTTACATTTACAGGACTACGTAAATCTTGTCTGTTGCTCATACAGGTAGTGTACTTTGATTGTTTCCCTCTTTGTACAAGTTTTTATTCTTCCTAGAGTTCATGATTGCCCTGTTTATATTTTTATTTGCTTAGTTTCTGTGTATCTGTCGCTCTATATATTTTTTTTCTAATGCTGTAACATACCTGTCAAACAACTAAAAATTAACTTTTCCAAATGCCAAACATAGCAAATCAATCAGTTCCCTTTTCCCCTCTCTGGAGATTTCTCTCCCATGGCTTTCCATCTTGCTCGAACATGGACCTGCTGTCCAGGGCTGCCGCACAGCTGTCATTCCGGAACATTCTTTCACTGCCCCCTGGGAATTTCCATAGTCTCCTAAATCCTCTGTTTCCTGTATCGCACGTCTTCCTTTTTCTGCATTTACTTCCTCTTTTTTTTGTGGAGCAGATGCTCTAGTAGTTTCCTGAGAAAGAGTATATATATAGGAGGTAAAATTTTTGAGCCTCTAAACATCATAAAATATTGGAAATAATTGACAGTTTGTCTGGGAGTAATGTTTTAGGTGGGAAAGAATTTTGCCTCAAACGTTTGAAGAATCTCCTCCATTGTCCTCTAGTTTGTCCTGTGTTGGGAGTAGGATGCTATTTGACACCTGACTCTTTGCAAATGGTGTTTGCTTGCTTGTCCTTTGGGGTTAGATTTTAGGATCTTCTCTTCTTTCTGATTTTCCTAAATTTCACTGATGCTGTGACTTGGTGTGGGTCTTTTCTTGTTTGTTGGGCTGGCCCCTTCAAATGTGGAAACTTTTTTTTTTTTAATTAATTTATTTATGGCTGCATTGGGTCTTTGTTGCAGTGCACGGGCTTCTCATTGCAGTGGCTTCTCTTGTTGCAGAGCACAGGCTCTAGGGTGCACGGGCTTCAGCAGTTGTGGCACGAGGGCTCAGTAGTTGTGGCTCGTGGGCTCTAGAGCGCAAGCTCAGTAGTTGCGATGCACAGGCTTAGTTGCTCCGCGGCATGTGGGATCCTCCCAGACCAGGGCTCGAACCCGTGTCCCCTGCACTGGCAGGCGGATTCTTAACCACTGAGCCACCAGGGAAGCCCCAAATGTGGAAACTCTTATCTTTTAATTTGGGGGGAATTATTTGTTTATACTTTCCCCTGTCCATTTTCTCTGTTCTCTCTGGGACTAGCAAATAATTTCAGTTTCTAATCACATCTTTATAGAACTGTTCAGACCATAAGGCTCATTTATGGCAAATAGTTTTCATGACTACCTATTACTTTGGAGAATGAGGCATAGGGGGAAGAAATCAAGCGTAAATCTAAAGAATGTTTAGTTTATTCAATTTTTTTCTTACTCAGTTTTTCTTATATTTCTTATTTCCCTTACTCAGGTTTTTCCTATATAAATCTTGCTTTTATAATTTTTTAAAGTGAAGAAATTCCTGTTGTTTTACTTTCTTTCCTCGTTAGACATTAATACTTCTAACAGTAATAATGACATTGTGATGATTAATGGTACCGGCTCCCATTATGACTATCATTATGACTCAGGTTCCTCACTGTAAAATCAGGATCACAACAGAATCTGCTGTCCCTTAATACTGTTGTGAATATGAAGGGAGTTTCACGCATAAAGTGCTTGGGCCAAATACTGAACACAGTAAGTACTCAATAAGTAGTAGTTAACCTATTTTTATCACTATTTATGATCCAGTTTCTGTAAGACTGGTATTATCCCCATTTTACAGAGGAGGAAGCTGAGGCTCAGAGAGGGTAAGTCATTCGTACAAGGTAACACAGCTAGCAAGGGCTCTTCCCATTTTGCTGTGTCACCAGTGGGGAGGCCTTCTTATCTTTGCATCCGTGTCCTTTTTCCTACTCATTTATACAACGCACTTGCCTGCCCATCCTAAAACCCAACAGTGTGCAAGGTCAGCATTGGATCACCAAACGCTAGAGCCAGTAGACTTTCTTGAAGACACTCAAGAAGCACATAGAGAACTTTGCCCCAAATACGTCCAGTACCCACTGTGTGGCGGCGAGGCCTGGAACACACATTCTCCACACATGCTGTTCCGTGACATCACGGAAAGCCTAGGGTGTGTCTCAGTTAAGACTGTGAGGATTTTCCGGTTGGTGCACAGGGAGTACTGATAACGGATACCTGCAGCACGTGTTAAACAAGCAAGACGTGGCATCCTCTCCAGGAGAATAAACGGACTGGCCCTCCATGTTCTTTATGACACTTTCCCAAAAGACAAGGTTCCATGTGTGACTATACAGGCAGTGACCACACTTTCCCGGTCAGGCACACGGAGTCAGTCCCTCGAACCTCACCTGAAATGTCCCCACGTTGTGGCCAAGAGCTCTGGGGGCTGAACAGCCTGCTCGTCCTCAGACCTCGCCCTGGAGAGCCAGCTCCGCCCCGGGCCCAGCGGCATCCCGTGTGCCCAGCACGGCTGGCTGCTGTGGGTTTCCTCCTAATTCTGGAACAGGACAATGTTCTTTTTGATGAACGTGGACCCACTTTTGGACAGGCCCATTGCACTAGGCAATTTTTGAACTAGAAATAATGTAAATTAGTATGAGATGAAAAGTACCCTTGCCACTCTCCCCATTCAAAACCTCTTAAAAGTTTTAACAAATGGAAAAAAGAACCAGCATCGAAGGAGGTGATGGGCTGTGTTATTGTTGTGATCCTGAGCATGTGTCCTAGAAAGGAAAATTCCCAGGACAAAAAATTAAAGATGCTGGAAATACAAGAAACAAGAACACAACAACAACATTCAAAATACTGGTCAATCCATTTCCTTATCCTACCCCATCCTTTTCTCATTGCAAATCCAGTTCCTCAGGACTGCTTTCATGGTTTTGACACTAATGAAACACCCAAGAGTCTGGAAGCCAAAGAATCAGGCTGAGAGGAAGGACATCATTTCTGGTCTCAAGGTTTACATTGGTGAAAACAGACGGGCCAATCAGCCTGAGTAACCAGAGGGAAGAGATGGGGCACCAGCGGGGGTCATGCCCGCCTGGACCCTTTCCCCACACTTCCTCCTTAATTCCTCAGCTCGTTGAGGTGGTCATTTCTGTTCTCATATTATACGTGAGGAAACTGAGTCACTTAGAACTTGCCCAAATCATCTAGAGGAAGAGCTGGGATTAGTCTCATGTGTAGTTTTCCAAGGATCTGCAACCCAAAGTCAGAATACTAGCTGAGTCTCTCACGGGAAAATATCAGATTAAGAAAAATGCAATCCTGAAGGTAGGCAGGGGGATGAAAAGAGCTTTCCATTTCGAATTCTAAATGCCACACAGCCATCCTAGTCTTAATTATAGGACAAATAATCATTATTTGTCGAAATTCTTCTGCGAGTAACAGTTCATTAAGGCTTTTGAGGAGAAATTATTTGGGAAATGTGTTTAACTCACTTTCTACTTAAAATTCACATCAGAGCAACTGTTTTAAGTACAATGAAATGCCATTTTAATAATTTCATAATATGTTTTAGTGATGGATAGCTACTTTAAATTTACATGCCAGCAATGTAAATGGCCGTAAGTGATTTTTCATCATCCTAAGTGAAAGGATGGTAAGTAGCTCAAGATACCAATGTGAGTATGATGCAGGCATACCATTTATAGTTGATTAAACTAAAAGGATGCTAATCAGTCTGTATATTTAAAACAACACCCATTGGGGAAGGAGATTGATTTGCTAGGATAAAAAATTATTTTTTAGAGTTAGAATGAACTCTAACAAGGACTTAACTTTAACAAGTAAATTGGCAATGAGAACACACAATTATATTTGCTAAGGATTATTAGTTTCACCTTAAGAAATTACTGTACCCTCAGAGCTGAGTGGAGTGAGATCTGGGGGGGAAGTCTTTGTAGGATTTCCTAGTAGATGGACTGGCAATTTCTTCTCTCCTCTGGCATAAATAAGACACTCATGAAAGCATCAGCCTTGAAAATCAGTGTTTGTATATTGACATCTAGGCTCTACACTATATTTCTTTGGTTTTGCATTTTTTAAAAAGGCTCTTCACAAAGCTTTACTATTAGAAGTAGTGACATCAAAGCAGAAGTAGCTTAGCCTTGAGCAAGCAGCAGTGCAACCTTTTAAAAATCATTATTTGTGAAACAACATGAAATTCTTTTGACTCTTCTCCCGTAAATTTGACTGAAGTCTTTAAGTTACCTGCAGTGACTAGAGATGAATTAAATAACATTTTTAAAGTAAATCTGTTTTTTCACACAGCTAATTTTTCCAAGGAATGCAGGATAGATTTACAAATTGTTTTGACCAGGTTTTGTCAGCAAAGAATCAGGTTTGTTTCAATGGAGGATCAAGCTCTTTGATGCATATTGATTACCTTTTATGGAACACATATTTGCAGTTAATTGTTAGAGCAATATTTTAGCTGATTTGGAAGTTGATAACTTTTCTTGGGAAGAAGAAAGGATAATTTTGGATGTAAAATTAGTTTAAATTGTTAATCCATAATTTATCCTTGAGTGTATTATTTTACAATTCTATGATACTTTAAAGACTGGAAAAAAAAAAAAAAACCCAAAGCATTATTATATAGGTACCATCTTTAAGAGTCATTTTATTTTCTGTACTTTCTACATTTTACCAACTTTAATTGTAGACCTATTATGATGTGTGAAGGACAAACCTGGCAGAACATAATTTTGTCTGATGTCATTTAAAAATTAAAAGTATGTAGGATTTTAAGCTTTTAAATACTTCTCTTGGGGCTAACATTACACATATATGGATTTCATTTATTCAACATTCATCCCAATAAGCAATAAGCTACTGAAAGCTTATTCAATGTAAACCACTGAGCTGAGTCATGATGAGGTTACAAAGAGGAATAAAATATAGCCCCTGCTGCATGGGGAGTGTCCGTTAGGCTTATTACGTAGCTGCTGTAACAAAGAGATCCAGACTACAGTGGCTTAAATAGGATAGAGCTGTACTTATTGCCCCGTAGCAACCCATAGGTGAGCGTGTCCAGGGCGATGGAGGTGTTCTGCCGCCCTGAACGTGTGGCCTCCAGGGTGCATCCAGCCGCCAAATCTTCCAGCCAGCAGGAAGGAGACGTTCAGGACAAGCAACTTGCCATTAAGGGGGTGGCCTGGAAATCACATATATTACTTCTTCCCACTTCTGTCACTGGAGTGAATTTAGTTTTGCGGCCACACCTGAGGAATGTAGTCTCTAATTGGCAGTGGGAACCCAGCTAGAACTTAGGGAACTCCGTCACTGAAGGGGACTCAGTAATTAAAGGGGTCAAAATATCTTTGTTAATTGAAGTCGAGTTGATTTACAATGTTGTGTTAATTTCTGTTGTACAGCAAAATGATTCCGTTTTTATATATGTGTGTGTATATATATATATATATATATATATACACATATTCTTTTTTATATTCTTTTCCATGATGGTTCATCACAGGATGTTGAATATGGTTCCCTGTGCTCTACAGTAGGACCTTGTTGTTTATCCACTCTGTATGTAATAGCTTACATCTGCTCACCCCAAACTCGCAGTCCTTCCCTCCCCAATCCCCTCCCCCTGGGCAACCACAAGTCTGTTCTCTATGTCTATGAGTCTGTTTCCATTTCATAGATATGTTCATTTGTGTCGTATTTTAGATTCTGCATATAAGTGATATCATATGGTGGTATTTGTCTTTCTCTTTCTGACTTACTTCACTTCGTATGATAATCTCTGGGTCCATCCACGTTACTGCAAATGGCATTATTTAATTCTTTGTTATGGCTGAGTAGTATTCCATTGTATATATTTACCACATCTTCTTTATCCATTCATCTGTTGATGGACATTTAGGTTTCCATGTCTTGGCTATTGTGAATAGTGCCGCTATAAACATAGGGGTGCATGTATCTTTTTGAAGTATAGTTTTGTCTGGATATATGCCCAGGAGTGGGATTGCTGGATCATATGGTAGCTCTATTTTCAGTTTTTTGAGGAACCTCCATACTGTTCTCCATAGTGGCTGCACCAACTTATATTCCCACCAACAGTGTAGGAGGGTTTCCTTTTCTCCACACCCTCTCCAGCATTTGTTATTTGTAGACTTTTTAATGATGGCTATTCTGACCAGCATGAGGTGATACCTCACTGTAGTTTTGATTTGCATTTCTCTAATAATTAGCGATGTTGAGCATCTTTTCATGTGCCTCTTGGCCATCTGTACATCTTCTTTGGAGAAATGTCTATTTAGGTCTTCTGCCCATTTTTTCAATTGGGTTGTTTGTTGTTTTGTTGTGGAGTTCTACGAGCTATTTGTATATTTTGGAAATTAAGCCCTGTCAGTCACATTGTTTGCAAATATTTTCTCCCATTTCGTAGGTTGTCTTTTTGTTTTGTTTATGGTTTCCTTTGCTGTGAAAAAGCTTGTTATCTGGTACTGTTTTTAAAGTCAAAAGGGTTTGCTGCTGCCTTTGGGGAAGAGACCTCACTTGTGCCCGGCAAAGGGGCCTCGGACTGGAGGGTCCGTTAGCATCCTCTACCCTCACCCCGGTCCCTTCTGAGCTGCCTCCGGGCAACTTCCCTTCTCCCCAGGTGCTTGTGAAGGTCCCTCAGGGCCCCATCCTTAGCAGTAAGTTACTCTTGTTGAAAAAGTGGTTTGAGAGCGGGCAATGGATGTCCTCCAAACTACCCCGCTCCCACTCTGTCCTGCCAACCCCCAAAACTTAAGCTCTTGTTGGACCAGAATTAATCCCCTGGGCACTGCAAGCATCTCCAGTGGATCTGTAGAGGGAATCGCCCTGTTTTTTGACATGCCGTGAGCCTGAGCGTCTGGGGTGATCATTTCACGTTCAAGAGAATAGACTGTGCAGGTCTGGTTTTCCTTCTTCTTCAAAGGACTTAATGAGAGCCAGGTGGAAAGTTTCTGGCCTGTGATGCTGAGCTGTACACGGGGGTCTAATATGTGCAGCCCATACCCATTCTTTGTCGTGATGATTATTCTGGGATGTTCTGAGCTTTGGGTTGGTCCTTGTCTGACCACAGAATTGCTGCATGCCCTTCAGAGGTATTTTACTATGCTCCCCCGAGCCTAGCTGTGCTAGTGTTATTATATGATATCACATTTCTCCACAAAATGCCGTTGCCATTGGCTATTCGTTTGTGCACAACAACAAGATGATTTTACTGTGCTGAGTCCATTTTGTAGTATTTGGTGACCTTCACCAGAAGTTCAGAGTTCTTGGCAGGCACCTTTCCCCTTGGCCACAGAGGAACCCTGTATTTCCCTGCATCTCTTGATGGGAATGCAACAGCAGCAACTAAAGATATGAAAATGACTAGGAACAACATAGACACAAATTCAGAAAAGTACTGGGGAAGAACGGTCAGCTGAAGTAGTTCTCTTTTGACGCCGAACATTCTGTAGGATTCATTGGTAGGTTGGCTGTCACACAGCAGTTTTAAACAGGAGAAAAACAACTGCCTGTGTCCTGACATGTGATTTCATATTTTAAACACAGATGATAGAGTTCTGACTATAGATTTGACTCTTAGGCCCATGTGGGTGACTACCATTATATGCTGAAATCCATGAAATAATGAGAATCTAACAGAAACTTCAAATATATATATATTTTTAATTCTATTGAAGTATAGTTGATATAAATGTTGTGTTCATTTCTGCTGTACAGCAAAGTGACTCAGCTATACATATATATGTATTCTTTTTCATATTCTTTTCCATGATGGTTTATCACAGGATATTGAATATGGTTCCCTGTGCTATACAGTAGGACCTTGTTGTTTATCCATCCTATATATAATAGTTGGCAACTGCTAACCCCAAACTCCCACTCCATCCCTCCCCCACCCCTTCTCCCCCTTGGCAACCACCAGTCTGTTCTCTATGTCTGTGAGTCTGAGAAACTTCTAATATATTTTTAATCAGACACAAATAAAACTTTAGGATTTCACACAAAAAAATGAATCTAGTGGGTGGATGATGTCAGCACCTAAATTTCTCTCAATGCTTTCAAAGTGGGCTTTTTTTTAATGTTTAGCAACAACAAAGTATGTTCCACTGATTGGAAAGCCAGCGCTTATTGAGATACACAGTGCCTTTGAGCGAGTGTTCCAAAAAAATGTATACATCCTTCTGGCCTGGATGGTCCTCTCCTCGGCGTTCCCAGCTGACACAACCGCATTCCTCCAGTTACATGTTCTGTTACCCTCGAGACTCCTGGCCCGTCCCACCCAAAAGCATTAGCGTTGCTCTATTACCATAAAAGTCCGCCCTGTGAGTGCCATGTAAGAAACAAAGCAAATGGGCTGCATCAGCACATTAAAGCAGCCTCCCCTCCTGGATTGAAGGAAACGTACCCTCCACACTCTGACTGCTGGAGTTTCTGTCTTCCCGAAAGGATGGTGGCTTCTCGAGTGCAGAAAGCTTCGCCCCAGTGCACAGGGATGGCCATGATCTCTGCTTCTGTTTCTCGCGTTTTCCCGAAGGTATTTTAACGCATCAGATCTTAAATCTAAAACTGTGTTTGAGATCAAGAGAAATATTTGTAACATTTATGCGTTCAGTTCATGATTCAGAGATTTATTTATAGGAATGTTGATTTGGGGACACCCAACTCTTGCATTTAAACTGCCGAAGTGAGTCATGTTTGTACGAGGTAATTGTACCAGAAGGTACAACTAACTTGTAAGCTTCTCTTTAAAATGTCCATTCACAATCTACAGTCACTGTAAATAACAGGCTGCCAGGAATTTTGCTCGGTCTTATGGCCGTATATCTTTATTATGCGTGCATTAGGCTGTACCCAAACAGACTTTTGTCACAGAGGGGTTCTTGGAGGAGAAGCGAGTCCCTTTATTAAAGTATCAGTATAGATTTCTGAGGATGTAGGATTGGAAAGATGTAATATCTCAAGGTCTCCCTTCCATTATAGGGAACAAAGCCAAGGAAACAGCTGGCTCAAAAGAGAAATAATAGATTCCAGTTGGTGGAAAGTGTATACGTATGATTCGTGCATCATTAAAGATCAGCTCCAACCCACTGTCATTATGGCAGGCACTTCCCTCCTTAACACCTCAGTGCCTCGTGCTGGCTGAGTCTGTGTCCTCCTGGGAGGCTCTCTGACTGTCCACTGAGAGATTGATGAAGCCCACGCCCATCTGACCCCCAGCAGAATGGGAAGCTTCTTGTGGCCACAATGTCAGAGTTTCTGAGAACATCCTGCAGTTCGAATACCCATGACTTAGGAGGAAGACCTCACCAGCCAGAGCTGGTATTGTACGAAGGAGAAAGAATAGGAGGGGATTTGGTGTCTGAAGTCAGCTTATTATACAACGGACAAAGGCCAGCTCTGGCCACGTCGTGGTTTTACTCTGCCCTAGCTTCACCTGCGTTTGACTTAACCTTGCTTAGCACACCTCATCTGTGATTCCAAGGCCTCCCAGTCTCCCCTAAAGCTCCCTTGACTCCTGAGCCAGACACACTTCTTTGGTGGGTTTGAGACTCAACCAGCTCTATAACCAGCCTCCTCAGGCTGCCTATGACCCAGCTGCCTTCTTGGACCTGTTCACATTCATTCATTCATTCATTCATCCACTCATTCTTCACTCATTTACTCGTCAGTCATTCAATAACGATTTACTGTCTCCCCTCTGTGTGTCAGTCGTGCTGGGTCCTGGAATGTACCTGTGAGCAAAACCCAGCCCCTGTCTTTGAGGATCGTACTGCCTGGCTGGGGAGATAGCCATGAAAAGTGGCAACTTCAAAACTGTATGATAACTGCTACGTAGGGGTGAGTGGGTGCCATGGGGACACATCAGAAAGGTGTTCTACCTGATCTTGGGGAGCCGAAAGCACTTCCCATGAGAGCCCACGTTTAAGCCAAGCTGTGAAGGAAGAGTAGAAGACAGGCAAGAGACCTAAGGGGGAGCAAAGATAAGGAGAGAAGGTACAGTATTCTACGGGGAAGGAAAGGGACAAGCCAGAGCCTGTGAGGGCCAGGCAGATCCATGTCAGAGAAGTGTGAAGAGTTCACAGTGGTGAGGGGGGGGCGGGGAGGAGCAGAAAGTAGAACAATTAGCAGAGAGATGACAGAGGAGACGACGGTCCGGGGGAACCAGACGTGAAGGGCCGCGTCTGCCACGTTAAGGCGTTGGATGTAATTGGGATCAGTCAGGGGATGAACCCCATGGACCGTGTTCCCATCAGAGCAGCCGTTTCCAGATTTGTCGTAAGCTCGTATCTAAGCATCCAGGCTTTATCCTGAACAGGTTAGTGGACTCTAGCCATCTGGCTGGCTTTCATGCCCGCCTGTCTTTCCACAGTTAACCAAGGCTGTGACCACAGCTCGCCCACTGTTTGCGTCCCCTGACTGGTGGCCTCGCCCAGTTTGTTGTACCTCCTATGGTCACACACTCTGTGCTCCATCTGGGCCCACAACACACCTACAGTGCTCCTATTTTATGCACTTTCATCAAAATGTCTCTCTCGCTTAATTTTAACTCAAATTTAAATCTGAAACATGTAAAAATATAGGAGCTTACCATTCATTCCACAAATATTAGAGTAACTACTATGTGCAAGAGAATGTTCTAGGAGATACAGTAATGACTAAAAGAGACTCAGCCTCCAGCTTCACGGGGTTGAAGACAGACAAACAAGATAGCAGAGAGTGACAGATATTACGTAGAAAATCGTTACGAGATAATGCTTGTTCTGTAGAAAACTTAAGCAGCAAGGGTTGCTGGACGATGCTATTTTACTGTAGGATTGTAACATATACACACAGTAGAAAAGACACAGGCTACCATTACTGTTAGCCTGTATCAATAAGTTTTTTAATGACCTCAGGATTCAAAAATCAGAGAATTCACGTAACTAGTTACAAATCAGAGATTTGGATAGTAATGTTATTGTTGCTTATCAATTTCAGTTTTTAAGAATCTTTCTGATTTTAAGTTTATTAAATTCAATGTATGATTATAATTTTAGCCTTGTAGTGGCATAAACAGGATTTTGCCATAATCTTATGGTCTAAATGTCCCTGGTTTAAATACTGTGACTCAATGCATTTCTGAATTAGGATTTTGCTTTAAACAAATAATAGTTAAGCACTTCACTGTTTATCTTGTATCTTAATTGTCCACTTGGAACGATGGAGAAACATTAGCGGTACAACCTTGTGGGCGATAGTAGGGACTTTGATAGGGAGGGACACAAGTCCTCCAATATATGCCCAGTAGGGGTGACAGGAAAGAGGACTGGAGAAGCAAGATTTGAAGAAAGAAGAGCTGAAATTTTCCAGAATTGTAAGCGTGAATCCTCAGATTAAAGGGACAACCAGTAGCAAGCGGGAGGAAGAAAAATCAGTACAACCTAGTGAGGTTGAAGAACACCAAAAATAAAGAGAAAAACTGTAACAGAGAAGAACAAATCTGACTCCATATTAGATCTGTTTCTTTTAGTTAACCTCCGTGCTCCATTGCCTGTGCTTAGTCCTGCTGGCTCTGTGCCGTTTTAAAAAGAACGTTGCCTGTAGCCTGAAATACATCCCATTCTCAAGGCTCTGACCTTTAAAGGTGTAACACCTTTCCGTTCATACAGAGATAAAAAGTTGTAGAACAGAGAATCACATGTGTGTTGCTGGAGGTTTACAGGAACATCGTGACCTGACCTACGTGGACGGCGGCAAGAACAAGGGATTCCGGCACCAGGAAGTTTGCAGCCGCTAACCACGCCCCTCCCTCACCTGGCCTTTAATATGCTTAGCTGAAACCCTTCTGAGAGCTCGGGGTTTGGGGGGCACAAGCCACCTGTCTTCTTGCACGGCCCTGCAATAAACCTTTCTCTGCTCCAACTGTGACGTTTTGGTTTGTTTGGCCTCACTGTGCGTCGGGCACACAAACTTGGGTTCCGTAACAAAAACTTTAAAACTATCAGAGATAAAAAGCAGATTCCACGCAAAGGAGCACTCAACAGACTGACAGCAGACGTGTCATTATTACAACAGATGTGGGGAGACAGTAATGTCCTCATCACCTGAGAGAAATTAACCCTCCATCTAGCATTTTAGACTCTGCAATACTACTAAAAATGCAGAAATAGACATTTACATAATTAGAAAGATTTAGAAAGTTAACCAATCATAGACCCTCATTATAGGATATACTTTAAAAAAAAAGAACCCAGGAACTATGGACCACAAGATAACAGGAAACACAGATGTTGATAGAAATAAAAGATAGTATATCAACTATTTTTAGTCTAAAGTTTAACTATCTTTTAGTCTTTAATAGTATAATATGATTATTAGAAAAGTTATTGGTGTTATATTAGATAAATCTGAAGTTCTAAATAACAGTATGAAGTATTTAGTGGGAGAAGGTTAAATGCTGACCAACTTTAGACTTGGCATTAAAAACATAGGGAAGAGACTTCCCTGGGGGCGCAGTGGTTGGGAGTCCGCCTTCCAGTGCAGGGGACACGGGTTCGAGCCTTGGTCTGGGAAGATCCCACATGCCGCGAAGCAACTAAGCTCGTGTGCCACAACTGCTGAGCCTGCGCTCTAGAGCCTGTGCGCCACAACTACTGAGCCCACGTGCCACAACTACTGAGCCTACGCTCTAGAGCCCGCAAGCCACAACTGCTGAGCCCACGTGCCACAACTGCTGAGGCCTGTGTGCCTAGAGCCCATGCTTGGCAACAAGAGAAGCCACTGCAATGAGAAGCCTGCGCACTGCAACGAAGAGTAGCCCCCTCCCGCCACAACTAGAGTAAGCCCACGTGCAGCAACAAAGACCCAACGCTGCCAAAAATAAATAAAAATAATTTTTTTTAAAAATAGGGAAGAATATATTTAAAAATTTTAACAGTAGTCACCAAAAGAATAGAATCTATAGCTTCCAAAAAAGTAGCAGGGAGAAACAGGAAGACCGAAAACTTTTATCAATCCAGTAGAAGAAAGAAAAGGAGAAAATTGCAAAGGAACATGATAGTAAATTAAAAGTACAAATGTTATGAATATATGCAATGAAACAGTAATCACAATAAATATGAGTGGATTAAGCCAGGAGTTGGCAAACTTCTTTTCTGTAAAGGACCAGATAATATTTAGGTGCTGTGGGTCACATACAATTTCTGCAATTCTTTAAAAACCTTAAAACCATTCTTAGCTTGTGTATGGCTTGCAAGCCATACAAAAACATATTTCAGGCCAGATTTGCCCCTTGGGAGTAGCTGGTCAACTTGTGGATTAAATTTTTATCGGACAAGAAAAGTTTTTCCATTTATATTTATTTATTTAATATTGAAGTATAGTTGATTTACAATGTTATGTTAGTTTCAGGTGTATAGCAAAGTGATTCAGACATATATATATATATTATTTTCCAGATTCTCTTCCCATATAGATTATTACAAAATATTGAGTATAGTTCCCTGTGCTATACAGTAGGTCCTTGTTGGTTATCTACTTTATATATAGCAGTGTGTATATGTTACTCCCAAATTCCTAATTTATCCCTCCCCCTCACCTTTCCCCTTTGGTAATCATAAGTTTGTTTTCTATGTCTTTGAGTCTGTTTCTGTTTTGTGAATAAGTTCATTTGTATCATTTTTTTAGATTCCACATATAAGTGATATCATATGATATCTGTCTTGCTCTGCCTGAATTGCTTCACTTAGTATGATAATCTCTAGTTGCATCCATGTTGCTACAAATGGCATTATTTTGTTCTTTTTTATGGCTGAGTAGTATTCCATTGTTTATATGTACCACATCTTCTTTATCCATTCATTTGTCAGTGGACATTTAGGTTGCTTCCATATCTTGACTATTGTAAATAGTGCTGCAGTGAACATTGGGGTGCGTGTATCTCTTCAAATTATGGTTTTCTCTGGATATATGCCCAGGAGATGGATTGCAGGATCATATGGTAGCTCTGTTTTTAGTTTTTAAAGTAACCTTTGTACTGTTCTCCATAGTGGCTGCACCAGTAGTGTAGGAGGGGTCCCTTTTCTCCACACCCTCTCCAGCATTTATTATTTGTATACTTTTTGATGATGGCCATTCTGACTGGTGTAAGGTGGTACCTCACTTTAGTTTTGATTTGCATTTCTCTAATAATTAGCAGTGTTTAGGCATCTTTTCCTGTGCCTTTTGGCCATCTGTATGTCTTTGGAGAAATGTCTATTTAGATCTTCTGCCCATTTTTTGATTTGGATTGCCTGTTTTTGTGATATTGAGGTGTATGAGCTGTTTGTATATTTTGGAGATTAATCCCTTCTTGGTTGCATCATTTGCAAATGTTTTCTCCCATTCTATAGGTTGTCTTTTCATTTTGTTTATGGTTTCCTTTGCTGTGCAAAAGCTTTTGAGTTTAATTAGGTCCCATTTATTTATTTTTGTTTTTATTTTCATTACTCTGGGAAATGGGT
This sequence comes from Balaenoptera ricei, assembly GCF_028023285.1. Taxonomy (NCBI): domain Eukaryota; kingdom Metazoa; phylum Chordata; class Mammalia; order Artiodactyla; family Balaenopteridae; genus Balaenoptera; species Balaenoptera ricei. Next base: position 3,242,986 of record NC_082640.1, on the reverse strand, counting down.
CCAAAAAGACCTTGCTGCAATTTATGTCAAAGAATGTCCTCCCTATGTTTTCCTCTAGGAGTTTTATAGTATCTAGTCTTACATCTAGGTCTTTAATCCATTTTGAGTTTATTTTTGTGTATGATGTTAGAGAATGTTCTAGTTTCATTCTTTTACATGTAGCTGTCCAGTTTTCCCAGCCCCGCTCATTGAAGAGACTGTCTTTCCTTCATTGTATATTCTTGCCTCCTTTGTTATAGGTTAATTAACCATAGGTGCATGGATTTATTTCTGGGCTTTCTGTCCTGTTCCATTGATGTATATGTCTGTTTTATGTGCCATTACCATACTCTTTTGATGACTATAGCTTTGTAGTATAGTCTGAAATCAGGGCAGCTGATTCCTTCAGCTCTGTTTTTCTTTCTCAAGATTGCTTTGGCTATTCGGGGTCTTGTGTGTTTCCATTCAAATTTTAAAATTCTTTGTTCTAGTTCTATGAAAAATGCCATTGGTAATTTGATAGGGATTGCATTGATAGGGATTGCAATGACTGCACTGCCCAAGATTACCTTGGGTAGTGTAGTCATTTTGACAATATTGATTCTTCCAATCCAAGAACATGGTATATCTCTCCATCTGTTTATGTCATCTTTGATTTCTTTCATCAGCATCTTATAGATTTCAGAGTATAGGTCTTTTGTCTCCTTAGGTAGGTTTATTCCTAGGTATTTTATTCTTTTTGATGTGATGGTAAATGGGATTGTTTCCTTAATTTCCCTTTCTGATCTTTCATCATTAGTATATAGAAATGCAGTGTATTTCTATGTATTAATTTTGTATCCTGCACAGACAGAAGTTTTCAGATGGGATTTTTTAAAGCTGGCTGTGTGTTTCTCACAAGATAAGAGCCTTTAAAAACACATAAAAGATTTATAATAAAGGGTAGGAAGATACTCTTATGCATATACAGTTGACCCTTGAACAACATGGGTTTGGACTGTGCAGGTCCACTTATATGTGAATTTTCTTCAATGGTAAATACTACAGCACCGCACGATCCCTGGTTGGTTGAACTGAGGATGCGGAACCACAGATAAGGAGGAATAGGGAATAGGAGAACCCAACTATAAGTTAAATGCCGTGATTGTGCACCGACCCTCTGCACAATCAGGTTCACCCTGGCATCACTCAAGAGTCAACTGTATTAAGCAAAAGAAAGCTGGTTGACAGACCTGGAAGCAAGGTTCCAAGTGCAGATTGTTTGGGAGGTGATTCCGGGAAACACAGGTAGGGAGAAGGGAAGAGAAGGAAGCCAATCCGAGATGTTATCGGCCACTTAGCACCATGGCCGCTGGAGCTCCGCCCCCCGAGGGCTCTGAGAGTCAGCGCAGGATGTGGTTCCGAGCTTCCACCTGAGGAGCAAAGGAGCACGAGCGCTGGCTCTGGGGACACTGGCTCTCCGGCTCTCCTGGCTTGCCCTGTGGGTAAGTAGTGTCCTCCCGTGGCCAGAAGTGAAGCAGCCTTTGCACATAGAGGTGCAGCTGAGGGACTCTGAGTGGGGCAGGGAGTGCCTTCAGCTACACCAGTACAACAGCATCAGTATATGAGTCAAGACTGAATTTAGGGCAAAGGGCACTACTAGGGATACAACGGAAAATGACCTAAGAATAGAGGAATAATCCACCAAAAAGCCAAGCCAGTCATGAGTTAGCTCAGGACCTAGCATCAAAGTATGCAAAGCAAAAATTGACAGAATTACACGGATAAATTGATAAGTGCACAGTTAGAGCTGAAGATTTTAAACAAACTCTATTAAAAATTAATAGACCAAGCAAACCAAAATGAGTAAAGAAAACAGAAGATATTGTGGGAGATAGTAAATTGTGATAACTCATACTAAGAATGAAAATGGGGGAACAAATTCTGAGTCAGATGGGTTCCACTGGGCTATCACCCAAGTGTGGGTAGGGCTGCATTCCTTCAGGAGGCTTGGTGGGGGAGACCCACTGCTTTGCCTTTTCCAGCATCCAGAGGTCACGTGCGAGCCCCTTCCTCCATCGTCAAAGCCAGCTGCTAACACCTTCCAAAAGGTGCTGACTCCCTTGCCTTTCTTTTTCACTTCTAAGGACCCTTGTGATTACTTTATCCTATCAGCCAAGTCCCTTTGGCCGCGTAAGGTGCCATATTCACAGATTCCAGGATTAGCACGTGGACTTCTTTGGGAGGGTCACCATTCTGTCTACCACACAAGCTATGTCAACTTTTGCAAAATGTATATTTAGAGACAAAGAGACGCATCAGTGTACTCTTGAGATCAGGGAAAACATAGGAAAAGGAAACCATTTTATTTATTCTGAATAAAATAGTAGCAAATTAAATTCAGCAGTGTTTATGTTCAGGTTGGGTTCATTTCAGGAGCAGAGGGGTGATTTCAGAAGGGATTCCAAAATCTTTTGATGTAATATGCTGCATTAAGAGATTTTAAAAATCTCTCTGATCATCTCAGTAATCCCATGATAAGCATTTGATTTAAAAAATCAACATTCATCATGATTTTTAAAAATCTTAGCAAACTAAAAAATAAATAAATAAATCTTAGCAAACTAGAAATAGAAGACAACTTTCTATACCTAATATCCAAAACCTACAGTAATCGTGTACTGATGAAACTTTAGAAGCATTCTCATTAAAGTCAGGGACCCCCCAAAAAAGGATATTTCATGTCACCGCTCCATTCAGTAATGTACTGAATGTTCTAGACAACCCAACAGACGAATAAGAACATAAGAGATACAAGCATTGGAAAGAAAGACATGAGGCATATTTATGTACTACAAAACCTAAGAATTAGTATTTTTCCTAGTAATGAACCAATATAAAATTCTAAAACTAATTTGAAAGCTGGTGCATATTTTTGGATACAAGCTGAGCCTAATAACATTCCTAATAATCCATTAGAAAAGCAATGCACAAAACATACTTTTTGCAATGACAACAAAAACTATAATTTACCTAAAGCTAAATCCAATAAAGATGTATTTGATAATCAAAAAGAAAATACAGCATTATTGAAGTAACGGAAGTCTCAAATAAATGGAGAAGTCGTAAATAAAAACCGTGTTTTTGGATTGGAAGTTTTACTATAGTAAAGATAGCAGTTTGCTCCAAATTAATTTATAAAATCAGTTTAAAATGTAATTCCATTTAACATATCATCAGAGTTTTATATAGAACTTGATAAGCGTCCTTAACATTTATATGTAGAGAAAAGGACAAGAATAGCCCAAAAAAATCTTTAAAGAAGAGCAAGGTAGAGAAGAGATCAATACTTTTTGTAAAATTATAGTGATTAATACAATGTGATTTTGGCACAGATATAGCGAAGGTGCCCAGTGGAATAGAATGCACAAATAGAATATTTGTCAGGAGTGGCATTACTGATCAGTGGGTTAATAAAATGGTGGTGGGAACATTAGTTATCTGTATGGAAAAAGATAAAATTTAATTCTTACCTCATTCCCGTGGCTGGATTAAAAACTCAGTGTGTGGAGCAGTATTTTAAAAATTTAGAAGATAGCATAAAACAATATCCTTAAGACCTGAGGGTGGAGAGAGAGCGTTCTTAAACAATATACAATAGCAGTCAAGGAAAGAATTGATAAATTTGACTCCTTTAAAATGTTAAACTCCTTTAAAATATATATTTTTAATGCTATAAATAAAGTTAATATAACACACAGACCAAAAGAAGACATTTACAATGCACATAGTTGACAAAGTATTAGTTGTCAGAGTATATAATGATTGCCTGCAAATTAAAGAGAGAAAGAACTGACTTGATAAAAAAATAGGCAAGATTTCTTCTTTTGGAGTGGGGAGAGATGAATAAACGGAGCACAGAGGACTTTTAGGACAGTGAAAATACTGTCTGACACCATCATGACAGATACATGTTGTCATACATTTGTCCAAACCCATAGAACGTACAACACCAAGAGAGAACCCTACTGTAAACTATGAACTTTGGGTGATAATGATGTGTCAGTGTAGGTTCATCAATTGTAACAAATGTACCTCTTTGGTGGGGATGTTGATAATGAATGCTTGAGGGCAGGGGACATATGGGAAATCTCTGTACCTTCCCCTATCATTTTGCCGTGAACCTTAAACTGCTCCAAAAAAAAAAAAAAAAAGTCTTACTTAAAAAAAAATAGGCAAAGTTATATGAGGTTGCAGTTTATAAAAGAGGATTGCCTAATGACCAATAAACATGAAAAATTCTTTCATTTTTACTGGTAATCAGAGACATGTAAAATAAAAAAGTAAGTTGCTGTTTCACATCATGAGGTTAGAAAAATATTTCAAGCCTGACAATACCACATGGTGACTTGAATGTGGAGCAAGGAGAACTTTCAAATATTTCTATTGGAAATGTTAGTTAGTACAAAATATTTGGAGAATAATTTGACCATGTTTCTCAGAGATGAAACTCGGCATTCCCTGTGTCCCAGCATTCCAGATAATTCCTGGAGGAATTCTTGCAGATTGTTGCACAGAGGCACTTGTACAGGAATGTTCATAGTAGCGGTGCCAGTAATGGTAACAATCTGGAAATCGTTTGAATGTCCATCAATAGGAGCATGAATAAACAAACTGTGATACAAGCAAGCGAAAAGGAACCCTACACAACTTTAAATGAAAGAACTGGAACCACGGGTATCAACATCTGAAAAACATAATGTAGAAGGAAAAAAAGTTGTAGAATGATGTGTAGAGTATGGTGCCACTTATGTAAAGCTATAATCCTTCACAACAATGCTATATAGTATTATGGAACTCCCTAAATAGGTAGTAGTAAAGTGCAAAAACTTACATGAGAAAGATAAACACCAAGTGACTGACAGCAACTATCATTAGGGATGGAGAGAGGGGAACAGGATCCAGAAAGGATACGTAGGGGTTTCTGCTTTATCTGCAGTAATTAATTTCATAAAAGAAAAAATGTGGAGCAAATATGGCAGTATGTCAACATTTGATAAAGCATGGGGGTACCACTGTGCTTTCTGTTTTGATTTGTGTACTTCTCGGTGCCCATTCATTCAAAATGAGTATCTCGCATGTGCCAAACACTGTTTTAAGAACTAGGGATAGAGCAGAACCCATCAGCCTCGCAGACATTATATTCGAGAGTGTTTAAGATATTTCCTATTTTTTAAAGGGAAAAACAGAGCAAGAGAAAAATGAAGAAGTGAAGACAAGTTTTTTGAGAAAGATTGGAATTGTATAGATTCAGTTGTGCTTGGGGATCATCAGTCTGTAGTCTATGGTGGTTAGCAATCTGTTCAGTAACGTGATTTTCTCCAGTGGGATTCCACTGCCTGATTGCAGGCAGGTAGAAGAAGAGCAGTTGGGTTAGTTCAAAGGTTTTGCCAGGTAGGGAAGTGTAATTAATGGGCCGAGGTTCAGAGAGGGTTCTGGGAAGGTGACAGAGGAGGGAGCACCAGGGATCTGTCTCTGCACCTAGACAGCAATTGCACTGGCAGAATCCGTCCAGTGTAACTATTTTGGAACTCTGGAGTCCAGCATCTTCTAGCGGAAGGCTTCCTGGTAAATTGTGGTTCAATTCAAATCAATTTCAGCGCCCGGCATGGTAGCAGCTATCCATCCTCCATCCCTCCATCCCTCCCCCATCCCACCCCCACCCCCGGCAAGCAGCCTTGCATGTGTTCCTGCAGCAGCTTGTGTAGCTTTCGGGAGCCAGAGGTCCTGTGCTCTGACTGCTGGTTGCTGCTTCTGATCACAAAGGTGCAGATGAAGAGGTGAGCAGGCGCTGTCGCAAGCCCGCCTCCTCTGGCTGAAGTGACTTCCAGGGCATTCAAAGGGCTGGTCCCTCCTGCCTTCATTTTTCCCTTTGTACCCTTTTGGGAGCTGGACACTGAAGACTAGAATGTTCAAAAGCACCTGCACATATGGGACGATTAGAAAGTTACCACACGCATCCAGGGAACGGGAAAGGTACAGACTCAGAAAGGACCTGAGAAGACCCTGAGTTTACACCTCAGGCTGATCCTTAGCATGGAAACAGCCTATAACAACAGAGAGAGAGAGAGAGAAAGAGAAATGAGCAAACCTTGGGGAAGGCGGAGAATCTGATTTCCAGAGTTAGCACATCATTAGATGCAATGCCCAGCTTTAAACAAAAAATCACAAGCAATACTAAGGAACAGCAAAGTATGGCCCATTCAAAGGAAAAAAATAAATAAACCAACAGAAACTGGCCCAGAGAAACACCAGATGGTAGACTTACTGGGCAAAGATTTAAAGTAGCTGCCTTAAAGATGCTGAAAGAACTAAAGGAAGATGAGGAGAAAGTCAAGAAAATGATATATGAACAAAATGGAGATATGAATAAAAATATATAAAATGTAAAAAGAGAGAGAGAGAGAAATCTAGCTAACATGTGGAAGCAAAACAAGTGTCCAGATAAGCAAAGTGTGGTGTATATATGTGTGTGGTGTAAATGATACCATGGAGTGTTATTTAGCCTTAAAAAGAAAGGAAGTTCTGACAGATGCTACAACATGGATGAACCTTGCTAAACGATGTTATGTCAGTCTGGAAGTCCAATGTTGCTTCTCTTGCTCAGTGATTTTAAAGAAATTGAGTAGTTCCAGTGTGATTTTTTTCTTTCTTTTCTAAGCTGCATTCCTGTTCCCACCTAAGGCATGCCTCTATGTATGTATTGGCTACTATGGTATTTCAAAAAGTGTTTGAGACATTGTACAGCATTCCTGAAATTCTTTGTGTTATTTGTCACAACTGTTATTTAAAGAACCAAGTATGTGTTGCATGAAAACATGTGATATTTTTTCCCTTAGTTTAAATAAGCTTCAAGATAACTGGAAAAAAATTATTATAATGAAATACGCCAGTCACAAAAAGACAATGCTGTACGATTCAGCTTATGTGAAATACCTAGAGTACTCAAAATCATAGAGACGAAGGAGAACAGTCATTTCCAGGGACTGTCAGGAAAGGGGAATGGGTGTGTTTGTGTGTGTGTGTGTGTGTGTGTGTGTGTGTGTGTGTTTAATGGGTACAGAGTTTCAGTTTTGCAAGATGAAAAGAGTTCTGGCGCTGGATGGTGGTGATGGTTGCATCATTGTGAATGTACTTAATGCCACTGAATTGTACACTTAAAAATAAATAAGATGGTGAGTTTTATGTTTTGTGTATGTTACCACAATAAAATAAATGGCGAGGGCTTCCCTGGTGGCGCAGTGGTTAAGAATCCGCCTGCCAATGGAGGGGACACGGGTTCAAGCCCTGGTCTGGGAAGATCCCACATGCCACGGAGCAACTAAGCCCGTGTGCCACAACTACTGAGCCTGCGCTCTAGAGCCCACGAGCCACAAGTACTGAAGCCCATGTGCCGCAACTGCTGAAGCCCACGTGTCTAGAGCCCATGCTCCGCAACAAGAGAAGCCACTGCAATGAGAAGCCCACGCACCACAACGAAGAGCAGCCCCCGCTCGCCGCAACTAGAGAAAGCCTGCGTGCAGCAACGAAGACCCAATGCAGCCAAAAATAAATAAATTTTTTCTTTTTAATGGTGATAAACAAGCAAAAGTACAAGGGCCAAGGGAATTTAGTGTACCTGCAGAAGAGTAGTTGAAATAATGGGCCATGGACTCCAAGCTGGATGGGAGGGATGTCATGAAAAGGAGGAAGTGGAGAGGTCAGTGGATGGAAGTCTCACCAAGGCTACAGGGGATCGGGTGTTTGTAGGGTTTCTTGCGCAGGCCAGCAGGGAGGACAAAATACTGCTTGGAGAGGTTTGAACTGGCGATGATATTGGAGGGGAGCATTTCCCGCCCCCCTGCATACACCATGGATGTTTTTCCGTTTCAGAAGTCATAGTTCTATCATGTGCATTTTAACAGAGCATTTCATTGTATAGATGTGTCATAATTTACTTAACCAATCTCTTACTGTAAATCATAGTAACAAGTTGATTATTTAAACTAATAAATTACAGTCCTTACAGAAATCCTCACCAAACAGTCTCTGACCTTCTTGACTTGACCAGTGAGAGAAACCCTGGCGCTCCAGAGAAACTCAGGACCAAAGCTACCGATAGGTGTCCTCTCCACGAAGAAGGCACAGCCTTGAGGTGGACAGCCCAGAATCCCTGCACACTTAGTCACGTCAGAGCAGAGATCAGGTTACTCTAACTTGCCCATTGATATATATGAATTAATTAATTCAACAAAATTTACTGAGTCGCTTCTGTGTGAAAAGAACTGTATCAGGAACTGGAAATGTGAAAGTGCTCTCAAAGACAGAAGGCATAATTAGATGAGGACGTAAATTACTGTAAGACCAAGTTCAAGCAGCGGCAGATTTAGCATGAAGTGTATGACGCCCATGTGTCAGTGCCCCTCACTCCTTTCCAACCCCAGGGAGAGACCCTATCAATTTACTTACGTGGCCATACATTTTGGTAAAATTTGAAAAAGTTGAGTTTTGTTTTTTTTTTTTCCCACCTGTGTCTCCCTTCTTGCTTTTCCCCATTGCTGAAAAGGTCAAGGATATTCTTGAGATCCAGCAAAGGAGAAGTTGTGCTGAGGACACAACTAGTTGGGTTTTTTGAAATGTATGAGTGGGGCTTCCAGACACTGCATTGTGGAATGAACCGCTTCCCACTTGCACCGGTGCAGGAGTGATTTCTCGAAACGTCTCACCACCCCCCGTGCTGACTCACCGGGCGTTGATGCAGGTGCCAAGCAGTGGCTTTATGGCGACAGGAGCAGGCCCCATGGCACTCAGCACAGGAAGGGGGTGGGCATGGAGGAGACACCAGCTGTAAAGTAAATGGAGCCCAAAGCTAGTTGGTGGGAAATTCTTCTAATCAGACACGTAAAACTGTAAACAGAAGATTCAGTTCACAGCAGTGCCTGGTCAAAACAGAACTTTCTGAAGTCAGGAATGCTCTCGATAACACAGCATAAATAGTTATACAATTATACACGCATCATACATTTTGTTGTTGTTGTTGATAATGCACAAAATAAGAGCATGTGTAGGTATCTAGGTACAACCTGGTGGCCGTAGGACAAAGAGTGGGTACTATGCCTGTATGTGAAGTTGTATGTTTTATTTATTCCACTTATCAACAATAATAAAATTGTGACCAACCTTATAGAAGAAACATGGAATTATCTTTCCATTTTCTCTATAAAATATAGTTAAGTAACTCCGACAGGTACTTACTTCATGAAAATGTTATTTTTTTCTAGATTTTGTAATGTTTGTTGTATTCATTAACTTGTTAAAACTTGATTTTGTTGTGATTTCTTTATTTTAAACAAATAATCATTTTCACATCTAATTTTTACTAATTACTGTGATTTAGTGATTTTTAACTAATCACATAATTATTTTCCCCAAAGACGTGCCCCCCCCCCCAATTGTTTAAACTTTAGGCCCTACAGAACCTGGATCTACCCCAGGACAAATTAATGAGTGTGATATGAGCAGAAGATAAGAGGGGCTGGGGGGGCGGGGTATTGAAAAGGAAGAAGTTATTAATGACAGATGATCGAGGAAGAGTTTCAGCTAAGCTATGATTGAGTGGAAGACTTTGAATTCAGAAACATGGCAAATGGGGTTCTAAATGAAGAAGGGAATTCTTCATAGCTTTTAGATAATGTCTATCTCCAGAACTACTCACTCAGATATTCTCAATTTGCTATTGACATATCTTCTCTACCTTCACATCCTTTCCAATTCCACATCCCAAAACCTTTCTGCTGATGTTTTGTGCTCATGGCTTCAAGTAACAAACTAGTGTGAACTTGGTGGGTGTGAAGGAAGAGACTTTTCCAGGATGGATTCTGGGTAGGAGTTCAAACCGAGAAGTTGGTGACAGTTCTGCAGTGCCACCCAGGCCCTGTGACATGAATGATGCGGAAACAAAGCAGACTTTCTCCCTGCTTTTCAACTGTGGTACAATTCGTGAACAGGAGTCAGAAACAGAAAAGTCCTGTTTTTAGGCTCTAGGCCGGAGTCACCTTCCTTCATGAGAAGGAAGCAATAGTGATATTCAGAAGCCAAGGGGAAGAAGCGTTTTCGCATGGGGCAGTGTGGCCTGGATACCATGCCAGGTGCCTTGACTTGTTAAGGTCGTGCTTGTGCATGTGTGTGTGAGAAAGAAAAGACACAGAGAGACAGAGCCTGAGACCAACCGTGTCCTGCCCAGGCTCGGGGACCCTGAAGGAAGGGCCACTTCTCCCGCCGGCAGCTCAGCCTTCACAGGTCCAGTGACTCGCCGAGCACCTCCAGGGGCCCTGGACTTTGCGTGACTCAGCCCCGAGCGAGCTCACCGTGAACCTAGCTGACACCAGCGGGGAGAGACAGCATCAGAGACACAGAGGGTCAGCCCCTGGGATCTGGGAAACGAGGCTAGAGGCAGGTGGAAACCGCTGAGTAGTTGTTAAGTCACAGGAGGAAGAGCTGAGAGCCGCGACGCCTGGAGATGGGGCTCTGGGAGCAATGACTTGGGGCCAGGACTTCCTTGCTTCAGGGGCTGAAGCCGTGGGTCCTGCTGAAATGCAGCAGCGCTCTTGTCGTCCAGCCAGAGGAAACCTGGTCCTGCTGTGCTAATGCTAGTGACTGCCTTGCCTTCCCAGGCTGCCCCGGGACTGGGGGCTGGGCTCTGGCTGTCCCACGCCAGCTCTGGCCAGCTCAGGGTGGTTGTGCGTGTCACCCGGGCCAGGCGTCGTCCTAGTGCTCTGCCAGCCTCTAGGGCATCGTCCTCCGATGCGAATGCAGAAGACACACTTAGCAACCACTGGCCGGGCGTGAAACCTTGGAGTTGGGACTTTTGTATTTGCCACATAATGCAGTTTCCTTCTTTACAACTGTCCTACAAGACAGGTACAACTATCCATTTTACAGGTAAGTGAGCAGAGACTCAGAGGTGGTACCTTGCGTGGGTCCCATGGATGATCATCTTCACTCTGGCTTTATTCCTCTTTATCCTACTTCCATGAAATGTGCTTTCTTTGCCATTCGTCAGAACTGGGGAGAATAATATCTACAGGATTGTTTTGAGGATTAAATGAAATCCTCACTATGAAAGTGCCTGCCACGCGGTAAATACTTAAATAACAATTTCCTTCCTTCACCCTAACCTGACTTCTGCCTGGAAAACGAGCTCCGCTGACAGAATCTGGGCTTGGCACACGCCTCGTCCAGCGTCAGAGTACGTAGTAGGTTGTAATAAATGTTGGATGGATGAATTAATGGATAGTCAGTGGAAGCATTTAGGGTTTGCAAGCGCCTGAAGACCATCCTTTTCCGCCTGCACTGGGCTCCTCTTGGGTCTATGATCAGAACGTCAGATCTGCTCTCTTGCTGGATTTCTCTTCACTTGCAGCTGAACCTCCTTGTGCATCCTCTCCAGTTCATGAGAACAGGCTTCGCTGTTTTGCACGTGCCTCGTTGCCGGGTCGGAGGCTCTCCTAGCTTGCCTGTACCTTTTCTTTCCAAGTGGCCATCCTGCTATTCTGGACTAAGGCGGCTGGACCAGAGAGGATGTGTTTAGCTGAGCGAGTGGTCCCGCAGGGGCAGGTCTCCTAAGACGCAGACTCGTGTGGATGCAGGCGGCACTCGATGCTTCGTCTGGGCTGAGCCAGGCCACCTGCTAGCTCAGCACCTTTCCAAATAGTTAAGCAATCTGCCGAGAGCCTGGCGCTTAGAATCAGAGGGAAGAGCTTTGGATCGAAGTACAAGCAAGGCTTCTGTAGATGCTTCCTCCTCTAGCCAACAGTTCCATTAAGGAAATTTATCGCAGTGTTTTGGAAGCCTGAAGATTTTAGTTCAGTCATGGAGACGTCCAGTCACCACTGTCCTCAGTCAGCAGATTCGAAGGCGGCTCAGAGGGGAAAACCCAGGGCCCTGGGCCATCTGTAGGACCCAGGCACACCTGCAGCCACGCCAGGGAGGGGATACCTGGTCCTCCGTTGAGCATCTGTTCAGGGTCGCAAGAATGATACCCGGTCAAGGCAAAAACTGCCTCTGGAACTTGATTAATCTCCAACATTCATTAATCTCCAATTCTCCAAGAATTCGGAAAGGAATAAAGAAATCCACAAAAATAGTCGCTAAAGAAGGATGCGGACACCAAGGAATTCCCTGCTCTCAAAGCCCTCATATCCCACATCTGGGACCTCTTAGTGATTACCTGGAGACTCCACTCTGCCTCAGGCTCTGTGATCAGGTCAGGGAGAATGGAGGAACCATTTAGGTATCAGTTTGGGGGTTCAGCATCAGGTCAGCCTTGCTCTCATGCCTGCTCTGACTCGCAGTCCTGAGTCTGGGAAGTGGATTCTCACCTTATGCTTTTTGATCAGGGACACCTGTGAGTCAGAAGTTCCAGACCTGCACCCTTATCTTACCCTTGCATACCTGAGCTCCTACCTGCCTCGGCATTTTCAGGAGTGGAAGTTGCCTTGCTATCTCAAGAATTTGCAGGAATTAGACTCCTCTGTTGGCTTGTCAAGCCTAAAGCAGATTTAGCTCACTCAGAGCTGAAATCTTGCAGGACAACCCGCTCTAACCCATTGGATCAGCCAAGTTTTGCATCACGACCCATCACAACTCCATGTGACCAAACCTGATGTTTGACTGCACTCTGATCATGAAAGAGTACAGTTGGGTGGATTAACCCATCCACGCCCAACTTCTCTATCTGCACGTAGAATCCTGGGGCGTGGGTGAAAGCTGCTAAAGCAGCAGGACATCCAGGAGTCCCGAGGATATCACGGAGCATGAAAAAAAATGAACACTTCTGAACTAAATCCTACCAACCATTCCAGGAAGCCTGGCTTCTAATTCTGTATATGTCATTCACATCAGCCTTCCAAGGTTTGGGTCCTTACCGTATGCCTTCATTTCAAAGAACCAGCCAATTAAGGATCTTAAACTGCCATGAAGCAATAAAAATTTCCCTAAACATTAACCATACAGAGGATCACTTCCAAGACTGAGATTTTTTAATCTCATTGCAGGCATTCTAAATTAAGCCCTGGAGGAAAATTTTACTGCTAATAAGTAATCACTTGTAGTAATATGCATTATTGCTGAGATAATAGGCTCAATATCAATATCTTCTCATGTTATTGTAACTGGGAAGTAAGATGGGAGAATACTGCTCTGTGTCGCAGGATTGAGGAAAACCGAATGTTAATTTTCATAGTGTCATGTTTGGTTTAAATTATCTATTCTAAAATAAAAGCATGTGTTCACCTTCAGTGCAATGAATTCGTTTGTTACCCAGCCACATGTGATTTCTATCAAATTTCTCTCCAAAACAATTCTATAGGATAGGACACAGAAGAACAAAAACAGTCCACAACTTATCAGTTGACAAATAATACACTGAAATTCACTAAAAGAGTGTTGATGAAATCTTCGTATTTTAAAAAAGGAGCTTCATAATAGACTTGACAATTCATATGGTGAAAGGTCTAAAAAACCTTAGATTCTTGTGTGTTCTTTCCGTGCAGAGCAACTTTTCAGAATGTGTTGATTTTTGAAAAATCCTGAATCTTGTATATATTCTGATTTTTAGATATTATCAAATCTTCAAGTGGAAGATCACAATCTCTGATTGATCTCCAAGGTTTGAGTTTTTAATTCACCAGAAGGGATTGCTGAAAAATGAACTATTTTTTTCCCTGTGATTATTTTAAAGCTTACTTTAAAAAGGCATTTTTTTCCAAAATAAATTTGGATGGAATGAGACTCATGAGATAATTGACTAGGAGAATCTATGGCCACTCCAAGTCTTTTGTTTCCAAAAGACTTATGGAAACAAAACTTATGATCAAGTCCCTAAGGCCATATAACTTGGTGGGGATTAATAGGGAGTGAGTCGACCATAAATAATCAATTAAAAGGAAGCAACTTAGTACAATGATTTTAAATCCAAGTTCACAGTTTGCCTGACAATGGGTAGTCCAGGGAGATTCACAATGGCAAAGATATAAATCTCCACTAAATAAGCATTCTGAAAGAAACACTAAACCAACTCTATTCTAGAAAATGGGATGTTAAATAAAAAGAGCTTGAGTTTGCTGATCTTTGTAATGGTGGAACAGCATTAGTAAATGGAAAATAATCCTAAAAGTATTGGATTTTCTTTTCAAACCATGGAGTAAATTTGGCTTCTGTCACTGACCAATGATCCTACCAAAGTGTCTGGGACTTGAAGGACCAATATCCCAGAGAAAAGGGATATTGAGGAAAGCTCCACATTTGGCATCATTTTTCTCTGACCCTATTGAAGCTTAAGCTGTACAGGGCAAAGTCTAGAACGCTAAGCAGAAAACACTGAAACACAGTGTGGAATTTTCAACAGGCTCATGGTCCTTGGGAAACAAAAGTTGGATTTCAGAATCTGCCAGAAGGGAAGGGGGCCCCAGTGATCTTCCCCTGGAATCCCTGGGGTTTACACTAAGCCTGTGGGTAAACCAAGCCTTACAAAGACCACAACTCCACCTCAAGTCACCTCAGTCCTGATTGGATTGAACTCATCTGATTCCATTCTGGATGCCTCACAGAGGGTAGGGAAAAGCCTCTTTGAAGAAAAATAATAGCATCCAAGGCCATAAATTTTTAAAATCACGATGTCTAACATTAAATAAAATACCAGGTGGACTCATTTGTGACTCAGCTATTGGTCAGACACATACTTAAAAATAATGAATGTTATTATGTTAAAAAATATTGAAATCAAGATAGAGAATTTTCCAGAGTACTAGATCTTTAAAAAACATCAAATGGAAATTCAAAAACTGAAAAATATAATAATGTGAATTAAACTGTAAATAGATGTATTTTATAATTAATGATATACAACCAAAGAGAGGACTAGGAAATGTGAACGATGTGATAAACAAAACTAACCTACTTAACAATGCACCTAACTGATGGAATATACTTTTTTTTTAGAAAAGTCAATTTTTAAAAAATTTATTTATTTTATTTATTTATTTTTGGCTGGGTTAGGTCTTTGTTGCTGCGCGCAGGCTTTCTCTAGTTGCAGCCGCTCCGGGGGCTACTCTTCGTTGCAGTTGCACTGGCTTCTCATTGCGGTGGCTTCTCTTGTTGCAGAGCATGGACTCTAGGTGCACGGGCTTTAGTAGTTGTGGCGCACGGACTCAGTAGTTGTGGCTCGCGGGCTCTAGAGCGCAGGCTCAGTAGTTGTGGCGCACAGGCTTAGTTGCTCCGCGGCATGTGGGATCTTCCCGGACCAGGGCTCGAACCCGTGTCCCCTGCATTGGCAGGCAGATTCTTTACCACTGGGCCACCAGGGAAGCCCCAGAATATACTTTTTCTCAAGTCATACATGCCAAATTTTATCAAAATTGATAATTTGCTAGGTCGTAAGTCTCAACAAATTTCAAAGGATTGAAATCATGTTCTCTTACACAGCGAAATTAAACTAAAAATAAGCAAACAAAAATAATCACTAGAAAATTCTCAAATACATGGAAGTTAAACAATTCATTTAAAAATAAACTTTGGGTCAAAAAAGAAACCCCAGTAGAGGTAAATGATATTTTGCACTGAATGAAAATGAAAATATGGCATATCAAAATATGTTGAATGCCACAAATGTTGTGCTTATGGAAAACTGTACAACCATCAAATCCATATGTTAAAGAAGAAAGTTTAAAAAACAATGATCTCACTATCCAGCTAAAAAACCTAAGGGAAAAAAAAAAAAAAAACTCCCAGCCAATTAAACCTAAGAATGTAGGTGGAAGGAAATAATAAAGATAAGAGCAGAAATTAATGAAATAGAAACCCTAAGTACAATAGAGAAATATCAACAAAGCTGAAATTTGGTTCTCTGAAAGACTAAGTTAGTTTTTTGAAGACTGAAGAAGGAAAAAAGACAGCCCTTATAATCAATATCAGGAATCAAAAAAAAAAAAAAAAAGACATCACTACAGATCATACAGACATTTAAAAGATAAGAAGAGACACTGGAACTAAATTTAGGCAAGAAATTTACAACTTTTGATGAAATGGACAAATTCCTAAGAAAGTACAATTTACCACAACTGTTACAAAAAGAAAATGGAAAATCTGAATATCCATTTAAAACTTAAATGTGCAATTAAAACTTAAATTTGTAATTAAATACCTTTCCACTAAGAAATCTCAGGGCACAGATAAACTTCATTTGTGAACATTTCCAAACCTCAAGGAATATATAACACCACTCTTAAAAAAACACTTCCCAAGAATAGAAAAAGAGGAAATAAATCCCAATTTATTTTTATGAGGCCAGCATAATATTGATATCAAAGCCTGGCAAGAATAGTACAAGGAAAGAGAATTATAAGCTGGTTCTTCTCATGAACAATTGAGGCATGATCCTAAACAAAACATTAGCAAATTGAATCTTGCAATGTATAAAAACAAAACCAAAAACACGTCATGAAAAGTTGGATTTATTCCAGGAATGCAAGGTTGATTTAACACTATAAAAATCAATGAAATGCAATTCACCAGATTAACTGAATAAAGGAGAAAAATTGATTATCATGTCAGATGCAGAAAAAGCATCTGATAAAATTCAAATTCCAATAATGATTAAAAAGGAAAGAATTTACCAAAGTGGATATAGAAGGGAAGTTCCTTAATGGGATGAACAAGTATATACAAAAAACTTAGAGTAAGCTTCATACTTAATTTTGGTATGTCAGAAGTTTTCCTCCTTAAATCAGGAATAAGACAAAGATGCCTAATATCACCATTTTTTAAAATAATAATTATTCTTTATACAGTGTTATTTATTTATTTATGGGGCTGCATTGGGTCTTTGTTGCTGCGCACAGGCTTCTCATGGCGGTGGCTTCTCTTTGTTGCGGAGCACGGGCTCTAGGTGCGCGGGCTCAGTACTTGTGGCTCGTGGGCTCTAGAGCACAGGCTCAGTAGTTGTGGCGCACAGGCTTAGTTGCTCCGCGGCATGTGGGATCTTCCCAGACCAGGGCTCAAACCCGTGTCCCCTGCATTGGCAGGCGGATTCTTAACCACCACGCCACCAGGGAAGTCCTAATATCACCATTTTTATTTAACGTTGTAATAGAGATCCTAGACAGTACAATAAGGCAATAAAAAAGTAGAATGATTAGAAAGGAAGAAATGAAGCAGTCATTATACATAGAATATTCAAAATAATCTACAAGCTATTTATAAGTTAATTTAGGAAAGACACTAGATAACAGAACAATACAAAAATCTTTATTTCTGTATATTAGCAATAAAGAATTAAAGGTGAAAAAATTAAACCTACTGTTTATAATAGCATCAAAAATATCAAATATCTAGGATGTAACTCATGAAAATATGCAAGAGTTCTATGTAGAAAATTATAAAACATCATGGAAATAAATTAAAAATACCTAAATAAATGGAGATTTACACCATGGTCATGGATTGGAAGGCTAAAATTGTTAAGATAACAAGTCTCCACAAGTTGATTTTTAGAGTAACTGCAAACTCAATCAGAATTTCAGCAGATGTTTTTTCGTGTGGAAATCAACAAGCTGATTCTAAAACTTGTGTGAAAATACGAAAGTCTAGAAATAACCAAAGTAATTTTGAAGAAAAGCTAATTTGAACTTATACTCTGATACATTAAAACTAATTATGAGGTTATCATAATAAAGTCAGTGTGCCATTCACACAAGGAGAGACAAATTGAGAAATGAAACATAACAGAAAGTACAGAAACAGACCCAAATATATAGTCATTTGATTAAATGACAAAGACGATCCTGATGTGCAATGAGAAAAACATGGTCTTTTCATTTAGTGGTGCTAGACCAATTGAATATCCATACTGAAAAAAAGAAATCATACTCAAAATCAATTCTAGGTGGAATATATATGTAAATAAGGAAGGCAAAACCAATAAACTTCTGGAATAAATTACAGGAGAATGTCTTCATGCTTTTGAGGTAGGGAAAGACTTTTAAAAGGCACTAAACGTAATGGATAAATTGGACTTAATAAACAAGTAAATAATACATAATAATTGATAAATAGGGCTACACAAAGTTAAGAAACTGTTGATCTAACAACATTAGGAGAGTGAAAAGGCAAACTAAGAAGTTGGGATATGACTTTTTGCAATACATGCAACCTGGAAAGGACACATTTGTAAATGTGTAAAAAATATATGAGAAAATATATAAGTAAAAAACGTCTTACAAAGAAAGAAAGATAATAGAGAAATGGACAAAATATATAGACAGGTACTTCACAGAAGAAGATATCCAAATGGCAAACAAACATATGAAGAGGTGCACAAAATCATTAGTTATCAGATAAATGCAAATTCAAATCATAAGATACCACTGCACACCCACCTGCAGGGCTAAAATAAAAAGGACAGACAATACCAGGTTTTGGCAAGGATGTGAACCAACCGGAACTCTCATATACTGCTGGTGGGTGTGTAACTTGGTAAAAACCACTTTGGAAAACTGTTTAGCATATCAATAAAAGTAGACTAGACTTATACCCTAGGGGCCAGCAATGTCGCTTCTTAAAGTATTAATCAAATTGATAAATACCTAGCAAGGCTGATTAAGGAAGTAGACACTAACCATTATTACAATCAAAAAGGAGACATCAGGCTTCCCTGGTGGCGCAGTGGTTAAGAATCCGCCTGCCCATGCAGGGGACAGGGGTTTGAACCCTGGTCCGGGAAGATTCCTGCAATCCACAGAGCAACTAAGCCCGTGCGCCACAACTACTGAGCCTGTGCTCTAGAGCCCGCGAGCCACAACTACTGAGCCCGTGTGCCACAACTACTAAAGCCCGCGTGCCTAGACCCCGTGCTCCGCAACAAGAGAAGCCACCCCAATGAGAAGCCTGCACACAGCAACAAAGAGTGGCCCCTGCTCACCGCAACTAGAGAAAGCCTGCGTGCAGCAACGGGGACTCAACGCAGCCAAAAATAAGTTTAAAAAAAAAATAAGTAAAATAAATAAATTTATTTTTAAAAAAGGAGACATCACTAACGATATTTCAGAAATTGAAATTAGTACTTCAGGATGTTGTGAAAAAAATTTATGCCAAAAAAATGAAAATTGAGGTAAAATGGACAATTTTCTATAAAAACACAGCTTTTCAAACTCGTATTAAGAAGAAATAAAAAATCAGATTACTAAATTACTGTAATTACTAAAGATATTAAATCTGTAATTAAAAACTTTCCCACAAACAAAACTCTATGCCACACGATGTCCATATGGCATCCCAAGTGAATTCTACCAAACATTTATTATTATTTTGAGCAACAGATAGAATTAAGAAAAAATCCACTTAATCTTACATGATGCTAGCGTATTGTCTTTTAAGGCGAATGGCACTGTGATCTTGGAACAAGGGAGAAGGAATTTGGCCCTAGAAGAAAAAAATAACTATACAACCATGATAAATAAACACTGTTTATTGATTTCCAGTATTAGAATCAATCTATAGGCAAACCTCGAAATATTTAACTGTTCTATCAGTAGAGGCAAAATGTACATAACATCAGCCTTGACCGTGTAAAATAGGATCTATCAAAAGTGGAAGTTTCAGGGACTTCCCTGGCAGTCCAGTGGTTGAGACTCCGCCCTTCCACTGCAGGGGGCGTGGGTTCGATCACGGGTCGGGGAACTAAGATCCCGCATTCCGCATGGCGCGGGCCAAAAATAAAAATAAATAAGTAGAAGTTTAAAATTTGTAGGAAAGGATAGAGACAGTAATATCCTCATATTGCAAAGTAAGGAATCAAGATACACTATTGCAAGTTGATGGAACAAGAAAGGGAAGTTTAGAGGTAGCATTTTAATTTACAAAGGTAACCAAAAGAGAGGGGAAAATTAATGGTAAAACTGTCAAATACTGAGAGAGGGGGGAAAGGAGATAAAATGGTAAAAATGCACTTGAATTTGCTGCCCTCTGGCAACTATTTACGTAGCATTCACAAATATTTACATAGCATTTACATTGTATTAGATCTTATAAGTAATCTAGAGATGATTTAAAGTATACTGGCAGGCTGTGTGTAGGTTATGCAAATACTGCATCATTTTTTATAAGGGATTTGAGCATCCTCGAATTTTGGTACCCACAGCAGTCCTAGAACCAATCCCCTACAGATACCGAGGGAGGACTGGACGGCTTCAGCAGTTGAGAACAAGATACGACTAAATATATATGTATATATACTTATAGGATGGTCATGAGTCTTCAGTGCAATGACGTCTATAACAAGTGCTTGGCAAAGAGCCGGCTTTCAGTGCATGTCAGTTTTTCCTTTTTATTGCAGTCTGAACATTGATTTGGTCCTTTGCTGTTCTCCCTCTTTCCTATTGGATGGTTTGGTCTGTTGCCGTCACATTTTTGCATTTCTGTATAGTAAGAATATTTTAACTTTCAATGAAAATTGCCCTTATTATTAAATGGCTTGCCTATTATTTTTAGAGAATTCCCATTACTTTAAATAGTTCAGCGAGAGCTTTAGGAGAGGAATCTTCTCAGGTAGAAGCGCTGCCAGAGCACCTCAAAGTATTCCATGGAAGGAGTTGCTTTCCTTCCCATGGAAATAAGATAAATGCTCTGTTTCTATGGTTACTCTTCTTCTTTTATTAATGCTAAAAATCTCCAGTTTTAGCCTCCTAAATAAAAGTAAGGAGATGTGCTGATCTTTAATAGCATGAATATATCATTGACAGTTTCCAGGCTACTTTTACTTATGGCGCTATTCTTTGTGTAGTGCGGCCAATACTGTCGGACTTAACACATAAACTGTGATTTTCAAGAGTTTCTCAAACAGCTAATATAAAACGGCATGCTTGGCAGGAACTTCCCCTAAAATGTGCCATCCATGGGCATCTTTTCTAAGTATAGGTGATCACTTAGACTATGACCTTTAGATTTCTACTATCTACAGCATATGAAGTAGAACCTCTTTCTTCTGGACATTTACCAGTTTCTTGAGATTTTCACTTAATCATATGGATTATGCTGCAGCCTGGAAATGTCTGACTCATATCAACTTTCCTTTAATTCTTACCTCATTACAATGTTGATTACCTGGTCATTTTAAGTGAGAACTGACAGGTACACTGGGAGGGTACCTGAGGGGATCAATCTGGACATTTACACACTAGGTCGGGAGTTGGTACGTGTGCAGAGAAGGACTGAAGGCTGGTGAAACGCTACCACTGCGAGCACATCAAGCCCTGGCCTCATACAGAAAGCCAAGAAGAGGGCAGGAAAGAGAGAGGAAGTGTGATCCCGTTTATGAAGTTCAAGTTCAGGCGAAAGCTCTCTCTACTGATGATGGTCAGGTGGGCTCCCCCTGGCTTTTCAGTCATCTCTGTTTAGAAATCAGCACAAGCCTAATGGTAGTTCTTTTGTAAGTGACCTTTTTTTTCTCTGGCTGCTTTTAGGATCTTCTGTTTTTCTTAGGTTTTCCTGTGATTTTTCAGAAATTCATCCCGGTTGGAATTCACGTGGCTTACTGCATCTAAGGATGGATGTCTTTCAACAACTCTGAAACTTTCTCTGTTTGGACAGTGCCTCTTCCACACTCTGTTTTCTCCCTCTGGAACTCAAATTAGACATATGTTAAAGCTTCCAACTCTACCCCCCTCCCCCTTAAACTCTCTTTCCCATTTCCCATCCCTCTCCTCTCCAGATTTTTTTCATTTCTTTGGGTTTATCTGCCATTTACTTTTTCCTCTCCGAATCAACTGCATCTAATCTGCTACAAAGACAGTTCATTGAGTTTGTTATATTCACTTTAAGCCTATTAAATGAGTTATTCTGGGCCAGTTATTTTCAACATCTGAAGCATTTGGGGACTTGTTTCTGTGTTGTGTTGTTTCTGGTGAATTTCACCTGTGATGGCTTCTTTCCTTGAGTGTATCGTGAATGCTGCCTGATGGTTTGGGAAAGTGATCTGTGCAGAAACTCTCCCAGGCTGGATTGGAAGCTGAGTTCCTCTGGAGCAGATAAGCCCTCGCTCCTTGGAGTCACCAATCCTGGCCCATTTTAAATTAAAATTTCAACCTGAGTTTTCTGTACCTCCCGGGTAGGGTGAGTTTAGACTGCTGGCTTGTGGGTACGAATTCTCAGGGGGGAGGAGGGCCATTTATTTTTCTCTACCTTCAATTCAAAGTGGAGCCAAATTTCCCTTCTGTTCCCTTCTGAATATCAGAGTTTCCTTCTCACTCGTCCTTACCTTAGGACTGTGGCCTAGAGGCTTCCAGATAACTAGGGGTCTCCTATTAGATCCCCCTCGGGCAGCCCTCTGCTTTACCTTCTGTCCTCTGATAGCAGAGACCATCAGAGCAGCGACTCGGCATCTCTAGGGTTTGGCCACACCCCTTCAGGGCGTAAGTGGAATTTGGTGTTGGCCTACCCCCCAGGATGCCCGTTCTCACTTTCTGCGGGATTCTGCGCGTTCCTTAATTCAGTGCCAGCTCAGCAGTGCACCTAAATGAATGGGGTGTGACTTTCAACGTTTAATCTAGTATTTCAGTTTTTAGTGAGGAAGGTCCTTCGGGGTATCTTATCAATCACACCTCTGGAAACAGAAGCCCCAAAGCCTGTTCTATCGAGGTTGATTATTTCCTGCTAGGTGCTAAGCCTGGAGTTTCAACAGGGCTCCAATTTCATGCGTGCACCGTCCTACAAGCAGCATACGAGTTACTGCTAGAAGAAATGATTCTTTCTTACCTAACCTCAGACCTTAATTAGGCAGGTGGTCGAGACTTATTTGGGGGGAATGTTTGAGTGGCAGGAAGCCTCAGTAATACGGGAGCTACATCTTCACATCTTAAGTCAGCCCAAACATTCTTCACTGTTTCCATTGTTGGAACAGTGGGAAGCTTGGAATGGGGTTTATAATGCAATCATTCTTCCAAATGCATAACATGGCACCAGTCCGAGCACTTGTAACCGTCTCCAGAATGAACAGAATGAGTCCAGATTCTAGTGCAACTGTCTGGCTGGCAGGAAAATGATTGGTTGGTTTACAGGGAAGGATAGAGTCCATTAAAGTTGTTGTTTGAGTTTGTTCTGTACATTGTCTTTTCTTTCTCTCCCTCCTGCTCTTCATTTCCTACTTCTTCCCACAGTACATCATATTTTTATAAAAGTCACTGGTTTCGAAATTCCATTTAGAGATCAATAACAGCATTCATAAGTCAAGCAAGATGAAACAGTACATCCCAGTTAGCTATTTTCCAGAATTAGAATCTTCTCTTTTATAAGGAATCTGTTTCTAAACAATTATTCTATGATTGTAAGCCTGGAAGGCATTCAGATTAAGAAAAAGGAAAAATAAGTGTTTCATAATAATTCTCTTTAAATGGGAAATGCGTAAGACATAGTTAATGTTAATAGCATTCTGTTACGATATGTTTTCTTTTTAATTCTCTGGGACACCTGTGAATTCACTGCCAACCCATTTATAACTTACCTGTGTTCTACTCTCCCATCTCGTCCCCTTACTTCCCCACTCGCCCAAATCACCACTATCCTGGATTTTGTGTTTATTCTTCTCTTGACGTTTTTAGTTTGTAGTTTTATCAAGTACCTTTGTATGTTTGAACAATGTATTGTTTCGTTTCATCCATCCTTGAACTTTATAAAAAGGGTATGTAACATTCTGAGACTTGCTCTCCAGTGGTTGAAAGATCAATTGTGTTGTGTGTATCATTCGTTGTCACTGCTGTAGAATATCCTGCTGTTTGAAAATACTATTCCCTTGCCAATGGTCATTGGTGTTGCTTCTAATTATTTTTTGCTATTTTGAACAGTGCTGCTAAGTACATTCTTATATCTGTCTCTGGACGCATGTCGAAAGATTTTGGGGAGTTCTTATCTAGAAGCGGAATTGTTGAATCGTAAAATGTGTAAATATTCAACTTTACAAAATAATGCCAAATTGTGTTTCAAAATGATTGCGCCAGTTTCTGTCCTAATCCTTGGTGTGTAAGCGATCCAATTCATCTGCACACTCTTCAGTATTTGGTGGTGTTACACTTAATTATTTTTGCCAGCGGGAAGGGTAAAAGCAATATATCCTTTATGGTCTTGGTTTGTGTTTCTCTGACTCTTGAAAGTTGAGCATCACTTCATATGCTTATTGGCCTTATGCATTTTGTGCTGTGCCTGTTCACATCTTTTGCTCAGTTTTCTATTGATTTGTTTGTCTTTTCAGTATTATTTTTTATTGCTTTGTAGAAGACTTTTAATACAGTCTTCATAAGAAACCTTTATCTGTTATGTGTGGCAAATATAGTCTCTTAGATTGTAGTTTGTCTTTTCGTTTCTTTTAAGTAATAATCTTCAGTGAGCAAAAAATGAGTCCCCCACCCCCCAAAATGTGAAACATCCATTCAACAAACAGCGAACGTTCATTTTGTGCCAACTGCTGCTCCAGGTCCCTGGGATGTTGCTGGGAGCACAGCAGACCAGGACCTTCCTTGTGTGGAGCTGACTTTGGGGAGCTACACTTTTGACTTCACCATCCAACAATCTGTGGGAACTTGCAAAACTATTTCAGTTTTTGTCTCTATAAATGGAGTTTGGGACTCTCAGCCCTGCCTTCCTGATGGACAAACCAGAGGCTTTTGCTGACTTTGGTGGAGGGGGCAGGACTAGCCCTCATTGTCTGTGTGTGTGTGTGTGTGTTTTATTTTATTTTTTATTTTATTTTAAATTGGAATTATTTATTTATTTATTTATTTATGGCTGTGTTGGGTCTTCGTTTCTGTGCGAGGGCTTTCTCTAGTTGCGGCAAGCGGGGGCCACTCTTCATCGCGGTGCGCGGGCCTCTCACTATCGCGGCCTCTCTTGTGGCGGAGCACAGGCTCCAGATGCGCAGGCTCAGTAGTTGTGGCTCACAGGCCTAGCTGCTCCGCGGCATGTGGGATCTTCCCAGACCAGGGCTCGAACCCGTGTCCCCTGCATTGGCAGGCAGATTCTCAACCACTGCACCACCAGGGAAGCTCCCATTTTATTTTATTTTAGAGTATAGTTGATTAACAATGTTGTGTTAGTTTCAGGTGTACAGCAGAGTGATTCAGTTACACATATACTTGTTATCTATTGTTTTTCAAATTCTTTTCCCATTTAGGTTATTACAGAGTATTGAGCAGAGTTCCCTGTGCTATACAGCAGGTTCTTATTAGTTATCTGTTTTAAACGTAGCCGTGTGTACATGTCAATCCCAAACTCCCAGTCTATCCCTCGCCTCCCACCCTTCCCCCAGGTAACCGTAAGTTTGTTCTCTAAGTCTGTGAGTCTGTTTCTGTTTTGTAAATAAGTTTGTTTGTATCATAAGCAATATCATATGGTATCTGTCTTTCTCTTTCTGACTTACTTCACTTAGTATGATCATCTCTAGGTCCATCCATGTTGCTGCAAATGGCATTATTTCATTCTTTTTTATGGCTGAGTAGTATTCCATTGTATATATGTACCACATCTTCTTTATCCATTCCTCTGTTGATGGACATTTAAGTGGCTTCCACGGCCCACATTGTCTCATGGTGCCATCACAGGCCTTTCCTTGGGGTGGTGTTCCCATGTCAAGGACCTTACTCTGCCTTCTAGCTCCCCCAGGAGAGCCATGAGCTATCTTACAATGAGGTCCGATTCTTTGCCATGCACCACGGGCAGTGTTCAAAGAAAACAAATACCCTTAGATAAATTCAACCCAATACTCTGAGTACTGTTTCAATGTTTGCTGAAAATTCTCTCGTTGAAAAAGTCTCATTTAACATCCTGATGGTGGCACATCCACAGGTGACAAATGTGACAACTCCAGGCTCCGGCGTCCCCCCATCATATACGGGCATGTGTGCACTCCGGTGAGGTAAGGTGCTGCCTGAGACTGGGGCTGGCAAGCAGGAGCCTTAGAGTTCTCTCTTTGGAAAGGTCACCGCGTTATTCTGTAGGAAATGTCTTCTTGGCACTTACCTTGAGGATAAAAGGTGATGCTCCTCGAGTAGCTTGGGCATCAGTGAACTTTCCATATTTGACCTAATTCACCAACGGTCAGAGGTACGCAGGCATGACTGACTTCCTCCTGAGCAAGAATCACCCCCTGCTACAGCCTCTGCCAGTAGTAAACATTTATTGAGCGTTGACCTGTATTCATGAGTATTCAGTCTTTCTGTCTTCACAGCAACCATATGAGGCAGCTGTATTTATCCTCATCCTACAAAGGGAGAGGTCAAGGTCAAGCACTTTGTCGTCTTAAGGCAGGAAGGACCCCCTACTCCTACCTAATGTCCCCTGAGGGAAACCATTGACACTCCCCCGACAGTTAATCGCAGCTGGACTCAGCCTGCGAGCGGAACAGCGGGGCCAGGAGCTTTGGCGGCATCTCAGGGGGGTGGCCGAGGGATGGCATAGCGGCGGGCCGGTTATCCGATGCCAGTGGTCCGCTTGTCGCGGGACGGACTCCTCAATCCCCCAGCCTCACCCTTCTGCACCCTCTGGAAGGTGAAAAGAGGGTCAGTGACCAAGTGTTTTTTTAATTAAAAAAAATTTTTTAAACCTTTTTTCAACCAGGCCCCAAAGAACTCAGGGCCTTGCAAGCGTGTCCCAGGAGAGCAGGTAATGACTGGGCTGGGGGGAAACGGTAACACGAATCAGCTTGGTGCCGGCGCTGACTGGCTGTGACAGTGTCTGAAGCCCTCGCTGCCCGGGCCTTTCCCCCGCCCACTCCCAGCGTCATCAGCCTGGCGGCCTGAGGAGCGGTGCCCGGCCACCCTGCGCCCCGCTCCTGGCTGAGCCTCCCCGCAAAGGCGTAAATCCAGGGGCCCTGCACAGAGGCTGAGTAACGGCCACGTACGCACCTGCCCAGGAGCTGCCGTCATCCTGACGTTCGCTTCGCTGTCAGCCACTTGCTCTCGAACATGCTGTGTCATCTTGAGGGCTTACTCAGCACTAAGCAGATTGACCGCAAGGCCATAATCGCGAGGGAGAAAATGAACCTTTGCTGGATGAAAGGCACGGAGAAACCCCCCCGCTTTCCTTCTTTCTATCCGTCTTTTAGGTATTGTCATTTTCCACTGCGAATAAGATTTCCTATAGCAACCGGCAGCCGGGAGGCGGGGGTCTCCAGTTTCTAACTGGTTTACCTTAAAGGATGCAACATTCTGACTCTGTCAGTTTTACTGCTTTTGGCACCGAGTGCTAGTTCCCTCTGAAACGTACACTTGACGTTGCGGCCATAGGAAGGTGCTTTTACAGCTGAGCAAGACCCTGCAGCTGGCAAGTGCAGAGGCCAGGAGTTCTGTAGGGCTTTCCCTTTCGGTTTACTAGCATCATCATCCGAGGTTTTTTAGGTCTGTCTGTACGTGACACCGCTCCAGGTGTTACCTCTACCTTCCACCTGGGAAGAGGTGCCAGAGTTTCTCCTCTGGGATCCTGTAATTTGTAAACGCTTTGCTGAAGATAGTAACACAGGAATATGCCAACAAGCAATGGCTAAGGTATGGCTGATAGAAATTGTTGAAGTAATTGAGTGCGCTGGAAAATAAATTAGGCATATAACCATCCGAACCAATTTTCAAAGAACTGGAGTTCCAGACATAGCAGAAGTGTGCCAGAGATCACGCACCCATTCGTTGATGAAATCAGGAAACATTTGAGGAGCTTGTAAAAAGCAGCTTTTTTGGCACACGAGGGGAACTGCGGAGTGGGCTGACAGCGAAGTGAGTGATTGCTCAGAGCTTAAGGGTGACCAGCAAGGAATAATTATTTGATGAGGGAGACATTTGGGGAAGTTTGGAGAAAAGCGATCAATCATGGTAGATTTTATAATCACCAAGAACAGGATGTGGTATGTAAGCCATTCCAGGAGACGGGGCCAGAGTCAGAGCCTGGGCTGACCATCGGAGGAGGGCAGGTATCCAGGGCTCCCAGGGGAAGAAAGGCTGAGCAGCCTGGGCCTGGGCCGCAGGGAGCATGTCACGAGGAGAAAGAAGCCTGGATCGTTAGGGGGCCGCCCCGTGAGCCAGGCTCCATCCAGATCCTGAGGACTGGAGTGGGGGCAGGGCGGGGCCGCAATCCCGGATGAGCAGGGACACTTGGACCGGTTCCAGGACAGAGATGCAGGCACAAGGGAACCTTGGGCTGGGGAATGGGCATTGCTGGGGGAGGACAATTTGATGTGGGATGCCCGAGGAGTGAGTACATCGAGAAAGGGGCCCAGGAGGAGCAGTGAGCACACTTCCTCTCCAGGACGCGGAGGGGCCAGCCTGGCTCGGGGTAGGGGCTTGTGCCACGTCGAGCTGCTGCCTGAGCTTCTCCCAGCCGCGGTTGCAGGGGCTTTGGCTGGGAGCTTCGGCTGTTGAAACTGGCAGCGGTAGGGGCAGGAGATCAGGCAAATCGTCACAGAGGAAAGAACACCAGTCACAGGAGCAATGGGCTCCCCAGTCCCCCACCCCCCAGCACCGTAAATAGTCCCCTGGGCACCGTCTGAGAAAGAGTGAAGCCCCGATGAGGCCCCCAGCACACGGACCCAGGTGAGGTCCCCAGAGCCTGGAAGTGAGAAGGCGCTCAAAGAATGATGGAGAAATGTCAAAATGACCCAGGGGCCAACCTGCAGTGGCTCCCACTGGCCAAATCTGGGATATTTTGAGCATCAAAATATATGATGATATTAACAGATTGTAACTCAGTGAGTAAAACAAGAAGGTGTGAGTCCACTCACATGAGTAAATAATCAAGGCACAGGGGAAAGCCCTCCTTACAAGAAAGTGCTGACTCATAAATGCAGAATGACTGACGGGTTTAGGAAAATCACCATTTGCCAAGGATCCTAGTAATGATTGATTCAAGCAAGGATCATCTATGAAAGCTTGATGAGGCAGAGGATACTTACAGCATCTAAATGTATCTCCCCCCAGATTCCTTATTAGTTACAAAAGGGAAAAGTAACATCTTCCCAGGGGAAAACCTGATGGACTGCACTTTAACCAAGGCACCGGAGTTAACACACTCTGCCTCCAACCCAGCAGAAAATCCTTCAAACCGTATCCCGGCAAACCACCGTCATCCCCCGCTGAGGGATCGCCAATCCCCTCATCACTCGTGTCCCTGCCCCCCGCCCCGCCCCGTGCACCGAGAGGCCACTGTCAGCACGGCAGCCCGAGGGGTCCTGTGAAAATGGGAGTCAGATGGCGTCACTCGTCTGAACAAACCTGCTCGCCCTCATCTCACTCGCAGCCGAAGCCCAGGTCCCCACAGTGGATGAGGGTCGGGCGCTGTGTCTCCAGCCTCCCACTGCCGCTGCCTTGGGGGCGTCAGGTGCGTCCGCATCTCCGGGTTGCGGCCCTGGGGCTGCTGCTCCGGCGATGGTCTTCCCCCGGGTACCTGTCAAGCCTGCTCCCTCGCTCCTCCACGGCGTGGCTCGGCCCAAACCTCTGTCGACACCGCTTTCCGTGGACACGGTTTAAAATGGCAGCTTCCCCGCTGCCCACCCTGGGCGGTCTCCCCTGCTGTGCATCTGCTAACACTTCCTGACGCACCGTGTGATTAGTTGTGTACTTTTGCCAACTGTTTCCTACACTAGCATTTGAGCTGGGAGGAATATCTCCCCGGAACCCAGGACACAGTGGACACTTAACCCACACTTGCTGAAACGTTGAGTGGTGGCGTACCTACCGTGCGTCACCAGTACTGTGCTTGGTGTAGCATGGGGTACACAAGAAGAACGCCTGAACGAAACTAAACAAAACCCATTTGCCGCGGTCTCCAGCTCTCCAGAACCTGGCAGTTCCGTTGGAGAAGTGAAGCAGGTACAGACTAGCGTCAGCGAGGCATCGGGTGTTAAGTGCTTGGTCCCTGTGCCCGTGTAAGCCGGGCTCCAGGAAGGGAGCGTCCCAGGGCCGGCGTTCTAGACTGGGTAAGCTGGCTGCTTTGGGGGAGAGGCAGGGAGAGTGACACCCCAGACCCAAGGAGAGATGCTGAGGTGCTTCTTCCAGAGCCCGTGGTGAGGGAGGCCACGGGGAACACAGGCGCCGGGTGGCAGAGTGTGGGTCAGGCCAGGCTGCGGAGGGATTGCGGCTCCCAGGGCCCTTCACGCTCCCCCCAGCTCGGCCCAGCCTGCTGTCCTGGGCCGGGGTCCTCCTTAGTGTGCGTCTCCTGGGAGCACACCTGCGACCGAAGTGAGGCCGGTGCCGCGTTCCTAGGAGCCATCCCAGGAGAGGTGAGCCAGGCGGGAGGAGGAAGCTGGTGCTGGTGCCACCCGAGCAGGGTACCACAGGCCACTACTGCGGCCGGGGGCCCAGCCTGCAGGAGACGAGGCTCCGAGGGTTCTCTGCTGGGACGTGGGAGCATCGTCTCCCCCGGCACCCCCGGCCCGAGAGGCGGCCGCGGCTCAGAGAGCTGCAGGTGACGGGGGGCCCAGAGGAGCAGCAGGGACCTAGAGGCCGGACGCGGCACCGGAGCGTTGGCGCTCGTGCAGCCCATGCGTTGCACAGTAAGGAGGTGCGTACGCTGTAGGTCCCATAGAGGGAGTGAGAATTCTCCATGCATCACCGCGGTGCCTTGCCCAGTTTAGAACTCCTGTGAAACCTGGTCCCTGGTACTTTATAAAGACACAGAAAGAGCTGGCCCATCCAGTAAGGCAGACAGAGGGGACTCGACATCCTTCCAGCTAACGACTCTGTAAATCAGGACCAGCATCATGGAGCCTTGAACAAGCATTCTCTCCCGTGGTGACTGAGCGTGGAGCGAAGAAAGGAAGCACCAGTCACCCCCCAGTTCATTCACAAGGGCAGTGGCACTTGTAATTAGTATTCAAATTCAATTCCATAATTTCCAGATACAAAGGTAAAGGAAAACCCACGTGTCTCCTGGCTGACTGTCCATTTTCGAGGAGATGCAAGCAAGATCACAAGGCCCCGGGCAGCTCAGTGCCTGAAGGGAAGCAGCCGCGGCCCCTGGCTTCCTGTGGGAATCTCAGCACAGAGGCGAGGAAAGGGGTCTGCATGCGGCTCTCAGTGTCCTGGCCGGCAGACCCTGGGGGCAGAAGCTCGGACTTCATAAGAGCGGGGACCGTGTCTCCAAAGGAAGACAGGCCAGCACTCAGCCCTGCGTGCTGAGTGGGAAACGCCCTTGAACTCTGGAGGTCCATCAAAACCGTTTCCATCCGGAGCAGCCCCCCTTCCACCTGCTGGTAACTGGAGAACGCGGAGGCACTTCTTGTTCTGGTGGATTTTTCTTGATTCCTGGACCTGCCAGGAATGCGGCTTTGGGGGCGGCCAGCCAGGCCCGAGGTGTGTGAGGCTGAGGCATTTCAACAGCTGCTCCGGGGCGGGGGCACCGGCACGTTTCAGTTGTCTCGGGGCAGTTGCCATAGAGTTTCGTTCCCCCTCTAACCTTTAAAGGGACCCTTTATAATCCTGGTTGGGAATCCTGTGAATGAGTCAGTAATTGGGACCATTTACTTAATCGAGGAGGAGGGCAGAGCCGCAGTTTTGTCCTTCTCTTCAGGGATGCTCTGGGAAGCTCTGCCCAGGGATCTCCCGCCTGCCTGTGGAGCTCTGTGTCCAGGGGGCCCGGAAGGAAACACTCTACTCCTTCCCCGCAGCTCTGGGCACAAAGTGGGTTCCCCGAGGGGGCTGGCCCAGCGATGCCCGCCGGTGTGCATCAGACGTGGGCCGTGGCTCGGGGCCTCAGGAGGCGCCTCCCCTCCAGGCAGCCGCCGACGCCCCGGGGCCTGGGCTGGACTCTCCCCGCCTCTGCTGGCCACCGTGGCCTTGGTATTGTCCATCTCCGAACCTCTCCTGCCTTGCTTTCGCCTTCACACTCGTATTCAGACAGGCATCCTCTCATTGGTCCTCACGGAAGCCCTGGGGCTGGTTCCATCGGGGAAGGCAGTGAGGCACAGAGAGGTTGCAAGTCGGCGAGGGACACACAGCTGGCGAGTGGAAGAGATGAGATTCAGAGTCGGGGCTTTTGTCTCCAATCCCAGGGCTCTTCCCGTTTTACTCCAGGGCCCCCGCCAAAGTCTCCCAGAGAAACAGCCGCTTAAAACTGCTGTCACGTATTAACAGGAAAGGGATGGGTGTTCCCCTCACGCGTCCCTGTACGGGTCGTGGTACCCGAGGACGATTCCCACGCGGCAGGGGCGGGGGGTGGTTCCCAGGTGGAAAGATGACGAAGGCAATGGTAAGGGCAGCATCACTGACCAAGCTCCCCGTCACAAAGCTCAGCGAGGTATAAGCACCTTCTTCAGATTAGCCCTTTGAACAACCCTGTGGTTTCAGTAATATAATCATCCCCGTTTACAGTGAAGAAGCCGAGGCGTGCTTAAATACCGTGGCCCTGGGTCCCAAAGTGGTACCAAGGATGCAAGCCTCCAGGTCCTGCTACCCCTGAGCTAACACTCGGGAGGTACAGGGAGGTGCTGGGCCCGGTCCTCGTACGTTCACACACTCACTCAGCTCCAGCCGCTCAGTGCGCTCCGCACCGTTTCTCCCCATTTTACAGGCAGGCAGCCTGAGGCACAGAGTCTAAGTAACTCGCCCAAGCGTGCAAGCCGCCAGGGCGAGCTGGGACCCGGCGTCATGGTCTAACCACTCACACTTGTTGCTCCGCTGTAGACGTGGCAGGCCACACCTCGAGGTCAAGGGTGAAGGCGGATCTGGTTCTCTCGATGCCCTGTTCAGAAACCAGGTCCTGTTTGGATTGTTGATGGTGGTGATTTAAAGCAGAGGGTTCGCCGTGGCAGGAACGTGAGAGAGCCTTTGCTTGTCCAGCCTCCGGAGCCGCTGAGAAGCTCTCTGCTTCTGGAACTGGGCTGGAGGGCGGTGTAGACAAGAGCTCTGCTCACAGCCCCGCGGGCAGGGGGCTCCATGGGGGCGTCTGTTACCACCTTTAAAGAAAAGGTGAAAATGAGAGAGGAAATTTACCTGCCTCCATTTTTCTAGGGGCACATATTTCTGTGTGCTAGTTAACAAACAGAATGGCACTTGGTCAGTGCAGTCGTTATGCGCTGACTGTTGGGTGAGTGCCGTTCTCAGATGGCACTTTGGACCTGAGCTGCTCCCTCCCACGGTGGGAAAGGCAGGGCTGCTCTACCCTGGTACAAAGCTCCTCCTGAAAAAAGGCAGTGGTTTTCACAGAAATCACAGAAAACATTCACCAACAGCATCAATAATTAACTTCTGTTCCGTGCTGTCATCCCCCAGGAAGGGCGCTTTTAAGGGAAGATCGTCAAAAGACAACAAAGAGAGCTAGATGGTGGTGACATTACAGGAGTCCGGGACCTCCCTGGAGGAGGTGCCCCTTGAGGCCGAAAAGACGTTAGTCAGGTAGACCAGCTCCAGGATCACACGATCAGTATTTGGTAAGAGCTAAAGCTGAGGCGTGTGAAGCGAGGAAAAGCTCACCTCGCCCACCCGCTGCTGAAACAGCACAGAGGGCCTCGGCCAAGCTGGATACGCCCAGACAGGGGCTCGGCTTTCCTTAAATCCGCCCATCCATTCCTGCCCTCCTTCAGGAGGCTTATTCAGCTACACATGAGGCACTTTTTAAGCGCCGGAGGTGTAGCGAGGGGCAAAACAAAGTCCCTGCCCTGATGGCATTTATATTTTAGTGGGTGAGAAAAAAAAGATACATATATATAATACACTTACCTACATATATACTATATAACATACAATATGATTAGTATATGTGACATTAATGTGTCATAGTATACATTATTCTATATAATTTAATATTGAATATGTTTATTAAATATGAAATAAGTATCGAATCTAAATTTAATGCAAATATTAAATTATATCTATGTTTCATACATATGAAATCTCAGATAGTGATAAATGCTGGTCAGTGTTAAGTGGCAAGTGTAATAGCCCCGCTGTAAATGCCTCCTGTATTTTACCGCGGAATAAAGCAGCTGGGGGCACGCAGCGGTGTTACTGTTTCTGGATGGACGGTGTCCAGGAAGTCACTGGGATAAGGTGACATTTGAGCAGAGACCTGAAGCAAGGAGGGGAGGGCCGTGCTGATCTGGGGGAAGGATTCTCCAGGCAGAGGCTCCGGGGGCAGAATCCCTGAGGCGGGAACAGGCGACGTGTGTGTCTGAGGGGCCAGGAGGAGGCCCCGAGGCTGGGGCAGAGGGAGCGGGAGACAGGTGTCAGCAGGTGAGGGCAGGGAGGTGACGGGGCCACCGCAGGCACGTCGTGGACCAGTGTCAGGATCCTGGCTTTTACCCTGAATGAGCTGAGATGCTTTGGAGGGTTATTACCCGAGGCGAGACAGGACCCGATCTACTGAAGACAGAACAACACAGGAGCGCTTGGACTGCCGAGTAGAAAATAGACCCAGGGCAGCAAGGGGAGCTGGGAGGCCGTTTAGGAATGTTTGGCGATCATTCAGGCCAGAGATGATACCAGATGCTGCCAATGGGCCAAGTACGATGTGACCGAGAACTGACCCCTGGGTTTAGCTGTGGGGAAGCCCTGGTGACGTGGTCAAGGGCAGTTTCAGGGGCGAGGTGAGGATGCAAGGCTGACTGGAGTAGTCCAGGAGAAGATGGAGAAGAGGAGGAAGTGACAGCAGTGGGGACACAGGGACAAAAGAGTTTGCTTTTAGAATGGGGAACAGCAGGGTGTTCGGATGCTATTCCAGAGAGGATCCAGTAGAGAACGGAAAGGTGACTTCACGGGCACAAAAGGAGACAGATGCTGGAGAGGTGTAAGGGGACAGGTCCTCTGTCCCACTGGAGGGGCAGAGCTTAGACGCCGTCAGAGATGGTTCGCAGTTATGGAAGAGAAGGCAGTGTAGACAGGCGGGGGCAGACGAGATGGCGGGGTGTGAGGAAGCACTCCTCTGACCGTCTTCTCTCTCAGTGGGATAGGAAGTAAGGTCACGTTCACACAAAATCAGTAGAGGGTGAATTTGGTGATTCGGAGAAAGAGGAATTTGGAGATTTCCAGAGAGAAGAGAAATGGTGAAATAGTCTCCTAGGAGAGCGAGAGGGTGAAGGGACCACAGAATCCTCGTAGGGACACAAAGGTCCTTCTCGAGTTTGAAGTGAAACCAGTCAGGTTGGTTGTGCGTTTTTTTCCAACTACATTCAGCCCGCAGGTTCAAGTACAAAATCGGTGGAGGGCTGGATTCAACTAGAGTTAGGATTTTGCTCAGGGGAGCAGGACACAGGGAGTGAGGTCACGGGCTATAGGGTCAGTGGATTGTAGGTCTTAGTGGGGTCAAAGCATTGCTGGAACTGGGTAGTAGAGAGAGTAAACTGTGAAGATAGGAGAGTGGGTTGCTCGGAGGCAGCATGACCTCATTTGCTAATGGAAGGAAGGTGTATTGGCTTCCTCTTGCTGCTGTAAAAGGTTATCAAAACTTATTGGCTTAAAACAATACAGATGTATTATTTTATCATTATGAGAGGTCAGCATTCTGAAATGGGTCTCGCTGGGCTGAAATCACGGTGGGGCCCAACTGTGTTCCTTTCTGGAGGCTCCAGGGAAGAAGCCACTTCCCGGCTCTTTCCAGCCCACAGAGGTCACCCACATTCCTTGGCTCATGGTTGTCTTCCTCGGTCTTCAAAGCCATGTTCTCACATAGCATCGTTCCGCCGTTCTCTTCTCTTCCCTCTTCCACGTTTGAGAATGCTTGTGGTTACATTAGGTCCACCTGGGTACTGCAGTATACTCTCTCTGTATAAGGTCAGCTGATTAACAACCTTAATTCTGTCTACAACCTTTATTCCCCTTTGCCATGTAATGCAACATATTCACAGATTCTAGGGATTAGAGTGTAGACCTCTTTGGGTGGCAGGATCATTACCTACACAGAAGGAGTGTAGTTACTGGTAAAGACAAGGTCTAGGTATGACCGTGGGAGTGAGTGGCTTAAGTGGGGTAGAGAACAAATCACTGGAGGAGAGAAGGTTTGGGAGATGAGAGGCTAGGGTATTGCAAGGGGTATCTGAGAGAGTACTGAAATCACCAAGCATTAGACCGGGAATAGTATTGGAGAGAATGAGAGTCAATCAGGAAATAAAAATCACCAATGAATAGAGAGTAATGACCAGGGGATGAAGCAATTTTCATTGACAAGCTGTTGGGTGAGAGGAGGTATTGATAAAACAGATGCAGCTGAAGTTGGTGTCAAGGGAGAAGACATTTTCCAAGCTCTGCTTCTCTAGAAGATTCTTAAAAGGTAATCAAATGACAGAGAATTTCATCAGTGCAGAATTCCTTTATTCCATGTCTCAAGGAGAGCTCTCATACTTGTAGAGTATTGTTTTATATTTTTCCAAACATTTAAACATCTATTATCTCCATATATGCTCAGCTGTGAGATGGAAACAGACAAGCCATGTTGTCCCTCTTTCTCAGTATGGAAAATAAGGGATCCACTGGTAGCAAATAAGTGGAAACCTTAGATCGACTGTGTGCCCATTCAGTTACTGAGCTGAGTTATTGAAGATACTGTGGAAAATACAACAAAGAATAGCATCTAGTTTCTGTTCTCCAGGAGACGAAACTGTTGGGTCAAAAATCCCCTGGAGAATCTGATGAAAGATACGAAATTTTGCCCCTAAAAAGGCACATAAACACAAAATTTTACTTATAAGTTCATGACATCCCCAGTTTCCCAGAAGTCTCAAGGGGTCCGTGTATCCCAGGATAGAAACCTCTTGTCTAAATGCTGGGGTAAAACCATACGCAGTAGAAATGGACTTAACAACATTAGGTCACAAAGGAAGGTATGATTAGGCACCAATGAGTGGTACAGAAAATAGGAGTTCTGAGTTCTGAAGAATAAAGCATCACTGAACTGGGGGATAATTACAGAAAGACTGCATAGGATCTCAAAGAATTGAGATGGTTGCATGAAAAGAGGAGAGACAGAATTTCAGGCAGGAAGAGGGAGAGGAGAGAAATTGGAAATTAGCTTGGAATGTTTGGGAGACAGTCAATAGACCAGTCTGACCATCTGTGAAATGTGGGCAAAATGACTTCTAAGGAATATTTGTGAAAGAGAAAACTCTTGGTGAAAGTATCCTTCACCCCCCAAAACATTATTAATACGGTAGATGGATTTGATTCAGGATGAACAGTGCATAAAATTATTATTGTAATTGATTCCGTAGGGATTTCTAAATGTGTGGTAAACACTTTTAAAAGGTCTCTCTATCTTTAAAAGAAAATGTTGAAGCAGAAAAAAGTAACTTTCTCCTATTCCAAGTGAGAAGGTTCTCATAAGATCATATAAGAGCTCCTTGAACATTACATTTTTTCCTGTGACTTTTATGTACCTTTTAAGTGTTCTTAGCTTCTTCTGAAAAAGTGATTTATGAAGACCAAACAAAAGCCCTTGTTTATAACTGGGAAAAATAAGGCTTCCATTGCTCCAAGAGTTGGTGTAAGGTCCCAAGCTCATCTTCTGCTTCTCTTTCCTCCAACTTTCTTTTACTTTCTACAGAATACGAGCCGCCATGTGGCAGGGAGGAAGTAAAGTGGTTAGTACACTGTGGCTACTTTAATAGCATTTAAAGAGGAGTCAGATCTTTGAAGAACACAATATCAAATGAAAAACAGAGGGATGATGATTAATCATTCTATCTAGAGCTCTGAGTTGCCACACTGGAATCCGGATCTGAGGTATCACAGGGAAAAATCCTGTGCAGGACTCATCAAGGGACTGAATTACACCAAAATGCGATCCAGGTTAGCAATGTGGAGACCATGGAGAAATCCCCTAAAAGCAGGTTTTTCTGAGCTAAATTCCCCCTGGCAGCATAACCATCGAGAGTAATTATGAGCATTGCAGAATCATAGCATGTTAGGACTGGAAGGGATCTCAGTGTCCTCGGGTCTGACTCCATAATTATTTATTTATTTATTTATTGGGCTGTGTTGGGTCTTCGTTTCTGTGCGAGGGCTTCCTCCAGTTGTGGCAAGCAGGGGCCACTCTTCATCGCGGTGCGCGGGCCTCTCACTATCGCGGCCTCTCTTGTTGCGGAGCACAGGCTCCAGACGCGCAGGCTCAGTAGTTGTGGCTCACGGGCCGAGTTGCTCCGCGGCATGTGGGATCCTCCCAGACCAGGGCTCGAACCCGTGTCCCCTGCATTGGCAGGCAGACTCTCAACCACTGCGCCACCAGGGAAGCCCTGCCTCCATAATTGATGCTTGAGGTTCCTCTCCAGCACGGCAGCTCCTCTCTGAATAGACGTATCTGGAGACGGGCAAAGTCAGTGTGTGCTGGTAAATGCTTAACAACTGGACCCCCAAAGAGAAAAGAAAGACTCTGACTGGTAGTATTTGCCAATTTCCATGGCGTAAATACTCCCTCCATGGCCTATTCGAGCTTCCAACAAGACATCTCCTTATGTCGTATTTCCACCGTGTTACATCCGATACAAGTAAATAACCTTAGGAGCATAGGTAATAGTAAAACACAGTAAAATAATTAGAAAGTGATGAATTTGGAATATTTTTTACCTTTTTGTAGAAGTATAATTTAATATAATGATGTTGTAGGATTCAACTTATAATAATGGCTGTATGTAATAATTTGGCCAGACTGGTTCCATCACACCGCTGACAACAGCCCTAGAAAAGGACTGAGTTCACCCTCCCTAGGAAGGCCATCAGCTGGTTCTGATCAGTGGAGACACCACCCAAGCGCTCTCTTCTTGGCCTGTTCTCTCTGCCCCACGCCCACTTCTCTGTAGTTTCTTCCAACAACAAACACCATCCACAAAAATAAACTCCAGCTGGATTAGTGACCTAAATACAAAAGTAAAATCTTAAAGAACTAGGAGATACATAGATGGATATTTTTATAAACTTGGGGCAGGAGAGACTTAAGCATGATATAGAATCCAGAAACTATGGAAAAAAGAAAAAAGAAGAATGAGCAGACTTGATTTAATAACTTAAGACCTTTGTATAAGAAAATATTTCATTAGAAAGAAGTTCAAGGGAATTCATAGAATGGGAGAAAATATAAGTGCTGTATCTAGCAGCTCAGTAGCCATACTCAATAAAAAAGCTCTTAGAAACTAATTAGAAAAGGTATATTCACCCCTGTGTAAATCACATGGTTATTTACAATAGCCAAGATATGGAAACAACCTAAGTGCTCATCAGTGGATGAATGGATAAAGAAGATGTGGTGTATATATACAACGGAATACCACTCCGCCATAAAAAAGATAAAATCTTGGCATTTGTTAAAAACCTGGATGGACCTTGATGCTATTATGCTAAGTGAAATAAGTCAGACAAAGTAAGATAAACACCATATGATTTCACTCATAGGTGGAATGTGGAAGACAAACAAACAAAATAAGTGAACAAATCAAACCAAACAAAAACAAACAGGTCGATACAGAGAACAGAGTAGTGGTTACCAGAGAGGAAGGGGTCGGGGGGTGGGATGGCAAAATGGATAAAGGGGGTCAACCGTATAGTCACGGCTGGAAACTAAAATTTTGGTGGTGAGCTCGCTGTAGGGTACACAGAAGTAGAAATATAATGTTGTACACGTGAAACTTACATAACATTAGAAACCAGTGTTACCTCAAAAAAATTATTTAATTAAAAGCTCTTAGAAATCAAAAAGAAGACAAAAAATCCAATTGAAAAATGGGTCAAGGATATGAACAAGTAGAAACCACAGCAAAATGATATGATACCTTTTCACCTAACAGATTAGTAAACGTTAAAATGTTTGATA
Organism: Balaenoptera ricei; assembly: GCF_028023285.1. Lineage (NCBI taxonomy): Eukaryota > Metazoa > Chordata > Mammalia > Artiodactyla > Balaenopteridae > Balaenoptera > Balaenoptera ricei. The sequence goes on along the minus strand of NC_082640.1, from coordinate 3,203,179 downwards.
ACCCCAGTGTCGGGGAAGCCATGGGAAACAGGCATTCACACACTGTTGATAAGAGTGTAAATCAAAGCAATCAACTTGAAGAGAGAAAAACAGTAATATCTAAAACAAAAAAATAAGTTAAAACGCATATACCCCTTGACCCAGCAGTTCTGTTATGAATTTATTTAAAAATTTTAAACTGAGGGACTTCCCTGGTGGCGCAGTGGATAAGAATCCACCTGCATGCAGGGGACATGGGTTTGATCCCTGGTCCGGGAAGATCCCACATGTGGTGGAGCAACTAAGCCCGTGCGCCACAACTACTGAGCCTGCGCTCTAGAGCCCGTGAGCCACAACTACTGAGCCTGCGCTCTGGAGCCCGCGAGCCACAACTACTGAAGCCCACGTGCCTAGAGCCCGTGCTCCGCAACAAGAGAAGCCACTGCAATGAGAAGCCCACACACCGCAGCAAAGAGTAGCCCCCGCTCACCCGGACTAGAGAAAGTCCGCACACAGCAACAAAGACCCAATGCAGCCAAAAATGAATAAATAAATAAATTATTTTTTAAAATGAGCTAAGGTGTGTGTACAAAAACGTTTGTCACAGCATGGTTGTACCTGTGTAATATTAGATACAATAAATGTTCTCTTATAGGAGACTGGTTGGAAACCTATGGGGTAGACACAAAATATAAGGCAGTTAAACTGTTACTTAAAGATCTTGTATGTGCAAATAAAAATGGTCTCCAGGACTATATCATTACGTGGAAAAAAGGTTCCAGGCACAGTGTTTAGAATTACTCCACTTATGTAAATTTAAAAGGATATGTGTATATATTTGTGTAGTCATGTCTTTTTCTGGAAAGAAATAAAGGACACTGTGAATAGGCATTACTGTTGGGTAGAGAGACTAGAGGTTAGGAGGTGAAAGATGTTTACCTTTCATTTTCTATCTTTTTATACTTAAAAAATACCAGGTTCGTACATCACCTTTATTTAGAGGAGAAACTCTTTTTTTTCCCCCAGAAATAGATCAGGGTGTCTTAGTTTTGGCTCTCCAGAAGCAGACACCAGGACAGAGATTTGTGTGTGAGGGTTCATTTTGGGGGTGAACTTGAGAAACATGAGTAGGGCATGGAGGAGGAGAGCTAGTAGGAAAGGGAAGGCTGTCCATCAAGAGTGTCTGTCAGTCAGGTTACCACTGAGAGCAAAGGAACGCTGAGATCCAGTGAAAGACTCAATACACAGTTAACCCTCCAACAGGTGCGTGTCCATTAGCTCCTGTGGGTCACTGATGGAAGTCTGCTCTGGGGCGTTCATTCCATTGCTCATACACAGACAGAGCAAGCTCTGGTGGCCCTGGGAAGCCTCAGGCAAAGAGTCAGGACAGCCTGCCTGGCGATGGTGGGTGGAGGGATGTAGGTGAGGCACTGGCCACATCTGCTACAGAGACCACAGTCGTCGTACCAGATTCTAATAAATCAATGATATGTGCATATTTGCTGACTTAGGAATCAAGTCTAGGAATCTCCCTCCTGATATATACTAACCTACCTGGGCCCTGATCAACAATATATGTAGGAAGACAGGTTTTATTACAGAATTGTTTTCAATTTTTTAAATGGAAATATAGTTGATTTACAGTGTTGTGTTAATTTCTGCTGTACAGCAAAGTGATTCAGTTATATATATATATATACACACACATTCTTTTTCATCCTCTTTTCCATGACGGTGTATCACAGGATATTGACTATAGTTCCCTGTGCTCTACAGTAGGACCTTGTTGTTTATCCATCCTATGTGTACTAGTTTGCATCCGCTCATCCCGAACTCCCACTCCATCCCTCCCCCAGCCCACCTTGGAGACCACAAGTCTGTTTCTATGACTGTGAGTCTGTTTCTGTTTCATAGATAAGTCCATTTGTGTCATATTTTAGATTCCACATGTAAGTGATATCATATGGTATTCATCTTTGTCTTTCTGACTTACTTTGCTTAGTGATAATAATCTCTAGGTCCATCCATGTTGCTACAAATGGCATTATTTCATTCTTTTTCATGGCTGAGTAGTATTCCATCATATATGTGTACCGCATCTTCTTTATCCATTCATCTGTCGATGGACATTTAGGTTGTTTCCATGTCTTGGCTGTCGTGAATAGTGCTGCTGTGAACACAGGAGTGCATGTATTTTTCTGAATTAGAGTTTTGTCTGGATATATGCCCCAGAGTGGGATTGCCGGGTTGTATGGTAGTTCTATTTTTAGTTTTCTGAGGAGCCTCCATACTGTTCTCCATAGTGGCTGCACCAACTCACATTCCCACCAGCAGTGCAGGAGGGTTCTCTTTTCTCCACACCCTCTCCAGCATTTGTTATTTGTAGACAGAATTGTTTTTAATACAGTGGAACCAAAACAAAAAATCCATCGCGAATGTGAACCAGTAGGTGATGAATCGAACACATCGTGGTGTATCCTATGTAAGAAGCCAAGAGAAAGAGTAAGGTGTATCTTGTTAACTTTCATGACAAAAATCTCTGAGACACGTTACACTGTATAACGATGTCCATAGCAGGGTGTCATTTTCTGTAAAGGAAAAAACAAAACAAGCGGGTGAAAACACACACAAACTCCCAGTCCAATATATGTGCACTTATGTGTACACAGAAAAAGATCAGGAAAGATAAACAAGTTACAGGAGTAAATGCAATTTAAAGTATATGTTGTTGTATGTTTGAATGTCTTATTATATGCTTTAATTTACTGTAAAACCCACATTGTATTGAAAGGGAGGCTAGAAATCATATATAGTTCATAGATTACTGCAGAGACTAGCTGAGGTGATACATGTAAAATGTCTAGCACAGAGAACCACATGCAGTCAATCTTCAATAAATGATTGGTATCAAAGGAGACGGCTCTTCCAGCCTGAAGAGCCCTTGGGTGTAAAGTGAGTCAGACGTTCTTCATGTCCTCCCACACCTGTTGACTGGTCCATCACTTGCAAGCCTCCCACCAGCCAGGCGTGGGGGATTATTTAGGGAAGAGGACCAAGTCCCACCCTCGTGAACTCATGTTCCGCCAGGCAGGCAACAATCAAATAAATGTGCAACGGGCCACAAGGTATCAGTGCTCTGGAGGAAGATGAAGCAGGAGGAGGGGGAGGGGAGAGTCGTGGGCAGGGTTGCTGTTGTTTACAGATGGTCTCTTATAAAGTGGTGTTTGAAACTTTGAGGAAGAGGACAATATTTGAGCTATCAGCTCTCCGAAAATAGGGAAGAGTGAGTGCAAAGGCCCTGAGGCACGTGTGCTTGGCCAGTTTGAGGAAGAGCCAGGAGGCTGACGTGGCTGGAGCAGAGGGGACAGGGGAGGGGGGGCCGGTCCCACAGGCAGCAGGCTCTGGAGCGTGTGGGTGTGGGCAGGCTCACGGCAAGGCAGGGGGTTCGCCGAGTGAGATATGAGGTGATTGCAGGGGGCGGGGCTGGTTAAGCAGCCTGGATGTCTTCTGTGGTTGCTGTTCAGACAGTGGACGGGGAGAGGGCCAGGTGGGCAAGGGAGATGGGAGGAGGTCCTCCTTTACAGGTGGGAGAAGGAAGACCCTGGGTATGACCATGGCAGTGAGTGTGGGGAAGGAGTGGAGGGGGTCACGTGAAAAAGAGTTGAAAGGTGAAAGCAGCAGAACCTGGTAATTCATTAGATGTGAATTATGAAGGAGAACTTAAAAAAAAAAAAAAAAGCCAAGAGTGAGGCTGAGGTGACACTGAGACTGCTGAAAGTAACAGCTGTGAGTAAGTCTTGAGGGAAAGGGCTCCCAGGAGCCCTTGTGCAATCAGTCTCCAGCCTCTTGCCCAACCAGATCCCCTTCTACCTAACACACACTTGAATTCTCCAGCTGCACCAAGTTACTGAGTTATCCAAAACGCCTTTGCCCTACTTGGCTGCCTAGGAACTCCTCTTCATCCTTCAAAACCCAGCTCAGGCATCACCACCTCTGGGTGGCTTAACGCTACAGCGCAAATGAATCGTTTGCTCTTCCGCGTCACTCCGGGCCTCGTGCACAGTCTAGTGCACAGCCTCCCAACCAATGTGAACTAGCACATCGGGTATGCACATAGATCACAGGCGTGCCCTTGGGCCTAGAGTAGCTGGAGCTCCTGGCCGGTCACCTCCAGCTGCCAACAGCACATCCATTGACCCTAGAGGACCACACAAGTGTTTCCATTTTCTGTACATGCGACGCTCTAGGGGGAAGATGGATGCGCTAAGGGTGCTAAATTGGAACCTTTAGTCTCCGTTTCAACTGAGGCCACAAGCAATAGATACAATATTCCAAAATGAGCTGCACGATTTGCAAGGAATGCTTATGAAGACCAGTTTTCTACTTTCAGCCCACCACCCACCTCCAGACTATACAGGGTGACACAGAGGCCGAGGAAAGAACTGCAGTCCACAGACGAGAATTTCTGGGGAGAAAGCTAAGCGGTGGGTCCCACCCAGAAGAATGGGGTGACTCCCTCAAAACAGTACGCAGGGGCTTTGAGGAAGTACTTGGAGGCTTAACCTATGTCCCTGAAGCTGGCGGGACACCGTGGGCTGGAGTCTGGCTGGGTCTGGAGGGAGAGCCTGCTGGGTCAGCCACCCTGACGGCCGAGCAAGGAGAGGCGGCCGCCTGGGGACCAGCCTGCGCTCAGAGTTGGTGGGCAGCGGGCCCACGGCGTTTCCAGATGGCGGGATGAAAAGAGGGAGCAGGGGGGCCAGGCAGAGAGTGAGGCGACCCTAGTAGGACGCGACCTTAGCGTCCAGGGGCCGAGGAAAGAGTGAAGAGTGGACAGCCAGAGGGCACGTGCTCAGCAGAAGCGGCTGCGGTGAGACGCTGGCGGGACTGTGGCCGAGCTGGGGACGGGGAGCTGGGGGGTCTGGGAGAACCACTGAAGGCGTCGCACGGGAAGGAAGCTGCTGGAACATGAGTGGGGCCGAGAGACAGAGGCCGATGCACTGCTGCTGGTGGTCCAGGAGCAGCTCCCAGCTCCCTGACTTTCCCCCTCATCCCCCCTGCCTCCCCCCTCTCCGCGGCAGGCAGGAATCCGAACCACAGCTGGGGGTGGGCTGGCTGGGGGCACCTTGCTCCTGCTGCCCTCAGCCCGCGGTCCTTGCCAGGGGGAGGGGCGGGCCAGGTTTTCCTGTGCAATGAAGTGTGAAGCTTTTGATGATCACACTTGCCTGGCCATATAAATCACTGAAACGAGCTGGTGTTCTGAGATTTAAATGACTGGGACGTTTCTCATGTCTAAATGTGATCAGGAAAGTCACGGGCCCCTGATTCCCCCCCCCCCTCCACCCCGCCGAAAGCTCTAAGGGGAGGCTGCAGGTAGAATGGACTTCCCTGCTCGCTGCCCGCTGCGGTCCTGGCTTGTCCGTCCTCACAGGTGCGCCTCTGACCGCGTCCTCCCCCCTCTGCATCCGCTCCTTGAGGGCAGGAGCCACACTCACGCCTGTCGGCTCCTAGGATTTGGGGCAGCGCTGGGCGCACAGGGGGCACCGTGGAGTTTGGGGGACGGACCCAAATGCCATCCCGTCGCGCTTCATTTCTGTTTCTTTCTCCCCAGTTTTCTCAGTTGGAGCTCCTCGCCTCTGTGCCTGGAAGGAGTTGCAGGTGTGTGTGGGGAGAGAGTGGTCACCCACATGGCCCCGGCGCAGCTCGGGGGGCCCCCAGGTGAGTCCGGCGGGGCTGACAGCCAACACCAGTTCCCTTCACCTGCGAGCACCCCTTCATCCCAGCGCCATCCCTCCCACCTCCCTGCTCGAAATAGTTTTTTCCAGTCTCTCCCCCAGCGGACACCCCACTTCCTCGTCACCTTAAGGAGCGTCACCTCTTTCTTACCTGCGCGAGTTGCATTTGACATCCCTTCTTCTCCATCTTCGTTCACTTAGAATTCCACACACGTGGTGAGACAGGTGTCCCTACAGCTACGTCACTACGTCTGTGAGACAGGCGTCACTTTGTCTACGTCACTACGCCTGTGTTACAGGCATCACGCGGAATGAGGGTGCAAGAACTGCCACCTGGCTTCCTCTGAACCACTGCCACGTGCGTCGTCCCCATGTTGCTCCAGACGCTGGGGACGGCCGAGCTCCGGGGCCGGTCAGCCTCCAAGGTAAGACTCGATTTCGCCATGGGGCAACAGCTAAATCATTTTGCTGAGTACCTGAAACTAACGCAACATTGTAAATCAACTCTATTTCAATAAAAGCCAGTTAAAATAAATGATGGGGACGGAGTTAGGAGGTGAGAAAAATTGTCTGATGCCAAAAAGCACCTGAGCTGAACTGGAAAGAAGGTGTTTCTGAGGAACCTGGTCGGAAAACGTGGCAGGCAGTCTTCGGGCTTGGGTTGTGTGTCTGCAGCTGTGACTCATGGTCGTGACCGCCTGCACCATTATTTGGAGACTCAGGCAAGACTAAAAATGTCTAATAAAGTGTGCTTCACGTTGATAAGACTCTGGAAGCAAGAATAGAATTTTATTGTTTAGGCTGGCAGAAATTACTAAAACAGTCATAAATGAAAACCGTGCCGCCTGATTCTTTGAGCTATGTACACGAAACGCTCTTAAGTCCATAGGGTTTGGTAACCGGGTGATGACTTGCAGTGTGTGAACGGAATGATTTCCTCTTGGCCAGAGAATACACGAGGAAAGGAGATTACCCCCCTTATGGAGTATTTGCTGTGTCCCCCTCTGTGGATGGGCCCACCGCTATCCCTTCACTTCCTCTATCGAATACAAACCCTGTCACACACCTTGCCAGCCACCCCTCACCTGTGGCATCGTTCCTCGGAGGCGGGCAGAGGATGGCCCAGCCGGAGGCAGGACCACAGGAGAGGCAGGAACCTCCAGCCCACTTTCTCCGCATCCCAGCTCCGGGATCCAGGCCAGGCAGCACAGGGGCTCTGCCTGTGGCCCTCTCCCCTCTCAGAGAGAGGACAGGTGCGGAGTTGAGAAACCAAGGGCTACAGGCGCTCCCCTTAGCTTCTGCCCTGGCGCAGGGCAGGCACCGGGGTGCCCTCTTCCACTTGGGGTACCTGCCAGGGATTCCCAGTCCCCCCCCAGGACTGCAGTCTTTTCCTTCGTCAGGCCTCGCATGGTCTCTGCTTTCCCCCAACAGGAGAAGACCTCGGCACCGTGACCTCAGGGCCACGCAGAAGATGCCTGCCCTTCCAGATCCTTCAATGGGGGACAAAGGCTTTCATTCCTCCAGCAGAGGTGGGGCTGCAGTGCGAACCAGAGCTTCCCAACCTCTGTGCCAGTTGTCAGTGTGTCGACAAACTGGTCTCCTCGGGTGTCGGGCACCTCGGCAGGGCCTGGAGCCTCCCTCCTCATCCCTCTCCGTGGTCCCTGAGATGGTGCAAGTATTACCACTCCCTGTGACAGCCACGACATGCAGACAGTCTGAATGACAGCAGATGGTCCTAGTGAGGAGATCCTGGTGAGGATGGGCCCGAGTTCCGCCGGAGGCAACTCCGCCCCTCAGCTTTTTAGCCAGAGCATCACTACCGGCCGGAGGGGCGGCCGGGTGCAGGGCTGGGGGCTCTGCTTCATCCCCGGGGCGCCAGGCGGACCTGAGCCCTGTGGGCCCCACCGAGCTTTTGAAGTGGAAGGTTCCCCATTATTCTAACCACCCCAGAATCCTCCCTGGCCGCCTTTCTTTTTCTCCAGTTTCACCCAAGGGTAGAGTTGGCCCCGGCCAGCATCATGCCCTCCGCCTTCTCTGGCCCTGTGCTGGGAACTCAGAAGCAGGTGTGGGAGCCCGTGGCTGTGCCCTTAGCCGCAGGTCGCAGGGGACACGGCCTCCGTTAGCACGCCGCAGGAAGGCTCCAGAACTAACAACCACGCTCGGCTTTGGGGGGTTTACAAAACACATACTGCCCCCCAAAACTGCAGGGATATTTTAAAATTCAAATGGGTTATATTTTCTAAGCAAGAGCTACATTGTTTTCCCAAAAGCAGTTTTCAGACATTTCAAAAACTTTAGCTGGTGAGTCAAAAATCTCCTTTTACTCCTTCTGTTTTCTCTCGCTCTGAAAATACATACGTATGTTTACATAAGCACGCGCCACGCTTGGAGGCGTATCTTCTAGGATGTAGATAACAAAGGCGAGTGCGGCGGTTGGAATCCAGGCGCTTGGAAGAGATGGGTCTGTGCTCTGCGTCCCAGCACAGCGTTTAGCACTCTGTTACGTATGGAGCGTGTGTTCCCCTCACGTGCACCCTCGTCTTCCCCTGCGCTCGCTGACCTGACCCGAGGCGGCTGGGCTGACGTCCCGTGCTCGCAGCAAGTGCTTGGAGAGTTCCCAAGGCCGGCAAGTCAAATGTTGCGGCCAGGTCATCGCCTGTTTCCAGCAAAATGAGTTCCTATCCATTTAGGCCCGTCTTACTGCTCTTTGTTATAACTATTGCCAAGGAGAAACGAGCAGGTTTGGGTACCACAAGGCAAAATAATATTTGAGATTTTAACATATGCTTATTTCTTAATATTGTAAGCACCCTATTGTGATTTGGGGACTTTTGTGTTAGTCTTCGATCCTTCTCCCACAGAGTCCGGGAGGACTGGGTGCCCTGGCCTTGGCCTTGGGATGCGCGGTCTCACTCCCCGTGCACAGAGGCGGCGTCCTTTGCACACGACGGGGCTGAGTGGAGGCTCCAAGCTCGTGTGGCCTGAGACATTCCATCGCAGAGGCTCTCCTAGCAACATGGCGATGCCAGCAAACCCAACAATGCCCTTTTGTCGTTAGCTCTATAAAGCCTGTGGCATGAGTCTCACCAGAAAATTCAAAAGATATTTTGCAAGCGAAGAGCGATTTCCAGCTGAAGCTTTGAATCGGTTGCTTTCCTCCAACCTGCAAATATCAAACTGGACCGGCACCAACTTGTCGCCTCAAGAGCAGGACGTACCCAAAGAGGTGAGTCCAGACCGGCCCAGTCCTGGCTCTGGTTCGGGAACCACCTGTGTACCACCGGCAAGTCACTTAACTCTCTAGATCTCACTGCTCTCGTCTCCACGCATGTGCAGTTACTTCTTGACAGTGCCGGGTACTCGCTAACCGTCCAGGTTCCTGGGCTGACACCCGTTCTCCTGCTGCGTCGGAATCTCTGGGGCTGTGCTCCACAAACGTGACTTTCAACCAAAGGCAAATAGATGACGTTGCTGAACAATTGTAAAAGTGCTTAGGTAACTAGCTTTCTAATGTGTTTACTTGGCATAAAGAGGGCCAGCGCACACTTAGAATTGGCATGTTGTGTATATGGTGGGGAGCACGTTTTTCTCTAATAGATTTTAGAAAGGACTAAACCAACCCATTTTCTTTGCTGTTTCTGATTAGCTGTCCTCTATAACAGACTGTAAATCATGCACCCCTATCAGGAAAACACTTTTGAGCATGTGTTTCCAGTATTGGCACTTTAAAAATATTGAATATTAATATCTATTTATATACTATATTGTGCTTTAGTAGGAACATATTATGAATATGTTCCTAATATTTAAAAAATGTTTTTAAAGGAAAAAAGTTGAAATAAGATTTAAGATTTTGATTAGTGAAAATTTTGGTTTAGTACTTTGTGATATAGCGAGATCAAAACCAATTTGTAAACAGCAAAGATTTACTGTATAGCACAGGGAACTATATTCAATATCTTGTAATAAATTATAATGGAAAAGAATAGAAAAAGAAGAATATAGATATATATATATATAGATATATATATATATATAGATATATATATAACCGAATCACTTGGCTGTACACCTGAAACTAACACAATATTGTAAATCAACTTCAATAAAACAAACAAGAAACAAATTTCTGATGTTGGTTTTGAATTCGCTATCTTTTATTGCTTAGTTATAATAAATGAAAACATGCTTCACAAAGATATGTAGATTTAAGTGGAAGAAGTGCCCTTTTTTTCTGTACTTACTAAATTATGATACTGATTTTTTAATTCCCTCCACTAATTATCCCAAGGTTCCTTATGGGCTAGTAAATTTCCATTTTTTCTGAATGTCAAATTGATGTTGTTGAAAATTAGAAAGTGTGGCACTTTTTTACATTTCTAACAAACATATTTAAAATGTGATAAAATTCTTCATTTGGAAAAACTGGGGGCAGGTTCAAAAATTCTGTTTCCAGAATTTTTATGTTTGCAGATACGAGTTTTTACATTGTTTGTGACAGTAAAAGCCACGTAAATCAGAAACATTCTCAAACATCCAGTTTCAAAATGCTCTTTCCGTAGCATGAATTTCTTTCAAACGTTATTCCTTCCTCACTCAAAATAACATCATTCTCGCAAATGGACAGATTAAGCATATTTACTTTTTGGAAATGTCTGCCAGACTGTGTGTCAGCCCCTTATAACCACACCCCAAAAAAGCCAGCATATTTGGAACATTTGTATTTGTAAAAGAATAATGACCATTTCAAATTTAATCACGTTTTTAAGTGCTTTGCCATCAGATAACTTATAACCATCCGAGAGCACAAGAGATTTTCATGGTCATTCCCCTATTTCTTTTTTTTATGACATCCGGTAGCATTTGGGGGATCTCTGGTTCAGTGTTTTTGCTGTAGTGACATCCTTGTGACTGGTGCTGTCAACGAACGTCATGGGAGGGACCAGGTCTGGGCGTTTTCCTCGGTGTCCTTTCTTTCTTTTTTTTTTTTAAATTTATTTATTTATTTATGGCTGTGTTGGGTCTTCGTTTCTGTGCCAGGGCTTTCTCCAGTTGTGGCGAGCGGGGGCCACTCTTCATCGCGGTGCGCGGGCCTCTCACTGTCGCGGCCTCTCTTGTTGCGGAGCACAGGCTCCAGACGCGCAGGCTCAGTAGTTGTGACTCACGGGCCTAGTTGCTCCGCGGCATGTGAGATCTTCCCAGACCAGGGCTGGAACCCGTGTCTCCTGCATTGGCAGGCAGATTCTCAACCACTGCGCCGCCAGGGAAGTCCCTTTCTTTTTTTTAATTCTGCCAAAGCTGCCACTCCATGGGTGGTTATACTTATATGGATACCACCCCACTCCCACTTCTTTTTTTTTTCTTTCTATCTTTATCTTCTCCTTCCAATTTTATTGAGATATACTTGACATACATCACTGTGTAAGTTTAAGGTGTACGGCATCATCATGTGACTTACATACATCATGAAAGGATAATCGCAATAAGTTTAGTAAACATCCGTCATCTCCTATAGATAAAAAATCAAAGAAATAGAAAAAATATTTTCTTTTCCTGGTGATGAGAACTTGTGTTAGGATTGACTCTCTAAACAAATTTCATATATAACACACAGCAGTGTTGATTCTACTTATCATGTTGTACATTGCATCCCTAGAACTTATTTATCTTATAACTGGGCGTTTGTACTTTTTGACCACCTTCATCTAATTAAAGAAGCCATACTTTGATGAGCATATATCTTTGTCTGGCACGTCTGTTCTTTGGCAGCCCATATGCAAGCATTTCTGCAGGTACTTCATTATTGAAACAACCCAGCCGCTCACTTACGGAGTCGTGTTAGAAGGCTCTCAACTTTCCTTCTTCCGGCAATCAGCCCATAGTTTGTAATTTTTTCTAACACTTTGCTTGTGTCTTCTAAAGGGTCTCTAACTAAAGAGAGCGTTTTCATTTTTCATTATTGCTTTATGTAAATTATTTCTCTGCTGCAGTTTCTCTAACGGTGTATTTGCTATTAGATAAGAAATCTCAAAAGTAGCTTCTAAATATTATAAAAATTTAGTAAATTATTTTAAAATCCTGGATGGAGAATCACATAACCATACACTTCAAACAAAACAAGAGGCTTAGTTTTTTATATTCTGGAATTTTAATTTTAATTTTTGTTTTGGAATTTTAATTTTAAACTGCTTGCTAACCATGATAATTTTGTTCTGTCGTCTTCTAATATAGCAAAGGAACGCTATACACTTAGGTCAGTGTTCATTGTTAACAATAATAGATGTAAAATGCTATATTTCAAATAGACTTTTTGTAAAAGCTTTTTAATTTGAGAGAATTTTAGATTTACAGAAGAATTGCTAAGATAGAACGAAGAATTCCCATATACCCTTCATTGCAGCTTCCTTTAGTGTGGACGTCTGATATAACCATAGTAAATCCATCAAAGCTAAAAAATTAGCATTAATAAAGTATTATTAACTATAGACTTTATTTGAATTTCTCCAGTTCTTCCATTATTGCCCCTTTTTTCTGTTCCAGGATACCATGTCACCAAAAGAGTCAACAGCCAATGCCGCGTAATAATTTTGTGAAGATTTGTTTAGTTAAAACTAGATGATATTATTTGGCATTCCATTTCACCAAGAAGAGCTCACTGCAAGTGTTACAAGATGCTGAAAGCAGAGATGGCTTTGTCACTTTCTTTCCTGCTGTGGAATTAGGACTCTGTTTTCCACTGGACCGGAAATAAGGTTGGTCTAGCTTGTGGGCCGAATAAGGGGCCAGTCTTAATATGTTTATTAAATGTTGGGGAAACTTTACTTCTTCCTTGCCTTTCCTTTTTGAAGACAAAAATTTGTGTCTGTAAAAATTCTCAAATTTCCTTTCTATAGCAAATGGCCCTGCTATAAAGAGAGGGCCAGGGTCTTTTGTACCCCCTGGAGCACCCACATCCCATTTCGGGGAACACTGCCCTATATTATATTCGTGCTCCTTTGGTGGTCCAGAGAATCAGCCCTAAACCCCTGCTCATATTAACAAGGGCTAAACTAGGAAAACTGGACAATTTCAGTGTCTTGTTCTGACATGTGCCTGAATTATGGTCTATAATAAACAATTATTGAGTAACCTATTAAGGCAGTGAGTACACCCAAATAAATTTCTCCAGGAAACACCTCTTAGACCATCCCTCAACAAATTGTTAAAACTTCTGGTACTTTTGGCAGGGTGGTGGGGGAAAACCTTTGGGGGGTGAGGACCGATAGCCCTGGGGCACCGTGTCAGTCACACCACAAACTCGTGTGGCTGGAAATTGAATCCTCGATAGCTATGTCATTCACTTACTGAAGGAACAGATAATGTTGTGGATACTATTCTGTGCTGCCTGATCCCCCTTCAAGAAGGAGCGACTTCTCCCCCAGCTGCTGGGGATGTGCTAGAAGGCCCTTACCATCGACCCCCTTTGGGGATTGCCTCAGCTGAAGAAAAGTGCCTCACCCCAGGCCCACCTCCTCCCAGGACCAGCCAGCATCCAGTGCCCGATCCATGGGGCATGAAGGCCTGGCCCCTCCTCCCATCTTGGAGCAGCTCTGAGGGGCCATCCAGCTTCTGACTCCCCAGGGGTTGGCTTTGCTGGGAATCCGTCGCAGAGCAACTTCTCCCTCCATCCAATCCTGCTTCCCCCGCTCCCCTCCACAGGAGCACCCCCTAACAGATGTTCTGCACACGAGTCTCAGAGAATCTGCTTCCCAGAAAACCCACCTGCCACATAGGGAAGTCAAACAAGCCAAAACAGTGTGCAAAGGAAAATAAGCACACCTGTGCTTGCGGATGCACCCAGAGATGGTCCTGAGTGTGTGAATGTGTACGTATAAAAAAAAAATACGTGTTTTGGGACTTCCCTGGTGGCACAGTGGTTAAGACTCCGCACTCCCAATGCAGGAGGCCCAGGTTTGATCCCTGGTCAGGGAACTAGATCCCACAGGCATGCCGCAACTGAGAGTTCGTGTGCCACAACTAAGGAGCCCACATGCTGCAACTAAGGAGCCAGCCTGCCACAACCAAGACCCAGTGCAACCAAATAAATATTTTTTAAAAATGTGTGTATGTATATATGTGTCGGCCATTTTCTTAGAAAAATTGTAGCATCTTATGTTTTTTTATTTATATCATATTTTAAAATCTTAAAATTTATTTTTACATAGTGATACATAAAGTTTTAAAATTACTGCCTACTATGCCATTGTATGGACACACCGTGTAATAGCCACCATTCGAGTGCCGACTGTTTGCTGGGCACTCTTGCACCCTCTTTGTATTTATTCAACATATTTATGGAGAGCCTGTTATGTACCAGGCACTGTTCTAGGTGCTATGAATACTAGCAACTATTATCTCAGGCTTCACTTCAACCTTAAAAATTAGCTACTGTGATTATCCCGATTTTACAGAGGAGAAAACTAAAGTTTAAGTAACTTGCCCAAGGTCACAGGAATAGTAAGTAGTGGCACCAGAATCCATAACCAGGCAGCTGGTCTCCAGTGCTTCTGCTTTTAACTCCTCCACTAGCACCCTCCCCGAGCCCCCTCTTGATGGGCAGTCGGAGTACATGCAGCTGGCAGCTGCTATAAACAACGCTGCAGTGAACATCTTTTCTCATGTGTCTTTGGGTGCCGTTTCCCCACTTTTAAAAAGCACTGAGAAAGGGAAGCAGGTGAGCTCATTAGCTTACCGGATATCTGTTAGCAGTCCCAGGTCATTTTAAAAGGTGCCTTTCTCCAAAATTAGGGATTTAAGGAATCGAAAAATACTACGTTCCATTCTTAATATGAAAATCTTGGGTTAAGCCTTTGAAATACTTCCACGCAGGCCCTGTGTGTCGGATGCATATTTGCAGATAGGGTAATACCTGGATTACCATCGCCAGCATCCCTGGTGGGAAGTGGAATGTTTTTATTAAAATTTCTCTTGTTTGCGTTTCAGAAAAAAAACGAACGCAGATCCACAAGCCAGGTCTGGTTTTAATCAGAGCATAATCTTTATGAGACAACGCGAGGCTGAGAATTTTTTAATCTGATATTTTGAAAGAAAAATCCGTGTTCCAAAATGATACAAACCAATCAGCCTTAGAAGAACGATGGAAAAAAGAAATCTCTTGCATAAAAGAGAAGCAGGAAATTCCAGAGAAGTTTCACAGGGAGGAGGGGAAAACCCAAGGTCTGTATCGCTATTTATGGGCTTATTTCTTCATACAGGGTAATAATCTGGTTTTGTTGGACAACCAAAATTCAGTTTAGAGGGAATCACAGCATTCTCTCTCCCTGAAGTGAGAACATAACTGAACATATTACAAACCCACTCTGTGTCCCATGATCCATTAGCCCTTTAGATAAATATTTCATCCTCTTCGGGGACTCTTCCCATTGTGGTCATAGATCCATCTCATATTAGATGATTTAATACCTTAGTAATTTGGAGCGTCTCTGTCTGTAGACATTGCTGAAATTTTTATATTTTCATGTACATTCCACTGATTGGGGGCAAAAGTCCTGATTGGCAGGACTTCAGGGTGAGTTGTTGAAATTTATAATCATTTTCATATAATGCTCGGCTAGAGTGGGGATAGTAAAATCTCAATCTTCCAATAAGCTGCAAAACTATTAATGGATTTCTAGGTCATGTTGTTCAGGGTTAACACTCAGTGGAATATATTTTCCATTAAATATGAAAGTGCTCCAAGTACGTTTTATACCAGGTGTGTTAACTTTACTGTTTCCTGGAGTGTCTATAATTTCAAAATTAATCAAGTCTTCTTTTATGTGCTTTTGCATGAATTCTGGCTTTCTTTTGAACAGTCATAATGACTCAAAGATGGAGACTAAAAATTGGCAAGAAAAAGCCAATAAAAGCATAAAGTCCAGAGTTTCAGAGAAATGAGATTTACCAAATGATATACAGTATAGTTCCCTCGACCAGAGCTTTCAATGTTAAATTTATTCGAAAATGCCTCATTTAGTGTTTATTTTTGCCAGTTTCATAGCAGGAATCATATCACGAAGGTTCAATGAGCAAATCAAACACCATTTTAAAATTCATCCTTGGAGCATAGGCGTGTCTCTTCTCTTATTCCATTGTCTTATCTCTTTCCAAAGCAATACATTTAAATTTTTATGTGACTAAAATCGTCACATGTCAGAATACCGGAGGGCTTAAAACTCCAAATGTTTTGGCTTACACATTTCAATTTCCTAACTCCACTGCAAAAAGAAAAAGAACACTGGATAAATTAAAATAGCTGATGTTTTCCTATCATTAGTCTCCATTTATTTCTCTTTGCGTACATTATACATGTTTACTCGGATAAATACAATTGCCTTTTCTTCGGTTGCTTAAATCTCTTTGTCTACGAAAAGTAGAAAGAGCTCATCCATTATTTAAGTTACTATTTCTATAACTGAATTAATACATACATCTACCCGAGCAAAGAGGTTGACAGAGTGAAGGTCCGCACAGAGGTTCCGCTTGAAGTCCCACTTGATCTCTGTATGGATACGTAATAGTGAAAGCACGTTGCCAGAAATACCAGGTTTTAGTGCTATGATGATGGCGTAAATGATACTGTAAGAGGAAGAAACCCTCAAATATTTTCAGCATTTAAAAGGATGTTCTCCTAGTTTAAAAGATGCCTCTCTTACTCTCTTAATTCTCCAGGGCACAGAGCAGGAAGTCAGAGCTGTTACGTTCTGCTTTGCTGAGTGTAGGTCAGACTGATGTATATTGATTGCCCTGGATTTTTCAGTATAAAAATTTGGAGTTTGAGCTTTTCTTCAAGTTATCAGTCCAACCTCACTCTGCCACTGCTTGGGTTCCCCCAACTTCAGTTTCCTGGCTCTGACCCACAGGTTTTACACTGGCCCCAGTGGCTGCTTCTGTGAAGGGAGGACAGAGAATTTCAGGGCAGCCCCGGACAGGAAGTCAGGGGGAAAACGTGAAGTTTGCGAGAAAGTAGGGTCAGGCACTTGCCCCATAGGCCTCCACAGCTGAACCTGCATTCGTGTATTTGTTTCATAGATGAATTGACATACTTTAAGAGAAGATGTATTCTCTTCTGAAGTATTGCCTTGTACATTGCAGCTCATGGAAGATAGCCCTCTGTAATGGTAAAGTGAAAGCACACACACACCTGAGCTGTTGGCAACGTGTATTTTTTTTTTTTAAGTTTTTTTTTTTTTTTGGCTGTGTTGGGTCTTCGTTTCTATGCGAGGGCTTTCTCTAGTTGCAGCGAGCGGGGGCCACTCTTCATCGCGGTGCGTGGGCCTCTCACTATCGCGGCCTCTCTTGTTGGGAGCACAGGCTCCAGACGCGCAGGCTCAGTAGTTGTGGCTCACGGGCCTAGTTGCTCCACGGCATGTGGGATCTTCCCAGACCAGGGCTCGAACCCGTGTCCCCTGCATTGGCAGGCAAATTCTCAACCACTGCGCCACCAGGGAAGCCCAATGTGTATTTTTAAAACAAATACATGGTAGGGGGAATGTGGGAAAGAGACAGAGAACAAAAGAACTGATCAGTAACAGGTGTCCTGCTTAGAGAGGTTCATTTAAGGAATTGGCCCATGTGATTGTGGAGATGGGCAAGTACAACATTTACAGGACAGCAGCGGGTAGGTTAGGCTGGGGCTCAGGCAAGAGTTAAGTTGCGATCTTGAGTCCAGAACCCACGGGGCAGGCTGGCAGGACTTGTGTGTGGAGTCTTGAGGCAAATTCCTTCTTCTTCCAGAACCCTCAGTGTCTGCTTCAACTGATCGGATGAGGCTCACCCGCATCATCAAGGGTAATCTCCCTCCAAAGTCAGCCGATTGTAAGTGTTGATCATATTGACAAAATATCTTCACAGCAACATCTAGACTAATGTTTGACCAAACAACTGAGCCCCATAGCCAGGCTGACACATAAAATTAACCCTTGCAGTATTTCCCCCAATTTTAAAGGAGGAGAGTGGGGCTTGAAGAAGGTAAGTAACTCGCTCGAGGTCAAACCATGAGAATGAAGTAATATCAAACTTTGTCCTGTGCAACCTCAGTGCTTGTGCTCTTAATCACAAACCCTGGCTGCCTGCTTAGATTAATTGCTAAATTAGGTAAGAAGCTCTAAAAGAGAGGCACTTGAACCTGGTAGGTTTTGATTTAAGGCAAGGGTTTGAAACACAGGGCAGACAAGATAGAGTAACAAGGACCAGATTTACCCTCTTGCCTGAAATAACTGGAAACAGAGATAATGTATATGAAACAAGAGTTTGAAAGACCCTGGATATCGGGTAGTAAAGGATAGCAATCCTTGAGAGACAAGAAGCAAACCGGGGTTGGGGTGGGGGGCATCCAGTTGCCCCAGCCCTAAAGGAGGGTTTCCAAGCAGTGGGGCAGAGGGGGACACCCAGGCAGATCTCTGTGATCTCCCTGTGTTGAGGAGACAGCCGAGAGTCTAGGGAGGCCAAGGTGGCTAGAGTTAGTGGGAGAAGAGGGAGCCATGTGGAGAAAGCTTCTAGAAATATCCAGAGGGTCTCCCCTGAGGCTTCAGCTGACAACCTATCAGCAAGCGTGTGTGAGAAAACTCCTGAGGCTGAGGAAAGAACCACCCAAGAGATAAAAGTAAATACTCTCCGGAGATAACACAGGGCCAGAGCAAAAGAGGCATAATTCATGGAGATCCAAGCGTTTGCCTTGGTGGTGAGGCAAAATTAGACCTGGACTACATTCTCTCTGTTTCTGCCCAACAAACCTTAAAAGCAAACTTGAAAGGATTGAACCATTTCCAAGTAATTTAACTGTGCTCTGGAGTAGAGTTCAAGAATAGTTCGAGGACTACAAAAATAGGTGGTACCCAACAAGGTGAAATTCACAGTGTCTGGCATCCAATCTAGATTACTAGGCATGCAGAGCAACAGGAAATCTTGACCCGTAATCAGAGGAAGAAATAAGCTCATGGAAACTGATACCCAGATGACATAGGTGATGGAATTAGTGGACAAAGATATTTAATAGTTATTATATCTGTATTCAGTGTGTTCAAGAAATTGGAGGAAAGATCATGCATGATTAGCAGAGACATGGAAAATATAAGATACAAACTGAAATTCTATGAAAACTACAATATCTGAGACTAGAAACACACTGAATGGGATCAAAATAGATTAGACATGGCAGAGAAAAAGATTAGTGAATTGGAAGACTTAGCAATGGAAAGTAAATACAATGGAACATGGAGAGAAAGACTGGAAACAGTAAACTATCTGTGCACTCTGGGACAGCTTCAAGTGGTCTAATGTATGTGTACTTGGAGGTCCTAGTCTCGGCAAACTAGGCATTGAAGGGAATTCTACTTGATAAAAGTTATCAAAGGAAAATGTATAGCTAGCCTCCTATGTATGGTGAAGGACCGAACACCTTCCCCTGGAGATTAGAAACAAGACAAGGATGTTCACTCACCACCTGTATTCAGTATCGTACTGGAGGTTCTAACCAGATCCATCGATAAGGCAAGAAAAAGAAAGAAAAGCCATCTTAACTGGAAAAGAAGTAAAACCATTTTTATGCATTGATGACGTTATCATCTATATAGAAAATCTTATAGAATCTGCAAAAAAAAGCCAAAAGAACCAATAAGTGGCTTTAGGAAGGTTGCAGGATGTAAAATCAATATACAAAGATCTGTTATTTCCAAATACTACTAATGAACAGTTCGCTATTGACACTTTTAAAAATTCCATTTACAATAGCATTAAAAAGTGTTATATTCCTAGGGATAAATCTGGCAAAACATGATTAAGGTCTGCACATTTAAAACTACAAAACATTGCTGAGAGAAATGAAATACCTAAATAAATGGAGTGATTTACCAGTTTCATGGATCAGGTAACTCAATATACCGAATAAGTCAAATTTGCCCCAAATTAATCTATAGAAAAAAATGCATTCCCAATCAGAATCCTTTTTGTATAAACTGACAAGCTGATTCTGAAATTCATTTGGAAATATGAAGAACCTAGGGAAATCAAAACAACTTTGAAAAACAGGAGGAAAGCTTTCATACTACTTTACTTTGATATTTATTATAAAACTACAGTAATTAAGATACTGTCGCATTGGCATCAAGATAAGTAAATAGATTAATGGAACAGAATAGAGTAATTAAAATAGCATGATATTGGTGTCAAGACAGACAATAAGATCAATAGAAAAGAATGGAGAGTCCAGAAATAGACTCACATTGATAAGGTCAATTTTTTTTTTTTTTGGCCTAATCCTTGGGTTTAAAGTTCAGGGCTGCAGGTAAGGGGCAGAGTGGCGAGGCCGGTACAAATGGTAACAGTGGCAAGGAACGCAGCTGGCATTGGCAGGAGCCCGTGCCAGGGTGTTGCAATGCCTATGTCTTGCTCTCCTGGCTCTCTCTTTCTGGTTTTCTTTCTTTGGGTAGGTGTCCTGTGGGATACACCAGAGACAGGTGTCAGCAGTTCTCAATGGTCAACTTCTCTAGTATGTCTCTTTACACAGGTGTAAAGATAATTCAGAAGAAAATATAATGTTTTCAACTAACGCAGATGAAACAGTTGGATATTCTTATGCAAAAAATAATTCCAGTCCAATCCTGGCACTTATACGAAAAGTAAGTCAAAATGGATTGGAGACCTAGCTGTAGAAACTAAAATTACAAAATTTCTAGAAGAAAACACAGGAGAAAATCTTTGTGGCCTCAGGTTAGGCAAAGATTTTTTTACATTCAACGGCAAAAGAATAACACACACACATAGAAAATTGGTAAATCGGACTGCATCAAAATTAAGAAATGTTGTTCAAAGGGCACTGTTAAAAAATGAAAAGATAAGCCAGAGAGTAGAAGAAAATGCTTATAAATCACATATCTGATAAAGAACTGGTATCCACAATATATTAATAACTCCCAAAACTCAGCAATAAGAAAACAAACAACTGTATTTTTTAAATGAGCAAAAGATTTGAACATACAATTCATCAGAGAAGATATACAGACAGCAAATAAACACATGAAAAGATACTCAACATCATTATGCACTATGGAAATGTGCATTAAAACCATAGTGAGATACTGTTGTGTGCCTACTTGTACATCTATAGTTAAAAAGACTGACCCTGTGAATTGCTGGTTAGGATGCGAATGAACTAGACCTCTGACACACAATGTAAAATGGCACAAATACCTGGAAAACAGTTTGACACTTTCTTTTTATAAATTTATTTATTTATTTATTTTTGGCTGTGTTGGGTCTTCGTTTCTGTGAGGGGTTTCTCTAGTTGCGGCAAGCGGGGGCCACTCTTCATCGCGGTGCACGGGCCTCTCACTATCGCGGCCTCTCTTGTTGCGGAGCACAAGCTCCAGATGCGCAGGCTCAGTAGTTGTGGCTCACGGGCCTAGTTGCTCCGCGGCATGTGGGATCTTCCCAGACCAGGGCTCGAACCCGTGTCCCCTGCATTAGCAGGCAGATTCTCAACCACTGCGCCACCAGGGAAGCCCTGACACTTTCTTAAATAGTTATAAACATACACTTTCCATAAGATCCAGGCTTTCTCCTTCTGGATATTTATCCAGGTGAAATAAATGCCTATGTCCATACAAAGACTTGTATACAAATATTTATAGCAGACTTGTTTGGAATAGCCTTAATTAATTAAATAATTAACTAATTAATTAAAACAAAACCAAGGACAATCCAAATGGTCATCGTCAGGTGAATGGATAAACAAATTGTGGCACATCCATACAATGGAATAGTACTCAGCAATAAAAAAGGAACGAACTGTTGATACATGGAAGGACATGGATAAGGCTCAAAATAATCATGCTGGTGAAGAAGCCAAACAAAAATCAGCACAGACTGTATGTTTCCATTCATACCGTACTAGAAAATGTAAACTGAACTCTGGGGACAGAAAGCAGATGGGTGGTTCCCTGGATTGGGAGGAGGGGGTGGGAGAGTGATTGCAAAGGGTCAGGTGGAAAGTTTGGGGGATTGGGCATGTTGACCACTTTGTGGGGCGGTTTCGTGGATGCACACATATGTCAGCATTTCAAATTGTACACTTTTAAAACACACTGTATACTGTTTGTTCATTGTACCTGAAGCAACGTGGTGTTGGCCCTGCGATCGGAAGAGGCAAGACTGAGGCAGGAAGACCACTCAGGAAGACGCTGAGAAATCCACATCGTCCTTACACCTAGAACCCGCCTTACAGGAACCAATTTTACATAAATAACTCTAATATAAACATAAGAATTCTGGTCTGTTAGGGGTGAATTCATTTGTAGGAAAGTAAGAGCTAGTAGTGAGTAAGCAAAGCCTAAGCCAGTATATTTGGGGCTTTGGTGCTCCTTACAAAAGGACCTCTGGTTCCTGCTGCCCTGTCACCCGTCACCTGGGTGCCTTTGTGCAGTGCACAGGCCGCACAGCCATCCACAGCAGCCCTGATCCTATAGACCACGTGGTGTGATAGAAACAGCACTGACCAGCAAATCTTGGCTCTGCCATTAACCGTGTGGCCTTTGGTGAATCACCTAAGAGTCCTCATACCTTAGCTTCTTCATCTTGGATTCTGGCCCTGTGGGGCTTGGTTGAGATAAGGACTATGGTTAGGCTTTAAAAACAGTCATGGGCCCCATCAACCTGTTCTGACCAGAGGTGAGGGGAGAAAGGCTGGTCTGGAGTTCAGGTATTAACATTCCCCTAATGATAGGAACATCCCCGGGCTCTTTATTAATCTTTATTAAGATGCGCATTAAGCTACTAAACAGGGCTGTCTTGGATCAAACTGTGAGAGGCGTGTTCCCACTTTTGTCCCCACTGCTACCTTCTGGGGCCTTTTTCCGTACAAGCATCACACCCAGTTCCCCCTGTCACCCACTCAGTGGCCCAGGGCCCACTGGGAATTCCTTCCCAGAGAGGTTTGCTACCCTGAATTCCCAAGTCAATCCATTCCTTGCTTCCATCTTTCCATCCTTTCAGTGTGTAGATCACAGTTGGGAGGCATGAGGCTTACTAAATGGATTCATGCTCAGGTTGGTATATATGACTAGGGCTAGCTCTCTTAACCTTAACCTTTCAAGAGACACTTATTTTAAACGAGATGCTCATTTACTCCAAGGGATGACTTTCTAATGGTGGAATTTGATATCAAGTAGCTAGCTCTTTGGGCATGGGATTGAAGGAGTGTCTCTCGAAACAAATCTCCACGTGTAGTGCATCCAAATCTCCAAAATGATCTCCAAAATGTTAAGCCATTTACGCTGACTTTTCAACAAGATAAGTTTCTTTCTGTATATCTGCTACAAACTCTGCACAGGAAATAATGGAACCAAATATGGATTTTTTTTTTAATGTAAGAAACTGATACACTGATTGAAGGCTGCTGTCACAGTGTTTCAGATGCTGCTAGTGGCTGAAGTTCAAGTTGGTAGTTCCAGTAATTTAGCTCTTTATACTTGTCAGTGATCTAGAGGATGAAGTGAATGGCAGTGTGAAAGAATTTGCTGATGACGCAAAAGCGTTTAGGTTGGTACGAGCTAGGAGGGTTGTGAGGACCTTAAGATGGCTCTAATAAACTGGATGACGGAACAAACATGAAGACTGGTAACGTTTTACAGAGAAGGCCAAAAGGTATTAGATATTGAAAGAAATAATTTAAGCTCTACAGAATTTAAGCAGTACACACTGATGGACTTGGAATTTATGTTAGTTTCAAGAGGAAAAGACTTGCTGTAGGAATCACATTAATAAAAACATTTCAGTAAAGCTATCTAATCTGCAGTGGTCCTGAAAAAAAGGCCAAAAGAGTCTAGGTATGTACTCAGAAAATGCAGGGAAAAATACAGGAAAACATGAGGTGGTTGGGCCTGGGTGCCGCCCTAACAAGCTCTCTTCTGCTGACTTGGCCCTGATGTATTCCTCCTGTTACCCTCAGCCCCAGAAAATGAATCAAGATCTGTCTAAAGCAATAGTCCCCGAAGTATGATCCCCAGACTGGCAGTGGTGGGATGACCTGGCAACTTATTAGAAATGCACATTTATTAAGGCCCCATCCCCAATATACTAAATCAGAAATTTTGGTGGAGGAACACAGCAATCTGTATTTTAATAAGCCCCCCAGGAGATTCTGATTCATGCTGAAGTTTGAGAACCACTGGTCTAAACCAGCTGTGATAATCCCATTCCCCTTTGCCAATGATTACATTAAGGATAAGAATGAACTCCCTTCAGGTCATTGAGATACAAGTGAAAGCCTGCTGGAGGATTTTAAGAAAGGTATTTCTCTCGGATGAAAAGAGGAAAGACATTGCAGCCTTTGGCCTTAGTTCTGTGAAGATGTGATGTCTGGGGCTTCAGCATCCATCTTGTGGCTACGAGGAGGCATGGCTGAGGACCACAGAGCAAAAAGATCATGTTTTTGTGCCACAGAATTAGCCAACCTTCCCATGACTCGACATCCAGGATGTCTGGCTATGTGAGAAAAGAAACCTCACTTTTGGTCAGATATGCTATTCCTTGCATCTGAAAGCATCCCCACAAAAGCACATCCCTTTCTTCTCCACTGTGGTACAGAGGAAGCAAACCTGAAGAGGTAAATGTTCAGAAATAGTGGGAAAAAAAAAACAACCCCAGATCTCAGCCCTCTCACCTGAACACAAGAGAGCTACATTCCCTAACCTTAAAGCAAGTGTATTTTTGAGCCTCTCTGCTCTTATATACTGTATTAGTATAACAAATATTTACTTTTCTCATAGTTATCTGTAAAGCGTCTTTAGTAACAGAGCTATGTGCAAACATAAAAAAATCCCTCCTGGGGTCAGCACACCATCCATCCAGTTCAGGGCTGTGTGACTGAAAGATACACGGGGAGGAAAGTTTGAAGGTGTGATCGTTCTTGATCGCAACCTTGGAAAGTTAAAGTTGCACACAGTGCACTTTCATTTCCCCCGCATCCCGTTATGAATGACCATTTATGAATCTGCTCAGCTCTCCATGTTGTTAGTCCTACTATGAACTAAGAGGTCACGCGGTGGACGCACACCCCATCCCAAGGACCGCTTTCATGGGAAATAAAATGCCAAGACAGCTGTATGGGTGGAAGCCTACACTTAGAGGAGGCAAACGGTATCTCCTGCCGACTGTGTCTTCACACCTTGGCAACACACGTTCGTGGGCCTGTGAGCAAAGTCACGAGGAAGAGGGCAGAGAGTGCGAGAATCAGCCCGGTGAATGCATCCTTTTCTGTGCCATCCAGCGTAACCTCTGACAAACTTTTAACAGTGAAGCCCCTCAAGTGACTAACTGCAAACACAGGTGGGGTTGTCATCATGCCCTGTAGGTCAGGAAGATTGGGCTTTACAGGACTGACAGCAGGAATTGTTCCAAAACCAACTGTCCTCCTCGGAGAATTCCCTGTCAGCTGTCAAAGAAGGCTGGCTCCGTTGAATTCAGCCCTCGAGGAGTGCAAAGGGGAGAGAAGAGCTCTCAGAGACAAAAAGCAGACCTCGCAGGACTTTACGGCTTAAGACCAATACCTTCCCCTGCCCTCGGAGCCATTAAGGAAGCCAGCAGCATCTGGAGCCCAGATGTTCCGAGCAGATCTCCCTCTGGGCAGAGACTGGCCTAGTCTGCCCTGGAGCTCAGAGCAGGTCACGAGAGAAAGTAGTCTTGCCCCGGCCAGGGAAGTGGAAGTGCAGCTCCTGGTCACGTCTTTATCCAGGCTGGAGCCTTGAGTTCAAGGTTTCTCCCATTTCCTACCCTTGGAAGGCAAGGCAATTCCTGTTGCCTGGTGGAGTGAGGATAAAATGGGACAGGGGGTGGGAAGAGCACTGATTGTGTGGCTTGTAAAATCCCCGTGGCAGAAAACACTGTTGTGAACTCACCCAAACCTATTTCTCAGACTCCTTGGCAGCTGGGTGGGGTCATGTGACCGAGTCTTGGCCAATGGGATGTAGGTGGAAGTGACGTGCACCACTTCTGGGCCTGGCCCAGGAAACACACCTGGGCCATCTCACTATCCCACTCCCCGGGCTTCTGGTCACGTGCATAGGATCCAGCAGACAAACCCCCAGCTGAAGGGGATGGGGGTCCGCTTGATGGCAGGAGCTCAGATCCCTGATCAGCTTCACAGGAGGCCACC
The DNA here is from genome assembly GCF_028023285.1 of Balaenoptera ricei. Classification (NCBI taxonomy): domain Eukaryota; kingdom Metazoa; phylum Chordata; class Mammalia; order Artiodactyla; family Balaenopteridae; genus Balaenoptera; species Balaenoptera ricei. Next base: position 3,177,280 of record NC_082640.1, on the reverse strand, counting down.
TGCCTAGCGGTCTCAGATTGTGCTGGAATGCAAAATAAAGCTCTGATTGTGCTCAACCATCTCAGAGTTTGTTGTCCTATCACGCGTTGTTTACCCTACTTAGTGCAGGCTCAGAATGTGTCCCAGAGAAAGCAGCGGAGAGGGTGACTGGAACCTGGGGCAGGGGTGGGGAGCCAGGGGTAGCAAATACATTTAGAGAGATGGCTCACAATGTCCAGGTGGCATGTGGTCTGCCGCTCACTCAATGATCCTCCCTTATCAGTGCTTTTATGCTCTGGATGAACCTCTGTGAGGCTGCCCGCGTGCCCCTCCCCTCCGGCTGGCTGTCAGGATCTATACAGACAGCCAAGGAGGCATATTAAACAGACCTCAGGGAGTTCAGGATCTGAAAGAAATTAGCCCAGGCAAATCGCCACCGAGTAAATTTTTCTTTTTTAGAAGACCACATTGGCAAACACAAGCCACACCATCTCTCGAAACCTGTGTGTTCACTGCCCTTGAATGCATCCATGGTGGATGGTTGACAAGTGTAGGGACGGTTGGTGAATGTACAGCAGGTTAATATCAATTTTCATTGGCTTGGTAATTAACCTGTGAGATTTTTTTCTATATGAGCTCTACAGTGTTCTTATTCCAGAGATGGCAATCATTTTAGATAAATATTTTCATGCAAAAGATTCTGCCAGATATTTTTTGTGCATGAATAACCTGATCTGAACAAATTCATTTCTGATCCTCAGATATTACCTCACTTATTTTGGTATTTTTATTGTGGCAAAATATACATAGCATAAATTTACCATTTTACCAATTCTTTAGTGTACAATTCAGTGGCATTCATTACATTCACAGTGTTGTACAGACATTATCACTGTATATTTCTCAAACTTTCTCATCATCCCAAATAGAACCTCTCAAAACAATTAAGTAATAATTTCCCCTTCGCCCCTTTCTCCAGCCCCTAGTAAACTCTGATCTATTTTCTGTCTCTAAGAATTTTCCTGTTCTAGATATTTCATGTAAGTGGAATCACAAAATATGTGTCCTCTTGTGTCTTATGTTACTTAGCATAATATTTTCAAGGTCTGTCCATGTTGTATCATGCATCAGGACATCATTCCTTTTTACAGCTGCATAATTTTCCATCATATACATACACTTTGCTTATCCATTCATTTGTTGATGGACATTGGGTTGCTTCCACCCAATGGGTTGCTATTGTGAGTAATGCTGCTATGAAGATGGGTGTATAAGTATCTTTTCCAGTTCCTACTTTCAATTCTTTTGGGTATATACCTAGGAGTGGAATTGCTGGGTCATACAGAAATTCTACACTTTTCGAGAAACTACCAAACTGTTTTGCATAGCAAACCTGCAAGATTTAAAAAACCCAGATTAAAGAAAAAATGTAGAAGGCTCTTGTTATGCCATGGGGATGCCTGCGTGATGAGTGCCAGCTGCGTCTGGAGCCCTCATTAGCACAGAGCATGTACCTCTCGGCCCAGCTCTCTCTCTAGGCAATCGCATTAAAGCCTTCACACCTGAGTGACTCCTCTATACAGAGGTAAATTGCCGAGAAGCTGATAAAGCTGAGCTTCAGAGCCCCTCACTTGCCCTGACTCCTTCCAAAGCCCTGGGAATGGCCCTTACCATATGGTAATTTGTTGTTGTTTTTTTTAATTTGCAAAAGTAAGAGATTTGAAGCAAAATCAGTTAAGACCACTGTCTCTTTTCACTCTAACTCCCCCTTGTATTGGGTGGTGTTGGGATGCCCGTGGGCATCTGGGAGAATGTTGATGATTTATTCTGGAAGCCACTGGAAGAAAAGACTCCCAGTTTTTGAGTCGAGTAAGCCTCCAGATAACTATTGAATGACACTGCAGGGAGCTGGGTTAAGAGCTTAAGATGGTTGAGACCTGGCTCCTGTCCTCTGGGAGCTTCCAGACTCAACAGGGATAGGAAACACACATTAACATTTACAATAAAAGTCAGAACTTGCAAAATGCCATAACAGTGTGTGATGGGTCCAACGCAGGGAGAGATGGCATTGAAAGCGTTTGTGAGTGGGTCCACTTGGGATAGACCTGGAGGGTACCTTTCCGCCAGCAGAGAGTGGACTAGTGGAAATCAAGGCCCTAAAGGCAGGAACGCCCAGGCTCTAAAGACATGAAACTGCAAAGGAAATTTGGGACCACGTTTCAGAGCAGGGGTCAGCCAATGGTCTCTATGAAGGGATAAATCGTATTTTAGGCGTTTCAAGCCACGTGATCTCCATCACAATGACTCAGCTCTGCCGTCAGAGCATGGACGCAGCTATAAACAATATGTAAATGATGGGTGTGGCTGCGTGCCAATAAAACTTTATTTACACAAACAGGCAGCGGGCCAGGGCACGCAGCTAAGGAAACTCCAGGCCGTGAGAAGCCACTGGAAGTCTGTGAGCAGGAGAATGACATTGTAACACAACCAAAGGTGTGTATTTGGAAAAGAAATTTGGTTATAGGGTAATCCTTGAGTTGGAGGGTGTGGAATTGAGTGTGGAAATAATTGCTGAGAGGCTTTTAGAGTGTCTGGGGTCAGAGGCTGGGATTGGGGCATTGCAAACAGGAGCTAGAAGGCCAGTTTGGTAGGGCAGGGGATCTTTTTGGGTGTAGAGAGAAATGGAGAGAGAGCTGGATTAGAAACGGGGCCTGGGGGACTGGGATTTAGGGGGTCTGCAGGGGAAGCTTGTGAGCGATGAGGGGCTTTGGGGTTGGATAGGCCCCTGGATGGGCTCTGCACTCTGGGTGGAGTGGTTGGGCACCTGGCGCCAGGTGACTGAGGCCCCTTCCTGCCGCCCAAGGCCACGTGGGACACGGCTGCCACGGGCCCCCGTGTCACCCCCAAGGCTCCGAGCAGACAGCGCCTGGCGCTCCGTGAGTCTGGCCGAGCCTGGGCTCCGGGTGAGCCACGCCCTGGATCGCCGGGCCACTGGACACCGCTGAGGACAGCCAAGGCAGAGCCATTGCCGCCCCGCCCGAGGCGGGCGGAGGCCGGGCCGAGTGACCGCGGCTGCCGGGTGGGTGGGCCCGGCTGCTTTCCAATCACACGGCGCTCCAGACTAGACGAGGCTCGGAAAGCATGTATGCGGGGTCAGGGTGAGTCCAGAGGAGGTCAGGCCTCGCGGAAATCGCAGCAGCCAGTCAGGTTACAGAATTCCTAGCATCCCAGGGACTCTGTGTGCGACCCAGCGGCCCGTCAGGCACACATTCTGGAGACTCGAACGCATTTAAAGAGAGCAGGGGATTCTGAAAGAAAATGTGCCGTTTCACCGCGAATATCTCATTTCTCCCAGGAACGTAATATAATACCCTTCTGGAAAAATCATCTGAAGGTTGGGTTTTTGCCTGGGTCCTATAGCGAACCCTCTCCCCGCTGCTCTGCGTGCTGAGACAATTTAGTTGAAAAGGAGCCGCCTTAGAATTTGCCACATTTATGTTTGACAAAGAGGCAGTTTACTCACTGGTTGCATGCTTTCTTGCTGAGATGCGAGCGTGAGGTTGGCAGATATTGAAAATGCTATTTTGATACTTTGCGCACTTTCTTGGGAATTTATTTTAGAAGCAGAGTAATAAGAGAAATCTTATGATGCTACCGCTTGGGGTTATTTATTTCCAAGGTAATCAATGAGGAAGTGTTAGGAAATATATTCAGAGTGATTTCAAATCTGATTCCAGTCAAGTGAGTAATCTTTCCATTTTCTTTCCGTATGTTATACGATTTCTTAAAAAGATGAAATGGTAAAGAACTAAAGGGCACTCTGGAACTCAGACCCTAAATATGAAGATAAGAGTGTACATTTTTTCAAGGAATGAAATGGCTTTAATTATGCTGAAACGAATGTTGATAGTGAAACCAAATACCGTTCATTGTATTCATGGGCACAATATGTTATGTTATTTTTAAAATTTATTTTATTGAAGTATAGTTGATTAACAATGTTGTGTTAATTTCTGCTGTATATATATATATATATATATATATATATATATGCATTCTTTTTTATATTCTTTTCCATTATGGTTTATCCCAGGATATTGAATATAGTTCCCTATGCTGTACAGTAGGACCTTGTTGTTTATCCATCCTATATACACTAGTTTGCATCTGCTGACCCCGACCTCCCACTCCATCCCTCCCCCACACCCCCCTCCCCTTTGGCAACCACCAGTCTGTTCTCTATGTCTGTGAGTCTGTTTCTGTTTTGTAGATAAGTTCATTTGTGTCATATTTTAGGTTCCACATATAAGTGATATCATATGGTATTTCTCTTTCTCTTTCTGACTTATCAGTACCTTGCTTAGTATGATCATCTCTAGGTCCATCCATGTTGCTGCAAATGGCATTATTTCATTCTTTTTGATGGCAGAGTAATATTCCATTGTATATATGTACCACCTCTTCTTTATCCATTCATCTGTCGATGGACATTTAGGTTGCTTCTGTGTAAATAAACTGTAAATAGAATATTATAAATAGGCTACTGTAAATAGAATAGGCACAATACTGTAAAATACAACTGGTGATTCCAGGCCTTTGGGCAACTCTTGCAGTTTTTTCAAGGTGAAGAGTCAACCAGCTGGGATCCAGTCTCTTCAACTTGGTCCCAGGTGGTCTAGACCAAGTACATCCCCAGTCATTTCAACAGTTGAGTTTCCATTGTACTTACACACCATGGGCTCTGCCTGTATTTGTTGGCAAAAGAGTCAAGAAGTGATTATGAGAAAAGGTTACATGTGGGTCCTTTATGTTTCCTTCCCACCAGGGCCATCAAGGAGGAGAACAGACTAGTGGAGGAGCTTGCCTGGCTAAGTCAGGGAAGGGAAGAGGGGGGAGTTAGTTTCGTCTTCTTGCAGCCCTCTTTCTGATAAGATCCTCTTCCTGGACCGTGTTAAAGGTTATTTCGGCCTTTTGGAGGACCTGATGGAAAGGGCCAGGTGGTTGGAGATTGGATCTAGAGCAGATGCTGCTTTAATATTAGTTCTTCCAATTTGGAGACCCATGGGCCTGTGGATACCTGCCCTTGAAGGCACATCAGGAGCAAAGGTTTGGAAACCCATGGCTGCGTCCCCGTGTCTATAACCAGGTGAATGGGAGCTGGATCTCATGATCGAGTCAGCTCCTCCGGCTCTGCTGGGGGCAGGGTGGTCAGCAAAGTTCAGGGCGAACCGGACACAAAGGCAGCTTTGTTTGCTGTTGACCTTGGTGTGGAGAAAAGTAGCTTCCCATCCACTGAGGGCCCTCACCAGCAGGCTTGCTCTGCTGATGCCAAGAGAAGAACCCACCGATGACCAGGCAAGGTGTGGCGTAGGTGAAGTTGTCTTCCTTTCCCTGCGTGTCCCTTCTGATGCCCTTCCAGATACACTTTTCTTTTTCCCGGGACCCACGGACCGCCTGTTCTTGACCACCCCTTCCCCATCCCCGCCACCAACTTCCTTCAGAGCTTAACCTCAGGCAAGAATCCGCACATCATCGAAAATCTCGTGGGACATTTTCCACAAGCATCTTTTCCTCTTGGCAGAGTCCTTGGCTCAGATGGTAGAATTAAAGATTTCGTTTCCTGTTTGAGGTTTCAGGCAGCAAACTGGCAGAGGAGGACATATGAGGAACACGTCTGCACACAGATGGCAACCCAGGTTTGGCCCCAGTGTATCCACACCCTGCACGCACACGCTTGGCAATATTTGGAGACACAAGATCACAAGATAGAAATACGCTGATTCTTAGCAAAGAAATTTGGATGCAAAAATCTAGTTCATCCGTGCAGATTTCGGTGAATTACATGGTTTGGACCAGAGCGCATGACCTTTAGGAATTGAAGGCAAATGGAGATAATCCCAAAGTCACTCTCAACAGAGAGAAGGTATCTATCTCTGTGGGTCACAGACGCCTCCAAACACACTCTGCCTGGTTTTCCTCCAGTTCTGGCTTGGCCTACTTTCCCAGCCCCAGTTGACACCGCTCTTGTGGCTGTAGCCTGAGAAAGGAAGTGACCCTCTGAGATGAGAGGGTTCCCTGGTGACATCCATCCAGCTGGCCACAGTGGGGGCTTGTCTGGGGCCCACACAGGCGGGCTGTCGGAATGTGCCAAGATCAGCAATGATAAGGTCTTTGCACAGAATTCCTTCATCGTGAGGGGCAGAGAGGCTGGACTGAGTGACATATCTGAACCCAGCCCTTGCTTCTAACATCTTTGGCCAATGGGACCAAACTACACTCAGAGAATAGTCTGGTTCAAGAGACAGAAGAAGAAATAAAAAGAAGAGGGAAGCCAAGGTCATGGCTGAAAAACTTCGGGTATTTTGCAAATCAGGCCAAAGCAGCTATATCAGCTAAAAGGTCAAACATCTTATAGATAAGCTCCAAATGGCTTTGATGCTGGAAAGTGGCTCCTGCCAGAAAGCTCCACTGGGATCTATGAGCGACAGCTTTTTTATCTATTTAGCCCTGCACACTCCGGGACTTTATCGTTATTCTCTTCTAATTGGTCTTGATGCCAACCAAGCTCAGGGACCTAATGAAATTAGCCAAAGCAACTCTGAAGGGAAAGAAGAAAACCAACTTGTGTTTGGTATTTGAGGAAACACCTGCCCTAATTGGATATGGAGCTCCGGACCTGGTGTTGCCGGATCTTCCCACAATGGCTCTGTAGCTGGGAGGTGGAAATTCCCATCTGATGCCCACGGGGGCTCCTTGGGCTCCCCCAGAACAGATGGTGAAGGCTTGAATCTAGTGACCTCAGAGAGGTGACTGTCCACCTGCACCTCAAGCTGTCTCTTCTTGATTAGCTTCAAGAAACACACGACCGTCCTGCCTTTGGAAGGAGAAATATTTGATGGGGCTGGAAAAGTGGGGAAAGGTTTCTGCTCATTTAGGGAGATGGGCTGTGCTTTCTGACATTTATTGTTACAGAGGGCAAAGTAATGACCCCTCGGGCTGGCTGGAGGACCACCCAGGCTGCCCAGGGATGCTTGCTGACACTCCTCAACTAGTTCTGTTGTCACAGGGACCCTCCACCAACTTGTTCTAGAAGCTGACTGTCCCGACTTGATATTCTCAGTCTCCACACTGGTGCCCTGGACCATTTGTCGTAGCTCGGATTCTCTGTGCGTGCATTAAAAAAAAAAAAAAAAAAAAAAAAGCCACTTTGCCTTCTGTTAGCGTTTTGCTGTACAAAACAAGGACTGAGAAAGTCGGAGGAGTTGAAGAGTAGACTTTAACTTTCACAACAGATGTTTTTGCATTTATTTTCCCCCCCGGGAAGGAGAGGAAATGCGAATTGTTCATTTGAGCAATTTCCATCCTTTTGGATGGCCCCTATCCCCTCGCTGTGAAATGTGCATAGCTCCTCAACCAAATTGTATGGGATCATCTTTCCGAAGGGAGAAAACCCAGTTTGCATACTTCAAATTAGAGGACTGTGTTAAAGTGTGTGGAAATCAGAGACTCACACCACCCCAGTCCCAACCGACTCGGGCCCTTAGGGAGAGTGATGCTTGATGCTTAGCGGTTCTGACACCCCAAAGAGGTGGCAGGAGATCTAATGACACTTATAAAAAAAAATGTATAGCTCATTACACAATGTTTTGAAATTTTCAGTCTTTCTGAAATTTTCAGATCTTTCTTATGCAGGTATACCAGGGATGAAACTTTCAAAGCCTCCCTCTGCACACAGGCTGTGCTCAGGCCAGCTTCCTCGTATCAAGAAAGGGGAAGGAATCCGAATTGGGTTTTCTTTTCCTCAGCATGAAACTACCTCTGCGGCCAAACAGCTGGCGCTCGCTTCCTCAGCAAGTTCAGTTTTCCCTGGAACTCCGAGGCCAGCAGAAAACTCCGGAAACTGAAACCATGAAACCTCCAGGGTTCCCAGAGGAAACTGGACCACCCCAAACCTTCCTAAAACGGGTGATCACCGACCCAATTACAAGTCAGGAAAATGGTCTCCGGGGGAATGAGTTTTCTGAGGTCTCAGAACGTTTTCCCTGGACTGAGAACATTTGGACTCAAGGTTTTGGTTTTGCATCTGGAACGGGAAAAATATCTGGTGCCATTCTCTCCTCAGGAGGTCAGAGCAAAGGGGCCCATGACTGGACCTGAGGGCTCCAGGGCAGGCGGCAAGGCAGGGCCCGCCCCCCACGCCTGTACCAGCTGCTTGTGACGCGCCATCCCATGACTCTCTGTCTCTCTGCACCCTCTCCGGCTGGACAGCCACGTCACCAACATTCACCGCCGGGCTGGCCTTCCAGAAGCTCAATCCCATGGACTTTTGATGACAGGGATTTTCAGTGTTTAGCTAGTCAAGTTTCAGTGTTTTTCTCCAGTGGATAAAAAGCCCTGACTTCCTTTGTTTCTAATTAAAGGCAGATGGGCAGCAGATGACCTCTCCTTCATTTTCCCTCCATGTGAGAGTGTGGCCGCTGGCAGCCCACTTTGCCTGTCACCAATCTGTTGGACACTTTTAAACAAGTCACTTGGTCTCTCTGCAACGTGAGAGGAACACACACTTCTCGGTGGGGGTGCTGGGCTCTTTCCCTGTTGGGTGATATTCAGCGCTCATAAAAGTGCCCTCGAAGCAAAGCCCTGGGTTGTCCAAATGCCCATCCATCACCATAAGCAAATTTAACCCATAACACTTCAGGTCTTTAGAACTAAATGGAATAACTGCAAAAAAATCTCTTTGAATAAAAGGGAGAAGGATCAAGTGAGAGTTCGATCCACGCAGTGAGTTAATGACCCCCCGGGAGTGCCGTCTTTTCCTACTTGGCAGGCTTTAACTCTGCTGGTGCAGAAGCGCTGGAGAGCACAGACTAGTAACACGTTTCTAGGCCACCAAAAGGCAAACTGTTTGCTCGTCACTTTGTGCCTTTTCCCCCCGAAATATGCATCAACACAAGTCATCGTTCTTGTACCGCAGTTGTGGTTAATGCCAGGTCTGTCTTTCCAAGTGAATCGGTGTTTAGTGAACATAAGGTGGTTTCAGAGCTATGGGTTGGGAATGATACAACTGGAGAAGGAGCTCGCGTTTCCCGAGCACGTCCTCTGTGCTGGATACCGTGCTGATTGCTTGAGGGTCAGCTCATGAAATCCACGCCAACCTGCGGAGCAGGTAACTCGGCGTCTCCACGAACCTGGACCGTGTGACCTCAGGTTCCAGCCTTCACACACGCTACCTGCCTCCAGGCTTCTTCAGCTAGTCTGATGGAGGAGACCTGCCCATGTTAGAATTCTGCTTCACTGGCTATTCATCGACCCGGAATCCAGCGGTCGCTCAGGAAATACTAATTCCCTCTCCCGTCCTTTCCCGTCAATACTAGCTTACAGCCGTCAAGGAGGACGTATTTGGAAGAAAGACTCTTCTCCGGGTCAGGAAAGAGTAAGAGAACAATCTCTTTAAGAAGATCTTTTCCTCTAAGTGACGATTTAAAGAGTAGAGGCTTGTCAATTACATCTCCACAAAGCTGGGGAGAAAATGAAGTGCCTTGCTTAAGGTAAATCGAAAAAATAAAGAAATGAAAAGTAAAAGGGTAGAGCCTTTCCATGTTGAAATGTTTGCGTTCCAAAATGTTGATGGTAGCTGCCTTAGGTATTTCGGTAACGATCCTTATCAGACTCTAAAACACTGAGTCATCCCCCTCAGTGTGACTCACCAGCAATGTGCTCAGAGCTTCTCAGGTTTGATACACTTGGTTGGCAAAGAGCTCACCCACCTGCTAACAGAAGCCCCCCAAAGTGGTTCCCTGGGGACGCAGGGGTGACTGTGCCGCTCCGCCTTCCTGGGGGTGGCTTTTTGCTTTTCTCTTCAGGAAGGAGTTCAGAGGCAAAGAGGAAGGGTCTCTTCTGCCCTGGAACACACTGAATCAGGACTGAAACCTGTTATCGTTCCAGTGCCTCGGACCCATGTCCCCTGAATGAAACTGTGCCAGCGATCAGCGGACAGGCGCCACGGCTGGAAGGGCGGAGGGGAGAGACGTTGGCGGGGAGGGGTTAGAAAAGGGACTCCCGCCCCGTCACACCCCGGGCTTGGCCAGGTCCTTTGCAGATCAGCACCGAGAAGTTGTTGCTCAGGGTTTTGGCCATCACTCACGTCCGTCAGCCTGGGACATGTGTGGCTTTATCAGGGTGCACGTTGTGTCTTTCACGGCCTTGCTGATGGTTATACGTACTCAGAAGACTGCCAGCTATGAGAACTGCCCCAAATCCCAGTTTCCACTGAAGGAGATGAAAGCAAAGAGCTGCTCAGGGGCTGTGTGTGTGTGTGTGTGTGTGTGTGTGTGTGTGTGTGCGCGCACGCGCGCGCGCTCTTTTGTTTTTTTCAGACCGGCTAGCACTGTTCAAAGCGTCTGTAGGAGGGGTTTTGCTGGGAGCGCTGGCCCTGCAGACCGCACACGGCCACTGCACCACATCCTGCCGCGCCGCTTCCTCCCCCTCTTTCCCAGCTCCAGGAGCCAAGCTGGGAAGTCTCTCACGACCCTGAGGCTTGGCCTGAGCTTGCTACAGCTGCCTTTCCCGGGGCCTGCACAGCACACGGATCCCTGAGCCTGGGCTGCTTTGCTCGCCTATTCTTAGCCTCGCGCCATGGACCTCTGTGAGAGCTCAGGACGTGTTTCCGTCGGGGCCGCACCCGGGAGGAGACCCGTGTGCCGCCAGGTCTGCGGGACACCTGCACGGGGATGCCGGCAGCAGTTCGATGTGGTGTGTTTCAACCTGCAAAGGAAGAGAAATAAACGCCCTCCACCGGGCCCCTCCCTGTCTCCCGAGAACAAGGGGCCGAGTTTTCTCTTCCTGCTGAGCTGAGGCCCTGGAGGGCGCCCGTGGGTGGACCGTGGTCACGCCGAAGAGGCAGAGGGGCCGGAATGGCACGCGCAGGACAGCCACTCACGGAGCGACGGGTCAGGCTTCGGCCTGCCCTCCGCCCAGGCCCCCCGAGCCACGCCGGCCGCCCTCCCCCGATCTCATCGAGCTCCTGCTTCTCGGCTCTGCGTCCTCAAGCCCCCGGTCAGACGCCACCACAGGCTCCATCACCTTGGAACGGTTGCTCTGTGGCTGTCGCCCTCACCCGACGGGGCGACTTGAGGGACAGGGACCGCGTCTGTTCACTTTATCTGCACGTGTGCCCGGCGGTCCATGTATGAGGGGAGGGGGTGTGGCCATGCGGAAGGAGGCGTGGTTTGGGGTCGGCTTCCGAGGCACCGCCGGTGACACCCCCCGCCCCCCCAGTAGGGAAAGGCGAGCAAATGAACCGACGGATGACGCGCTGCGAGAGGATGTGATGATTGAAGGTCAAAAACCAGCAAATCGCCACAGTTAGCAAACCTACACCAGCTAATTCTGGTTTTACTTGTGCTTTTCCAGCTTATTTTAGTTTAAGTAAGACTTTCTGGATTGACTGGATTCGTCCATTCAGGAGACTTACGGACCCTAAATCCTGGCTGGCTGGGCCAGTCTCTAAATACGCAGCCTTACACTGTAAAACAGTGACTACACCATCTCTGACTTGTCCCCAGTCTCAGCCGTATTCAGGCCAGAACGTCACGTCCAAAATAATCAGGCGCGACGCTAGCAATGAAAAACAAAGCAAAACACTTCACGAGCTGGCAAGGGCCTTGCGTGAGACAAACCGTTGCCGTTCACTCAAAAGTGACAGTCTAGCGGTGACCGTGCGGTGTTCGGACCGAGCTTGGTCACACTGACTGCTGCACGGGGCAGAGCGGGAGGGCGGTGCCCGGGCCGGGCCAGGGAGCGCCGGGGGGCAGCTGATGCAGAGCCGGTCACAGAGCCGGCGGCGAGAGGCAGGGCCCGGCGGGGCTGCGTCCCTTCCGAGGCCTGCTTTCCGCCCAGGCCTTTAATTGCCCCGCCCCGCCCTCCCCACCTGCAGGCACTTGATAAAGAACTTGCCTCCCACTCCCACCCGGCGCTCAGAAGCTGCTGTCAGAGCCCGGTTCACCCTCTCTGTTTAGCTTCCTTGGTGGTGGGGCCTCCCTGCCCATCTGCCCACCTCCTCCTCTGAGCTTTGACACTTCCCTAAATGCCACTTTTCTGACCGCTTCGGCGTCTCCACGCTCCTCAGCCCACAGAGCCAGGTGCCCTGGGTCCCCACGGCACTGAGAAGGGGGCTCAGACAGTCATGAGGTGTAACCTCAGAGCCAACCCCAGAAGGCGGGCTTTCGGAGCCAGGGAAGAGGTCAGGGGACCAGGTAAGCTCAGCACAAAGGGGCGCCCCCGGCCAGGGACAGACTACAGCAGAGATGCCCCAGCCAGAGTCGGCATGAGAGCAGGTGGCCAGTGCAGGCCCGACCCCGTGCCTGGCAACAGGCCCTCGGGAGCCTGTGGTACCCCTGGCCCAGGGCAGCTCCTGACATCTTGGGCCAAGAGGGGCTTGTGGCCCTACTGCCCCACGAAAAGGAGCTGATTTCTACAGAGTTCTGGAAAGATCACTAGACCAGTGGTTCATCACCCAAGGGTGTAATCAGAACTAGCGTAGGAGTCTTGTTTTTTCAAAATCCACACGCCAGGGCCTCTCTCTGGACCTGGCAAATCAGAATCTCGGACGAGTCTGGGGTGAGAAGAGCAGACATATGTGACTTTAGAAGATGCCCAGGTGACTCGGATACAACACCTGCCCCAAGGTGGACACCTTCCCAGCCGGGCAGTTTTGAGGCCAGAGACCATGCCTTTCCGAGGTTTTTAAAATTTATTGAAGTATAGTTGGTTTACAATGTTGTGTTCATTTCTGCTGTATAGCAAAGTGATTCAGTTATACACATGTATATATTCTTTTTCATATTCTTTTCCATTATGCTTTATCACAGGATATTGAATATAGTTCCCTGTGCTCTACAGTAGGACCTTGCTGTTTATCTATCCTATATATAATAGTTTGCAGCTGCTATTCCCAAACTCCCACTCCTTCCCTCTCCCACCTTCCCTCCCCCTTGACAACCACAAGTCTGTTCTCTATGTCTGTGAGGTTGTTTCTGTTTCATAGATAAGTTCATTTGTGTCATATTTTAGATTCCACATATAAGTGATATCATATGATATTTGTCTTTCTCTGACTTACGTCACTTAGTTTGATAATCTCTAGGTCCATCCATGTTGCTGCAAATGGCACTATTTCATTCTTTTTTTATGTCCAAGTAATATTCCATTGTATATATGTACCACCTCTTCTTTATCCATTCGTCTGTCGATGGACGTTTGGGTTGCTTCCATGTCTTGGCTATTGTGAATAGTTCTGCCGTGAACATAGGGGTGCACGTATCTTTCCGAATTAGAGTTTTGTCTGGGTAAATGCCCAGGAGTGGGATTGCTGGATCATATGGCAGCTCTATTTTTAGTTCAGAGACCATGCCTTTTCACCTTGCACTTAGTACAGTTCCTCTCACATAACAGACCTAAAATAGTCTTTGTTGATTGATCGAATGAATGAATACGTGAATAAGTGAACAAACACTGCCAGTGACCAAAAGAATTGTTGATGATGTCAACAACATCATTTGTATTTGTATTTGTATTTGTACAAATTTGTATTTCGCCAAATACGGCGAAAGAATGGAGTTTCCCATAGTGGATCTTAGCCCCAGCTGTAAGTCAGTCTACCAGTTCCCCACTCGGAACAACAGCTAAACATGACAACATTAACGTGGATTTTAGGGACGAGTGTGGTTCGGCAGTGTATAGCATCGCTGCAGGAAACGAGGATTTGTACGAGCATCGTAGAAGAGGGCATAAAATGAAAGAGGGCGCTCCACTTAGCTCACAATTAATCGTATCATCGGAGGTTTCATTCTGGCTTTGGAAACAATGGGAACCATAATTACATGTCTAAAGCCCAAAATGGAATCCCACAAGTGTTTGACAAGGAGAACATAAGGATGATGGAGTGCTTTACCCATCAGCCTGACCACAGGGCAACCCTGGTGAGTCACGCTTTCAGGCCGCGGTAGGATTTCTCATTACCCTCCATTCTTCTCCCTGAGTATATTGAGCTCATAGCTATTTGATGGATGTGACTCTGTTTGTGAATCCAGGCTGGCCTGCTGTCTTCCTGGATCTGACCCCTATATAGAATAGCCATGTAAATTAGCATGGGCCTTGGGCCCGGAAAAATTAATCCAGGCCTCAATGCAATCAAGTAAAAGGTGTCAAAGGGCAAACAAAGAGGGAAGTGTGACTGGGGCCAGGGATGCTCTCTTTTACAGGTTTCGCTACTTACCACCTGGTGATCGTTTTTTGTTTTTGTTTTTGTCACTAGACAAGTCACAGAATGTAAGAGGAGCTGATGGAAGTCTTTCCAAATCTGTATGGGATGAGAAAAGAGTTCATGTTGAAAGTGGAATTAAGGCATTCAGAGAGGGCTTCCCTGGCATCAGGTCTGGGTGGGCCTACAGGCCAGGCCCCCTCGCCTTGACCTCAGCACCCGGCCGTGCCTGGACAGCACTCGCCACGCTGGGTTGTTTATTCACGTGTTGCGTGGCGTTTGTCTGTCTCCCCCGTTGGACTGAGTTCCCAGGAGGCTGAGAATCACGTCTGTCTTGCCCACCTCTGACTCCCAGTAAGTGGCACAGGCATTGCAGGAACGCACGGAGATGCCAGAGTTGCTACCCAGCCTCCCTCTAACAGGGGCAGGCTCCAGGGTGGGCCGTGCCCACGGGTCGCTGTGTGCCTGTCCTTCACAGAACCCCCTGCTGGCTGGCAGCTCTCACGTCCTGCTTGGGCGTGGGATGCTTTGAACACTCATTAGGTTTTCTTTTAGCCACCCTGGCGAGATGCCTGGTGAAACACCACCCAGAGAAACGGAGACAGAACGCAAGGAGCCCTGGCAAACTGGAGGAGGAAAGGCAGGGGCTGGGGCGAAGGGTGGGCTGGATCCAGAGAGTAGAAGGTCGAGAGCGAGCCAGGTGCCAGGCCGGGGGCCCAGAGGCGCTGGAGGTGGAGGGCAAGGCCAAGTGGAGGGCAAGGAATCAGCAGAGACTGAGCACGTGGGGGTGGAGACCCGGGCGCGGTCACAGGACCCCACTTCCCTGCCTGCAGAGCCCGTGGTAGGAGCAGTAACGGTCACTGACGTCCACTGAACTATCACTCTGTGCGCCCCACAGGGTCGCCCCGTGGGAGTGACCGACCCAGGCTGGGGACAGGTAATTGTCAGGGCTCAGAGGTCAGAGAGGTGAGGGTTTGACATCCAGGACGGTATTATCGTTAGGGAACTAGCAGTGTCCCAAGTCTCTGTCAGTCAGTCCCCCTCCCATGAGGTTTGATTGTGTGTCACAGCGGAACACCTGTGATGGCGCGCAAGGAACAACGGCAGAATGGCAACCCAAACACACGGCGTTGTTATCTCCCAGGGCCCCCAACACAGCACTCAGTGGTTGAGCTGGATCGGAGCCTGTGGTCTGGACTGAAGGCCACACAGACACAAAGACCTCCTGCCCCGCCAGGAAATGTAAATGATAGGATTAGTGAATTAAGACTGTCTTAGGGGGAGAACGAGCACATGCGGCCAGCGGTGCCCTAGATGAGGTGCATCAGAGGGGCCACTGCCTGGGAACACGCCCTCGAACGATGGCGGCCTCTGAGCCTCGCCATTCCGTTGGCGGCTCTTCCTTGGAGGACAAGGGTGTCTCCCAGGAAGGGGCCGGGCCGGGATGCAGGTGAACGGGCAGAAGCAGGAAGACACGGGAGGGAGACCATCTTCCCCTACAGCGGTCGTAGTAATAGTAATGATGATAATGATGCTAACCAATATTTAGATGCTATCTGCACAGCGCATTTAAATGTACAGTTTAACCTATAGAACGATCCTGTTGGGAGCTGTTCTTTGCCTTGAGATAAGCAGATTGCTTTAGTGACTTATCCAAGACCACAAAGCTAGTAAGTAGCAGAGAGAGAACTCAGTGCCAAGAGGGCAAAGCCCACCAGCTTTCTGTCCACCACGTGGTAACTGAGTTAATCTCGCTGGGGAATGTGATTTGGCTGTACGGGCAGACCTGACACTGTGCCCAGCATCCCAGCCCAGCCCTCTCCTTCCCACCACTGGTCCTGGTGAGCATCTTCCTTGCTGACTCCCAGTAGAGGAAATTCTCTGGCTGGCTATACCTTTCCAATTTACAATTATACGTAATTTAAAATCTTTCCAATAATGGATCAGTTCTTAAAGGTTAGTCACTAGTATAAGATTTACGGCAATAAGCACCATCTAAATATACTGGTAACTCGCTGTACATAAAACAGCATGTCTAGGTGCTGGGATAGATAGAGCAATGAAATGGGCCTCAGAATATGGCTATTTATTACAACAAAAAGATGTCATTTCAAATTACTGAGAGAAAATATGGACTTTATAATAAACGATGACAGAATAACTTATCTGTTAAAAGAAAATTCAGTTGGATCTTTACCTTACTGCCTACCATCAACATATAGATGCATCAAATATAAAAATACAAAGCCACAAATGTACTGGATAAAAGCATAGATGACTATTTTTATAATCTTGGAATGAGGAAGGGACTTTTTCATCCCAACATTATATTGATACAGCACATAATTTTAAATTTCATACAGCAGAAAATTACAAATAACATTTAAAGAGAAATAATAAACTGGGAAAAACATTTGCAAACTATATAACAGACTAAGAGTTAATATCTTTACTGATCACAGATCTTCTACAAATCAATAAAAGGAAACAAATAGCCCAATAAAAATGGGAAAGGAAACACATAAGCTTCTTACCAAAGAAGAAATACCAAACATATAAAAATATACTCAACTCTTAATAATAAGTATAGTGACACAAATAACTATACTGTTGTATGTGCGTGTGTTTACCTACCAAATACAAAGAATAAAGAGACTGAGAAAAGAATGTTGCCAGCGTGCTGGGAAATGCTTATTCTCATGAACTGGTAGTTGGCATGTAAATTGACATAACATCTGGAGGAAAGTTTAGTAACATATACCCAAATTTAAAATATACACACTTACCCTTAGCCCAAGAATTTCAATTCAAAGAATTCATTTATTTTTCTTGTGGTAAAAGACAGGTACTATAAAATTTACCATTTTAACCATTTAAAAATGTACAGTTCAGTGGCATTAAGTGTATTCACATTGTTGTGCCACCATCACCACCATCCATCTGCAGAACATTTTTCCTCTTCCTCAGTTGAAACTCTGCACCCATTAAACATGAACTCCCCATTCCTCCTGCCCCCCAGCCCCTGGCAACTGTGTCCTACTTTCTGTCTCTAGGAATTTGACGACTCAAAGAATTAATCTTAAGGAGAAAATTGTGTAAGAGCAACATATACATCCACGAAAGATGTATTCATTCAAAAAACATTTTCTGAGGCCCTACTGTATGCTAGGTAATAAACGAGATAGACCAGGTTACCTGATTTATGCACAAGTCGTGATCAAGATGAAGGTAGACCATGAGCAAATGTGTAAGGAATAGAGCATTAAGTTGCCATAAATACTTTGAAGAAAACAAACAGATTTACGTGACAGTGATTTTGGGGGGTGGGTGCTTTAGATAGGGCAGTAAGAAAAAATTCTCTCAAGCACGATTTATAATAGCCAACAAATCAGAAAAACTAAACATCCAAGCAACATCCCTGCTAAGGCGGAGAATCCATCTGGCCAGATGTCAACATGTGCCAGTTTAATTATAGACCGCAAGAGACTTTCTCAGAACTAACTCCCTTAATTCAGTGTGTCTTCTGTAGAGTATTTTCCTGGAGGGCAAAAGTTTCCAACATTTGGGGGTAGAAAATAATTTAGCAGGGGTCCACGCCAATGCTGCTTTATTCCGAGAAGGAACGTGTGGATGACAGTTTCAAGTGTTTGATGTCCAACCCCTCCTAAAACTGTAAAATAACAGCCAGGCAATGAAGAGGCTGATCTAAATCTTCTTTCTGTGGTTTTACGTTTGTTCTGGCAGGCTGAGCAACACGAAAAAAATTATAGTGCGTGCATGGGAAACATTCTACCCTTTTTCTTGAGTAACTGACATGTTGGAGGGCCGGCGTGAGTTAGGGGCGATGGCGTTGCTGTGATACATGGACAATCGAAATAGCATCAAGGGCCCGGCCTATCCTGAGCCCAGGCAGGAAATTCAAGGGTAATATAACACTTCACCGTTAAGTAATGCCATTGGAATAAAACCATGTTTGGCATGACTTCTGGCTTTCACTTGGAATTTCTGTTTCATTTGCGTCCAGAAAGAACTTTCCCCCCTAAAGTTCTTAACTTGCATTTCAAAAGATTTTGTAGCTGTATAAATAGGATGTATACGAACTGGCCTTGAATTAAAGCTGCATGTCATAGAACATGCTGAAAAACAAATCCAATCCAGGACCTCCGTTTTCACTGTGGGCTCCAGGGCAAGCAGCTTCAGGAAATGGAAAGCGCAAGTCACAGGTTAGAGACCTCACTCTGCTACCTATTAGCCGTGTGACCTTGGGTGGATTCTTTGACCTTGGAGCCTGTAGAAGAGGAATAACAATAGTACCCGCTCAGAGGGGTTTTGTGAGGATAGAATGCAAGAACATGAAAGGCTCGCTGCTAGCTAGCAATACAGCTTTTTCCTTCTTTCCTGGGCTTCAAAACTGAGTCGGGCATGATTGCCACAGAGTAGAAAAGACTAAAATGGAAAATCAAAATTTATTTTTGTCTGAATAACTTGGCCGTGGTTTGCTTTTCCCTGTTGGGTTTAAGCCATATTCCTCCCGTGCTGCCTTCTAGGCTGAGTTTCCGCATGATTGAAACACCATCTTCAGTTTCAAAGGGATTCAGATGCACTGGAGCATCTCCAGATACTCGGACGGTGCAGGAGACTCAGACCCACGGCAGAAACTGGTGAAGGATCTGCAGGTATTTAACTGGGAGAAAACTCTGAGGGGACATGGGAGTTGCCTCCAAATACCTGAAGGGTAATATCATGTGGAAGAGAAATTAGATTAACTCTGCCTGGTTCCATAAGTGGAGACAGATTCTAGTTTTATGGATCGAAAACCTTAAAAAAAAAAATCTGATTGTCAAGGAAACATGCTATCTTCTGATGTAGGGAATTCCAGAGGGATCCTATCCTTCACTTCGTGGGAGTCCTACAGGGAATTCTGCATCAGAAAAGGGCTGCCCTTTAAGGTTCTTTCCAGGTCAGGGAGGCTGCAATTCAGGTAGCTACATAAATGCAACATTTTGCTGCAGGAACTTAGGGAAGAACAGCCCCGGGAGGTGTAAGGCACACACAGGGGCACACAGATCGTGCTGACGCGCAAACTTTAGCCTTCTATAACAAAAGAATGTCATGCCACATTAGAAAAAAAGGCCTTTAACTGCTAGAAACGAAAACGTTCATAGTTTAGCGGATCATATTTTACAGGTTCCTGTAGACACAGGGGCCAAATGAAACTGAGCCACGATCTTAGGCATCAAATTACACTTCACTTTTACCTTTTCCCCCTGTGATTCTGACATACGTGATTAAAAATGAACCCGAACCTTTGACCTACCCATTTGGGTTTAGGGTTCCCCCTCCTTTTTTTTTCTCTGTTCACCTGCAAACCTTTGCTGGTCGTTTCATAGAGACTTGGTCAACTGCTTTCAACAGCTTAACATTAAAGCCACTGAGAGCATAAACAGGAAGCTGGTGTTTAGGTGGGAGTTCCTAGGAATTTTGTACCACTGACCACAGAGGCCAAGAGAGAAAGGAAATAGGAAAAACAGTGTAAATACCTGGGTGACTAATGACTCAGCGCAGCTCAGCTGGCTTTTCTGAACACTTAGCAGGAAGTCCTTCCAGGGGAAACACCCTTCACATTTTTCAGGACCCCGCATGGCACTGAAGGGCCAGATCAGGGCGTTTGCTGGTTAGCCTGCAGACTCTGCCCGCGTCTCCAAAACGCCGGCTCTATTTGTATTCGCGCTGCAGACGGCTCGCCGAGCGCCTGGGCTCCAGGCCTGGGGCTGCAAAGGCTCGGAGGGCCACCCCCTTCCCGGTTCACACGGCGAGCGCCTAAGAGGATTTAGAATCAAGTGGGCACGTTTGCAGGCCTCGCTGTGAAGAGGCAGCTGGAGCGCGGCGCAGCCCCCCGCGCCCCGGGGCTGCATTGTCCTCGGAGGGGCCGCCGCCGGGGCTCCTTTGTGCGCGGGGCCGGCCCTGCCCTCCCGCCCGGCGCCCCCGCCGGCCCCCCCCGCCCCCGACGCAGACGGCTCCCTCTGGCCGCCGACCCGCCGGCTGCCGCGGTCCCCGCGCGGAGGAGCGGGCAGGGCGGCGGGCGGGCCATCTGCACGGAGACTGACGGCGGCCCCGGAAGGTCAGCGCCCCGACGACCGCCGTCTGAACAGCAGGCCACCCGGGCCTCCCAGCAACACAGGGACATCTGCTCCCCTTCATTCGGAGCCCCGGTTCCGATTTCACCAGAGGGGCCCCCCCCGCCGACCCGGGCTCCGCGGAGGGGGGGTCGGGGACCCCCGAGGGGCCCAGCAGACGCGCCGCCCGCCCCCCAGGATCTGGGGCCGAGCGGCTGAGTCCGGCGGGGCGGGGGAGGGGGTCGCCCACGTGACCCAGGTGACGGCGTGCGGGGGAGGGGCGGCCGGGCGAGTGGGCGCGCGGAGGCGACCCGGGTCTGCAGACGGGGCGGGCCCGGATCCCGCCCTGCGAGGAGGAGGGGACGGGCAGCCCCGCGGACGGAAGGGTTGGGGCTCGCCCACCGCGGCTGGGAAGAACCGGCGAAGGCGCGGGAAAGTTCGTAGCGAGCAGAGAGAGGCATGCCTCAGGGATTCCTCGTGCAGGGCCCCGGCGGCGGTTGTAAAGCCAGCTGTCAGCGGGCAAGGCCGGGATCCTGCCTGGACGGCTGGCACCAAACCCGTCCCGCCGTCTCTGCGCCGCGTTCTGGCGGAACGATGGACGGATGGGAGGCGTGCGTGTCTGCTGAGTTCCCACCCCTAGATCATAAGGTCCCTGAACACACACGCCGCGTCTTACTCATCCTCGTCTCCCCGCCTCACACAGATGTTTGCACGCTAGGCTAACGTGCGAAGGGCTCGGGGTCCGGTCCTTGTGACCACTGGGTCCAACTGCGGTCGTTTTCCATTTGACTGAAACCAGGGCATTGTGGAGAATGAACTTGGGGCTGCAGGGAGGTGTTATTTCATCGCTTTGCGCCCTCTTTCCTTCTCCCCTGCTTTTCCTCCTTCCACAGACATTTTATGGAGTGTCCCTGTGAATGAGGGAAATAAAGAAACAGGACACGCAGGCCTCAAGGTGTGGCCCGTTTGCCAGGGATACTGTGCAAAAGTAAACAGCTAACCAGGACTCTGGATGATGAGTGCTATTGACAGGAAATGGGGGGGGGGGTCCCTAAAGCCAGCTTCTAGGGAGGGAAGGGGTCTAAGCAGAGGCGGGAAGCCGGGGTGGGAGCTTACCAGGAGGAGGCCTGTTGCTGACGTGGGTTCCTCTGCATGGATTCCCCCCCAGGTCGGTTTATCTCCTGTTCATTCTCTAGGCCTCGGGTGAACTGTGACTTCCCTGGCGCCTCCATAAGAGAAGGTCTTCCTATTAAGTGATCCTGTAGCACCTGGCACTTTTTTTTTTTTTAAATACTCCTGACCGGTCCAGTTGGGCAACATTCATCACCCCTATTCAACTGTAAGCTCTGGAGGCAGAAACCGGCCTTTCTGTTCGTGGACAGAGTCTCCATACCCAGACCAGTGTTCCCTAAGTAATTTGTTGGGCTGATGAATAATCAGGCTTTCCTTACGTTAACAAGAAACTTGTTGCTAAAGTTTCTGTTTTGGGTGTGAGGGCAGGCTGTGACTGTTCCACGCCGGTACCTCCGGGGGGAACCACCTGGAACAGAGCAGCCGTGGTGTAGAATGTATTATTTTCGTGGTCTTCGGCAGCTCGGTGATTTCAGAACTGTTTTCTGCAGAACCGTCGTGAGGTCGGGGTGCCGTCATGAAGTGAGTCTGAGGAGAGGGCTTGAGGCGGGACAAACAGGTTTCTGAACTGCAAGGAGTTTAGAGCCTTGACTGGCCTGCTGCACTGTGTCCCAACCAGGAGCATCTAAGTAACACTTTGCAGCTGGGGGTGTGGATGGAGCGAAATGGTAACTTCGCTGCCCGGGTTCCCCCATCTCCTCCTGGGCCCCGGGGGTGGAAGGACCGGCCATGGGAGAGCCAGACAGGATTAATTTGCCCCCATCAAGGTTGGCTCCCTCATCGTGGCCTCTTTGTCACATCCTGGGACAAATCCCTCCCTTGTTTTTTGACGATAAGGGGAGAATCGAGGATGTGGAGTAAAGAGGCAGGCCTCAGTGGCTGGTGCTGCCTGACTTAAACTCCAGCTCTACCACTGCTTAGCTGTGTGACTTTGGAGGCCTTCCTTAGCCTCTCTGTGCCTCAGGCACTTTGCGATGAGAGATAATAGTATCGAATTTATGTGCTGTTATAAGTTTTAAAACTCTGGTATGTACAGTTGTCCCTTGAACGACATGAGTTTGAACTGCGAGGGTCCACTTATATGCAGATTTTTTTCCCCAGTAAGTACAGTACTGCACGATCAGCGGGTCGTTTGACCCGTGGATGCTGAGTTGCGGATACAGAGGAACCTCAGATACGGAGGGTCAGCTATAAATTACACTCGGATTTTCATGGAAGGCCGGGGCCCCTAACCCCCTGGGTAGTCCAGGAGTCAACTATATTAAGAATTCTCATGATAAGCATACATTTGACTTAAATGCTAGTAGCTGATTAATTAAACTTTAAATAGCCAACCTCCAGTAGGTTAACGTAACTACTTAAGTCAAGTGTCAGTAGAACAGGTCACAGAGGGCTACGGTCTGAGAGATGAGATTTTCTCCACCATTGCCTTTGGAACTCAAGTGATGCCTTCTGCACCTTCATCATTACTCTTCCAGCCAGAAGGATTCTAATTCTTTTTTTTTTTTTTAATTTTTTAATTGTTTTGAGATTTTTAATTTTTTAATTGAAGTATAGTTGATTTACAAGGTTATGTTAGTTTCAGGTGTACAGCAAAGTGATTCAGTTATATATATATATATGTACATATATGTATATATATTCTTTTTCAGATTCTTTTCCCTTATAGGTTATTGCAAAATACTAATATAGTTCCCTGTGCTATAGAGTAGAATTCCAATTTTTTACCAGCGTTTGCTGAGCTCTCCCTCTAAGTAAATTTAGTTGTGATTCCATTACCCGTTATTCTCAAAGAGAGGGGCAGAGCAGCTGTATATCAAGATTCAAAAATTTTGCCCGCAGTCCATTTTCCAGGACCGATTAGTAGCCGAGTGCTAAGTTCCTTGGCGTCAGGGTTGTGATCCGGAAGACCACACTATTTTAAACAGCAGAGACCTACTTACAACGAAAAGTAAATAGGATCTTGCCTTGTTTGTTGCAGCTTAATTTGACCATGAAAAAAATCAGGACTGGATTCTCAGAGAAGAAACATTTTCAGGGGTTGTACGTAAGAGGACAGTGGGAAAATTCACATTGTTTTAAAATTGCACTTAAACCAGCCAGCCTAAAAGAAAGCTGCTTCTGGAAATTCAGAGGTACTCTGAAAATGAGTGCAGAAATGGCTTCTTACCCACATGCGTAATATGAACAGTTTCACTCCTTCAACTGTTTATTTTCTGCAAAGGACATTAACTTGTGCGGAGTTTGCTGGACAAGATGTTTGGCGTAAATCTGTTTTCAGATATAATGTCCGATGCATTCATGAAGCGTCATACTTTGAAACAGGAAACAAAGGACATACTTTTCAAATGTTGGCTCTATACATACATAGAATCTCAATGCCCAGAATGGTGCGTGGCTCAACTATCCTCACATCACATAACTCTTACTGGCAGGGGGGCGGGGGGGGGGGGTGTCACTACTTAGGGATTGCTAAAGATCAAAAGATTTTCTCTAAGATGTTCTTTTTAAAAAAATGTTATTGAAGTCTAGCTGATTTACAATGTTGTGTTAATTTCTGCTGTACAGCAAAGTGACTCAGTTATACACACACACACACATATTCTTTCTCATATTCTTTTCTGTTATGGTTTATCACAGGCTATTGAATATAGTCCCCTGTGCTGTACAGTAGGACCTTGTTGTTTATCCATTCTCTCTATATAATCGTTTGCATCTGCTCATCCCACACTCCCACTCCATCCCTCCCCCACCCCCCTCCCCCCTCCCCCTTGGCAACCACATGTCTGTTCTCTATGTCCTTGAGTCTGTTTCTGCTTCGTAGACAGGTTCATGTGTGTCAGATTTTAGATTCCACATATAAAATATGGTACTTGTCTTTCTACTAAGAAGATGCTCTTAAAACAGCATCCAGTTTTAGACCTGGAGTACCTCTTGGGTACCACCTCAGTGCCTTTGGGCATCTCTTGTCCTTTATTACAGCCACTGATGCAGGCTCTGAGCAGCTTCCTATGGGGGCCACCTGACAGGGCCCTGCCTCTTGCCCACACCTCACATCTCTGCCGAAGCTTCCAGTGTCTGCCGTGGAGCTTCTCTGAGCCACATGGGGCCCATGCGTTGACTAAGCCAGAAGTTCTGGGGAGTAAGTTTTGGGGGCAAACCTTTGACTGATAGAGCATAAGCGCTAATGGATAAATGCTTTCCTTTCGTCCCCCAGCTGCTGGGAGCGCTGTCAGATGACGGCCCTCAGTTGTTAGCCTCTGGGGTTTGCCGCAGCTAAAGGAATCTGCCTGGTGATCTGAAGATCACACCTCCTTCTAGTGACAACCTGCTTTGAAAGGCCCTCTTGCCCTAATTTGGGACAACGCTAAAAGGCTGCCCCAGGTCCAGAGCTCCACATGGGTTGGCTGACGACTGTATCGCATCTCCACTTCTCCCTTTGTCTAATCCTGCTTCCCCCTTTCCCTTCACAAGTATTGATCCTGAGAGCAGCCCTTAATCAACTACTTCCCTGGGAACATGACCTACAACAGCCCGTGAAACTTGGGTCGTGACCAGATGAGATAATTTGTATTTATAGGCTGGTGAGGTCAATGAACGACAAAACTTGGGTTATGAAAAGTATTCCGTCTTATTAATACCAAACTGTAATTGTGGGCATCTTGCTAGTTGTCAATTGATTTTTTTTTTTTTTAGCTGTCAATTGATTTTGATTAAAATATACATATAGGGAGCAAAGGGGACTCTTTTTGAGAGTTCCTAAATACTTGCAGTCTGGACACACCTCACTTCAGATGCCAGATTTCCAACTCTGCTTGCAATTCTCAGTTTGGATTTCAGCCATTTCATAAAAGAGAATGCATTTTCACAGAGCTAAGTAGATGCAAACATTCCCTAGAGTTTTGATACGTGGTCAGAAACTTTAAGACCTTTGTGGATTCATATATTCATGTCTGGAATCCTAAGGTTCTGTGCCTCCTTTGCATGTATGGCTTGTTCAATCAGTTCTTGAAACTGAACCATATCGATAAGGCAGATGTGTAATAATTCAGATACATGCCAAGGTTCGCATTCAGTGGACAACTACGGAAACTTAAAAACATTAATTTTTATAAACCTCTCTGAATATTTTCTTGAGTTATGACTCCGTATTCACCCAATAGCAGCTCTATGAACTCTGTGGAGGTTTTGGGGGACTCAGGGTTGATCAGAAAGGTAGAATCGGTGTCCCAACCTGCCATCTGTTTGCACACGTGTCCACTCAGGTCTGAGTGCCTGGACAAATCAGCAAGGCACGTTTTTCTTCCTCGACCCTTCAAGTTCAGCTCTCGTCTCATCCGCAAGAAATGTCTCATCCCATCTCGGGATCCTTTGGGAAAAGAACAAGGTGGTTCCTCTGAGTTCTTTCATGACCGAAAGTTATTGATCTGAGGAAGTAGTTTAGAAACCTTCTCCGACAAGTTCGTACAACTCAGCGCTGATTATACTAATTCCACACTGCACTGCCTATTCTTCTGTACGGCCTCAGCATCACCGAGGGGACCGGTGTGAAGAAAATGCACACACGATCACTGCTGATACACGTGATGAGCCTGAATGGCCATGTTCACAGGCCGGTTCCGACAAGGATGCCGTGGAAGAAGCTGGGGTCAGTTCTTCTTTTTTTTCTTTTTTCCTTAAATTAATTAATTAATTAATTTTTGGTCTGCGTTGGGTCTCTGTTAGAAAGACCCATTAGAAAGCCAGCACGCGGGCTTTCTCTAGTTGTGGCGAGCAGGGGCTTCTCTTGTTGCGGAGCACGGGCTCTAGGCATGCGGGCTTCAGTAGTTGTGGCACGTGGGCTCAGTAGTTGTGGCTCACGGGCTCTAGAGCGCAGGCTCAGTAGTTGTGGCACACGGGCTTAGTTGCTCCGCGGCATGTGGGATCTTCCCAGACGAGGGCTCGAACCCGTGTCCCCTGCATTGGCAGGCGGATTCTTAACCACTGTGCCACCAGGGAAGTCCTCACCTCTTCTTTGGACTTGAGTAAAGAACTGAGAACTTCTCCCCTTTTCATACGATCCTTCCGAGGCAAGCGAACTGGCTTTTCCACTTGATATCAAGCTTCTCAGATCTTTTACTGGAAGGGGCATGAGGGTTAATTAATCGAGGGGTGCTGACCTTATACATGGTCCCGGTGACCCCACCTCCCATCTTCCCTCCCCACCTTCCTCCATCCGCAGCTCTGCTCTTCATGGTTTGCACGATGCTATCAGCTCTAAACGTCTCTGGTTACGAGGACCGTAAGAACGACCCCCTCACGCTCCCCAGCTTTGAGGGTTGCTGTGTGTGCTGCACTCCCGCCGTCACGGGGGCGGCAGAGGCTGGGAGCGGCGGGTGGACCGGGCAGGAGAGGCCCGGAAAACAGAGCAGGTCAGGGCAGTGATTAGCCCAGGCGCTGTCAGAGCCTGAGTCAGAGCTCGCTTCCGCTGGGCCCTGTGCTTTCTCAGCGAGGTTAGCCCGTCTCCCAGGGAGATGGGCTATGGGAAGATTGAACCCAGCCCTCCTGGTGGCCTCATCAGTGTACATTTGGATGCCAGCATACTTGCAGTTGTACTTGTGTTTGTCCTTTCCCTTGGACTTTTCCACTGAAAAGGCCGCTGTTGAAAATGATAGTAGGCTTTTCCAGTATTGGCACCTTTGTCATTTCCAGCTCTGATTGGCCATTGGATGGACCATCTATGTCCTTTCGTCAAGCCAGATTTAGCTCCTCACATAGTCACAGGTGGAATAAGGCAGCAGCCCCCAGCTGAAGTCTCTGACTTGACTCAGATCCAAAACAGTCTTCCTTACTTTCTCCAGGTTTGCTGTGCATACGTGTCTAGAATGGTTCCCTGCGGCCTGTATGTTCCAGACGATCAGGGAAACCACTGTTTCCTTGGCTGCTAGAACAGTGCTGGCACAGGCGACCCTCAGCTGCTCTTGGCTGAGTAAGTGAAGTCTGCTTCAGGTTCAAGCAGCAACCTCGGCAGGCTCCAGGCTGGGCTCTGAGCGCGCTATAGGGCGGAGGGACCGCGCGGGTGGCAAGAGATCAGAGTTGGGGACGCGGGGAAAGTGGAGAGACTAATGTTTAAACAGATCACTTCAGTACAGCATTTTTAAGTGCTATGAGGCTAGGGGTGGAGATCAGGGAAAGTGACCCAGAGTCCCGAGGACAGTAGGAATTGATCAGTCCATCAACACTCCTCAAGCTAGCGACAGGGGCCATTTGACATCTGTTCCCCTTCCTGCACTTATCTTTTTTTATTTAAATAAATTTCTTTCTTTCTTTCTTTAATTTATTTTTGGCTGCGTTGGGTCTTTGTTGCTGCGCGCGGGCTTTCTCTAGTTGCGGTGAGCGGGGGCTACTCTTCGTTGCGGTGCGTGGGCTTCTCATTGCGGTGGCTTCTCTTGTTGCGGAGCACGGGCTCTAGGTGCTCAGGTTTCAGTAGTTGTGGCGCACGGGCTTAGTTGCTCCGTGGCATGTGCGATCTTCCCGGGATCGAACCCGTGTCCCCTGCATTGGCAGGCGGATTCTTAACCACTGCGCCACCAGCGAAGTCCCCCTGCACTTATCTTTTTAATCTAAGTTCTCCTTACTTCCAGCCAGCCAGCCCTTCTGTGCCAGGGAAGCTGATCTGCTTTCTGTAACCCCCAAGGACTGCCTGGATACTGTCTGGCCACTTGCGTCCACGCGAGCCCTTTCGCTGTGAATTTATGTTCGTTACATCCCCAAAGGTTTTGTTCAAACCCAAGGGGACAGCCTTCCCTAATGAACTCTCCTTTGATTCCTTTATTTCCCTCCTACGCAGAGCTTATGCTTCTGACTTGTACAGTCTGATTCTCGGGACCCAGATAAATCCCACCGGCACTGAGTGTGAGCTGGATGTCTACAGATAAAAATCGTTCAGAGAAAGGTGTCAGGATTCTCCTCAGGTATTTTTATAAAGACAGGAAATGTAGAGCTTGTGCATTGCATTTCAATGCGCAAATGAACACCTCCTTTTCCAGAGACTCCCACCCTCCCTCCCATCAGGACATAGTTCTGTATGTAAATTTAGCACTGTTTATAGATACGAATATTTGGGGGCAAGTCTGGAGGGGAAGTGTATTAAAATGGGCTTTGTAACCACTATCACATTTTTATATTTGACTCCCAACTGACTTATAGTCTCTTTAAGAATTTATCCATCTTTGTATTCCTATAGGAGAATAGTTAAGGAAACTAATAATAACAACTTCATAATTATGTATAGGGCTTTACAGTTCACATCTAAAGTAAATGTCACCTCTTCTGAGAAACTGTCCTGAATTTCCAGTACTCTAATATTCATTGAAAAAAATCCGCAGGTAAGTGAACCTGCGGGTTCACTGCAGGTAAGTTCAAACCTGTGTTGCTTTAGGGTCAAGTGTAATTTATGTTACATGCCTGACTCCTTAGCAGACAGACTTCTCCAAAGGGGAACTTGACTTTTCATTTGCAGGCTTTTGTGATCTGGCTCATGATAAATAAATAAGATAAATAAATGAATGATATTCCCGGATTAAATATTTGATAAATATTTGATTATGATAGAAAAAAGAAAAATAAAAGCAGATAAATCGTGCTAAGAACTGTGGGGAGAATATTTGTGGGAGAAGGTTTGGAGTTGTAGATAAAACCCAGTCTCTAAATTTTCCTGAGTTCCTTTATCCCTAGAATAGACGAGGAGTTAGTGGTATTAATTTGGGCCAGCACTTCTGCAGTGTTGTGAAACTGATTTAATTCCGTTCTATCTTTCCCTAAGACTTAGAAAAGAGAAAGTGTTCCAAGATTCAAAAAAGTATAGAACAAATAGCTGCCGTGTAAATGATAGAGTATCAGGTGCTTCTCTGCCTATTTTCTCCTTCATGCTTAGATGTTAATCTCTGAGTTATGCACTATAATAATAGATCCGACTGAAAAAGTGATTCTGGAACTAATGCATAAAATATGTGCATGCAGTCTGAAGACTGAAAAATGGTTCATTCTTGGGAGGAAGAAGAATGGTATGAAAGTTACTGCCACTCTGGGGAAACAGAACGTGATTCTCTACAAGGTTAGCTGATTTTATATACTGATTGCCAAACTGTTCAATAAAATATGAATACTTATTATGGCAATCCATATCACTCGTTACATATCCTATTTCGGGGGTGATGTGCGCCTTCTTGAAGAAACGTACACTAACTAGGTAATGTCAGACATTATAAAGTGAGTGGAAATTGAGCCTGAAGTTCTTCTTCCCTATTGGTTGCCCAACTAGAGTTTAACCTCTAGGAAAAGACTAAAACTATAAACAATTCTTAGTATCCATGGTAACATGCATAAGAAGGTAATTATTTTTTCTTTACATTCTTAAATTTCAGAGTTTAATAACATATTATATGCATTGCCTCAGGCCCACAGTTCCTCCAGTTGGTCATTAAGTATCAGGAAATGCCCTCTCTACCAGTCATTGTGGCTTAAATAAAGTGCCACTTACAAGCCCCCTGAACAAAAGAGCTACAGTGTCAGTGGCAGGCACACCTTGACTGTTTAGCGAGTTGGTGTACAAAGCAGGGACCCTCAGAGCACCTGGCCCAGGAGCCCGGCTGTGTCCTGAGAGCAACATTCACTAGGAAACCTTTTCAGTTACGGTTAACTGGACTCAAGAAAGAGCTCCGTCCTTCAGGTGAACCCGCCAGAAGAAAGGTCCCAAGCCCACATTCTCATATGCTCACTGACTGCAGGAGCAAAGCATTCTGGGCAAATCCAACCAGTGTACATTAATTCCACCTGACTACGAAGAACTACTCTCTGATAGGCCAATTAGGAAGTTGTGTTTTGTACTATTTAGCTTTTTTTTTTAAAGGAAAACTCATATTCACAACAAATCAGATAATTGAGAAGGTATAAAGGCAGAATTTACTCAGCAAAATCTATCTGACGTGAGTTCTACACAGGCAGAGTGATGACAGTATTTTAAACTAATCCAGAAAAATCCAGTCCAAGTTGAAACCAAACTCCTTTCTTGATTACAGAGACTCCTTTTTCCTTGGCCCCTGGACACCTGGGTGTCTGACTCCAGACAGGTGGCCCCTCATGGCTTTGGTTTGCCTGCAGAGACGGCCTCAGTAAACCCGTACCCAGATGACTTGTGCAAACGAAAGGAAAAATACGTGCTGAAAACTAGAGCTAATCTAGGAAGTTCTAAATTTAGATGAGATTTTTTCTTCCAAGAGTTTGTTTGTAAATCAGTCTTTGGAACGC
The DNA here is from genome assembly GCF_028023285.1 of Balaenoptera ricei. Lineage (NCBI taxonomy): Eukaryota > Metazoa > Chordata > Mammalia > Artiodactyla > Balaenopteridae > Balaenoptera > Balaenoptera ricei. The sequence goes on along the minus strand of NC_082640.1, from coordinate 3,146,506 downwards.
AAACATTTTCCCATAAATGTGGCTGTGTAAATGTCACCCTAATGGAAATGAACAAGTACATATTAGCAAAAGCATCTTTTATCAGCTGTGTTTTTTTTCACTCTTTTCCAGCTGCGTTATGGATTAAGCAGGCCATTTTTGTGGGCTGGTCTGGGAGCTAGACCACCATGTGCAATGGTTTCTATGGGAAATTATTCCAACTCAAAAAGCTGGACGAGAGGATCTCTCCTCCCGCTGCCAAAACCTCACAGAGAACAGGAATTCTCTCCAGCGGTTCTGATAACGCCACCCACAAGCAAGAAGGGGCAGCCCTTTTGGTGTAAGGGACATTCATAAATTTGGTGTTTGTACTTTGGGAATTGCCAGCACTTAATTTAGAAAGTATTACAACTGTAATTGGCTAGAGTTGAACTTCACAGAGTTTAGACCAGGAAGTTGAATAAGAAAACATAAACAGTAAAGCAAAATATAGAACCAAGATTTGAACAGAGGTAGACCCTGGAACGAAGAACTTCAGAGCAGGGCTATAAGCAAGACCAGTGTTCCTGGGCCAAACAAGGCAATGCATGCATTTCTTTACTAGGAAAAAGAGAGAAATTCAAGGGTCGCAAAGTGACGGATTGTGATGCGGATAACACCAGCTCTGTTCTTCTTTTCTCTCTGTCTGTGTTGACTGTAGAAGTTAATAAGTTCTGAGCAGGCTGAGCTGTCATGAAGTCTCGTGACCACCCCAGTCACCATCTGTGATCCACGTCCCAGCTACTTGCCCCACCCCAAAAAGCTGTGAGCAGCAGAAGCTCTCCTTCTAGACAATTCCCCAGTTGGTTTTGCTTCCACATGGCAAGCATGATAGAGAATTGTTTTTTCAGCCAGAATGAGCGGTGAGGTAGGCTGGGGGGAGGGGAGCAAAAGATGGAGCCACAACCCATGAGAAAGGTCAGTTAAGAGACTGTCAGGGGCAGGAGTCCTTTTGGAAGACAGAGAGCGTAAGCCTGGGGAAAGGAGTTAAAGCAGAGCGGAAGGAGGAAGGCAGAGGAAAGCTGTGTGAGGCGCATGAAATGATGCTTGGAATCTTCCAGAAAAAGAACACCAAAAATGAAAAATGTATGTGATGAGGTCAGATTTCTTGTGGTAGCTACGAGGGAGCAGAATGTAAATTCCTGAGCCAGGGCAGCAGTTGTGAGGCTCACCAAGGACTCTGCAGATGGCCATCGTTGGGAGCTTGTGCCCCGTTAACCTCATATCCAAGGTGCACAGCTCTTCACGCTCCTAGGGAGTAACTTGGCTTCTGTCTTACTCACCCTCCAGTTTGGGCAGCTCTGGGATCTTGAGTTTACGCTCCCAGCTCTAGCCATGACCCAGAGGGACCACACCAGCTGGGTTGGGGTCCAAATCCCCGATGATTTTGAGGAAGTGGAGGGGGATTCAAACACTATGTCCTTTGACATCACCTGTGTCCTATCATTTGGGGCAATTTATTCCAGTTGCCACCAAGAGAACAAAATGGCAGATGAGAGAGATTTTTCAAAGCTGTTTTTTTTTTTTTAATTGAAGTATAGTTGATTTACAATGTTGTCTTAATTACTGCGTACAGCAAAGTGATTCAGTTATACATACATACATTCTCTTTTATATTCTTTTCCATTATGGTTTATCACAGGATATTGAATATAGTTCCCTGTGCTATACAGTAGGACCTTGTTGTTTATCCATCCTATGTATACTAGTTTGCATCTACTCATCCCAAACTCCCACTCCATCCCTACCCCAACCCCCTCTCCTTTGGCAACCACCAGTCTGTTCTCTATGTCCGTGATTCTGTTTCTGTTTCACAGATAGGTTCATTTGTGTCACAGTTTAGATTCCACGTATAAGTGATATCATATGGTATTTGTCTTTCTCTTTCTGACCTACTTCACTTAGTATTATAATCTCTAGTTGCATCCATTTTGCTGAAAATGGCATTATTTCATTCTTTTGTTATGGTTGAGTAGTGTTCCAATGGTGTATCACATCTTCTTTACATGTATCACATATTCTTTATTCATTCATCTGTTGTTGGACATTTAGGTTGTTTCCATGTCTTGGCTATTGTAAATAGTGCTGCTATGAACATTGGGGTACATGTATCTTTTTGAATTATAGGTTTGTCCTGATTTATGCCCAGGAGTGGGATTGCTGGATCATATGGCAACTCTATTTTTCATTTTCTGAGGAACCTCCGTACTGTTCCCCATAGTGGCTGCATCAACTTACATTCCCACCAACAGTGTAGGAGGGTTCTCTTTTCTCCACACCCTCTCCAACATTTGTTATTTGTAGACTTTTTTTTTTTTTTAATAAATGTATTTATTTATTTATTTATTTATTTATTTATGGCTGTGTTGGGTCTTCGTTTCTGTGCGAGGGCTTTCTCTAGTTGTGACGAGCAGGGGCCACTCTTCATCGCGGTGCGCGGGCCTCTCACTGTCGCGGCCTCTCTTGTTGCGGAGCACAGGTTCCAGACGCACAGGCTCAGTAGTTGTGGCTCACGGGCCTAGTTGCTCCGCGGCATGTGGGATCTTCCCAGACCAGGGCTCGAACCCGTGTCCCCTGCATTGGCAGGCAGATTCTCAACCACTGCACCACCAGGGAAGCCCAGTAGACTTTTTAATGATGGCCATTCTGACTAGTGTGAGGTGGCACCTCATTGTAGTTTTGATTTGCATTTCTCTAATAATTAGCAATGTTGAACTCAAAGCTGTTTGGAAATCACTTCTCAGGGTCAGTTAAGAAAAGGCCCACATAATATGCTATTTCCACTGCACCAAGACACAAAAGTGGCTGTATGCAAAGATGCTGTTGGAAGAGAAAGGGAAATAGCAGTCTGATGGTTCAGGTAGATTGAAAGCATAAGGTAAAATTGCATCAATGATAGGAAATTTTTCTGCTCCTTTGGACCTGGCATTTTAAGCATCTGTGGGACTGGTCCCTGTCTCATTTTTCAGTTTAGTGCTTTCAAATACGTTAATTTCAGAAAAACGCTTCTTGCTGCTTAATTCAAATAATCCCTCCTCAGATGAACGAAGAGAAAAGGAACAGGAGAGTCAATTTAAAAAAGCCAGGACATGGAAGCAACCTAAGTGTCCATTGACAGATGAATGGATAAAGAAGATGTGGCACATATGTACAATGGAATATTACTCAACCTTAAAAAGAAACGAAATTGAGTTATTTGTAGTGAGGTGGATGGACCTAGAGACTGTCATACAGAGTGAAGTAGGTCAGAAAGAGAAAAACAAATACCGTACGCTAATGCGTATATATGGAATCTAAAAAAAAAAATTGGTTCTGATGAACCTAGGGGCAGGACAGGAATAAAGACACAGACATAGAGAATGGACTTGAGGACACAGGAATGGGGAAGGGTAAGCTGGGACAAAGTGAGAGAGTGGCATGGACATATATACACTACCAAATGTAAAATAGATAGCTAGTGGGAAGCAGCTGCATAGCACAGGGAGATCAGCTTGGTGCTTTGTGACCACCTAGAGGGGTGGGATAGGGAGTGTGGGAGGGAGATGCAAGAGGGAGGGGATATGGGGATATATGTATGTGCATATAGCTGATTCACTTTGTTATGCAGCAGAAACTAACACACCATTGTAAAGCAATTATACTCCAACAAAGATCTTAAAAAAAAAAAATAGATGTGTCCCAAGCTAATGAGATAGTTGGAAGTCTGACTTGGTGGGAAACCCTAGCCTCTGGGCCCTGGGCCACGGCAGCCGTGCGCTATGGCACAGCAACTTCTCAGCTTCACGATGTTTGGAAAGCACAGTTTGGACACACGGATCATCAAAATATATTATTAGTCTCCTGAATATTCCACCCAGAAAGTTCACGGTCAGGGGAACCCCGCCCTTGTCATCCGCATCAGAAGGGCTTCATCAGAAGGGGTTGTTCTATGCTCTAGCTCATTTCAAAACAGGATTTGCGTCGGGCAAAAGGGATTGTATACGCTATCCTGTCCATTATTCCTAAGCCTAATTGTGTTTATTAATGTATATTATCAGAGTAAGTTTTTAAATGCTCACTGATTTGGATAGGCTGGAAGAAGGTCTTTCTGAATCACCAATGTCTGGATGATGAAACCATTTAGAGCCCGCATGAAGTCTGATTGTTTTAAGTAGTTCCACTTGGCTATGTATTAGACCTCCGTAAGCAACAGTGACTGAGGAAGCTGCGTCAGCAAAACAATGTGATGTGTCTTGACTCGTCCATCTTTTGCTTCTGCCCCGCCTGTGCCCTTGAACGTGCCTGGGTTGCATTCTCTGCCTCTGAGGATCAGCAAGAGGTGGAAAGGGGGAGGGGACCATTTGGTCAGGGGCCGGCAAACTTTCCTGTAAAGGGACAGAGAGTAACTGTTTCCACCTTTGCGGGCCGTTTGGTCTCTGTCACAACTACTCAGCTCTTCCCTTGGGGCAGGAAAGCGGCCCCAGATAATACAGAAACAAATGACCATGGCTGTGTTCCAGCAAAACTTTATTTATAAAAACAGGCAATAGGCAGAATTTGCTGGTGGGTTTTAGTTTGTTAACCTCTGATCTAGTCCAAATTCCTCACTTTACAGATAAGGAAAAAGAAACCCAGGAAGATTGGGAATTTTCCAAAGTCACTAGATGGTTCAAAGCAAAGCCAGATCCCAAATCTAGACATTGAATCTAGAATCCAGCTTTATTTCTACCATGCTGTATCAGTGTGTGTTATTTCATGAAGCTGCTTCTGCCCTGTAGATGGCATAGGTTTGAATCAGAAAGTGGTATTTGAGGAAATGATGCTCTGGTAACATCAATTATTTAACAGAAAGTACTTTGAAGGAGAGATTTTTATGGGAGATTGTCACTAGTTATTGACACTACTCTCGTGTGCCATTGTTATGTTTCAAGATGGCATCAAGGGCTTTCCTGGTAGCACAGTGGTTAAGAATCCACCTGCCAAGGCAGGGGACACGGGTTCGAGCCCTGGTCTGGGAAGATCCCACATGCTGCAGAGCAACTAAGCCCGTGCGCCACAACTACTGAGCCTGCGCTCTAGAGCCCATGAGCCACAACTGTTGAGCCTGCGTGCCACAACTACTGAAGCCCGCACGTCTAGAGCCTGTGCTCCGCAACAAGAGAAGCTGCCGTAATGAGAAGCCTGCACACCGCAATGAAGAGTAGCCCCAGCTCGACGCAACTAAAGAAAGCCCGTGCGCAGCAACGAAGACCCAACACAGCTGAAAATAAAAATAAATAAATAAGTAAATAAATTAAAAAAAGATGGCACCAAAGGAGTGAAAAACTGAAAGATTGTTATTATGTCATAGAGTCTCATTTTAAGAAGGTTTTTCACTAGAGTTGATTTGAATAAGGCTGGAAAACTCGAGGTTCCCATTCACCAAAGAACAATCAGCCTCCAAAGCAGAAGTTCTTAACGTGGAATTCAGGGGGTTAATGAAGCTCTGAAATTCATGCACTAGTTTCTGTGCATGTACATTTTTTTCTCAGGACAGGAGGCACTGTTTTCTTCAGGTCCCCAAAGGGATTTGTGACCCACCCACCCCCCCGCCAAGTTACAGGATTCTAGATGGTGAAAGATTCTTGTCCAGCCAGCCTGCCTGAAGAAAGAATAAAGAAGCTCTAATCAACCAAGTTCCTTTCTTCACATGTGCCCTCAGTGGCTGGCTCTCCGGACGGAAGTTAGCTGGCCACCAAAAGTGTTCCAGAGGGGAAGGGAAAAGTAGTCACGATTCGGTCGACACATGTGGATGCACGATATAATCAGTGGGGTGAATTCAGCATCAGAGGTCCCAGGAGCGGTGATGCTCAAAGTTAGCGGACGGCGGTGCCGTAGACAGGTTAGCAGCTCGCTCACAGCAAGACCTCCACCAGTGACTGACACACGGAAGGCAAAACTCAACCCCCTGAGGCTGGTACGTGGGCTCGACTTCTGGCAACATGGCAGAGTGTGTTGACTCATCCACCCCTTCAGGCGCAGATACAGTGAGATCCTGGATGGAGTAGAATTTTTTAAAAATTGTTGTTTAATGCAAGTTGAATTTTTAAAAAAAGAAATGGAAACTCTCATATGCCAGAGGCAAAGTGAATTCAAATCAGAATGGTCCACTGGAGCTGAAGCCACATGGCTAGAATTTAATTCCCGTGCATGGTTAAGAAACGTGGCCCTGAGTCTACTCAAAAGTAGAAGGAAGAGAGGTTTCAGCTGAAAGCCAGGACTCTTGAAGGGCTGCTGGTTTATGAGAAGGGGTCCAGAAAACTCCACCCAATGGCCCAGACAGGTATTAAGAAAGCGTTGTGCCCTGTTCAGAGCTCTGCGTAGGAAAAAATGTCTACTGTGAATAAAATTAACAGCCAATCTTGCACTTCATATTCAGGGATGGAATCTGAATTTACATGACACACGTGGATTGGGAATCTCTGGCTGAGGAAAAAATTGTCCAAACTGGAGAATGCTGGGTGCCCAGTGGATACCTGCACAGAACCAGGACACGGACGTCACAGCCCATGGCACACAGCCTCCCAGAGGACGATGCGCTCCACTGAGGATGAGCTTGTACAAGAAGATCACACACACACACACACACAACTGAACCACCATGGGAGAAACAAAACCTGAAGACGACTGAACGATCTGGAAGAGACTATAAAGTGAGCATTTTAAAAATATAAAATAAGATGTTGAAACCATTAGGAAAGAAGAAATGAATAACAACAACAAAGGTTTGAAAAAGAACCAAATAGAAATGATAAAAATGAGAATCATAATCATTACAGTGAAAAGCTCCATGGACCGGTAACACAAGAGTTTCTATCTGGCTGAGGCAGGAGGCAGACCTGAGGGAATCTCTCCGAACACCCCGCAGAAAGTCAGAGGCGTGGAAATCTGATGTAAGTCCACGGAAGCCCAGGGCAGCTGGGCTATGACAGCAGGACCAACTCCAGACCCATCCAGTAGCTTCCTCCCTACCACCCCAGGGCTAGGGGTCCTGCTGAACCGGTCAGAATTGCTTCAGGAGGGAGGGGGGCCTGAGCCCGAAGGTCTGGGGAGCTCCCGGTGAGCAAAGCTCGGGGAAAGGGGGCGTCTTCCTGTCGGGCCTGACGCACCTGGCATCGCCTGTCCACCCACAGTCGTCCTGTCCTGAGATCAGCTCGTCTCTGGAAAGGATGAGGGCGTCATCCCGCTTCCTCTGGGCTCCTTACCAGGCCTGTGGTCCTCCCTCCGGCTGAGGAGAGCCTCACCGGGGCCTTCAGAGCTTCACAGATGGTTTCCTAAAAGCCGTACTGCTCAGTGCAAGGACCTGACCCCGCGGGATTGTTGGGGGGACAGTCACCAGGCCTGGGAGAGATCTTGTGAGGACCCTCCCCTGAGCGGGGTGCCCCACGAGAGTATGAACTCAAGTTCACTGACAGCCTCTCTCTGTGGAGTCCCTGGGCCAAGCGTCAGTCCCTGACCTACTGCCGGCCTGACCCCTCCACCCAGACCCCACTGACCCCTCCTGGTTCGGCCCTCAAATAGCCACCCTCTGCTACCTGCCTCTCCCAGGCCTGGGACCACCTCGGCTTTGGCCCGGCCCCCGGCCCTGGCTTGGTCACACCCTGAGTACGATTTTTGCATAGCCAAGCAGGGTCTTTCCAGAAAGCGACCCCACTCTTTGCTTCTGTTCCTAGGTATCCATTCTTTTTCTGAGAACCTCTTGACATACAGGACAGCATTAGAGGAAACACGCTTACCCCAGGGGTCCTGGAACAACTTGATTTGGAAGCTGGAGGTGAATTTTCACAGGCCCATCACACAGGAGACCCCCAGAGAGCTGGGGCGATGAGCATTTGGCAGTGATTTGGGTCACGCACGCTAATGGCCCAAGAAAATAACACCATTAGCGCCATAATGGTGTGGCGTCATCTCTGTCCTCAGGACTCCCGTCGACTGGAGAGGGACCCGGCCACCAGGTGATGTTAAGATGCCCTCTGCTCCTTTCCTTGGTCAACGTGTACTGGTTCCAAAGTGAATCAGCAGTCTGAACTCATCCTGGAACAAAATGAGGACCTTTGTTATCTGAAACTACTTGTGCCATCTAACTTCCTAGACAAAGCCAAATGTCTCTTAATCAGATCACCCTAATTTCATAAGTATGTAGCACATTATCACAGCGAAGATTTTATTAGGCTACTGGAAGGTACCCTCAGAGACTCTTAAAAGGGTGGCACAAAGGATGTCAATTTAGTAGGGAGAAGCTGAGGGTCCAGTTTCCTACCAGATGCTAAAATCTTGACTCTGGCTATCTGAACAGACCTTCCTACGAAATGATATCTCAACACCAGATCTGTGGTCAAGATAGTCCTTATTATAATGCAAAATAAAATCCCAAAGAAACCTTCCCTAAACAGGCTGCTTCTGGCAAAGGATGATGAGAATTAAATGTTTCAATTCAGTTTTTGCTCCTATGTAAAAAGTCACGAGGAAACGGTGTCTGTAAGTCAACAAGAATGTTTTGCACAGTTTAAAACTTGTTAAGAGGGTAGGTCTCATATTGAATATTCTTACCACAATAACACAAAACAAAGCAAACAAAACGAGTCACAAGCAAGCAGATGGCCTGTTTCAGCTCCCTCCTCCCTCTTCCCCATCAGCCAGGGCCAGTGCATTCTGGGCCTGGCCCGCACTCTTCACGTGTGCGCACGACACGTTTTCCGAGGTCTTTTGGTAGGAGTGGAGCCAGAGGCCTGGACCGTTTGGAGGATGGGTGGGACGCAGGCAATAGCAACGCCCTCGCTGGCGAGCGCCTTCTAGGGAAGCGGAGAGGACTGAGACCCAGTCCTGCCCTGAGTCGGCTGTGGGACTTTGGGCCATCACTTAACCTTTCTGTGCCCTGGACGCCTCATCTGGAAAATGAAGAGAATAGTCTATCTCACAGCGTTGTTTGAAGGGTCAACGTATAACACCTGTAAAGCACTGACCTTGTAAGCAGCTACTTATTAGCGAAGTGGGCCTCCCTTCGTTGCCAGAGTCAGTACGTAATACCCCACAGCTGAGAGAGGGGTCTCCCCTAAACTGCATGTGCAGAGGAAATCTGTTGTGGCCACTGAGGAAGATACAGACATTTCCAAGAATATTTTGGCATTCTGAACCGAAAGGACATATATTATTAACCAGGGAACAGGATTCTGGTGGATTAAGGTTGTAGAATGTCAAGTAGGGACCGTTTAGACTGTCCTAAATGCAGGTTCTTTTTTTTTAATTGAGTAGAGTTGATTTACAATGTTGTGTTAATTTCTGATGCACAGCAAAGTGACACAGTTATACATATATATATATATATATATATACACATTCTTTTTTATATTCTTTTCCATCATGATTCTAAATGCAGGTTCTAGATTAACACCGCACTCATAGAGTTATCGAAAACTAAATACAGCGGCCCATGTAAAGGCGATTAGCCCAGGGCCTGGTGCAGCAAAGCTCTCTGTACACGTCGGCCGTGCGGTGTCCTGAGTCAGACTTACCCCGGTCCACCGCAGAGTGCATCTTCACAGGCGAGGAATCAGGGGCCCGCGGCCATGAAGGGAGAGTTTACAGCAGACGCTGGAGTCAGCGCGGGCCCCAGGGCTGCGGGCTCCAGGGCCAGCGGGTCCCACAATAGGCCTCTCTGTTCTTCCCGTGGTATTCTGAGAGAGTGAGGGCCTTCTGACCCAGTCACAAGACGTGACCCCCTTATGGGGCAGGATTTTTACTGTGTGGCCTCCTCAGCCAGCAAGGTGGCCAGAACCTACCCAAGTAACTCTTGCCTCTGGGGACTCAGGGATGCCGTGCTGGGGGGCTTACCCATAAACGGATCACCGACAAAGAAGAGCTGTCCCAAGATCCTACAGTGCGTGGGCCCTCCAAACGCCCAGCCCCTGAAAGCATCTCATGACCGCTGTTTGCGTAACCATCAACTACTCTCTACAATGTTTCTAAACACACGAAGTTAGCCGTCCAGCCGATGTCATACAACAGGACCCCATCCCACCTCACGTAGCTGTCCTTTTGTCACACTGTTTATTCAGCTTTTAATGATGGAGTTTTCATTTCTTTTCTTTTTTTATTAATTTATTTATATTTTACTTATTTATTTTTGGCTGCGTTGGGTCTTTGTTGCTGTGCGTGGGCTTTCTCTGGTTGCAGTGAGCAGGGGCTACTCTTGGTTGCGGTGCTCAGGCTTCTCATTACAGTGGCTTCTTTTGTTACTGAGCACGGGCTCTAGGCACACGGGCTCAGTAGTTGTGGCTCGTGGGCTCAGTAGTTGTGGCTCACGGGCTCTAGAGTGCAGGCTCAGTAGTTGTGGCGCACGGGCTTAGTTGCTCCGCGGCATGTGGGATCTTCCCGGACCAGGGCTCGAACCCGTGTCCCCTGCATTGGCAGGCGGATTCTTAACCACTGTGCCACCAGGCAAGTCCTGATGGAGTTTTCTTCTCCTTTCTCTCACCTGCTACTCGTACGTGGAATTCATTAATTCCTGTTCGTTATTGCAAATGACCGCAGTGACCGGTGATGTGGTGTTTCTCACTTAAGAAACTCAAAGACCTTAATGATGACAGGATCCAGCCACCTGGCTTTCTTGTTTTTCTAAACAAACAAACCAAAAGGAACAGAAGGCAGGGAGGTCCCTAAAACCTATCCTTAACCTGCACTTGGATCTTGGAATTATTAGGAGACAAATGCTGATGAGCAGAGCGTTATGGTTCCACTGGTTGATGAATCCGCCTTTGAAGTGCCGACTGGCATCGTACTGTTCAGTTTAGAGGGGATTTTCGTGAGCGTTATTGCACGCGATTGTACCAGAACCCTGTGGAGTTGATAGGAGATTCTACAGATAAAGAAATGGAACCTCCGAGAGGACAGGTGACTTCCCAGGTACAGAGCTCAGCGGGTGCTCTGACTTTTGGTCCATCGCCCAGCATCCCAGCACAGCAGAAAATGTAGCCAGTCTTGCACCCCAGTAGCCCCCCGGAGGGAGATGCAGCGAGAGCCTGGGCAGATTATTAGAACACAATTTGAACAGCTTGATGGGATTTAATTGTTTGGAAGGTATTCAACACGCTATTTCCAAACGCAAAAGGAGAATGCTGGAGACCGTTTTCCCAGATAATGACGCTGCCTTCATTTCGGAGAGTGCTTTCGTGTTTACAAAGCACTTTTGCAATTTTCTTATTTGATTCCAGGTGCAATCTGGGATTGGCGTGAAAGGTTTCATTTTCATTAACAGATCTGACAACGTATTGGAAAGAAAAAAGATGATGGGGGTGAGCAAAAGGGAGAGAGGCAGGCCTTTTTACATCACCTCCCTCCCTGCTTACCTGCACCTGCAGGCCAGGTGTGCCGACGGGCCGGGCATGGAGCCCAGAGCTGTTCTTCCCGCTTATAGGCGCCACCCGCTTGCCTTTCTTGCTGAGGAGGCTTCCTGACCTCGGAGGGAGCCGTGAGTTACTGTCTCTGCAAAGGTGACTTACTGACTTGAGTTATTATCTACAGGGGCTTGTTTGAAACAAGCTTATGGGTGAGTCAAATAGTGCAGATGCAGCTGCTAGGAGAGAGGGTCTGCAGAACGCGTCCCAGGCCTGGAGGGGCCTTAAGGAGGCCCGAGGTAAGAACCCTCCCCCAACTGTGGATTTCAAGGACCCCCAGGTCTAAAGCTAGCTCTTTTTTAAAAGACTCTTTAGCTAAGGGGATACCCTCCCAGGCCTTGGTTGGATGGATTTAGCTGCAAACGCTGCTGAAGCCTTCACACCAGGAGGCTCTGAGAAAGAAGTGGGAAGAGATGGGGCGACTGCTGGGGCCCCAGCCCGGGCAGAAGGGCTCCGAGGGCCTGAGTGTGAGACTGGGAAGTGACTCCGTCTGCCTTCTGCGTGTCACTTTCTAAACCTCTCACAGACGAGCTTGGCTTGAAGGTGGTGGCCCCACCGTTCATCCCCGGGCAGGGTTCTGGCTGTGGTCACCCAGGTAAAGGGGAGGCTGTCTCCCAGGGAGCACTGTCCATCCTCCCCTGCCGGCTGGTTCAGACCACGTCCACGATCACTGACAGCTTCTTTCTTGCTATACGTTTTGGGACACAGACTAGCACGACTTGGTGCTTCAGAGCACACATCAGAATCCGAGTGGATTTTAGCAGACGGACACTAAAGAAACGCGCTGCATCTTCTTCAAACTAAAAACAGTTCCCTGGGAGCGCACATTTTCCCTCTGGATTATTGGGCAGGTTTCTGGCTGGTCTTTCCCCTCCCTGTGCTTGCTCTTCTGCAGTCTGTTCTCACACAGCAGCCGGGGGCATCCTTTGAAGCGGGTCCTGGCATCCCACTGCTCCAGCTGGTGTGACAAGCCCACACCCCCCTGCCCCAGGCGCCTGCCCCGTTCTGGCCCCGTCTCCTACCCCCACCCCACCCCCGCTCATCTGTTCCAGCCACGTGGCCTCCTCGTCAGCCCTCTCTCTCCTTTTGAGGGGCTTTTGCTCTAGCTGTAGCCTCTGCCTGGAATGCTCCTCCCCCTGAAATTCACGACTCCTAACGCAGCCCTCCCCATCCCTTACCTGGGGTCTGTGTTTCCACAGCATCATTCATTTTCCAACCCACGGGGTCACCCATTTATGATGGCTGGTGTCTGTCTTCTCCCCTCTGGAACGTGAACTCCCTGGGGCAGGGGCATCTCTGCTGGCCCGTGGAGGTGTCCCCGGGGCCCATGTCATGTCTGCCACACGGTTGCCATTCAGTTAGCCTTGGTTGGGTAAACGGATGGCATCCAGCAGGCTGCCTGCAGAGGGATGGTCCTCGGTTCCCGACGCGGCTGCCCCTCGGTGCCCAGTGTCCCCCTCATGTTGGAAGGGGACTCTGCTGGACACTACAAGGGGCCACATCAGCCTCCAGGCTTCTGGAGGAAGGGCCAGTAATGCTACACAGAGGGTCTGGCTATTGTTTCACCAGGACCCGAGGCTGCAGGCGCGGGGGTGGGGAGGGCTCCAGGACAAGAGGCAAACACCGGCCCAGGGTGGGGCCGGCAGACTCTCTCTTAACCCCTCCGCTGCTCGGGAGAGGAGACTGCAGACACCGCAGCCCTCGTCACGGGGGGCTGGAGCGCTCAGCAGATTGTTCCCAGTCGTCAGGGCCAGCTGGGAAGAGAGCAGGACCAGAACCTGTTGTTACACATAACTCGTAGGGATCAGTCCAGAATAAAAATACGGGCTGGCCTCTTGTTAAGAATGTATTCAGAATTTCAAGATGCCGACAGCCCAGCGTTAAACTGGGCTCAGGGCCCTGCCGAGGACTGACCACGCTCACAGCCTTTCACAGATCTCCCTGGGGAAAACTCCCCTCGGCAAACGTAGATCGCTGGCGCCAAGGTGTGCGGCCTCCTTCTCCTTGAGGAAGGGAGCCCAAGGGTGCAGTGGGGGACAGTGGGGGACAGTCTCAGAGAAAACCTGAAGGTACCAGAAACGGTATGCCTGCAGCTCACAAAAGGCCCTGAGGTCACGTTGCAGGCGGGGGTGGGGTGAGGGTGGCAGAACAGGTGACATCAAAGTGGCAGCCGGGGCCAGACAGGGCCGATGTCCATGAACAGCCGAGCCCCCGGACCATCCTCCTTTCACAACGGTGGTCCGTGTTCAGCGATGGGGGGGAGGGGTGGAAGCAGAAGATGCAATCGGAAGAAAGCAAGCGGGTTGGGTCGTGCGGAGGTGGCTTGTGGTGGTGGGAAGCCCAGGCCCTTCCCCGCATCCGCTGACGGGGGGCGTGTCCTTACGCTCCTGACAGCGCTCAGCGGGCACCCGCGGATACTGATGCTGAGGCAGGCGCTACCTGCTTCCGTCTGGAGGACGCTTTACAGTTTTAAAAGTGCCTTATGTGATTTCAGTGGACCCTCTCCATAAGCCTGTAGCTTAACCGAGTATCGGGAAGGGCCAGAGAGGATGCTGGAACTCGGTTCTCCTGGTGTTGAGTCCAGCACTTTCTTCCTTTCCTCCACGATGCTCCAGCCCCTGGTGGCTGCCATCTTCCCAGAGTCCAAGGCCAGAGACAGACAGACAGATGCAGGCCAGGGCATCACAGGCACATGGCAGCACGTCGACCGATTGCCTCCAAAGTACCAATGACCTGCCAGCACAGCCAAAGTGATCTGCTGGCGACGCAGAAGACTAACCCCGCCCACAGGAAAAGGTAGACTTTCAGAAGGATCGGATGTTTCCCTCCTACAGACATTACGGGAGCTGCTTTCCGGGGTCATCCAATAAATGTGAACGGCAGATTAAGTAAAGATGAGTAAAGGGACGCTATTCTGAGCCAGCATGCATTTTGAAACGGCCCATTAACCTCTTATCAGGAAGGATTCCTTCCTTCGAAACGTTGGTGGTTTCCTGCACTAAAAGGTGTGAGGATGATTTGCCAGATCACGTTATGACGTGCAGCTAACGGCTTTGCCAAAACTGGTACCCACAGATGTGAAGTCAGTGGGTTGAGTTCCATACCTCAGCCACTAACATCTCCTCTAAAGACTGACAAGTGCAATTAGCCCGTATTAATGGAATAATCTCTCCAGGAGTTTTTTTTTTTTAAATCTGAAACTCAGTTTGAATCACACAAAGAGAATATGCACCTTCCAATCATTTCCGTTTTAGGACAGGCACATGTTAAAAACAGCTGGACTTATTTTTCCCCCTCTTCAAATTCTGCCAAATTCACTCCCAGGTTTCATTTCTAAGCCAAGTTTCAGAGCTGAGCACATTTTTATGGTCTAGTTATAAACCCTAGAAAAACAAGGTTTATAGGAAATGTTGACACAACCTTAACTAAAGTGGTGCTAGCTGACACCTCTCTATTTTCAATTTGGGGATTTCTACTGGGAAAATATAAACGCTAATTCAGCAAAGGAAGCCAACGATAATAAAAATGTTGTAGTTCCTGTTCACCCCACAAAGCTCGGCTTCAAAAGATGCCAGGGCAGCGTGGAGGTGAGTTAGAACGAGGACGCTCCGTTTGGAAGGCACCTGCAAATAGCTCAGCCTCCCAGTTACTATACACCTCGCCTGGGAATGCATGACCTCACCGTGAGTCACCGCTGCGCATGGCGGTCCACTCGGAGAGGTGGCAGAAGATTCCGGATCTTTACGTCAAAGGTGCCTACCATCCTCCTGCGACTCACTTCCAAAGCTACCCTACATCGAGACACATCGGATTTTTCACAGGCTAGTAAGGCCAACCTCCAAACACGCAGAGAAGCCCAAAAAGATGAAAGTTGGAGAAAAGGCAGGCCCCAGAAGGTGGATGTTGAGTGATTCGGGCTCAGGCTGGGGCCAGTAGCAGTGCCAGGGGGACCCAGGTGTGAGGGCAGCCCGAGACCCGGGGACAGAGGGCCGGTGACAGTTCCCTTTTCCCCAGTCCCGCCCCACAGCCCAGCTGAGAAGCACATGTGTTCCATATTTAGGCTTTGGGTTTTTTTTTTTTTTTCTTCTTCTGAAACAGGAGGTGGGAGAAAGGAGTGAAGTTTGACTCAGGTCCAGAGATAAAGACTGACACACACAAATGGCCCATAATAGGGGGCAAAGCGAGTTAAGCCGAAGTCAATGTTTTCAAATCCTCAGCTAAATAGACTAAACAGCCCTGACCGAGGAGCCAACAGGGACAGCTGCCGGCCAGGCGCCCCCAGCGAGGAGACAGGCAGCCTGCGAAGCCCCCCGGGTCCCCCTTTGTCATCTGTACAATGGGGGCCCGCATCCACCCAGCCATCGGGACAGTGCAGAGAGTAAGGCCGGTCCCCGGTAGGGCTCTGAAAAGCTGCAAGGCGAAGGGGGAGTGTTACTTTGTGTTGCTTTATTCCCACTTTGGAAAACTACGTTCAGAAAATAGAAATGTTTTCAATCGAGGGAGCAATCCATCAGGATAAAGGAGAGAAAACCTCTCCCTGGCATACTTGTAATCGCTTTTTGTTCATCCTGGGGCTGATCTGGGGCTGCGTCCGCTGCTGATGACTTTGCTTTCCTGTTCAGTCTAAGACTCTACTAACGAGGCCATTTGGGTTAATGCCCCAATTACCATCACATATTTCTAGACTTGCCCAGCTCACGAGGGACCACTCACTTACATATCTTCATGGACACAAAGTATTTTTTCGGATGATTATTTTTTTCCTCCTCGGTTTCTAAGCCTATTGGCAGCATTTTCCCAGAGTGTTTTCAAAAGCTTTCACAAGATAGCCTCATAACATTGGCAAAAAGAAAAAAAAATAGGAAGCATACTTCAATGCTTAACTTCTGCAGGCCCTGATTTTTTTTTTTTTTCAGGTTGAAAAGGAAGACAGTGAGTTTCTGGATGTACCTGTCAAGGCTAAATGATTGTTCATTTCCTGTGAATTGGAAATCACATAATAACATGCAGCTGGGGAGCTAGCCTGGGTTTCTTGCTTTTTCCTCTTCCAGAAGCGGGGTCCATTACCAGCTGGGAAGTATTCCTATACGAATGTGCTGAAAAACTTAGGGGAAATGAGAAGGGGAGCGTTCTAGATGTCAGCAGTTTGATGGTCTTACCTGTACCCACCAGAGAAGATTTTAACAGCAAACATACAGAAAGATTAATTTAACTAGAAATGAGCTCAGGAAAAAAAAAACAAAAAAGGATTTACAAAGCCACAAAAATCTTTCTCTAGCATTGAGCTGATTACAATGAACCCTGCTAAAATGATGCATGCCAGTGATGGGGTGAGTTGGAGAGAAACCATTTAAGATAATAAAATATTTTCACCCAAGAGAAAAGGATTAGTACGAATCAACATAATCATGTCTTGCTAATGAAGTTGTTACCTGGAACCAAAAAAAAAGAAAAAAAAAAAGAAACACATAATTTCAACGCTGAGTTTAAAATTGGAATTCAGCAAAATGTCATCCCAGGCACTTACTTGAAATGCACGCTTATACCTTTTTGTATAATAAATTTCATTCTGTGTTTCATTAGCCATTATACTACTCATGGTGATTGTGTTAGATGTTAGCTGCTGAGAGATGGAGCCGACATTTACTTCAGGTGGCTCCTATTCCAAGTCATCATAACAATTAATTAGAGAAAGAGGAGGTAGGGTGGGAGCAGAATTGATGCTGGGAAGGTAGCTTCTCCTGGGAAGGTAAGGAAAAGAAGGAGAGGCCAGGGCCAAGCAAAGTCACTGCCAGTGGAACGTTACAACATCGCTGCCCATTGCACCCAGACATGTGCTTGGAAGAAAAGAGATCTGGGGTCTGAATGGCGTGTAGGGTTAATACAACAGCCCTGGATCACCTGGTGTGTGGTTCCCAACCCTGGCTGAGCGTCAGGATCGCTAGTGGAACTTTTAAAAATAGAACCCACTGGGTCCTGTCCAGTCCTGGGCTAAAGCTTGTGCATGACTTCTCTATGTTTAAAAAATGTTTGGGGTTTTGTTGTTGTTGTTTCAGTACATAATGAAAATTTCATTTTATTTTTTCCAGTTTTTTGAAAAATTAAAGTATAGTTGATTTACAATGTTATGTTAATTTCAGATGTTAGTTTCCTGTGTTAGTTTCGATGATTCAGTTATACATATATACATATATGTATAAAAAGAATATATATTCTTTTTCAAGAATGCATATATGTGTATAACTGAGTCACTTTGCTGTACAGCAGAAATTAACACAACATTGTGAATCAACTATACTTCAATAAAAAAATTTAAATAAAGGTATATTCTTTATCAGATTCTTTTCCCTTATAGGTTATTGCAAAATATTGAGTATAGTTCCCTGTGCTATACAGTAGGTGCGTGTTGGTTATCTATTTTATATATGGTAGTGTGTATACGTTAGTGTCAACCTGCTAATTTATCCCCCCGCTCCCCGCCTTTCCCCTTTGGCAATCATGTTTGTTTTCTATGTCTGTGGGTCTATTCTGTTCTGTAAGTAAGTTCATTTGTATCTTTTTTTTTTAGATTCCATATGATATCACTTATAAGTGGGATCTTCAAAAATGTATGTTTTTAATAAACTAAAACCTACGATTAATTCTGAGTGCTGAGTCAGGGTTGAAAACCATGGGTAGGTGGAGGCTGGAAATAAACCAGAAGGTGAGTTTGACAGTATTGCACTTTATCTAAATCTCTCTTTCATCTTGTTTGAATCCAAGAAAGAGCTGTATGCCCTGAAGCTTATCAGATAGACATAAGATGATAAGGATGACAATAAAATAATACCTAGCACTGGCTCTCTGGGGACTCTTGCCCTAACTGACAGAGCACTTACACATGCATGATGTCATTTCTCTCCCCTCCTCCCCTCCCTCCATGCTGCAAAGCAGGCAGTGGAAGAATCATCACCCCATCTTACAGATAAGAAAACAGGCCGCATCAGCCGAATCCCCCAACAGCGCTAATGAGTGGGCTGAGTCCTCTGCCCTCAGGTGGCTTAACGCTCGTGTGGCAGGAAAGAGAATTCAGCAAACACTCAGCCCCCACGTTCGCTGCAAATGGAGAAGTGCTCTGTGCCTTGCTTTTACCTTAAAGAGTTGGCTGGACTTCCCTGGTGGCGCAGTGGTTAAGAATCCGCCTGCCATCGCAGGGGACATGGGTTCGAGCCCTGGTCTGGGAAGATCCCACATGCTGTGGAGCAACTAAGCCCATGCGCCACGACTACTGAGCCTGCGCTCTAGAGCCCACGAGCCACAACTACTGAGCCCACGTGCCGCAACTACTAAGCCCACGTGCCACAACTACTGAGCCCGCGCACCTAGAGCCCGTGCTCCTCAACAAGAGAAGCCACCGCAAGCACAAGCCCGCGCACCACAATGAAGAGCAGCCCCCGCTCGCCGCAACTAGAGAAAGCCCGCGCGCAGCAACGAAGACCCAACGCAGCCAAAAGTAAATAAATAAAATTATTTAAAAAAAAACAAAAAACAGTTGGCTTACATCCAGTGTGTGTGATAGATTTTTGGCTTTCCCTTTTACACAAATCCTTTCCTTAAGTGAACACCTCATGCCTCCCAGGTCTCTTCCGTTGCTTCCTGGGGTCCAGTAGAGAAGAGACAGGAGACAGTGACACAGGAGGGACAGTAGGTAGCCTGCCCCACACCTGCCCCCCGGAGGCCTCTTGGTGGCCACTTGCCTGCCAGCTTCTTCCACATCCCGAGAAGGAGATGGTCCCCAGGTTAAGGATGGAAAAGAAGCTAAGAAGTCTTCCCGTCCTGTTGGGGTTATTTCCCTGCTACCTGTGTAAGCTTTTAGTAGCCTTGGGCTTATGGTTCAACTCTTCCAATGGAAAGAAATAATGATCGCAGCGTTTGAGGCTGTTGACGTTTAGAGCCAGAAGTAACCCTCGTCTGGGGAGGGCTTTTCTGGGAATGGACTTGAGGATAAAGATGTTACAAAGCGTGACACTAGGAGCTAAGCTTTTGCTGATACAATTTACCTAATAATCAAGTTAATTGGCAGTTTATGGTAACATAAAAAAAACCCTTAATAAGATAAGATTATTTTTTGAAGACGACTATTTTTGTGTGATGTTATGATAGCTACTGCCATGGCAAAAAGTGCAGTGTTAAAGTGTGATAGATAAGCAACAGGGATATATAGCCATTATCTTGTAATAACTTTTAATGGAGTACAATCTGTAAAATACCATATCGCTATGCTGTACACATGAAAATAATATAATATTGTAAGTCAACTATGCTTGAATTTTAAAAAGTATGATGAATCGCTCTCCTCTCAGATACTGATATTTCACAGATCAATAAAACTTAACTGTGCTTACGGGTTTACTCCATTATACAAAAATATATTTATAAAAAGTATCACTCAGGTTTCTATACATGAGTTGGCGGACCATTCATTTTATCATATTTTATCTTCTACATGTGTGAGTTTAAAAGACTGGTGGTGTTTTAATTATGTATAATCACATCTGGTTTCCCGCTAACCTATTGAGAAACACTTTTGACAGTCATAAAAAGGAATTTCATATAGAGCTGAATATATGGAACGTAGCTAACTTTTTAAACCAGGTCTGTAGAGCTATCTTGGGGAACAAGGAGGGCAGCTATGTTTCACCCAAGCACCGACCCAGTGGCCTATCACTGAGGTGTTATCTCTGGAAAGCTGGTCTGGGCTTAGCAAGCAAGTATGCCGAGACTGACTAGTGACGCCTGCCGGGGAAGAAGCGAGATCCTGGTACCATGTTTGCCATCTCTGCTGGGGGGAGAAAGGGAAAAATACTGAAATACGTAATGAATGCCTACTTCCCTGGGAACAGAGACTGTTGAGATATGTAAAGAATTCTTCTGATGGCACAGTTTTTGCCAGAGCCGAGCCTCAATCGATAGTCTCAAATAGTTTTAGATTTAAGAGCATTATTTAAAATGCTTAATGCATATCTGGGTGTCTAAAAGAGTAAGGATTATTCACTTTTCTCAACATGCTATACCGTTATGTGAAATTCTGGAATTAAGTCCATCATCGTTAAGGCAGTGAATGTCAGTCAGGATCTTCCAACTATTTAAGCTGCTCACAAATAAGGCTTTTTCCTTGAATTCCATCAACACTCAAGAACATGTCAGCCTGGTCATTTTCATTAATGTCATTTTCGTTGCACCCAAAGCTGTTGCCATCTTTTCCACTGGTGATAATGGTGCCCACGGGTGATTATGGCGCCCACAGGGAAATCATAAAGCCCATCATATTTCTAAATTCCATCTTACAGTGTTAGTGAGGATACTAGTCTAGTAATGTTTCTTTCCTGTAACAAAGTGGTGGTTATCCCTCTGGAGAAACCCTGAGCTTAAGATGATTAATGTTGCACAGAAATAACTTCCTTAGTGAATAAATGGTCCTTTCATCAGAGTGAGTTGTCTTAAATTGCAAAATTTAATTTCAGAGGGAAGAAAGCACTCCTCAGTTACTTGGTAAATACTGACATATTTAGACACACATCTTTAAGCATGTTTTCTACCAAAGAGTTATCATTTTAGATCACCTTCATTGTGTGTTTCTTAGTTGCAGATTATCCCTCTTTTCAAATGGATGGGCACTTTGTATTATCTACCGATTGGTCCTTGAAGACATGGGTTGACTTGGAAGGGGTTGGTGCTGGTTATTTTAGACAGCCTGGCAGGTGAACAGAAGCCTCTGGGAATTTGTCATTTCTTTCTATACTACTCTTCCCCCTCTTCTCTATGAGCCATCAAATCCATTTTCTGGGACCCCGATCCCCAAATCATAGTTCCATATTTCCAACCGCCATTTAAACGGGACCTTCGATCATCTTGCCACGTTCTCCAAACCAACGAGAGCCCAACCTGAGGTCTCTTGACTCACGCTCTCCTTTTCACTGAAAGCATTCTTCATACAGGGTTTTGTGGGGTTTGTTTGTTTGTTTGTTTGCTTTAAATTATGAAAGTAGTTTGCTTGAGTTACAGGAGGAAGCAGGACATGATTTTTCTGAATTCTTACATTACCTTTTCTGTTTCCATATATCATTGGTCTTTGGGGGTCTCTGGGGACCGAATGCCTTTGTGGTCATGTTTTCAGAGATGGTTGTATTCACCAAAAAGGAAAATTTCTCCGAACTGTATGCAGAACCTCTGGCAGAATAGATGTGGGGAATACTTGGCCTTTATTCAACCCCAGAGGCCAGCACAGAAGGTCCCCCTGGCAAACAGCCTTCGTCTTATATGGAGATATTCCAAGCTGGGTGAGTAGAAAGTGGTCATTTGCTTTCAGTCCGGCATCTGAGCAGAGTCTTCCTTTCGAGTCTGTGTCAGGACTGCTGGTGCCTCTTCAGATCCACCCTCCCTTCTTACCAGCAATGCGCCCAATGACAGAACTCCGTTTGCTAGCCTCCCTGCAGGTGGGGAGGGCAGGGGGGCACGGAGATGGACGCCGACGTTGGGGGTGGAACTTCTTCTGACTGGTCCTCAACTCCCTCCTTTCATCCTCGGTCAGCAGATTGCTGAGCCCTTAAAACTCGTCTCAGCTCACATCCATCCCTGCAACTGTGAGGCCCGCCCTTCCAGGGAGCAGTTTGATGAAGGTTGTTAGGAAATAGAAGGGGCGGGAAATCTGGTCGCGTTAATGCCACAGCCTATGAAACAAAAATGCAAAGATGTCACTGAGGATCTTACTAATTTAAATCTGATTACAAACACATTGCGTAGGAAAAATTTAGGTATAATAAATCCAAGTGGGGAGATTCCATTTCACCATTATCTGCATTAACAAGGATAGATCTGTTAGCTTAATAGTTACCAGCGATAGTGCTAAGAGATGTGGTCTGGGACTTTCTGGAGTTGTCAATCTAATGGGGGAAGGCATACAAAATAAGCAATCAGGGTGAAGATGTACAGCTGCACAGGGTGTGCCCTGGCCAACTTCAGGGGACATTATTCCCATGGACGATGGTATAAGTGGCCCCCCACTGTAAGGTGTGACCTGTCCAACCATAGACGGTGACCCTTCAAGCAAGCTTTCTAAAGTGAGCTAAATAATTCCACTCCTGAGCATACATCCAGACAAAACTATAATTCAAAAACATACATGCACCCCATGTTCATAGCAGCACTACTGACAATAGTCAAGACATGGAAACAACCTAAAAGTCCATCAACAGATGAATTGATACAGAAGATGTGGTACATATATATACAATGGAATACTACTCAGCCATAAAAAAAAGAATGAAATAATGCCATTTGCAGCAACACGGATGGACCTAGAGATGATCATAGTAAATGAAGTAAGTCAGAAAGAGAAAGACAAATACCATATGATATCATTTATATGTGGAATCTAAAATATGATACAAATGAACTTATCTATGAAACAGACTCACAGACAGAGAACAGACTGGTGGTTGCCAAGGGGGAGGGGGATGAGGGAGGAATGGATTGGGAGTTTGGGGTTAGCAGATGCAAACTAGTATACATAGAATGGATAAACAACGAGGTCCTACTGTATAGCACAGGGAACTATATTCAACATCCTGTGATAAACCATCATGGAAAAGAAAAATAAAATGAATAAAAAATAAAGTGAGCTGAGTGAACAGTGATAGGGGACATTTTGTGCCCCTGACCCAGCCTAGGAAGTGGGTTCTTGGGGTAAAGGACATTACTGTTGGGACTTAAAGATCAGCCCAGTTAGCCAGACCGGAAGGAAGATGAGCTGCCGGGGCGAGGGAGCAGAATGTCCGAAGACCGAGGACGGGGGTTGTGAGGCTGAGCTGCCCGAGGAATGAACAGGAGGGACACCGCGGCTGCTTCGTCCTGCTGGCTGTCTGGAAGCCTTCTTGTTCTACCTTTACAAATCCAGATCAACTGCACCCAAACTTGACGGATTCCAGAAAAACAAAAGGGAGGAACTTCTCCCCTCCCACCTCTGTTTTCTGACTCTGTTTCAGCAACATTTGTCCCCTACAGCGTGGGTGATTCAAAAGCTTAGACTAAACGTAACACTCAGGGAAGATCCCCTGCCTTCAGACAGATGGGGCCCCGAGGCTGGCTCCGTTCCCACCACCTGTTCAACTTTATCAATTGTCAAGCCTTTTGACTCAGACAAACCCCGTCACCCTGATGGTGACACTCCTCTGCTTAAAGTCTCCTATTTTAAGGCTGTGGGCATTTAAAAACAAAATGAAACATAAAAGCATTTTGAAGGATAAAGTTCCAAATTCTTAGCATGGCTTACACGGTAGAGTCATCTCCCATAGGGCAGGGACTCTTTCTATCTGGTCCTCTCTACTGTGCTCTGTCATTGGATCGGGAGCAGCTCGGGGGACAGTGGCCTTGGTGCGAATGTGGTGGTGACTCTGGAAGAGAAGCAGCTGGGTCCTCGCACGCCAGACGATCCAAGCAGTACTTTTCCATGGCTGCCATTGCCGGGAACACGGCAGAGTCTCTACACATATTTGTTCTAAAAAAATAAATGAATAGAACATTTTCCAAAGTCGTCCACAACTCAGAAGAGGTTAAAAACTACTGCTCTATAATTTTCCCCAGGATAAGTTATATACTAAAACCACATAATTTTTATTTTCCCATAAAGTTTATCTTCCTGAATTGGGTGATGGTATTTTGACTTCATCTCCTTGACAGTTGATATAAGAAACATCTTCACAAAACTCATTGAGAGAACCATAATTCAGAAAGAGACATGTACCACAATGTTCACTGCAGCTCTATTTACAATAGCCAGGACATGGAAGCAACCTAAGTGTCCATCAACAGATGAATGGATAAAGAAGATGTGGCATATATATACAATGGAATATTACTCAGCCATAAAAAGAAACAAAATTGAGTTATTTACAGCGAGGTGGACAGACCTAGAGCCTGTCATACAGAGTGAAGTAAGCCTTTTGAACTTTTAAAGGCCACTGGGACACATCATGCGTTACTCGGTGCTTTCTTTATGAAGATCCACGGGAAAAAATTCTTTCTCACTCAGTACCATGAAGAGTTGTGTTTTACATGGCTAATTCATTGGTATATTTAAGTAATTAATTAAGTACAATAATTAAGTGATTGACAATGTGATCAGAGTTCTCTTTTTTTGTTTTCGTACCTGAAAGCTTGGAACCAAATTGTGGTCCATCTTTGGCAAATGTATAGGAATGCCTACAAATGGTTTTTGTGTATTATTTCAACAAATATTGATTTTGGACCAAAACTTCCTCATGGGTTAATCTTATTTTTCTTACCCTAATTCTCTTGCCCCTTGCTCACAACTTATTTTCATTTTCTCTTCTAATATTATATACGTTTTAATAGATCACTTTATAGTTTTGAAATATGGTGGAGTATAAATAAACTGGTTGTTGTTTAAGGCTAAGGATGGTAGCCTGGAGCTATGAGTTAACACCAACCTTTAGCCTCACATCCCCAAAACATTCCTCTTCACCTCTGCCCTGATGCTCACTCTTTTCTTCTTGATCTTCCATGAGAGTCTTTTGGTTTTTTTTAATTGAAGTATAGTTGATTTACAATGTTGTGTTAATTTCTGCTGTACAGCAAAGTGATTCATTTATACACATGTATATATATTCTTTTTCATATTCTTTTCCATTATGGTTTATCACAGGACATGGAATATAGTTCCCTGTGCTCTACAGTAGGACCTTGTTGTTTATCCATTCTATATATAATAGTTTGCATCTGCTAGCTTCAAACTCCCAGCCCTTCCCTCCCCTTTGGCAACCACAAGTATGTTCTCTATGTCTATGAGTCTGTTTTTGTTTCGTAGAAAAGTTCCTTTGTGTCATATTTTAGATTCCACATATGAGCGATATCATATGATTTTTGTCTTTCCCTGTCTGGCTTACTTCACTTAGTAAGATAATCTCTAGTTGCATCCATGTTGCTGCAAGTGGGATTATTTCCTTCTTTTTTATGACTGAGTAGTCTTCCATGGTATGTATCTACCACATCTTCTTTATCCATTCTATCTGCTGATGGACATTTAGGTTGCTTCCATGTCTTGGCTATTGTTCCACTGGAGTCTTTACCACATTTTATTACAAAGATTTGCTTGGGGGCCTTGCCTGCCCTGAAGCAGAGCACTTTGATTCATCCCTATTACTGTAGCCTGAAAGTAAAATCACTGTTAATTACCAAGGATCATGGTCAACCAAACCCCCTCTCTTATTTCTTCTCCAACACCCCCCATTGCTAATTGTGGGAAACTTTCACTTTCTACTTGATTCATTCCCATCGGCTTGTAATTTGTATGGGTACACTCTCTTTATCATCAGAGGGAAAAAAGAATAAAGATATATGAACATCTATATCTGGGTTAACCCCTAAAATGTTTTAGTCTTGTCTTCCCAACCCTCATCATAGTGGAGTTTTAGAATTTTAACCAAGACATGTGTACACAGCAGGGAGTACCAAAAGGACAGTTAGAAATTTATTTAAGTTTAGATTTGAGAATAGAAGATCCTACTGTGGACAAGTCATTCCCTCCCTCTGATATCCTATGTGTACTTAATAAGGAGAATCAGATCAGAAAGAATACCAAAAAAAGCAGGAGTGTCTATATCGAGGATGGAATGGCTTCCATTACTAATCAGCTAAATCTGTTTATTACTAGGAAGTAAATGCATTTGACCACTG
Source organism: Balaenoptera ricei (assembly GCF_028023285.1). Classification (NCBI taxonomy): domain Eukaryota; kingdom Metazoa; phylum Chordata; class Mammalia; order Artiodactyla; family Balaenopteridae; genus Balaenoptera; species Balaenoptera ricei. The sequence continues at coordinate 3,120,344 of NC_082640.1, read as the reverse complement.
CAGCTTTAAGGGGGAATCAGAGAAGTTGATACGTGGACCATTCAGTTTTCATGTGAAATCAAGAGAGTGAGCAGACATCTTATTGAGAATGATTGATGGCCCTGCTGTGATGGGCAAGTGTGTAAAACATATGTTGCCTGGTTTTATGTGTTTTGGCGGCCAGATGGCGCCTAACACCCCCCACCCCTGAACCGTCCCTCACCCCTCCCATGCCAGTCCGGCCTTACCCCAAACCCTCTCCCTCATCCTGCCCAGGCCCCGAAATCCATCCCCCACCAGAAGTAGGGGCCGTGGGTCACTGATGTGTGAGGCCCAGGTATAAAATACAGATATCTCTTTTGCATATTATTAGGTAAAATAAAAAGCTTAAAGTGGAACAGTTTATTTTCTAGGACATATGTTGACAGCATCTGAATGTCATGTACCTTTCTCTCCTACGGGAAGCTTGTATTTCTGTCTTCATTGCCAAGACAGTTCCTGGAGCATAGTTCATGGAACGTTTATGTAATTAATGTCTGTTGGATGAATGAGCGAATGAATAAATAAGTGAATACATGATCAACCCATATAATAACCCAACAAAGAAGGAAATGAGGTGAATCTGGCATAATATGGTGTCTGTAAACCCAAGCTTTCTCCCGGCGTTCTCATCTATGCAATAGGCTGTTGTAGAATTTGTTGGAGACTCATATCAATCTTCTCATTTTGTTATCTCTGAACTGTACCATTTTCCCCCCCTTGGAGAGCTGTGACACCACTTCTCTTTTTCAAAATATACCCACGGTGGAATTGTGATCACATTGGCAATCACTTTTCATTACCCAGATTATAATTCACCTGGATTTATAGACCCATCTCTCTTCAGGCTACATAGTCTTTTATCGGGCATCAAATCCTCTCTTTTAAAATATATAAAGATATATATTTTTACTACGAAATTCATGTAGCCACATTACCAAAAGAAGTCTCAAAAGTAGGAATGAAGGGAGAAAAAAAAAATCACTGTAAGACTAACTCTCTAATACAGCCACTTACTAGGATTTCGGTAAATTTCCTTCTGCTACTTTCCCCTGTTCCCCATCTGCTTTTACAGAGCTTCATACGGTTGTTTCTGTATACATATAATTTGATTTCCTAATTTTCTGAACTAGTCAGGAAACTAGAAACAACACTATCTAGCAGAGAGAATTTAATATAAGAAATTGGTTAAACAGGTATTGGAGAACTCCAAATGCATAAGGCAGACCCTGAAATAAGAGAGGAATAATAAGTGCGGGAAGCAGCTTCCGTCCCCAGGGGCTGGAGGAACAAAGGGAAGAAGTGGGTGTCATCAGACCTAGAGGCTTGGGGGAGGGGCTGCAGAACTGGGACCTCCTGGAGGGGACAGCAGCAGGGCCAGGGCTGAAAGCTCTGAGGGGAGGGCTACTGGGGCTGCTGCTGGGTGTGGGGAAAGGGCCAGAGACTGGGACCAGCTGCTGATGGACGCAACTGCCAGCGTCCAGGTCCAGAGGGAGGGGCCCCGGTGCATAACTGGCAAGCCAGGAAGCACGCAGGAGGGGGCCTGCTCCTTCTCCCCACCCCTGCCTCCCATCTCCCTCTGTGCCCCCTGTGGGTGGAGTCAAATCGGGAGGCATCCAGCGGAGCAGAAACTGAGTGTGCTGAGTTCCAGCTCCAGCAGCACAAAGCAGTGGGGGTTCCAAGATGGGCGCCAATGGCTTAACAACCAAGCCATGCCTTAAGCTTTGCTTGGGGTGTTACTACGCTGCCTGCATTTTTTGTTGTTGTTTTTTTTTGGGGTTTTTTTTTTTGGTTTTGTTTTAATTGAAACATAGTTGACTTACAATGTTGTGTTAATTTCTGCTGTACAGCAAAGTGATCCAGTTATACATATATGTTCATTCTTCTCCTTTTTTAAAAAAATATATTTATTTATTTATTTGGTTGTGCTGGGTCTTAGTTGTGGCTCGTGGGTTCCTTAGTTGCGGCAGGCGGGCTCCTTAGTTGTGGCACGTGGGCTCCTTAGTTGTGGCATGTGAACTCTTAGTTGTGGCATGCACATGGGATCTTGTTCCCTGACCAGGGATCGAACCCAGGACTCCTGCATTGGGAGTATGGAGTCTTAACCACTGCGCCACCAGGGAAGTCCCATGTACGTTCTTTTCCCTATGCATTTCCATTATGGTTTATCACAGGACACTGAGTATAGTTCCCTGTGCTATACAATAGGACCTTGTTGTTTATCCATTCTTTCTATATAATCGTTTGCATCTGCTAATCCCAAACTCCCACTCCATCCCTCCCCCACCCCCCTCCCCCTTGGCAACCACAAGTCTGTTCTCTATGTCTATGAGTCTATTTCTCTTTCATAGATAAGTTCATTTGTGTCATATGTTAGATTCCACATATAAGTGATAGTGTATGGTATTTGCCTTTCTCTTTCTGACTTACTTCACTTAGTACGATAATATTTAAGTCCATCCATGTGGCTGCAAATGGCATTATTTCATTCTTTTTTATGGATGAGTAATACTCCCTTGTATATATGTATCACATCTTCTTTATCCATTCATCTGTTGATGGACATTTAGGTTGTTTCCATGTCTTGGCTATTGTGAATAGTGCTGCTATGAACATAGGGGCGCATGTAACTTTTTGAATTAGAGTTTTGTCCAGATTTATGCCCAGGAGTGGGATTGCTGGATCATATGGCAACTCTATTTTTACTTTTTTGAGGAATCTCCATACTGTTCTCCATAGTCGCTGTACCAGTTTACATTCCCACCAACAATGTAGGAGGGTTCCTTTTTCTCCACACCCTCTCCAGCATTTGTTATTTGTAGACTTTGTAATGATGGTCATTCTGACCAGGGTGAGGTGGTACCTCATTGTGGTTTTGATTTGGATTTCTCTAAAAATTAGTGATGTTGAGCATCTTTTCATGTGCCTGTTGACCATCTGTATATCTTCTTTGGAGAAATGTCTATTTAGGTCTTCTGAACCAGAAGCTGTTGTATATAAATGCAGACACACTGTATATCCATACACATAATACCTACAAATTGTACATGCGTTTCTACATTTATATTCACAAACTATTCCTTGGAGGGCTAGATTCTGCTAACACATGACTATTTCTACTTCCTTTAATTAACTTTAAGAAGACAGATTTCTTGTAGCAGCTTGTTCTATTAAATCCAGGCAGTCTCTTCTCGGTTCCCAAATTTATGATCTCTAATTGCAGCGCACCTCGTATTTATCAAAACCATGAGAATGAAGGCCCAGATTTCACGGTGACTTAACGGTGTGTTGTAAAGAGATTTTCTTTGTTTTGTCCTCGGGCCCGGCAAGGTCGATGGAAGTCTGCCGAGCGCTTTTCTTTTTTCTCGAAGGGGATGGAAGGAGGCAGAGAAGACCAGCCACAGACCTTCCTCAGCGTGAGAGGAGTGACAGCGTGTGGGGTGTGCAGCTGTCACTCGCTATTTTATGGTCCTTCCCAATTTACATGCTGGTCCACAGCTGAGCCAGGGAGAAGGGCGAGGAGGCCGAGTTTGTGGCCGGCATCGGGTTTCAGAGCTGATGACTTTATGCCTTAAAGATAAATAAGTAGGAGAACCAACGTTTAAAGCCAATTCTGAGGGACGGTCACAATTCTGCAAATATGTGGTCGATAGGAAAGAAGGGTCGTGGAAGAAAATAGAAGTAAATTCACAGGCAAGCACCTCAGAGGCCTGGAAAGAGCGGCAAATGCCCTAGAGCAGGGCTCTTGGAGGTGGGTGGGAGGGCAGAGGGGCAAAGCAGGGGTGACGCAGATTTAGGAGGGAGCCCAGCTCTGCACCTCTGTTGACAGAAAGGACGCGTTCTAGTGACACGCTAGGTTGTCAAAAACATGGTGATCAGAAGTAAGAAAAGATATAAGGAACTTAAGAACATCCTTTGGGAGGAGAGCAAGGAGGATTGTTTAGAAAAAAATTCTAGAATGCTCAGGAAATATAATCGAACGAGTTAAGATGTGTAGCGTGTTTGGATAGTAAATACAATGTGTTTGCCGTTGTTATTCTCAGCAGCATCGCGTGGGCGAGATGAGGAAGGGGAAGGTGCAGAGGGAGGACAGCGGATGGAGAGCAGGAGGAAAAGCATGGGGCACGAGTCTGCCTGAGGTTTCGGGGGTGGTGAGGACGGCGGTGCTCCAGGCCACAGGGCATGTCGATAAGAACGTTGGCCAAATACGTGCAGGCTCTGAAAACGGGTTTGGCAGGGGCCCGGGCAGCCCTGAGCTGCTTCTCCTCCCAGACTCTGGAAGAAGTGGATCAGAGCCTCCCAACCTTTTCAGAGCACTCACTCCGGTGGCCCTAAAAGGATAAGCAACCCCCCTGCAGCACCCCTGGCCTTAGGCAGCCTCACCCCCTCTGTCACCCAGCCCTCTCCCTCCTGCCTCCCATCCTTCTAATTTGGGACCCAAAACAGAAACAGACTCACAGATGTAGAGAACAGACTTGTGGTTGCCAAGGGGGATGGGGGGATGGGGGAGGGACAGACTGGGAGTGTGGGATTAGCAGATGCAAACTAGTATATACAGGATGGATAAACAACAAGGTCCTACTGTATAGCACAGGGAACTCTGTTCAGTATCCTGTGATAAACCATAATGGAAATGATATGAAAAAGAATATATGTATGTATAACTGAGTCACTTTGCTGTACAACGGCAATTAACACAGTGTTGTACATCAACTGTACTTTCAATGAAAAAATAAATTAAAAAAATAATTTGGGACCTAAACTTTTGTTCTACAACTGAAGATAAAACATATGAATATAAAATATATTAAATATAAATATTTTACATGTATATGTTTTATAAATTAAAAATATAAATTACATCTGTATTGAAATATAAATCCTGAGAGCAGGGCCTAAAACTTACATTCCCTGGGTGTAATTAATCCATCAGCAGCTGTAACCCATTCTCATTAGAACCTCAGCAGAGTGGTCAAAAGCCTGGGCTTTGGCGTCAAACAGACTTGGATTTAATTCCAGATCTGCCCATTGCCGGTGACCTTGTGCAAGTTGCTTCACCTTTATGAGCCTCAGTTTCCTCATCCCTAAAATGGGGATAATGATACCATTTACCCTTGGGATTGTTGCAAGGATCCTATCATCTATTACAAGTAAAGGAGTTAGCGCAACCTACGACTCAATACGTGGGCATAGCTGTTGCTGCTACTATTCATAAGGTGAGTGGTTTAGAAAGCAGGACGCTGCTGACCACAAAGCGGGTCGAGGGGTGAAGACGAGAATAAAGATCCTGGATGGGCAGGAGGTGAGCATGTGCAACTTCCGCCTTGTACGACAGCACCCTTGTGAACGTAGCGAACTTTGGTCATTCAGCTACGTGATGGCCACCACTGTTGCTCGTGTAATTTCATTTTAAGGGAGTTTTGCCCCCAGAGGCATCCTGCATTGATGTATGGAAGCCTGGAGCAGGGAAGGGGTTGGAGATTAAGTTCTGAGCCTGTTTACTTCAATCTCAAACTTCAAAAGGTCTGTGTGAAGTTTCTGAAGAAATGAGAATTCCCTCCCAACCCAGATTATTAAATAGCATAAATACTGCACCTCAGAATACCTTAAGCAAAGACATTTGCAAAAGCCTTTAAACTGGAAGGCCCATCCCCCCCTCATACTGTTGGCTCTGACCCAAAAGGCGCCCGGCGTCCTCTCTGTGCTCCCAGGCTGCATCCTGAAATATTTGCCTCGGTCCATCTTGCTGGCCACTTCCCTTCCCCACCTGGCCCTGATTGTCCAGGTCACAGCCCTAGACCTGTTTCCTGCTCCTCTGACCTGTGGTCTGATACTGCTGCCGTCAGGCTGACCTCTGGCTTCCTTCCTTAGCTGCACTGTTCACTGGTCCCTTTGTCACAGTGCTTCATGGCTGCTCTGGCCCGGGGTCCAGCCTCTCCTCGGTGCCAGTTCTCAAGCCAGAGTGCCTGCCGTCCAGGTCCACTCTGCTTGTGGGAATGGACACTAGACCCACATCACCTTTGTATGAAAGAATTTTGGAGCCACTTTAAAGAACTGGCTGACATTCAGACTTTAGAATTTGGTCATCAATGAAACATAACTGTGGATCGTGTACCTGGAAAGGCCATGTGTATATGAGAATTGACCCTCTAGGTGCGGATGTGGTGAGCACCAGACCTCACTCATCTATAATTTTTTTTTTAATTTTTTGACATATAGTTGATTTACAATGTGTTAATTTCTGCTGTACAGAAAAGTGATTCAGTTATACACATATATACATTCTTTTTTCATATTCTTTTCCATTATGGTTTATCACAGGATATTGAATATAGTTCCCTGTGCTATACAGTAGGACCTTGTTGTTTATCCATTCTCTATATGATAGTTTGCCTCTGCTAATCCCAAACTCCTAATCCATCCCTCCCCACCCCTCCCCCTTGGCCACCACAAGTCTGTTCTCTATGTCTGTGAGTCTGTTTCTGTTTCATAGATAAGTCCATTTGTGTCATATTTTAGATTGCACATAAAAGTGGTATCATATGGTATTTGTCTTTCTCTGACTTACTCTGCTTAGTATGATAATCTCTAGGTCCATCCATGCAAATGGTATTATTTCATTCTTTTTTATGGCTGAGTAGTATTCCATTATATATATATATATATATATATATATATATATATATATATATATATATATATATATATATATACACCACATCTTCTTTATCCGTTCATCTGTTGATGGACACTTAGGTTGCTTCCATGTCTTCACATGGCTATTGTGAATAGTGCTGCTATGAATATTGGGGTGCATGTATCTTTTCAAATTATAGTTTCATCCAGATATATGGCCAGGAGTAGGATTGCTGGGTCATATGTAGCTCTGTTTTTAGTTTTTTGAGGAACCTCCATACTGTTCTCCATAGTGGCTGCACCACTTTACATTCCCACCAACAGTGCAGGTGGGTTCCCTTTTCTCCACACCCTCTCCAGCATTTATTGTTTGTAGATTTTTTCATGATGGCCATTCTGGCCAGTGTGAGGTGGCACCTCACTGTAGTTTTGATTTGCATTTCTCTGATAATTAGCGATGATGTCATTCATCTATAATTAAAGAACAGTAACACATGGTAGATCTTTGCATGTACAGCAGTCAATCCAGTAATCAGGAAGAACTTTTAATTGGTTGCTTAGAAAAGGACAACTTCAAGATGATTTTAATGACTTCACATCAGGTGATGCAGTGCCCCAGCCATGCCTTATAGTGACTTTCCAGGCATACTGTCCACATGCCAGAATATGCAGTATTTTCTGAGATTATCCTCATTTACAGGTGAGGAAAGGGAAGCACAGAGGCTAAAGACATGCCCAAGGTCACAGCTTGTAAATGTCAGAGCTGGATTTGAACCTAGGTAATTGGGCTCCAGATTCCATGCTCTCAACCCTGACATTAGGCTACCTCTCAAAAGAAGAATTTCCTTCAAACATCTTGCAGCAGTAGTTATTTTTATTTATTTGCTTGCTTTATACGATTCTTCAAGCTGGAGGTAAGTTTATAGAACAAGTGGAGCTGCCTTCTTCAAGGTGGTTACTGGTTGTTTCCAAATGCTGCAAGAATGAAGCTTTAAGGAACCATAAATACCAGGAAGTGAGATTTTTAAATCAATTAATCCAGGCATGGGACCTGCAAGCATGAAAGACTAAATGTTACATCAGATGTTCAGTAGTTCAGGGTTCTAACTTCTTATCCATGTTTGGGCAACTAGATATAGAAAAACCTAGAATTATCTGCTCCTGGCTTACCAGAATGCTTAATTATTGAATTTATTTTTCTTTACCTGGTCTTTTCATAAAGAGGTCGCTATCAGCAAAATTCTCTGAGAGCCCAGATTGGTTGGTTATTTATGTATTTGTGTATTTATGTATCTATTTATTTACTTAAGAGCAACTTTTGGTGGCCACCTGAGTTCATACAATTTTGACCGAATCTCCCCCATCCAAATAATCTTTAGTGTGAGGACTATGAGATGCTTGCACAGCTTCCATTGGGCCCTTTGGACCGTGTTTACCAAGTCAGGAAAGTGGCCATGTGTGCTTGATGGGTTCCTAAAAGCACTGGCTCTGAAAAAAAATCAATTCCCCCAAATTTCTGGTTGAATACAGCATTACTATTGATCAAAATGTATTCTTTTCTATTAGGACAGTTACTGAGAAAAATATTTTGTGTACCTTGTCTATATTGAGTGTTATATGCACAGGGGTTGCCATGGGCATTGCCTTTGTAAAATCATTCCATAATTTTAAGAGAGCACCCAGGTTAGAAGCACTCAGCTAAATGGTATATAAAGTCAGCTGAATTCTAACAACATCTACTGAACCCCTTTGGTGCAGGATGTGGCTGGGCTAGGTGAGATGAGTTCATCAAAACTGTGTAAGATAGAGTTTTCCAGATGACTACAATATAGGTGACTAGAATACAAAGCAAACTAAAGAGCTGCAACACCATGGAACTCATAGTAATGATCTAACTCAAAAAGGCAAATACCTGGCAATGCACTGCCACACCCCCTTCCTGTATCCAAGACAGACATTATCAATCAATCACACACTCTTTCCACTGAGCCCAGAAGTAGCCTTAAGGAAAATCATACCTACAATAATCTCTCTCGTATTCACTTGCATTTCCTTCTTGAAAGGGACAGAAAGGAGTGGAATTATAGCTACCAAGCTGGGAACACTCATTGGGTTATGCAGGCAAACACAAACATTAAACTGTCACATGTTACAGCTGTAGAGAAGACTGAGTTGTTTTTTTTTTGGGGGGGGGGTTGCTGTTTTTAAGTATCCAACTTTTTATTATATTCACTTTAAACATTTTGGTGGCTTCATTCGCCCACTTTTGGTAATTTTAGTAAGAAATTATAGCGCCCCTACAAACTCATTCCAATTTATTGGGGACACCTCTGTGAGAATAGCTGCTCTGGAGGATTAAACGCCCAAGACTGTTCCAGACCAAGGTGAAAGAACAAGCTAATTAGGTAAAGTCACCTTAACACGTTGAGAAGTCACTAACCCGGTCCAAAACAAACTTTCCCTTCCCTCCACATTCCTGACGGATGTGCATGGTCTTCCTACATTTCGATGCTTTCAACTCTTGGTCATCAAGTCAATTACAACAAGTCAGAGCCAGTACGCTGGGTTTATCCTTTGCAGACACCCCTCTGAAATGTGAGGAGGGCAGGCATGGCCGTGCTCCCTGGCACCTCCGTGCCCCGACCCCGTGCCAGCCTTGACAACGTCTCAGAGTCCTTCCCTACCCTCTTCAGGAGAAAATGCCCTCCACAAGGCAGTGAGACCCTTCACGGAGGGTTCTTGAGGGCTGGTGTCTTCCTTGTCTCCAGCATCTAACAGAGCCTGGTACACAGCAGTGCTTAGGAAAGACGTTTGAATGAATGAATGAATGAATGAAAAATCAGTAACATTTGCCTTATATTGAGGTGCTCCTATGTTGGGTGCATATACATGTACAATTGTTATATCTTCTTCTTGGATTGGTCTCCTGATCGTTACGTAGTGTCCTTCTTTGTCTCTCGTAACAGTCTTTATTTTAAAGTCTATTTTGTCTGATATGAGTATTGCTACTCCAGCTTTCTTTTGATTTCCATTTGCATGGAATAACTTTTTTCCATCCCCTCACTTTCAGTCTGAATGTGTCTCAGCCATAAAAAAGAATGAAATAATGCCGTTGCAGCAACATGGATGGACCTAGAGATTATCATACTGAGTGAAGTAAGTCAGACAAAGACAAATATCATATAATATCGCTTATATGTGGAATCTTTAAAACAAATGATACAAATAAACTATACTTCAATTAAAAAAAAAATCAAGAGAAGTCCCCATCGTACATCTCTGGTCCCCTTCCAGAGCTTCTCTTCAGCCACAGGCGGCCTCACCTTGCTCTCCTTACTTGCCCTTCACAGCTCTGGGCCAGCATCTCCTGCTCCCGGGATCTCCCCGCACCCTCCCCCACTCCAATATGTCCCCTTCCCAGGCAGAGCTACAGCTCTTTCCCCAGCCCTGCATCCTCACACCCATCAACTCCCCCTAAACGGTCCCTTTGGGATCCCCCCTTCCTTCAAAAACAGCCAGAAAATTGTGAATAACAAGGAACTCTTCCCTCTCACAAAAACACTGTTCCCATCACGCACATATCTGTCACATTCCTGCTCCCCAAAAGGAGAAAGCTCTTTAAAGGCAGGGACCTTGCCTTTCACCTAGAATTCTATGTGCTCCGCGTGACTGTGTGTGTGTGTGTGTGGAAGGGGCACTATTAATGCCAAACTCTGCGGATGTTCTGTGATTCTCAGAACAAACCTTAGCCATGTTAATACTGTGTTTGAAAATGAACGTGTTGGCAGTTAGGGGACTTAAGTTCTTACCTTGTTTCCCAGCAGAGAGAAGGCCTCTTAAGACAAGTGGGATTTCATGGACTTTGAGTAAGGAAACACAAGTTTTCTTTTCTTAAGACCATAATCTAATGAGTATAAACACATTCATTTAGGCAGACTTTGTGACAGCTCTGTAATTCTTTCCAGTAACATTCAAAGAGAAAAAAGAAATTCCTATTTCGCTAGCTCTTTTCTCCTACCTCTTTCTTTCTTTTTCTTTTTTCTTTTTCTTTAATTAATTAATTTATTTTTGGCTGCGTTGGGTCTTCGTTGCTGCGCGCGGGCTTTCTCTAGTTGCGACAAGCAGGGGCTACTCTTCGTTGTGGTGTGCGGGCTTCTCATTGCGGAGCCTGGGCTCTAGGTGCATGGGCTTCGGTAGTTGCAGCTCACAGGCTCAGTAGTAGTTGTGGCATACGGGCATGTGGGATCTTCCCAGACCAGGGATCAAACCCGTGTCCCCTGTGTTGGCAGGTGGATTCTTAACCCCTGTGCCACCAGGGAAATCCCTCTTCTACCTCTTTCAAATGTTCTCCATCCCTGTTCCCTTCTCTTCCCTTCCCTCATCCCCCACCCACACACACACACAGAGGGAGAAACAGAAGGAAAACGTGTTAGAATTGCAGAAAGAGAATTCCACCAAGTCAAAACTATATGATTTACAGTTGAAAAATCTATTTTTCTGTAACCATTTTCTGCTTAGAAAACCAGTTCCAATATTCAGCTCCTTTTCAAATGGACTTTGTGTGGTAATGTTGTGTATCTCCATTCCATCCCCTGGAACTTAATTTTTATTTGATTTTATTGACGCTGCTCGATTGGAATGTGTATCGCTTGAGCCCCCATGGAGAACCGAGCAGGTGTGAGTAAAGCAAAACATCTTTTGTTAATAGAAGTACACCCTGGGAGTTCATGGAGACACTGTAACTTCAATTGCTTTTATGAAAATTCCCATGTTGTGAATTTCAAACAGAGCTTGGGAGACCAACCAGCCTTTAATACAAGCCAAAGATACAGTTACTTCTATGACTCAAATGAAGGTTCTGCTTTCTTTCTTCCAAAAAAATAAAGCCAGGTATTTAATTAGAATGTTGAAACTGGTAGAAAATCATATTAACTTTGAGTTTGGCTCTCGTGGAGAAAATGGAGCTCTTACTGTGATCAGCCTACAGAAAGATGACTTGGAGTTTCCCAGGTAACTTCTCCAGATGAAAGAGAACTCATCCCACCTTCCTTGGGGTCCAGAATGACCTAAGAGCATTGCCCATTCCCAGCCCAAATCTTCGCACATATTTATATTTAGAAACCAAGGGAACGGGAACAGGTTCCCCAAAACTCTCAGCTTAAGGGGGTGATGTATGGTTTCTCCGTCTGCTTCTTGGACCAGCTGCCACAGAGAACCCAGGGGTGAAGCCAAGCCCAGCTTTCTTCCTGATTTGGGGCCAGACTCAGATGATGTTGCCTTCTCCCGAGCTGGAAGGAAAGACGTAAGCTCAGTCTATTACAAAATTGCATGTGTCATTAGAAAAAGATGTCAGAGTGCTTTATTTAAAACTTTGTTTTCTCAGGTTGTATTGCCCAAGTGTATCTTGGCACAGACAACCTCAGCTTCAAAAATTCCAAGATATATAAAGAGGTTCACATAGCTGAAGCTATTATAGTTGGTTATATGCCACTAACACCTTTCCCCCGTTCGTTCTTGCAGAGAAGTGAAGTGATGACTGAATTTCTACTAAAAAAATTGTTCTCTCCTCCTTGCAACCACGGGATCTATTCTTGACAGAATCATTTACTTGTTCCAAAAAGAAAAATGGGGAGTTCATAGTGATGTGGGACCCTTGGGGATTTCTTGGACAAGACCTGCAGAGTCAAAGATTTCCACCACTCTTTCAGAAGAATTATCTAGCAGCCTGTCCTGGTAAACTTGCCAAATTGCTCGTCCTTGGCTAAAAACCACAGGCGCTTGAAAGGTTTTTTTCCCCGTAGAACAATACAGCATCTCTTGCCGGAAGGTAAGCACACTTGTGTGATGCCTCTGGGAGCTTTTTCGGGCTGAGGATAAACTCTTGTAAAGGACCTGTATCACCTGCCAGGTTGACATCTTCACATCCACTTAGGCTGAAAAGAAGATCACTTGTGAAGAAGAACAGAAGTGCCTTTTTAAAACACAAGCCTTGCTTGGTTTTCAATGCTATTTGGTAACTAGGTGGAGAAATAAGAAGGGCTTTGATTATTTTTTCCCCAAACTTTAGACTGTTATGGGGCATGGCTATTCTTATGTGGAAAGTTCTGATAGACTTGAGGACGCTTCTGTGCAACACATAAACTTCTCTGGGAACAGTCCTTCTGGGCAGGGACTTTGTCTCGTCTCTTAGGAAGTCCCCAGCCCTGTTGATGACCTCAGCACAGAGAAATGCAACCAGGCTGAGTGTAGCCACGTCTGTCCCCAGGACCTCACTGTATTTCCAAGCTGCATGACCTCAGCTTCTCAAAGTTACCACAAGTAATGCTGGAATTTATTTTTGGTCCCCTTGGCCGCACTAAGAACATTTGCTAGAAAATAACAAATAGGAGTCCAAAAAATGATGTTCAATAATCCGTCAACGGAAAGTAAGAGATCTGCCATGTTGCTTTCCCAAGGGCTTAAGATCCTGCCACCAACGCTGATTCTGAGTTGTGATTTTAATATGCCAATAAAATGGAGTGGTGCCTAAGAGGAGCCATCTGGTGACGTGAGAAAGAGCAGGAAGCTTTTCACAGGCCCAGCTGTGCCTGGCATACAGTTCTTGTGAGTCAGGTGCTCGCCCTCTGCCCAGCCAGAGCCAAACCAGCTCAGGGGCAGATGGAAAAGGAGGAGCACTGCGTTAGGACTTAGGACCCAAAGTCAAGGTGCAGAGCTGCCCTGAATGAGTCCTGTGCCCCCAGGTGAGTCACTCTAATCCTCAGAAGCTCCGTGTTCTCCAGCAAGATGAGAGGCCTGGACTGGACAGCCTGTGGCTCTTCTGTCCTGGGACGTGAATCTTCCGCATCTATCTTCACGCTGTGCTGCTCACGATGGCTGACCCAACTCTCCTTCCCAGCCCGGGTAGCCCAGGGAAGAGACCAGCAGGCCCTGGGAAGTTCAGTGGTCAGTGTGCTGGGCTTCTGAGAAGGGCCCAGGGAGCTAGGGCTTCAGAGAACACCCACACGGCACAGGAAGCCGAGACTGGGGGCTGGCTCCACCTTCCATACAGGAAAGGAAGCGATGACCTCTCCTGTCGTGGGCGTCCCAGCTGCAGGAACGGCAAGCCCAACCTGGATCCTACGCTCGTAAGAGTTGCTATTCTCCTTACAGCACCCTCCAGCTCCTGCCTCTCTCCCCTGCTGATGGCAGAAACGCTGGCTTGAAATGTTTTAAAACCACATGAATGGCAGTCATTTAGGGAAACATTCACAATGACGCCTAATTACCAAGCAGCACAATAGCGATTGTGTGCGTTAGGGGCGTTGTAACTGGAATGAGATCTATTCAGTTATAACCCTGTGCATGCATGGCCTGTTCGTGGATGTTCAGTCTTCAGAGTTCTGGGAAATAATTGGAGAGTTGTTCCCATTTATCATCCAGGCACCCAGATTTCTAGAGAACAAAACCTAAACCAGGGCTTCTCCGTTATTAACATGCAGAAGAATGTGAAAGTTTTGGAGTGGCTGTTACTATGCTGATTCCTGGGCCTCGCCGCCAGGGGTGCTGACTTAGTAGGTCTGGGGAACAGGCTGGGGCTCTGCCTTGTCAGCTAGCACACCAGGTGAGCCCAGTGCTTGTGGTCGGAGGAGATTCACCCGGGGAGATACCGACCCAAAGCCCACCCCTGCACCGGCTCCCGTTACCTGAAGGCCCGTCTCCCGTGCTAGACCTTGCCTGGTTCTTCCTTCCTCCAGGCTCCAAGCTTAGTGAACACAAGCTTCCTGAGCACCACGCTGGCCGCAGAGCCAAACATCATGCCTGGGGGCTCAAGAATCCCCTCCCATAAACAAGAGTTCCAGTCTTTCCTGTTACATCCTTTATCTTTCCCTTCGGCCTCATCACTTACTGTCTTGAGCTAAAAGTGGTACCCAGCATGTTTCTACTGTTACATTATTTGTGCTTATACACCCTAAAATTTCCTTTGGAAGAATGCCTGCCGGTTCTAACGTGGGATTCCAGAGTCTCTTTTCCCAGAGCAAAGACTCTAGGGGCTCCTCAGGCGCCCCTCGCATCCTGGACAATGGAAACAGGGTTCCCTCACTCCCAGGACGCAGTGAGCGGTTCCGAGGGAAGGGGCTGCCCCTGGAGGGGGGGTGGGGTCTCTGTAGGCGCTCGGCCTCCGGACAGCAGTCCCCTGGGCTGCTTCTTTGCCTGAGGTCAACTGATTCTTTTTTTTCCCAAGAATTCTTGGGTTTGTCCCATTGCTTTGATTTCCACTGCACCCACCTGTTTCTTGGGGTCAAGGTTTTCATCCTTCTCTGGCTTCTAAGCCTTGGGATCAGCCATAAATACCCTCCTGCTTTCCAACTCCTGAAGTCCACCACAATCCATTCATCCTTTTGAAGTTGGAAACAGCTGGAAACAGACCGAGGGTAAAAAGAGCTAACGGAGACCCACAGATGTTCAGTGCAAAGGCTCCCAAGCCGCTTTGTTCCTCAGACTCCTCGGCTTGTAACCGGAGCTGAGGCCGGGATGATGGTCCAAACGCTCCTGGCTCTTCAGAGGCCCCTCCCTTGATGTTCACATTGGGGGGGCTGGTCCTCCCTGTCTCTCTCTTCAACGGTCCTTCCTATTTCAGTTTATTTACTCATTTCATGCTCCCCCCAGTCCCAACCTCCCCAGGAGAGAAGGAAATTGGGAAAATGCTAATGATGGATTTCAGGACTCCCAAAGATCCCCAGAAAGATCCCTTCGTACAGGCATCCCTCATCATCCCTGGGGGATTGGTTTCACGAGCCCCACCAATACCAAAATCCATGGATGCTCAAGTCCCTTATATAAAATGAGGTAGTATTTGCCTATAACCTATGCACATCCTCAGGTACATTTTAAATCACCATGTGAGTGCTCTGTCAATAGTTACTGACACAGCAAATTCCAGGTTTGCTTTTTGGAACCTTCTGGAATTTCTTTTTCTGAATAATTTTGATCTGTGGTTGGTTGATTCTGTGTATGGGGAACCCACAGATACTGAGGGCTGACAGGATTAGACATAGTCTAAGCATTAAGCCTTATTATGATGATTTGGCCTTCATCTACCTCACTCACTGTGCTTATGTCTCAGTTTCCCCCCAAGATCCCCAGCACTTTAATTCAAACTGTAGCTCTCTTTCCCATAGCCAGAAGCAATCTGTTTCTTAGCAAGTTGCTTTGTAATTTTTCTAAAAACGTATCCAATTTAATACCATCTTGATCACATTAGATGACCCACAGTGCAAGTTAACTCCCATGCAGTTGATCACTAGAAAAGGAGGTTAGCAGGACCCGGAAACGGCATGGGTTCATGATCTCTTCCTGGGCAAGGGGCACTGTTACCACAGCAATAGAATGATAACCTTCCTCAGAGAAGGAAGAATTAAACAGCCTGATTACCACCCTAGCACTAGGAACCTATAACCTGTACCTTTAAGGAAATAGACATCGTGGGCCTCTGGGAGACCCTCCCCTAGAAGCGAGGCGCAGCCTCTGTGGCCCTCGCCTTGGGGGAGTAGCAAGTCCTGGGTCGCCCACCTTCACAGCAGCCCACAGCCTCCCCGATCTGTGCTGCCGCAGCCCTGCCAGCTCTGTTCTGATGTAAACGTTGCCAGGGATGCCACTTACTTGTTTGCTGTGGCATTTTCTAGACTCCCTGAGAGCTGCCTAACTGGGCTCTGGAGATTATTATTCCAGGAACCAATTTTTGTTTTGATACTGCTCTGGTTACAAGGTTGCATAGTTTAGAATGGCCTGCTGTAATCTTATTTCTTCATAAACTCAGTTCCTTCAGTAAATCATTTTGCAGAGCGCAAAGCTTTGTAAGGAAACACATCACCTTAGAGCCGAAACACCTGTCTTATCTTGACCTGGAAGACACATTTCAACACTTAATTTCGATGTGTCTCTGTGACCTCTGTAAATGGATTGCAAGTCCTTACTTTAAGTCTTGAAGTTACCAAAAAGATAACGTAGAGGTTCATTCGCCTGGAAATGAGATACTGTTCTAATGCCCTTTCCTTCAAGGTAGCCTGGATTCAGTGTTGACTAGTTTCTAAGATCGGGTATAGACACCTTGTAGCCTTCAGTTTCTAAGTTACATGTTGATATCTTTATGAAACCATTTTATTTTTGTGTCCTATTCATTCACTCTCATAGTTTCTCTCCCTCTCTGTCTCTGACTTTCTCTTTCTCTCTCTCAGTCTCCCTCTCTCTCTCTTTCCTTGTCACTCTTGGAGAGGAGGGCTAATTTTATTAAAGCCTGTTTCTTAGTGACTGGTTCGTTTTCGGTTTTGTCTGTATGATCCATCGTGCTAAGATAAGGGATATTTTATATTCTTGGAAAAAGAAATGAAGAAAGAAGATACACCATATTAATAATATGAACTTAGATCTGTCAATATTTCGCACAGAAGGCCTCAGTTACCTTGTCATGTGATGTGTGAGTTATTTGTCCTTAGTGATGATGACATCAAATCAGAAACATTTAGTTGGTGTTCATATATAATATACCCCTTGCTATGAAATACATACAGATCAAATCCTTGTTTTAACATTTATTGACCACTTATCATTTTCTTTATATACATTAGTTAATTTAAAAATCATAATAATATCTAACACATTGCAACCAATGTTGTTCTCTTAATTTATTTTATTGGAGTATAGTTGATTTACAATGTTGCATTAATTTCTGCTGTACAGCAGAGTGATTCAGTTATACATATATATTCTTTTTCCTATTCTTTCCCATTATGGTTTATCACAGGATATTGAAGCAGCCAAGGTCGTTTTAAGGCTTGTTACGTGCCAAGTATTCTTCTAAGCATTTCAGTGGTTTTAATTCATTTAATTCTCCAATCATCCCCTAGAAGATAAGTACTCTCATTATACTCATTTTTTCAGGAAAGGAAACTGAAAATGGTTATTGAGCCTAAGGTCAAACAGCTGGGGCGTGGTGAAGCCAAAACTGAAAACCAGGCATTCTGACTCCAGAGCCTGCAGGGCAAATATCCCCGGCCGTCACCATGCTGGCCCAGAGAGGAAAGAAACGTCGTTCCCATTATACAGTTGAAGAAACTGAGGCTTGGAAAGATAACCTTGTCCAAAGTTGCAGATGTTCAGGAGTAGAACAGGGATACGAACTAAAAACTTAAGGCCTTGACCACTTCAGTTCTTCCTGAATTTTTCTGCTTCTTTGTAATCTTTGGCTCCTATTCCTCCATTAGATCCCCTTGTCTTTTGAATATTTTTAAGACTTCATGTGGAAAAGCCTCAGTGCTTTTCATTTATTCCTTTGAATTTGCATATTTATCATTTATTTCTCAAGTGTATGTAGAAATAAGACTATCTGGTTTAAACAGGAAGTCTTTAGCAAAAAGACATCACTTCGAAGGCATTCTCAAAAAAGTTCTCAAATGTGCAAACACTTTTTTTTTTTTCCTTTTAAAAACTCTTCTGAATTAACTTGGCAGAAGACTGGCCATTCCTGATAGCTTTGAGAATCCTCCCAATTTCTCTTTAAAATTCCGTGGAAGATAAACAAAAAGATTGGCAGTGGAAACTAAAGCTGAGAAGACTGTATACAAAAGACCAGCCGGATTCGCCATGCCTGGTATCACTCAGAGGGTTTTATAAGGGAGCACACTTTTGGATGAAAAGGCACACACTCCAAAGGCTGAACCAGAACAGGACAGATGCTCCCCAAGGGGACCGGACAACCTTCTGACTCATGCGTTCTGTTACTGTGATACATCGGGTTGGCACCAACAAGAAAAACAGACAGGGCTTCCCTGGTGGCGCAGTGGTTGAGAATCTGCCTGCCAATGCAGGGGACACGGGTTCGAGCCCTGGTCTGGGAAGATCCCACATGCCACGGAGCAACTAGGCCCGTGAGCCACAACTACTGAGCCTGCGCGTCTGGAGCCTGTGCTCCGCAACAAGAGAGGCCGCGATAGTGAGAGGCCCGCGCACCGCGATGAAGAGTGGCCCCCACTTGCCGCAACTAGAGAAAGCCCTCGCACAGAAACGAAGACCCAACACAACCAAAAATAAATAAATAAATAAAAATTTAAAAAAAAAAAAAAAAAAAAAAAAAAAAAAAAAAAAAAGAAAAACAGACATAGTCCCCAACTTTTGAACCTGTGAGAGCCACACTTCTGCCTCACATCTACCAACGTCTCCTTCCTGTTTTTGTCAGTTTCTTCAGCTACTCACCTATGGTTGGAACAGGGGTAGAAGATGGGGCGGAGGGAAGGGGGTGGGGTTTTGGAGAAACAGTTTAAGAGCTCCCAGTGGAAGAACCACTTGCAGATAAAGGGGTATGTTGTTCCCCGAAGAAAACAAAATAGGGTTCGGTGACGAAACCTGAGTGGGGTCCAGGAGATCTGCCCTCAAGGAATACTAGACTTGATGTGCTGAGCTGGGTTCTACACACCGATGATAATCTCCAACCTGGAGAGGAGAGATGTGCTTGCCAGTGTCCAGACCCCCATCCCCAGGCTGGGGTATCCATCCTCCAGGTGCTATGAGCTGAACCCTTCTCCAGAGTTGATAGGAGCTGCCTCACCTGGAAAGGCAGGGACGATCCCACCCTCCCCCCAGGTCATTACACTCAGCCAACGACCCGCACTGTGCAAAAGGGCAGCCCCTTTTTCAAGGTGGGACAACCAATGGGACTGTTCATGCTCCAGAGCTCCCCGTGGGCTCAGGTTGAGGTTGGACTTCAAGCTGAATCCACATGTTCACCTGGCTTCTTCCTCAGTCCCATCCTGGACCCCTCACTCCCTTGCAGGTTTTACCTGCAAACACTCTCACTGAATCACTGCAAAACAATCCCCGTCTCAGGCTCTGCTTCTAGGGGCACCAACCTCAGAAAATCTCCTGAACTAATGAATAATCATGTAAATAAAGCACGCTGAATATCATGTAAATAAAGGTGACACAAAAACATTTATACCTGTAGTTTTTTTCTAATTGTAGAGATTCCAAATTCAACTCCCAAAACTACAGAACCAGAATATTTTGTGGCTCTTGAAATGCATTGCCAGATTATTTTTTGGAGAAATTGTCCCGATTGTACTAACCTCCAACAATGTTTCAGAGCAGAGGTACTAACACAGCAGCCAGCTCTCGGAACCAGCATCATTCCAGGCTCCGAAGTTTATCGTTGCGGCTTTTATCTGTGTCTCCTGGATTGCTAACGAGGTTACACATTTCCCCATATCTGTTTACTCATTGTAGTCCTTTCTTAGGTGCATTTCCAGTCTGAGAAGAAAATTCCATGCCAGGTTTCCAAAGGTTTCAACGCCACGAGATTAATCTCGTTGCGTGTGAGGGCTTTTCAGCTCCATGTAAGACAATTCCAAGTTTAAAAACCGGTCCAAGTCGTCAGGACTGTTTTTCCTGTGGAGAAAGGTTAAAGCAAAGCAGATGTGCAACGGCCTCCCACCTCCTTTCTTAAGCTGCATTGTTTGTCAGGGAGTGTTAACTCTTGAACCTGCATGCAAAAGAAGGCTGAAGAAATCATTAAATGTCATTTAAAATGACTTTTCATGTCATTTTATTAATAAAAACAAGGGCACTAAATAACCTGAGCTTCCCTGTGATAAGCGACCTCGTTGGCTTTCCTCCCTCAGCCCTCCTGGCAAACCCCCTGTTTTCCTCACGACCTTCTTCCCTTTCTTCTCCTCAAGTGCCCTGAATGTAGGTGTTCCCCCCAAATTTCTGTCCGTGGGTCTTTTGTGGTTCCCCCTTCACCTTTTCTTTTGGTCGTGAATTTGTAGCATGAAATGAATCCATCTGGAGTGGTTTTTCCTGACCTTTCCATCCCACTCAGGAGTGTGGAATTCCTCAGGGTGACCCACACACCCAGCAGTGCTCTCCCAGCGACGGGGACCTTCACGATGAGGACACGTGGTTCGCTAGGGAATGCCACAGAGACAACATGGGTGTTTCTATGTAATTCTCATACCACCACCTGGCCACTGACCTGGGGTGAAAGACGACTTGCTCACCGCGGTCTACGTGCTTCTTGTTATGGGCACAAAACAAGTTGTTGACAAACTGAGCCCAAGGATGAGTGTTTCTAGCCTGTGTTAAGACTTTAAGTTTCTTACCAAGATCTAAAAATTGGGAGATATCATATCTGATTTCTAGCTTCTCTTAAAGAAAAAGATATGCTAATATTAGGCTCCAAATTCCTGCTTGAGTAGAATCTACAAAAGCCTGGTAATGGCTCCCCTCTTGAATGAAGCATGTACCCTCCAGGTTAACACGGTCCCCACCCTTCCCCATTGCCTTAGACCTCCTCATACTTCTTTGCCTCTTTGCTTAATATCCATCCTCCCTCATTCTATCCTTCCATCCATCCATCCTTCCTTCCTTCCATCCATCCATGTATCAATCCTTCCTTCTATCTTTCCTTTTTCCTTTCCTTCCTTCCTCCCTCCCTTCCTTCTTATACTAACCCTTTCCCTGTCTAAGAGTCTCTCCTCTCATGCTTCCTTCAACTCACCCCTCTATGTGGCACAGCCCATTCAGTTGTAGAATCCTATTTGCTGTCACCTCTTCTGTAAAGGTTTTCCTGACTGCCCACTATCCCCACTACCTAGTTAATCATTGACTCTTCTCTAGCTACTGTCTCTGACATGTATATCTGCATGTATTTATCTACACATATTGGACAACCAAAATGTCTGTTGAGAGACTAGCATGCAATAGGCACTCAGCGAGGGGCTGCACGTATAAAATCAAACACAATATGGTCCTGGGCAGCATGAGGTGCACAGTGTGTGGAAAGTGTCAGGATAAAAGTTCCACAGAGTGTTGTGGAAAAGTGAGGAAAGGGCCCTCCATCTGGACCAGGCTCTCCAGAGCAAGGGACTTCCTTGATCAGAGAATTGAAGGACCAGGAATTAATTGCTTAGCTAATAAATTGAGGAAAAGTGAATTTTAGGAAATCATAATCTGAGAAGGCACAGAAGCATAAAGGGAATTGCAATCAGCTCTATATTGTTACAGATAAGGGTACATTTCCTGAAGCAGCAAAAAATGAGGCAAGAATCATTTTAACCTACTCTTTGTTCAAATCCATGGTTTCCTTTGACTCCATTTTAAATGGTAGAGTTGATTAAAGATCACAGTTGAAATACATAGAGGTGATTGTATTTTAGAAGAAAGACTTAGTTTTTAACTTGAGAGACCTACATTTTTCATCTTAGTTCTGTGATTTTATGTGACTATGCAGCCCACTCTCAAGCTTTCTTTGGAAGCAAGAGTTTGGAAGGGATTTTGGAAGCAGGAACACAATACAGGCCATTTTTAACACCAAGTCTATCATGCTGCTTTGTTTTCACAAGCACAAATAGAAAAATTAAAGAGAAAAGTTTCACAGATACAGTCATGAAAATTGGATAGGGGTGTACAAGGACAACTCACTTATTTGGGGTAAAATAAAAACTTGTTTTATCCCAAATTTTTCCAAATTATTTTTGGAAGTTACAACACAATCAAATTTGATTCCCCAAATCTTCCCCTGGGGATTGTTTGGCAAATATGAAATGTAAGTGAGGAAAAATTTCCTCCCAACCTTCCAAATGGAGTTTTCTGCCATAATATCAGGAAAATATTACCTGAATTTATCTTGCAGGCAGACTAGATGTTATTTTACCTTTTTTTTTTCCCCCTGAAATTACTTTCAAGGATTAAGTCAGAAAGAGAAGGGCTTCACTGGTGGCACAGTGGTTAAGAATCCGCCTGCCAATGCAGGGGAACATGTGTTCGAGCCCTGGTCTGGGGAGATCCCACATGCTGCGGAGCAACTAAGCCCGTGAGCCACAACTACTGAGCCTGCGCTCTAGAGCCCATGTGCCACAACTACTGAACCTGCGCTCTAGAGCCCGGGAGCCACAACTACTGAGCCCGTGAGCCACAACTGCTGAGCCCGCGTGCCTAGAGCCCATGCTCCGCAACAAGAGAAGCCACTGCAATGAGAAGCCCGCACACTGCAACGAAGAGTAGCCCCCGCTCGCCGCAACTAGAGAAAGCCCACGCACAGCAACGAAGACCCAACACAGCCAAAAATAAACAAATAAAAATAAATAAATAAATTTATTTTTAAAAAAAAAGAAGAAAGAGAAGGGATTATTTTGTACCGATAATGTGTTCTCTCTATAGCTGGATTTTAGTTATCACTGCCTGAAGCATATTTAACAAACATTAACATTGGCGTTTAGTGCTTAAAATTTCAGGTTCCACATACAAAGTTCCAAATATATCTGCCAAATATGGCAAACCCCCATGAAAGTTATTCATTTTGAAAGTTTGAAATGGTAGTTTCCTTGATGTTCTAAAGATAAGGACCCCTGCATTCTTTAGCCAAATATCTTCTCTTTTGATGGCTAATAAACTTCAGGATGGAACATAAGAACTTTGTCGTGAACATTCAAATATTCACAGAGAAAGGCGTGTACTCTAGCACTTTTCATGGGGTTGACTACCTTGATAACGACATGAGTAGTTCTCATAGACTGCTGGGCAGGGTTTTAGATGCTCACCAGAGAAGAAATCTGATTTTTTTTCCCTGCTGAATTCTTCACTGTGAATCCAATGTTACTGGAACATCATCCCTGCACATTCCAATCAATTTTTTTAAGCTCATTTGTTCAGAAGAATTTTGAAAGGGCGTCAAAGATGTTATTGGTTTGGTTGTAGCCCCAAAGGCTTGAGAAACAGCTTCTTTACTTCCACACCATCTTTAACCACAAGTCACGCATTAAAGATATGGTGTAACACAATGTTCTTGAGGACAATCATAAGATGCATCAGATTAAGGGGAGGAAAAAGCCAGGATGTGATCTTTTGCAAAACTTAAAAATGTGGCATCAACAGGTAAGACTTTCT
The DNA here is from genome assembly GCF_028023285.1 of Balaenoptera ricei. Lineage (NCBI taxonomy): Eukaryota > Metazoa > Chordata > Mammalia > Artiodactyla > Balaenopteridae > Balaenoptera > Balaenoptera ricei. The sequence continues at coordinate 3,096,776 of NC_082640.1, read as the reverse complement.
AATGCCCGACTATAGAATTTGAGAAAAAAAATTCTGGAATAGCTTTGAAATATCCTCTCAAAGAAACTTTTGGGAACACTCAGAATGCATTGTTCCCTGAGAATTTCTCTAGCGTTGTGAAGTTTGGTCCTCCAGTGATTAAAAGGGATACTTTATACAATATCTTTACAGCCATTACAGTTTTTCTTAATATGTTCTAATATTGTTTAATATTATATACCACAGAGAATTGCACTCTAGTAATAAGATCTACCCGTATAAAAATAAGGTTTGTGGGCTTCCCTGGTGGCGCAGTGGTTGAGAATCTGCCTGCCAATGCAGGGGACACGGGTTCGAGTCCTAGTCTGGGAAGATCCCACATGCCGCGGAGCAACTAGGCCCGTGAGCCACAACTACTGAGCCTGCGCGTCTGGAGCCTGTGCTCCGCAACAAGAGAGGCCGCCATAGTGAGAGGCCCGCGCACCGCGATGAAGAGTGGCCCCCGCTTGCCACAACTAGAGAAAGCCCTCACACAGAAACGAAGACCCAACACAGCCATAAATAAATAAAATAAATAAAGATACATGAAATTGCTAAAATTAAAAAAAAAAATATGGGACATGCTCACCATCCGTCCTTTAAAAAAAAAAAAAAAAATAAGGTTTGTGTGAATCCAATTTAAATGCCATGATAAATGAGGAGTTTGAGATTAACATATATCCACTACTATATATAAAATAGTCAACAAGGACCTACTGTATAGCACAGGGGACTCTACTCAATGTTCTGTAATACCTTACATGGGAAAAGAATCTGAAGAAGAATGAATATATGTATATGTATAACTGAATCACTTTGCTGCACACCTGAAACTAACACAACGTAAATCAACTATACTCCAATATAAAATAAAAATTAAATTTAAAAAAAAAATAAATGCCATGATACCCGTGGTGGGGACGACATGGTTCCTTTGATCAGTGTACTTAGGCACAAAAAAGTTGAACGCTTGTTGTCTGTAATAACCTGCTTCCAACCTTGATATACAAGTGAACCTCATCAGATTTGTGTTTTGGCTGGCATCTTCAGTTGCCTTATAGAAAAAATTATTCTTTTTTAATGAGGAGTGTTTCCAAGAGTGCCAAGCTGGTTTTGAAGAATAAAGTGATGCTGATGGCAGAAGACGACCCCCTAGTTTCCCCTCATACCTGAGCCCAGGAAGCAAAATATTTGCTCGTTTTGTGTGTTTACCCATGTTGGCCTAAAACATGCCACTGTTTAATGGAGACTTAGACAAGATTTAAAATAGTTTTATGATTCTCTGACTTTATTTGCTGTTGGGCTAACTCCGTTGTCAAACAATACAGAGATATAAAAAGAAAAAAGAATGATTCCCCTTCTCTTACCAATTCATCTTTCTGAGGTAAATCAAGTTACGTACCCATCCTCTTCTTCATGCTCCTGCAAATACATATTTATATTAACACACAAATACAGTGTTTTTACCTTATAAAAATAGCGTTATATTGCACATTTTTCTGCAACTTGCTTTATCACTTACCAGCTTCTCATGGGGGAATCGCCCTGGACCACACAGACAGATTATTCATTTTCATTTTAAAGAACACCAAAAACTTAAGATTCTGATTCACTTTGCATTAAAATGTATTAAAATGGGGAAGGAATTTTTTTATCATACTGTATTTCCATCTAGTAACATAAGTTTTCATTTATTAAGGTGTTTTTAGGGTGTTTTTTGTTTCTTTTGTCTGTTTGTTTTTTGGCTACACGGCTTGTGGGATCTCAGTTCTCTGACCAGGGATTGAATCTGGGCCATGGCAGTGAAAGCCCAGAATTCTAACCACTAGGCCACCAGGGAACTCCGTTATTGAGGTTTTATTTTACATCTTTCAAGAGGAAAAAAAAGGTTTTCATGTAGCTATTGCAATTCTTTGTTATTTTTTTTTTTTAATTTTCTTACTGTCATGGAAAAGCTTATATTTTCCATTTATGTTTAAGTGGTTATCACTAGTACGGTAGATTGTATTATTGGTCATTATCTACTTCCTCCATGGTAAGAGAGGTATGCTTGTTGGGTATCATTTGCAGTACCTTCTTAGAGATGAAACATACATCCATCCTATCCCCACTTGTGTTGGCCATGTGACTTCCTTTGGCCAATGAATATATGACATAAACACAGCAAACCGAAGCTTGAAATTCAAGTGTGTGATAATACTTGTCCTCTTGAGCTCCTGCTCTCTGGCATGAACATGGCCAGGTTGGGGCTACTTCTTCAGCCTAGATCCTGGAACAAGAATGCTCGTGAAGCAGACCTGCAGCCAACCCGTAGCTTGGAGCAGAGTAGCTGCCACCCATCAAGATCTGTGAAGGGTGTCATATTTTACTTTACTTTCAAGTTAAGACATTCATTTGCCCATCGCGTGGATGCTGACAGAAGACACAACTCCTGGACCAGAGACAAAAGACAGCAGCCAGAGTGAGTGTCAGCACGTTTGTGTTGGTTCCCCGAGTCTTCATTCCCATGGTGGGGCCCGGATACCTGCCTGAACACAAAGTCGGTTGCATCACAGGAGAGCGACAGTGAACTTGAAATCCCATCATGTCATAGCAAGCAGTAAGCAAGCCTGCTCTTTGCCCCAGAGGTAGGTATTATCTTCTCCCTCAAGGTTGCTCACTGCAAACTCAACCCTGAGGAATGGCTGGGTAAAAAAATGATCAGGGTTTTAAAGGCTTAGCATACCCAGCAGGCCACATAGGGACACAAGCGGCTCATGGAAGAGTATCTCCCACCACCAACCCTCGGGCCTCATGGAGTGTCAGTGAGAAATAAATGTTTGCTATTGTATCAGGGTTGTTTTGCTACAGAACAAAGTTAACTGATGCAACAAGTACAGAGAAAAATCCATTGATATTTGTATATTTATCTTACATCTTGCCACCATACCTTAGTCTCTTATTTAAAAAAATAATTTAGTATAGTTTCTTGAGTTCTCTAAGTATAACAACATCTTCTGCAAATAAAGTGAATTCTCTCTGCCCTCCCCCAGTATTTATGTTGATTGTTATTATTTTGTTTTCTTACCTTCAGCATTAGCCTAAGTTTCCAATTTTTGAATAATAATGGTGATAGCAAACATGCCACTCTTCATTCCAAACCTAACCTTTGATGCTTTGCTTGTGATGCTGGGGCTGGAATTCAGCCAACCGTGTTTTTGCTTTGCAAGTTGGCTCCCTGTTAAACTGTGCTGATAAAGAGTTCACTGGAGGAGAGCTCCCAGGAAGGAGAAGGAAGCAGGGATTGTTCCTTACTGTTTGTTTTCTGGTCACTTCTTATTTGCTCCCTGTTCTATGAGCGTCATCCTACCAATGCTGCTTCATCTTGACAGAGCAGTTCCTTCCCATAGCAGCAGGACAATCCCATGAACAGTTTTCTAGCATGTGTAGGAACCACCTCATTGCACCCCCAACTCACAGATACATGACATCTGCGTTTCATTTCCACAAGGCCTTTCTCTAAGCTTCTAAGTTTTAATAACTCCAACTTCTCTTCTTGATCCCACTCCATCATATAGTGGTAGCTGCTTTCTGCAATTGCTACCTCTGTGATCCCAAGTTCTTTTTTTGTTTTTAAGCTACCTTGTGAAGTTGACACCTAGGTAATAATTCTTTATATTAAATTCTCTCTGCTAAAATAACTGGTGTGGTGTCTGCCTCTTGACTGACCCCTGATTGATAAAGTAGCTATCCCTAACTATTTTCTGATTTTAATGATGACGCTTTATCCATTTGCCTTTTAGCACTATAGCTGCTGGGTTTTGGTTTTTGGTTGATTGTTATTGAAGTTTATCAAGTGTATTTCTTGTATATATTGACAAATGCACTTTTTCTTTCTTGTTACTGAAAGAAACTAGACATTTTTCATAATGTTGAATCATCCTTATATTTCTGGAATAAATAGCTAATAGTTAACACATTTGTAGCACTTACTACATATGTTCCAGGCATTTTATATATATAAATTCACTTAGCAAACCTACTTGGTCATGGCTCATAATTACATTGCCAAATGTTTATTTAGAACTTATATTTATAACTGAAATTGAGCAATATTTAGAGTTTTATCTCTTGTCTTGTTATGACGTGTTCCTACTGACTTATCACCTCTATCGAACTGAAAGATCCTTGAAAATCAATGTCTTACTATGCAGTCAGTATATTAGTATCATGCAAGAGCGTGTGATTGATGTTTGTTGATGATTAAACACACTTAATAGATCTAAAGTAAGTCTACTTTATGAAAATTAGCATTTATTCTGTAATATAAATTCTGATTTCACACATTTAAAAATATTTGTAAGTAATCAAAATACATAAAAATGGATATATTTAATATTAAACTAGACTTTTCTGGGCATATGTATGCATTTCAGAACTCTAACATTTTAAGAATTGTTGCTTATCCTGTCTCCTTAAATGTCTCTTCATAGAGTTTTAAAATTCTCCGACATTTTGTTAATAGCAATAATTACTTTTGTATATTTTTGAGTTACTGCATTATGTTTTGTGATGTAGATTATATCAAAATTATTCCTTTTTCCAGAAGATTAAAGACAAATTAGTAAAAGATATGCATCAGGGATTCTTAATGTATGAAACCATTTTCAACAAAATGTTTTTTATTTAAGTCAAAATTGGATTTCCATGGTTTAGGGCTTCAGGGCTACTAAGCCATTGCTCCCACAGATTTAAGACTTGACCTAGACATCAAAGGTTATCGTGCGGCCCCTTCAAGGCATTAGCTAAAGTTTTGGTAACTGTTTTCTGTGGTTTAGTTTTGCTTGAATCCTTCCCTTCAAAGCAGCTGTTGCTATGTCACTGAGATTAAGGACAAGATGTGTTATTATTTATTTGTATGTTTTTTTCAATTGTATTTTAAGGACCTTCTGTGTGCACAGGAAAATACTGGCAGACGGGTAAGTAAAGATGTTATCTTCTACCACCAAGGATTGTGCAACATAAGGACCCACATGCAGACCCACATTTTATATAGAAATAACACTGTGGGACAAACTTTTTTTTGCAATCCCAAAGCAATAGGAAAAAAAAAACAAAACCTATCGTAAGGAGAGGAGCACAGCGCTGAATTGGTACCCTGAGGAATTTTTCCTTATTTGTTTCTGCTATTGTTGTTTTAATTCTAGGTTCTGATTTTATGTAGTTTGGGGGGTAATGACTGGCCATTTATGATCACGATTACAAAGGATCTTTTTCTCACACCCTTTCGTCATGTTTGGAAGCAGTAATATAAACCATGGTAATAGAAATTATTTTACTATTATTTATTTTTTCACCTTCCCTAATACCCTAAAGTTTATAACTCTAATTTTCATGAGTAGGAATGACATATATATGTGTGTGTGTGTGTGTGTGTGTGTATATATATATATATATATATATATATATATATATATATATATACACACACACATATATATCCTTGTTACTGAAACACAGTAGTTTTATAAAGCTTGGGCTGGATTTATTTGAAAAAATACGCTATTTTAATTCATTATGTAGCCTTTTTAATAAAGTCTAACTTTATTAAAGTGACCTAAAATTCATTTTATCAGTTCAATTCACTTATCTCAGCCTATGTGGTTTCTGTGTGTGTGTGTGTGTGTGTGTGTGTGTGTGTGTATCATCTACCTGATGGTGGCAAAAATGCCACACAGTTTCGAAAACTACAAATATAAAGAGCTATTTTGATGATCATCTAATTTTAGAAGCAAATTATGACATAGAACTACAGTTTAATTATATTAAGTATAGTCTCCATTACTATCCTATATTTTTATTTCAGTTTTCTCTTTACCTCTGAACATAGATTCCTCTTTTCATAGGTTTTCCTGAATTATGATTTAAAGACAAGGAAATAAGAAATGCACGTAGTTTATAGCGTGTTAAGTGACAGACACGCGGATCTATTTCAGGAAATTAAAATGGCAACCTGGGGGAATTTGTTTTTCTATAAATTAGGTTTATTAAGAAATACAAATTTTCTCATTCACATCAATTACATGATATTTAGAAACACTAGAAAGTTGGTAGTTTAAAACTTCACACAACTGACTGAAAGAAGAGGTTTGTTCAAAGTTTTTCACCAACTCTCTGGCATGCCAGTCATAGGATAAAGCATAAGACATACTATCTATTTTTTTCTGGTGTTAGCACCCCTTTTATTGGGTGGCTTAAGAACTGTTCAGTTTTCTATACAGTTTTTGATTGCTTTTTAATGTTTTTTTTGTTTATTTCAATCTTTTTAAAATGTTGATACTATTTTCACAGAAAAAAAAAGCATAGACCAAAATAAGAAAATTATGTTGAGCAAATGTTAATGGAAATTGACTTAGGTTTTAAAACTGAAAGGCACACTTTTGAGCTGTGAAGTTCTGAGTTTTGTTTTATTTTCATCAAAAATTCTCAGATTTTATGAGAGCCACTGAAGTCAGGAGACCATCCTGAAGGAAAAATTGGGGGGAAAAGGTGAAAATAGAATATTTCAGTTGCACAGCAACATCTTTGCTGTTTTGAAAATAAATCTTTGCAGGTGTGTTTCCGATCTAACTTTCTTGCTCAAGGAAGAATGTTTATCATTTTCTGAATTTACCAGCAATTGGTGTGCACTGAGGGTTCATTTATTTCTTACAAAATGTCGCTAACTCACTCCTGTCCTCTTAAATTTAAAACAGCTGCTAGCCACTGGCAGGATTTAAATCTTAACAGAGACAGAATTCCAGACTCTCTGGATGCCTGTATTACACTCTTGTTAATAACGATCTCTGTCCGTCAAGGTGACGACAGGACAACGTGGGGCTATACACGTTTTCTCTGTCCATATGTAAAAAGCTAAAGCTTTCATTTTGTTGACAAAAACCCCATGATTTCATTAAATAACCCCTCTGATTATTGGTGTCATTTGATGAAGCACTATAATTTAGTTTTGCTTGAAGCTCCTTAACTTCCAAAGTTGTTTCCTTTCTAGGCAGTTATATTTTTAATATTATCTGGGAGTTAGAGTAGCTTATTTACTGGAAGAAGCAGAGGGATCCAAACTCAACTTTAAAAGGCAAGGCAAATTTGGGAAAAGAAACATATTCTTTAGTTTTCAATTGTTTAGAATTTTATTTTCAGATTCCACTTTCACAATGTAGAATTTATAATCTCAACATTTCCTTGTAAAGAAGACAATAATTTCAACTTTTCCAATGACTGCCTCACTGTTTAAAATAAGAATTTTGACATAAGCTTTAAATACTGGGATTTTCAGTCAAAGATACAATACTGTTTACCTTACCAAAAAGAAATCATTTTGTTTTTCTTAGGTTTTCTTGCAGAATGACTGTTCAATTTCTATAAAGATAGATTCATCTGTTTTGAACGAGGCTAAAGATTATTTTCATGCATAAGATAAATCACTGAAAGAGACAGTAAAGCATTCAAAATGTACTTTATGTTCTACCAGAGCAAAATCCAAATCACTCTTCTCCACAGTGAATTCATGGTTTCCTGCAAGATAAGATCTCATCCTGTTAAGGACTTCATCTTGGAAGAAAAGAGAACATCTCTCAAGGGAACTCCAGTATCATAATTCATAAAATCAAATCAAAAAACTCAGCTCTAATTTTAAAATAGTCATCCAAGTCTCTGGAACCTAGAGCCTAAACACTCGATGTTAAATTGTAGTATTTTATAATAACATAAATCTGTAAAAGAGAACAAATAATTGTTTAATTATTTAAAAGTTTTCATTCTCATGAATAAAATTTAAATGCTCAGCAATCCTTAATTAATACATTTGGAATCCCTTCCTTAGTGATGAGAATTAACTTTGCAATTTAATTTGCCGCTTTACCATGTGAAAAAGAAAGATAAAAAATAAACCTCTTGGGAATGCGAAGAAAATTTCCAGTCTCTCACCAGCCAATCCAGTTTTTAATCAGCACTTTCTCTCTCTCTCTGTCGACATTATTGGCATTTTCACTCCCATTCCTCCCCCAGTTCTGGTTTACAGACATAACTAACTGTACAGATCTGAGGTTTGGATTTCATTTCACCTTGAAGTGATTGCCTAGATTTGTTTTACTGGTCAACATGGTAGTCCAGAATGCAGAAAAGATTTTAAACAAATTATAGACTCTACTAAAGAAGATACATGATATTCTAGGTATAAGATATCAGGAACGAAGTATAGCAAAAATTTCCAAATATTTAGTACTTTTTTTTATAGTGCCCGGCTTATCTTTGTATTTATTATTCATCCATTCACCAAAAATGTATTGAAAATCGATAACCCACTGAAGACGGCACATGGAACCAGAATTCAGTTTTTGCCTAGAGGAACTCACAATTTAGTAGGAGGGTCAGATAGGTAAACAAATAAGTTTCAAGGTTAGATGGTAAATTCTCAGATCAAGGGTTGCATGGTACTGTGGCGACACAATGAGAAGACTTCGCAGAGGAGCTGACATTCCATCCAAGGCAGAACAGAAGGATAAGCAGAAGGTGGGAAATTTATCCCTGGCAGAGAGAAGACCACATAAAAAAGAAGAGGGTCTGGGGAGTTTGGGGATACAGATATATGTTATCTGAAGGACAGAGTCAATGGCGACAGAGGAAGCCAAGGACAGAGAGAGGGATTGGAGCCGGCCTATGAAAGCCTTTGTAAGCCAAATTCAGGAGTGAATACTTTAGTCTGTGGGCAAAGGATTTTAAGCAGAGAAATAACATAATCAACTTTAAGATGATCAAAAGTAGACTCCCCTAAGATATAGTCACTGAAACCCTGAGATTTGCATGCAGCATTCAGATGAGGAATAATTTGGGGAACAGTACCTGTGAGAGAGTGAAGGGAAGGAGGGATGGGAAGAGGGGATATGGGGGGCCATGCAGATGCATCAGAGGCTGCAGCTGATCCCATGGGGGGATTGGGAGCTGAAACGGCCGTTCAGAGTTGCCCCATCTTGAGTTGTCCCACCAGGTGGCCAGACCTTCTTACTTGCCCTGAGAAGTCATTGGATGGGAGCTGTCCCCAGGGAGGAGACGAGGCTTGGGCCAGACTGATTCCCATAGGTGAGAGCAATTCCTGGTGAGGGACACAGCTGGAAGCCATCCCCAAACCACACATCCTGCAGCTGGAATGAGAGACACCATCCTAAAGAGGGAGCTGAGTGATGGGTCACGGAATCCACTACAGAAGTTTTATGGGTCTTTTTTTTTTTTTTTAGTTTTATTGAAATATAGTTGATATAAGATGCTGTGTTAGTTTCAGTTGTACAACAAAGTGATTCAGATATACATATATATATATATATATACACACACACACATATATATTCAGATATATAATATATATAATAAAACTTTTAAAGATTCTTTTCCATTATATGTTATTACAAGATACTGAGTAGAGTTCCCTCTGCAATACCGTAGGTCCTTGTTGGTTATCTGTTTTATATATAGTAGTGTACATATGTTAATCCCAAACTCCTAACTTTTGTTGTTGTTGTTGTTATTTTTTTAGCCCAACCCTGACTGTAGGGGAAGGATAATCGTCAGTGAGGAAAGATTGGCTAGAAGGAGATCAGATTGGACTTCGTGAAAAAGACGATGTTGTGATGATGCCAAAGACACCACGGTAACTCAGTAGGGGAAAGATAGTCTTTGCACAAACAGTGCTGGAACAGTTGGCTGTCTACATGGAAAAAGAAGAACTTCAACCCTTGCCTCACCCTATACAAAAATTTCAGTCAAAATGGATCATAGTTCTACATGCGAAAGCTAAAACTATAAAACTTCCAGAAGAAATCAAAAGAGAAAAATCTCTGTGACCTTGGGTGAGCCCAAGCTTCCTTAAATCAAACACTAGAACATATACAATAGAAGGGCTGAAATTTGGACAATGCCATTTGGGGATGAGAATGGAAAGGAACCAGAACACTTGTACATTAATGATGAGAATGTAAAATTGTACAGCCACTTTGCAAATCAATTTGGCAGTTTCTTATAGAGTTTAGGATATACTCACCATGAAATCCAGCCCCATTACAAGGTATTTATCCAAGACAAATGAAAACATAAGAGTTGTGCTCCAAAGTTTATAGCTGTCTAATCGGTGATGTACAGGAACTGGAAACAACTCAAATGTCTGTCAACAGGTGAACAGACAAATAAATTGTGATCTATCCATAAAAATGTATACTGCGGAGGAATACAAAATGTTTGAACTACTGTTATAACGATATGGATGAATCTCAAAGACATTGTGTTAAATAAAAATGCCAGACGCAAAAGAATATGTTATTCTATTTACATGAATCTATTTCTATAAAGGCAAAGGAACCACTGGTACCAGGGGCCAAGCTGGGGAGGGGACGGGGGGACTGACCACAATCTGGTACAAGGGAACCTTCTGGGTGATAGAGATATTCTATAATATACATCATAATTGTGTGGTGGGCGTATGGCTATATATACATAGGTTAAAACTCATTGAGTTGTACACTTATTATTTCTCAATTTTATTCTGAGTATGTAACCTCTAAAAAATAAGCATAAAAATAAATGAGCCACACTTAAATGGCCACGAGCCATTTTCTTCAGTTCTTATTTCTTAGAAAAGTTCTTTTGTATAACCATCAGTATTCATTCATTAAATGAGGACTGACCATGTAACAGGCTCTGTGCTTTTAAATAAACGGCCCAAATTTATTTAAAGAGAGGGACATCTAGGAATGAGATAACTGTAGTTTTAATGCTTTAGCTACTAGTGAATTGATCACCAAGTCCATATTAAGAAACTGGTCGACTTTACTTGACAAGAATAATATAATATTTTAAATTTGAAAAGAGCCTTAAAAGTAATATATTAAAGAAATATTCAAAGCAACTTAGTATAAAGTGGGCATCTCTTTTCCTGGATTTGTGTGTGTGTGTGTGTGTGTGTAAGTAAAAATGTAATGTGCTCACTTAATTGGATTGATATGGCAGGAATGAAAATTTTAAAGTGAAAAAAACAATTTTTGCTTTTATAAATAAGAAGATACTGATAACAAGGCAGATGTCTAGATAAGAAAATATTTTTCTCAACTGTAAGAGTCAGAAAACACAAACATTTCTCTGTGTGAGAGTGTCACTATGTCTGGGGCTCTTTAGGTATCTTCCTAAATTCCTGCTGGCATTACTCTGTCTCTGCTTTGTACCCAATCTAAAGGGTCGTTTTGTAGTTACAATCAGATCGTAAGTAGAGCATGAGAACTTGTATATGACAATAAAGAATTATTCAAATATAAGGTATTTTCCTGTACATATATCAGCTTTTGTCACATCCATAACTTAGTGCCATGATACCCAAGTCACAAGAACTATCACATTTGTTTAATTTTTCTGAATTAAATCCAGTGTGACTTAGCTTCCACCCTAGAGAGGCAGAAAATGCTTCTAACTATCTATCTATCTATCTATCATCTATCTCTCTATCATCTATGTATCTATCATCTATCTATCTATGTATGTATCTATTTATGTATCTATCAATCATCTATTATCTATCATCTATGTATCTATCAATCATCTATCATGTATCACCTATGTATCTATCATCTATCTACCTATCTATGTATCTATTTATGTATCTATCAATCATCTATTATCTATCTCTCTATCTCTCTATGTATCTATCATCTATCTATGTATGTATCTATTTATGTATCTATCAATCATCTATTATCTATCTCTCTATCTCTCTATGTCTATCTATCATCTATCATCTATCTATGTATCTATCAATCATCTATCAATCATCTATCATCTATCTATCTATCTATCTTTTGTATCTATGTATCTATCTATCAATCATCTATCTATCTATCTATGTATCTATGTATCTATCTATCAACTATCTATCTATCTATATCTATCTGTCTATCTATGTATCTATGTATCTATCTATCCACTTTCCTGGTTCCTATTCCCTCCCTTGGGTTGTACACAAACTGCAAAACAATGGAGGAAGAGCCTCTCAGTGCCCGTGGCTGCCACTCCTGGTCATCCCTGCCCGTGGGTCTGTGTAGTCCATTCACAGATAAAAAGCCTCATGCCTCTGGATCAAGTTTGACCCCAGGACTGTCTGTCCAGAATCCTAACGTCTAGCTTCCCTGAGCACACTTAATCCTTGGGGCCCTGTGTACAGGTGAGCCACTGACGGCACCTACAACTGGTGTGGATCCCTGCCCCCTCCCCTCCCCTCCCGCCTGCCAACTGTCAGTCCCTCTTTCACCTTTGCAACTGTTCTCCAAGTATGGATCCTTGGACCAGCAGCATCACGTGAGTATTGCTTTACATTTTACAGTTTACACAGCTCTCACTGTGTAGTCAGGATGGAGAACCACTATTCTGGATCAATGATGAGAACAGAGAGGTTGAGAACGTACATAACTTGAATGCATTTTATTTAATTTATTTTTTTAACATCTTTATTGGAGTATAATTGCTTTACAATGTTGTGTTAGTTTCTGCTGTGTAACAAAGTGAACCAGCTATATGTATACATACATCCCCATATCCCCTCCCTCTTGTGTCTCCCTCCCACCCTCCCTATCCCACCCCTCTAGGTGGTCACAAAGCACCGAGCTGATCTCCCTGTGCTATGCGGCTGCTTCCCACTAGCTATCTATTTTACCTTTGGTACTGTATATATGTCCATGCCACTCTCTCACTTGATCCCAGCTTACCCTTCCCCCTCCCCGTGTCCTCAAGTCCATTCTCTACGTCTGCATCTTTAATCCTGTCCTGCCCCTAGGTTCTTCAGAACCATTTTTTTTAGATTCCATATATATGCATTAGCATACAGTATTTGTTTTTCTCTTTCTGACTTACTTCACTCTGTATGACAGACTCTAGGTCCATCCACCTCACTACAAATAACTCAATTTCGTTTCTTTTAATGGCTTAGTAATATTCCATTGTATAAATGTGCCACATCTTCTTTATCCATTCATCTGTTGATGGACACTTAGGTTGCTTCCATGTCCTGGCAACACTATTTAGTGTTGCAATGAATATTGTGGTACATGACTCTTTTTGAATTATGGTTTTCTTAGGGTATATGTCCAGTAGTGGGATTGCTGGGTCATACGGTAGTTCTATTTTTAGCTTTTTAAGGAATCTCCATACTGTTCTCCATAGTGGCTGTATCACTTTACATTCCCACCAACAGTGCAAGAGGGCTCCCTTTTCTCCACACCCTCTTCAGCATTTATTGTTTGTAGATTTTTTGATGATGGCCATCATGAACACATTTTAAAGTATTTAAATGAATGAAGTTTTTTATAAGGAAGTTTTAAGTGAACTGAGACGTTACCAGTCTAGTCTCTTAATTAGCTGAGAAAAGCTTCTTGAGAAAAGTGGGGTTTAAGGAGTACAAGCTACAGAATATTCTGGATCTTCTCCTTCCTGCAAACTGGGGGGTTCTTGGAGTTCGGCTGCCATCTTGGATGGAGAGGTGACTTTGAGAATGTAGATCAAGCATTGACTGAGCAACAAGATGGAAAGAGCCTGAATCCCTGGCACCACTGTGGGCGAACTTGTCCTGGACCACGTATATCCAGACATTTTTACACATCGAGAAATAAACTTCAAATTTGTTTAAGCCTGTTATCTCGGGGGTTTTCTGTCACTTGCATCCAAACCTTATCTTGACTAACGTCAACAGCAGTACCTAAAGTATGACCAGACAAGAGAATCTCCCCCAAATAACGGACTTATTAAATACCCACATTCTATACAGCCTCAGAGCTCACTTTAAAGTATAATTTAAAGGTGACTGAGTCTACCATTTGTGGTATAGAACAAAACGGGAACGTGATAATTAACAAGATAATTAACTTTCCTTCTCCCACGCTGTTACCTGAGCGCAGAGGCCAAGGGAAGGAGAGAACCTTCTGCGACTCTCTGCTGGGTAAGCCTGTGTGTTCTGTGAATGCGATCTGCACAACACGCACGTAGGCCCGGCCATACTGTGCATGCAACCTTCTATTTTGCACTTCAAGTTTTCTTAAGTATTTTTCTTTTTCGTTTAAATACCAAAAAGCAATATCTTATTGGAAAAATCTCTAATGCACAAAAAGTTTATTCTCTAGAAGACAGACATAAAAACAGTGAAAAATCTATCCATAGGGCAAAATGTAACTATTGAAAATCATTAATTCACTTAGAGCATTAGTGGATTTCTGAGCAAAGATGTTTATTTTGCAGGTTTTATGATCCTTCTTAAGCTAGAGTCTTAAATGATCCCGCCCTTCAGTTTCAAGATCCATCATAAACTCAAGTGTCACGTGGGTAGGTTAAATAGCCCCCAGTTGGGGTTATGGGAAAACTGGGAACATCTGTGTCTCTGAACTGGGCAGCTTCACTCCAACGATGAATGCCCTGGGTGAAGAGGGGGCTTAACATCATCAGAGCCTCTGATTTTTTGGAAGAAGCCAAAATACTTGTTTTTTAAATGTTATCTTCTGATATTCAATTCAAGAATTTAAAAACACAACGTGGACCAAATTGTACACCTCCGTGAGCTGAGCACTGTCTCTAGCTTAAAGTCCAGGTGCAACTGGATCTGACCTTGCAAAATCAGATTTTAAAATTTAACTTTAATTTGGCCTCATTATATTGCTTTAATTGATTACAAACTGCCTGAACCCAACATAAAGGGTAAACAATAAAGGACGCTTTGTCAAGCAGAGAAGAGACACGCCAAATTAATTACCAAGGGGAACCATCACATACCTTTAGAGCCAAACAGAACTTAACTGGGATAAAACTCAGAGAAGTTGTGACTTTATTTTCCCAGAACAACAGGGCTTTGAGGATAATCAAGACTTTGGGTGATGACAGGGATGACTTTTGCCTCCTAGGTTGCACCCACCTGTCACCTGTCAGGGAGATGACATACCCTCCTCAACTGAATTCAAGAAATTTGCCCAATGCCTTTTACATTCCAGGAACTGTGTTAGGTGCTAAGGACACAAAGTTGAGTGAATCAATCTCCATCTTCAAAGAATTCATAGCTTAGTGGGGAGAAAGACGTATAAACATTTATAAAGCAATATACTGTGTGCTATTAAATCAAAGATGCTATCAATGATAAGATACATCATTTTTTTTGTAAAATTAAGAAAAAATTAATTAAATTATGTTATCCTTTCCATTTTAAGATGCATTCTGATTTGAGAGACATTTAAATGTCATGTGCTATAGAAGTTTCATTAAGGAGCAGAGAGAAGAGATGGTTTGACCACCTGGGCAAAGCAATGAGCTCCAGGGAAGTATTTAAGGCTGAAATTGGGAGTCAGATAACTTTAAGCTACGTGACGTAGGGCAAGTCACTTAACATCACTTTTTCTCTCATCTGTAAAAGACGTAAAAATAGTAGCTACTCTGAAGAGTTGTTGGGAAGATTAAATAAAGATTTCACATAGAGTGCTGATCAATGATTTAGATCTAAGTGCTCAAAAAAGTTGGCTATTTTTAGCAGCGGCAGTTAATGATAGGACTTGAAGAAAGACTAGGTCTTTTCCAAGAGATAAGGGAGAAAATAGATCCCACGGAGGAAGAACAGAATACACAAAGACTTCAAGCCTGTTTCTGGAACATTCTGCTTGACTGCGGTGCTGTGGTAGGTGAGGTTTCTTCCTTGAGGAATTCTGGATCCTTCTGACACCTTCTTCTTTCTCCTGCGCCTTCTTCCCCTGCCCTCGAATCCCAACACACCCACAAGGTAATTTGGTTCTTCCAGCTTTTCACTCAAAAGCATGCCCCTGGCCCTTTACTCAGTCATGGACTTGGCCTCTCAGAGCCACACCACTAGTGACTTGCTTTCCTTTTCCCTCCTCATTCCCCCACCCCAATCTTGCCATTGGGAGAAGCCTTTGTCCAACATCCTTTGTCTGAAAGGATTCACTGCTGTTCCCTAGTGCCTGTCAATTTCTTTCCAGGGACTTCATGCAAATAAGGGTGCAGGTGGCCTGCCCTGATTTCCCAAAGTTCCCTGAGGGCTAACACCCTATTAGGACATTCACTCTGAACAACATTTAGTGATCCTAATCCCCTCTGAAGCTTGGAGGAGTTACTGGATTTCTCCAAACAACTGGGCACAGAAGTATCCAGGCAAGCTGACCCTGTTCAGGGTTTTGCGATATTATGCTGCACCATCCTTCAAACAGTTTTTCCTCCTAAAGGATTTTTCTTCTCGGTATTATTTCTATTAACACAGTGCCCCCTTTTTAGAAAGCAACTAGTATCTTAAGAAACCAGCCAGTGTGTGGATTTGAGGTCATGTATCCATCCATTCATTCCTCCACACATCTTTAGTGAGCACCTGCTCAGGGTAGGGTCCTCAGGTACCAGTAAACCTTTGAGGTTGAACAAGACCAGTATTACCCCTACTCTCACAGAGCATACAGTCCAGCAGAGGAGGAGGTGAAAATCATTTCCAAGGCCCAGAGCAAAGGCAGTTTAGGGAAAGCTTCTCGGAGGAAGCTTCTGCAAAGGAGAGACCACAAGGATGGGGAGAATTAGCTAAGTAAAGGGATGGGAGAAGAGAGGTGATAAAATGAGATACGAAATAGAACTTTGCAAACCGTGTCACAGCAGCTGTAAGATTGTGGGCTTATGAACGTACATCCCTCTGCAGCCCCCCAATCTCTGTCCCCAGTCTTCCTTCCACCAAGCTACCCATCTCTGCTCCTTTCTCATGACAACCTCTCTTTTTTTGGGTGTAACTCTTGTTTTGTGGATGTTTATCATGTTGTCATTATTACAGTCTTGGTTTTTGTCCTGGAGACAAGAGTCCTTCTGGATGTAGAAGTGACCTGGTTATTGTGTTGATTACCTCGACCAGATCCTGGAGCTGGGAGGGATGCAAGGGGGTTGGAATGGGATTTGGTTTGTCTTGATCTTGATTCTAAATGATGAAGTATGCATAGAAGTCAGGCAAGTGGTGGTTATAATAGTGTTTTTGAAACTTTTTGAATTGAGATCCATGGTAAGAAATACATTAACATAGCAACTCAGAAAACACACACATTACTGAAACAGTAGTTTACTGAAGCTTGTGTTTTGGGAAAAATTACCCTTATTGCATGGGATACAATTTGATACTTGATATTTTGGATTCTGATTAGTGTTTTTCAGGGTGGTAATCCATTAATGGGTCACAAAATCAATTTAGTAGGTCATGATGAGCACCTCAAAAATTGAAATAGAAGTATCCATGCGGAGACAGGCCAGGAAATAGTGAAGAAGATACCCCTACACTGCGGTCAGTCTTTAGGAGCTAGAATGTACAGATCTTGCACTTTCCAAGTCCCTGTTTCTTGCCTTGTTACTTGAAACTCAATACAGATCAGTGGTTATGGCTGCAGATTCTAGAGTATCTTGACTCTGTTAGAGGCTGTGAGACGTGTGACACTTGGTCTCCTGCACTCTGCTTGCCCCGTGTGTAAATGGGAGATAATAACAGCACTTTTCTCATCCAGTTGCAAGGATTAAATGAATTAATGCAGTGTCTGGTGCATATAAACACTCGACAAATATTAGCCATTATATTTCAACCTTTTATTTTCCCCTAGTGTTAAGGTTCAGCTTTTCGCAGTTTGCCAATAGGACAAAAGGAAGAGTTATGAAGTAGAGGGCCCTGGAACCCAGCTTCCTAGGGGCAGCAGATACCAAAGTGAAACAACCACCAGGGGAGACTGAAACCCCAAGGGCCAGTGTGAAGGAAGGTCCTTAGTCCTTCCAGGGCTAACCCTTGAATGTCCAGGGTTTTGTTTTGTTTTTGTTTTTTCCTTAAAGAAAGCAGTTCCCCTAACAGTTCCTCTCTCTAATATCAACATACGTTTGACCCCAGCTCCTGGCTACTTATCTAGATCAGATTCCAGTCTGTTACAGAAACTTGACAGTATCTGATCATGTATTTCCCCCAAATTTCTACTTGATATTCCCTGAGGTTCCTCTCCTTGTTTGGGTACGCTTTTTGCCTGTCAATCTTCTGTTGGCCGCATTCCTTCTTTCCTGCATCTAGCAAGACAGGAGGTTTTGGTTTTTATTTTGTTTTGTTTGAAAATCTTGGGGTATCAAGAGAAAAAAATTGCTAAATAATAAGATGAGAAGAAAGGAATGTCTTCTGTCATACCATCTTACAGAGGCAAAAGTATCTTGTATTGAAGAACTTTTAATGCATTTGGTGTATACTTCTTAACCATTTCCATTCCATACAAGGACAGATGACATATACGATGTGTGGGACGCTCCCATTGGAGTATCTAGAATCTCCTTAAAAAAGAATTCCAATTTTGGGGATTTTATAAGCATGTAAATAATGAAATTGCCAATTTCAAGTTTTCTTAAAATTGTTGTTTTGCAAGGAAAATATATTGTCATTTGTTCAATACGCAGAACTTTAAAAAATTGGTAATTTTTCTATAACTCTGATCCACAGAACAAAAAACTTATTTTTGTTAAAATTGTTATCTACAAACTTAAAAAATTTCTTACATCATTTGATAATGATCGTTAAAACCTTATGATATATTAAGATAAAATGTACGAATAATATCCAAATCAGAAACTTCTCTAAACTTTAATTACGTGGATTTTTCCTGAATAATACGTTTATTTTTAACCAGCCCAGATATCAGGCGTTAAAGGCTAACATTCCCCCGCATCACTCTTTCCTATAAAAATACTACAGTATTTTCAATGAGAGTGTAAACAAACAATTGTTTCAGGTTTTATTTACACTGGAGCTGCCGGGCAAAATTCCCTGCTTCATCTAGCTATTTGTCCTGATTCCAAGTAAGTTTTTAAAAGTGATCCTTTCTCTCTTCAGTACTTCCGCCTTAGCGTCTATTTCCAAGGCCTGTTTTTCCCATTCTTTATTTTTCCCCAAGACATATTTGTCTGAGCCACTTTTAAGCATCAAGTTTTTTTTTTCCTGCCTATAAGAGTAATAATATAAGAATCCTACAAGTCAGAAATAAATGTTTAGTATATTGCTGTCGGCTCTTCGAGCCTTCCTTTTTGCTTCCACTGAGCCATCTTCGATCCAGCACTCGTCATTTGTAAGAACACAGGAAAGAGCCTAAAAAGGGACAGAGACCCGTGGGATGGGCGCAGGAAGGTGTCGTCACGCGAGGAGGAGGAGGTGGCAGAAAGTTTACAAGAGCGAAGAAGCGAACATCCTTGTTTGTTTGTACAGATCATCGCCTGCTAAGCTTAATAGAGGAGAACGGTAGTCTGCAAGTCGCCTCACTGAGCCAAAGCGGGAAACCCAGTAGGAAAGGGAGAGGCTAAAAACTCAAGTAAAAAGCTAGAGGAGCCGCCGGGACAGGGTGGGGTCGCCAAGCGCCCGCCTCGCCTCGAGCGGGAGCCGGAAGGGCGGGGCCCAGGGGGCGGGGCCGAGCCGGAGCAGGTCCGGTTGGGGCGGAGCCTGGGGCGGGGCATAACCGGAGTGGGCGGGGCCGAGTCAGGGCCTATCCAGTTGGGGCGGAGTCTTGAGGGTCCGGGGCAGGAGCAAGGGCCGGTGGAAGAGCTGACCCCTCCCGGCCGAGGGGCCCGTGGCACCTGGTGAAGAGCAAATGGCTGTTTCCTCACGTGGAGGACTTTTAAGGAACACGTGAGGGAGGGAAGGCAATGTGTGTGGAAAATCTACCTCACAACCCTGGCGTCCTGCTCCAGCCCCCGGGCGAGAGCCCGCTTGCTATGTTCCCGGGGTCTTTGCAGCCACGCGGGCTGTCTGCGCCTGCGCCCGCGCCCAGGGCTCCGCGGCGGGGCGGGGCCGCTGAGGAAGGGCGTGTCTCCCGCCGGCGCGCTGGGGGCGGGGCCGCGGGGGGGCGGGCGGCGGCGACCCGCGGCCTGACCTTCCCGGGCGCTTGGTCCCGTGACGTCACTTCGCCGTGACGCGCACGCGGTAGGAAAACTGTAAGTTTCTTAGGATTCCTGCCGTTCCCCGGGCCTGCGGGGCTCGCCCGGCTGCTCGCACCCCCGGAGTCGGTGGTGGCCGTGGGTTCTGCTCCTGGGGCGGTCCGGGGAGCCGCTGAACGCGGTGACGGGACAGGTGCCCGCCCGGGCCGGGAGCGCGCCCTCCGCGGCGGGAGGGACGGGCGTGCGAGCAGGCGAGGCCGCGCCCCGGCAGCACCGCAGCGTCTCCCCTGGGGCCGTGATTGAGGCCGGGGAAGGGGGAGTCCGGGGGGAGAGGCCCCTTTCTTTCTTCCTTCCCCGATGGGGGGACTGGGTTCCCCTCTGCACATACTGAGTCAGGGGTGCAGGGTTCCTGCGGAGACACCCCCCCCCCGGGCCTTCTCTGGGGTCCCGCGAGCGACCAGGTGGCTGAGGCGGAGCCGCTTGCAGGGATGACCACTTGCTGCCTCAGTGTCCTTTCCGCGTACACTGGAGGCGAAGCGGCCTCCGGCCTCCCTCCGAGGCAGCCCCAGGGCCGGGCGCGTCGTGAGAGCACGCAAGGTGACACTAGCATGTGACCGCGCCAGGAGAAAGCGTACAAAGGCAATGGGCTACTCTGCGAACGTGGGGAGCCGCAGCTCTCTGACAGGTCTCGTGGGCCGGGGTCCTTGCCGTGGGTCTGCCTCCCGCCTTCCTCCGCCCGCTCTGATCCTAGACCGCCCTCGAGCCCGACGGCCGATCTGAACGTGGTGGACGGGGGCCAAGAAGTCGCTGGAAGCGTCACCGCAGCGCTCTGGGCGGTTATGAGGCCCCGCCGTGCGGGTTTGCAGAGAGAACTCTGAGCGCCCCGGAGGAGTCGCGGGGTGCTGCCGTGTCCCTTTGGAACGCCCCGCCGTCGTAGCTGCCTGCCCGCCGGGGCTTGGTGCGCCGCCCACGCGTTAGTGCTGTGCCGAACTCGTTCTCAGATTCAGGGCAAGTGCTTGTCAGGAACTTCGAAGGGCAGAGGACCGGGCACCCCCGGCGCATTTATTCAGGAGACTGAGAGATCATCAGCTCCAGGGCCTAATACTCTTCCATCCTAGTTTGAAGGGCCTTAGACTCGGAACGCAGGGGTTCGAACCTTTGTTCTGCTCGTTACTAGCTTTTGCGTCCAAAGATGTGTCACCCAAACTTGGAACTTGCGCCTTCTCCCTAAAATGGGAGGTGATGGTATGCGTACCGTTGCTCTGCTGAGGATCAGATGTGGTCATGAAGGTGAAAACGAGAGGCTGGCCCAGTACGGTGTCGTGATTAAGAAATTCACAACGGTTCCCTAACCTGGGGAAGAGGTGCGTTGTGCTTTCAGAGTCAGGGCCTGAGTCGGAAGCGGAACTAGAGCAGCAAATGAGACGACGTCTCCAACCTCGTGCAGCTCACGTTCCGGCGGGGCCTCGGGCAGCACAGAGCAAGTACGTGATGTCATTTCAGACGGCGGTGAGGCAACGGAAGACAAGGACAAGAGTGGGAGAGCAGGCAGGTCGCTTCAGAGGGGGTCTGTCTGGGGACACCTCTCAAAGGGGGCGGTAGTTGAATGGACTGACGTGAGAGGAAGGGCCTGAGCTAAGAGCCTGCCAGGCAGGAATAATCGTAGCAGTAAACCTTGCCTGGAGCTTACTGCATGTGAGGCCCTCGTCTCAACGCTCAGTGAAGTTTTTACGGCCTTCTGAGGTCTGTATTACTATCTCCATTTTTATCGATGGGGACCCTGACACACGGAGGGGTTAAGACTTTGCTCAGGGTGGCGCAGCTGAAACGTGACAGGGACAGCATCTGAGTTTGGGCAGCGCGACTTCAGAGTCCGGACTTCGAAGGACAGTACCGCTACTGCCTTGCGGCGGGAGTGACCCCGGCGCAGTGCGTTGAGGGGAAGCGAGGCTGGGGTGGCCAGGGCGTGGCAGGGAGAGAGTGTTCAGAGCAGAGCGAGGAGGGGGAAGGTGGCGGCCGGTGGCGTCGGAGGGCCCTTGTCGGCGTGGGGCAGTGAAGATGCTCCTCCAAGTGTGACGGAAAACCCCGGGGAGGTTTGCATCACGGGAAGAGCGTCTGACTTCGGTGCTCTTGGACGGAGAGTTAGCCGGAGGGTCGTGGAGCGGGGAGTATTGAGAGTGGGGAGGTGGGAGAGTCTTGCTGCACCCTGGGGAGAGGCGGTGGGCACCTGCACTAGGGAGGTATTGGCGAGGTGATGGTACGGGTCAAAGTCGTGGAAAGCTTCTGAAGCCGGAAGTGCTGGTGCGGACTTGCTCGTTGGAGGGTGGGGAAAGGAAGAAGTGATGACTTCTCAGGTTTTAGGCTGGAACAGCTGGATGGATAGTGGTGTGTTTCCCGAGACGAGAGAAAGGGGTTTGGGAAGAAAACCGTGCATTCTGTTTTGGACAAGTTTTAGATGCCCGACAGACATAGTAACAGCAGTACCGGCGCTAGGAATAACAGTAAGCACCGTGTAAGCGTGAAGTGTGTGCTCGATGGGGTTTTAAGCGTGTTTACGCATGTTAATTCATTTAATCCTTATATCACAGCTGTGTGTGCCAGGAGCCATCAGAGTCCCGACTTTACGCGGGAGAAGACAGAGGCACAGAGAGGTTCAAAGTGACCCGCCTGCTGGCACCCAGCTGGGCAGTGATGGAGCTGGGATTCAAACCCCACGCCGTCTGCCTTCCAAGCCCACGCAGTTTATCCCTGTAACGCCCTGCAAGTCGACACGTTGAGTGGGCCCTTGGATGTATGGATGTGGATCTCAGGGGAATGGTCAGGGCTGAAGACACACGTTTGTATTTCTTAAGAGAAAGCCGTCTTTGGTTCCTCATTAAGCCTTGATTGGCGAGGGGAGAGAGGAACACAGGCGGTTGGCGCTGTGCTCACTGGCCTTTCATTACTTGATTGCGTTCAGGCAGCCGGCATCCAATATTCCCCCTCTGTGAGGTTCAGAGGGTGAGGTCCGTATCTCTTCTGCTTCTCTGTCTCTAGTCCCGAATCTGGTGCTTGCCATGCAGTAGATGTTAGGGACGACTTTACATGCGGGACGCTGGCTGAGGTTTGGGGGGTTCAGAGAGGAATAAAACATAGCTCTCTTTCTGGAGGAAAGGGAGTGAGGAAGGACCCGTGGGGATAAAACTAGAGTGGACGAAACGCACACTGATGAGTTCATCCTGGCCTCCTTGCCGCCCCCGCTCTGCCCCGCACGCTTGAGGGTGGGGCGGGGAGGGGTCAGAGGAGCAAAAGAAGGCCTGAGCGGTCGCGGGATGGATTTGAGGTTCCCCAAGAGTCCTTTTCAAGAAAAGAATGACTCAGAGCCTTGCCTCGTTTACTATATTTACATTAGTTTTATTTGGCAACCGTATAATTTTTCCCAAGTGGAATACAGTTTGATATTTGAATATCATGGTGGAGTGATGAGTTTTTCCAGTTCTGTTACATCAGTGTTGACAGGGCCCGCTGGTGAAATAAGGGAGTTGCCTTAAAATGTTGCAGCTTGCATAATAGAGGGCGATGGAGGGGTTGTGTGAAGTGTTTAGGCAGGTTTCCACCCGGTTAAGTGAATCAGGCCAAAGTTCCACACATCGGAATGAGTTTGAGTTTCTCTGCTGATCATCCCTTTAACACTGAGCTATATTTCTTGCCAGAGAAGGAGGATCTGGTGATATTTGTCATGAGTGGAATTATGTGGAACAATGTGGAAACACAGAACTTGAACCATACACACAAAAATAGGTATGTTATTTCTGTGGATCTCTTTCAGGGCATACTATAACCTCCATACATTTATCACAATTTTATTACTTCCTAATGTGAGTATTTCACATCTGAACCATTACAGATTATATATTGATAAATTTATACCATTGTAGATTTCATGATTACTTTCAGAGCTTTTCCCCTACAACAGATACAATTATATTTTGTTTAGCTTTTGTAGCTTTAGGTGGGAGAGTTGATCTGAATAACCAGGTCCACCAGAACTCTAAAACAGGAACCCTCCACAAGTATAAAAGTGGAGATGTGCTGTCTCATTTTGCAGTTCACAAAATCTTAAATCTGCTGTTGTAGCGTCCCTAAATTTAATGGAGTTGAAGTGATTATCATTAGTTTTTTAACCACAATTGCAGTTAGCTTCCTTAAGAACATTAGATATGGTATAAAGTAGAATTGCATCTTAAGTGGCCTATTGATGGCTCAGGCTTTGTCACTTTTTAAGTTCAGGCTCTGGGAGAGCAGGTTGACGATTATTTAATTGTGTCAGGTAGCTCCCAGCAGAGGGGGAGTGATGGTCAGCCGTCCTATTTGAAGACAACAGAAGCCACTCTTTCTAACACTGACCAGGTGAAATATAGCATCCTAGATAACTTATCCAAATTGCGTTTAAAATTTATATTTACCTAGGCAAATTTAAAAACTACCATGTTAAGAGTACCAATGTAAGTACTGATATTATGGAAATTGTTTCTTGTAGAAAACCATGTGCCTAGCCCAGTGATGGAATGTAGTAGGCATTAAATGTAATTCTTAAAATTCTACTTCGTGTGGTTTCTTTTATTTTTGCACATTACCTTCAACATATATATTATATATTTACAGTAATAGCTGAATAGTAATTTGTGTACTTTTACTTAATATTTTAAATGTTTGAATGTGTTTAATTTTAATAATTTAAGTAGATATGTAACACTTAATTTTGATTAATTTCATATTTGGCTGCTTAGAAATTAAAACGTCGAGGCTTGATTTTTTTTTTTTTTTCACGTAAACACTAACGAATAAGAATTAGTAAGTCTGGGTGGAGACTAAGCTTTAGTGACAGGTTAACCAAATTGTCACCCCAAAAGAGCTCCCAAGAAGAGAATTCTTAGGATGAAGCAAAAACAGCATGTTGATGGAAGAGATAATTGAACCGTAACTCCCTACTGTACCTGTAATTCTTTTTACGATGTTACTGTCCTACAGACAGCATTCTTTTCTTGAGTTCTTATATTGCAGAACTGTTAGTTTTTCAGACTGCATTGTAAGCCACCAGTCTATAGGGAGAGAGAGAGAGATGTGAGATAAATACCACTGGAAGGTGGTACTATGGCTGTAGCTCAGTGGATCTCAACTGGGGATGATCTTGTCCCCTCCCCAACTCACCCTGGGGACATCTGGCAATGCCTGGAGACATCTTTGGGTGTCACAGCTGTGTGGGAGGGGTTCTGCTCCGCGCATCCAGTTGGTGGCGGCCAAGGATGCGCCTAAATACCCTACAGTGCGCAGAGCACCCCCGACATTGAAACACGATTTGGTTCAAGTGTCAGCACTGCTGCTGTTGAGAGACCCTGAAATGTATAGCTTTCTTCTTCTCCTTTTTTTCCCTGATGCTTTAGACGTTGAAGGGGTAGTTTTAAGTGGCAGACACCCGGCTCGAACAAAAGATTGTGTTGAACTGCTTTTAGTTCATTGGAGAGCTGAGCCAATTTGGTGCGTTGATTGCATGGAAAAGAATTCTTGTAGCTAATGGCCTGGTGGTTGCCAACGTGTCTAGTGTGTTGGGTATGTTCTTAGGCGTGAAATTTTTTTCTTAGTAAAGTTAATTTAATTGGGGCATTATATAATCCTCGGTTGTAACAAGTTTGTTAGTATGAATCCTCTTCATTTTTGTAGGTGTGGAATTAATTATCTCTCAGTTACATGGGTTTCTGTATATTTGAAAAATCCTTTTCACATTAATCTTCATATGTGATTGTCATAAATACCCCATGAAATGTGTAGGGTATGCATTACCCCACTGTTTGACAGATGAGGAAACAGACTTAGATCAAATGACTTGTCATGTGTATTATAGCAAGTTAGTGACACAAGTAAATCTAGGACTCAGAGGTCCGGATGCTTAGGACACTTTTAAAGTTACTAGTTATCGTTATCTCTTTTAATCTTTCTGACAGTCCTGTGAAATAATTCCTATTTTATAGACGAGGAAACAGGTTCAGAGATATTAAGTAACTTATTCAAGGTCACCAAGCTCATAATGTAGTTTTGACTGTTTCCCCTGAGCTATGCTACCTCTCCATGGATTCTTCTCTAGAAATAAATTCGACAGTTTCTGGATAAATTCACCAAATCTATGCCTAACCTAACTAAGTAGGCCTCTTGGCACTGTAGGTGAGGGAAAGTTCTCGTCTACCCTCTTTGGGTCTCTAGCTGGGCCTGAGAATTAATCTGACATAAAACAGATTAACAGGAGAAAAACATGCACATTTTATTAAACTTTTACATATGCATGGGAGCCTTCACAAGAGAATGGAGACCTGAAGAAGTGACCAGAGCAGGAAGCTTTTGCACATTTTAGACAAACGATAACTTTGTGAAGAGTTGACAAGACAAAGGGGTGTGGGCCAGGGGTGGTGAGTGGTGAGGAGGCAACAGCAAGATAAGGGTTACTGAAATAAGGTTTGTTTGTACAGATTTCTCAGCCCCCAGTTCCCCGCCTCTGCTGATAAGAATGTCTTCCTCCTGGTACAGGGAAAGTACCTGTCACATGGGAGTTTTATCTCTTGCTTTCAGGAGGGACAAAGGAGACTCAGAGTGTCTTTCTTTCACCTGCTATTTAAGTGCCTTTAGTTCAAAATAACCAATATGCCAAAATGGCAGATCTTGCGGTGACATTCTGGTTTCCTTTAACACCTAGTCAAATGTTCATGTTAACTTGAATCAATTGGTAATTCAGTGTTTGTAATCCTACTCTGACTGGACTTGAGTGGAAACTTCACGGAGCTTTGATAAACTGTAAGGTAGCACTACTTGCCATTTAGAATTTATTTTTTGAGACCACTAAGTCCAAAAGGCGTCCAAAACATGGCCCTCAGCCGTATCTGAGTGTACTTGGGTCAGGCAACCCTCTCGCATGATTCACTTTTCCATTCTGATAGAGGGATTTATATTTGGGCTAGGACTCCCATTCATTCTAATTTTCTAATTAGAACCTATATTACTCTCTTCAGCCATCTTTTATGTCTAATTGAGATAGTTTTTCTTACTTTTTCTCCGTGCTGACCTAAACCTCAAACTGACTTGACTTTAGCAACAAACAAAATAACATAATGGTTGGGTTTTATTTGCCTTTCTGAAACATTTAGAGTTCATCTTACTCTAAATGAGTACATACATCATTTTTGTGAGGTGGTAGGAGCTGGTGATGGTCACTTTATTTTCTAGACTGAAAAATTTAAGAAGAGATGGTCAGTTTACCCAAGTAAACCAGTTTCAAATATAGGATTTAGAATTTAGGTTTTCAGATCTTAAAAAACCAAGCCACACTGTCATTTCTATTAGATCAGAAAGAGTATCTACTTAAATATTTGCTCAGTTACCATATTCTTTGAAGACTATTTGATGATACTCAATTTTTGATACGAGTTTCAGTAATTGGAAATTTTAGTGTTTCATATGATACATCCATCGGCTGGGTTTGGACCATTGATAGTGTGAGGTGTGGGTCTGGGATTGAGAGGAGAAGGAAAGGGACCCCTTTGTTAGTGCAGTTGTGTATTGGGCTAGAAGGATTATACTTAGACTTAAAAGGCAAAGACTCTCAACTTTCCATAAAATTGAATTATTATAACAGAAATATTTTTCTTACCTTCATGAAGAAAAATGCTAATAACCAAGTAACCATAATATTTATCGTATTATTGAAGGAAGAGACCACCACTCAAGTGTAGCTAAATCAAAGCTGAATTTCATACTTGCTGAGCAAGGGAGAATTATGCTTGCAGAATATAGTCCTCAAAACAGGCAGAGATGTACTTAGGTAGGATTTTGAGGAAGCATGAAGTTTTAGGATTTTTTTTTTTTCAAAAGTGAGACAATTTAAGGATTGGTTGACTTTAAACTTGGAGTTTAGGGACTGACCAGCTTTGAGGAGTGAGGGTACTGAAGGGGGGGCAGTTCCTGATTGGCTTACTTTCTCAGCTGTGTACTTAAGTGGAAATATTGAGTAGAGTTTAAGGATTGATTGATTGGGGCTTATTTAAAACCAGTTCTGTGTTTACTTGTTCCCAGCTTGGGACAAGAGCCAAGGAATAATCTTTTCCTTTCTTGAAGTTGAAGAATAGGTACTTTAAATTTTCCACGTTTATGTCAAACCTTTGTTAGCTGTGGTGCTAATATAACACTTCTGATTTTGCTTTTCTTCTGAAACTTAAAAGAAAAAAAAAAAAAAGAGTGCAGTGAATATCATTTGTTTCCTACCTAGTAGCCTCAGGATTCTATGATATTTGGGACCCAGGCTGTTTCAAGGATTATTTTTATATGTAGTTAAAAAGGTAATATGTGATTTATAGAAATACTTTAATGCCTTAGACATTATGGTGAAAGCTGTGTGACTTTTATGTTTACCTTTCTCTCTTGTGGGCATGTGTTGTGTCAGATGCCTGCCACAATTCGTCCTGATGGAGGCTGAATTATAGATCTAAAAGCTTGCTGTGTTTGCTGTTGTTAGAGGTACCTCCAGAAGTGATCACCTTTTGAAAGCAAACTAGCAATTATCCTTACCAACATTTTAGAAGGGTTCAAGATTATATTGCATGTCTTTTATATAAAGGAGGCTGAGTCACGTTAGTATCTGTAAATCATTTTACCACAACTATTATATCAGAGTACCATTCATATAAAGTATTTTGGTTTAATATTTATTTTGAAATATTTTTATGCTTCGGAATGAAATAAAGAGCTATTTATGACTATTTCTCGGAACTGTGCCAAAATGTTGGTCTTTTTCTAAATTGATCTCTCACAGTAAGAGTTTAGTTTTAAAAATGTTTTCCTCTGGAGATGTTAAAATCAACTCAGAGGGCATTATTTATCCTAGAAGTTCAAGAAGGCAAAATGAGTTGTTGGTGTACTTTGTGTTTTGTATCGAAATTTTATTTAAAATAGCATACATGCTGTATTTACATGAAATAAGCTCATAATATTTAAAAAAGAATGGGTGCTGTATACGTTGTTTTTATAGGCTTCTCCTATTCCCTTCCTTTCTTAAAAAAAAATAAATTAATTTTTTTAATTTATTTGTTGTTTGGCTGCGTTGGGTCTTCGTTGCTGTGCGTGGGCTTTCTCTAGTTGTGGCGAGCGGAGCGGGGGCTGCTCTTTGTTGCAGTGCGTGGGCTCTAGGCACGCGGGCTCAGTAGTTGTGGCGCGCGGGCTTCGTTGCTCCACGGCATGTGGGATCTTCCTGGACCAGCGCTTGAACCCGTGTCCCCTGCGTTGGCAGGAGGATTCTTAACCACTGCGCCACCAGGGAAGTCCCCCTATTCCCTTCCTTAACCTACAGCTTTTGTGTCTTACCTCTGCCTTCCAGATGGATATCATCCAGTGCTAAAGCTATAGCTGTGATTTAGATAAAGCATTTTTACATGAAAGCTCCTTGAAAACATGAAGCCTGATTCTTGTTTTTCTTTACAGTCCAAGTTTCTGACCTGCTATGAGAGTTAACCTTAAGAGGTTAATCTTCATCTAGTAGCAAAATTAATGTTATGATGTTCCTTATGAAAGAGCTGTTGATTACAAAATGATACTCAAGCATATTCAATCCTCAACATTTCATTTTTACAAATTTATTCTAAATAGGTACTTAAGTTTTCTAGGAAAAAGTCTATGATGCCTGACCGTGGTTACTGGGATTATTCCTTTACTACCAACTGTATGAAATTATGATTTGAAGTGTGGTTTTTCTCTGTGCACATGCAGTGAATAGTCGGGCTTTTATTGCCTAGTGGTATGATGAAAAAAGAATTTTAGGCTAGGTGATCTTTTGTAATAAAATGGAAAAAAACAGGGTTATATGCACTTCGATAAAAGCCTTGTTTTCTGGACTTTGCTAATATAATGGATATACAATGGCATCACGTAGGTTTAATTTGCTTTTCTTTGATTACTAGTGAGGCTCAACTTCTCTTCATTCACTTGTTAGCCACATGGATTTCACCTACGCTTGCCAGATTTAGAAAGTAAAAGTACAGGACACTATAAAATTTGAATTTCAAATAAACAACAAATAATTTTTTAGTATAAGTGTATATTATGTACTAGTTGGGCCATGCTTATACTGAATTTTTTTCATTATTTGTCTTTAATTCAGACTTAATGGGGCATCCTGTATTTTATCTGACCACTTTGATTTTTATTTTCGGTGAATTGTCTGCTTGTCTCTTATCCAATTTTCAGTTGCACTTCCTGTCTTTTTATTGTTATTTTTCAAGAGTTCTTGGCATACAGTGGATATTAAATCCCTTGGTTTTTTTTTCGATGTTGCGAGTACATACTCCCAGTCTTTTGCCTGTCTGTTAACTTTGTCTAGAACGTCCTTTGTTGAATAACAAGTCCTTAATTTTGAGGGACTTGTTGTTATTACTTGTTAAATTCCATCAAAATTTCCCCATGGCCAGGTAAAGCTGCACTTAAAAATACAAAGTCTCAGCTCCCTACAACAACAAAGGTTTATTTCTTACTCATGACATGTCCGTGGCTCTGTTCCACATTGTCTGTTCCACTAAGCCAAAGGAATAGGCTTTTTGGAGAAGCCTATTTCCTTCTGCCTATTCTGTGGCAGAAGGAAAAGGATGTGGCAGAATCAGGTGCTTGGACGTGGCATGTGTTACTTTTGTTCATATTTTATTGGCCAAAGCAAATTAAATGGTTGAGCCTGAAATCAGTCAGAGGGGAAGAACCGTCTCAAGTCACGTGGCCTGCCCTGACATCACTGGGGTGTGGTGGTTTAATCCTCCTGTCATGAGTCAGATGACCTCAAGGTAGCTCACCTTGAATTGAGGGAAAGATGGATCTGCCACAGAAGCCAGCAAGTGAAGGAGGAGAAAAGACACGCTTGGTATCTATGACGGGACTGTCTTTAGTTGTGGTTGCTTTCATGTGATACTGACTGAAGGCAAACAGACCTGTTGAATGTTTGAGAGGATTACATTGGCAAAGATGCCACAAGTTTGGCTTGTAAAAGCCTGTGGTGGGTTTGACATTGACACCTAAAGCAACCCTTGACCCCCAAATTGGCAACGGCTCTTTGCCACGTCTTTGGAGCGCATAGTTTTCCAAATCCACTTCACATATGGCTAGAAAGGACGATGGGAATAAAAAAAAAAAAGAATTTTCCAGAGGCAAAGCCAGGCTCCAGCAGACAAACTGTCAAAGGAGATCCCTCCTCTTCCCCCCAGAGAACAGGACTCAGTTTAACCAAGGATCTGGCTTCCCTGGTGGAGGGGGGATTCTTCTCCTTTCTTGTCCAGCCATATCTCGTCGTTGGTAAGAATGTGTATTTGCCATTCTTTTCTTTTCAGAACGGGAGACTTAACTGCATTCATCTTATTTTCGTTCCGTTGTATTTTGGGTGCTGTGGTGGTGGTGGAGAGCACAAGGCTCCTGGTCTGTTGGTCTGTAGGTCACTGGGCTGGGGTGGAGCCACGTCGGTATCTGTTGCAGAGATGGTGCGTTGCCCAGAGATCGTAGACTCTGAGTGGAGTCCAGTGATTGGATGGGTATCCCTTCAGGAAGGAGAAGACTCTTC
The DNA here is from genome assembly GCF_028023285.1 of Balaenoptera ricei. Classification (NCBI taxonomy): domain Eukaryota; kingdom Metazoa; phylum Chordata; class Mammalia; order Artiodactyla; family Balaenopteridae; genus Balaenoptera; species Balaenoptera ricei. The sequence continues at coordinate 3,065,188 of NC_082640.1, read as the reverse complement.
CAGAGTCGGGAGAAGGATACCCTCTCACCTCTGATATTTAGCTCGGCCTACAGAGAAATTGTATTTCTTAGGCTCCTTGTAGGCAGATGAGGCCACATGTCTAAGTTTTGGCCAGCGGGTGGGAGTGGAAATGATGTGTGTAACTTCTAAACCACATTGGTATTCAAATCTGCTGTTAGTCCTCTTCTTTTCCCCCACCCACAATAGCAAGGTGTTGTGAGCCAGCTTCTGTCCTGCAGGCCAGGGCAGTGTCCACAGGGGGTGGTGGGACAAGACAGAAGGAACCTCGGTCCCTGGACCTTCCCGGGACCACCTGTCTGCCCCTGAACTGTTACATGGGAGAGAAGCAAACTCCTCTTCATTTGAGCCACTATATTCTTGGTTTTGTCACAGCAGATTGGCCTATATCCTAGTTAATACAGATGGCAATGAGGTTAGCAGGAAACAAACAGGGAAAGTTAGATTTGAAATGGTTCTTAGTGATTTTTTTGTTCAGTTGAAGTTTTTCATTTATATAGTCTTTCTATGGAAATTTATTTTTCAAACTGCTTAGCCAAGAGTTTAGAAATAAGCTCTTTTACTGGAACCTCACTCTGACGACGGTTATGATATATTCCTTTTTATTTCATATGTGTATGTTTTACATGTTGATATAAAATTTTGTAGCCTGATATTTTCATGTGATACCCATTTTCTCTGTTGCTTTAGAGTTCTTGTACTTGGACAGTTATTGTTGCATAACATTCAGCTTTACCATGCTTTAATTAAAGTGCAGTTATTGTTGGCTGCTATGGACTGAATTGTGTCCCCCCAGATTCACGTCGAAGCCTTAACCCGCCTTGTCACTGTGCTGGAGATCGGGCTTTTAAGGAGGCGATTAAGGTTAAATGCGATTGTTGCGGGTGGATCCCGATCCTACAGAACTGGTGTCCCCACGAGAAGGGGAAGAGACACCAGAGAGCTTTCTCTGCCACACGAGAACGCGGTGAGAAGCAGGCTTTCTGGATCCCAGGAAGAGCGCTCTCACCAGGACCCAACCGTGCGGGGCTGCCAGCCTCCAGAACGGGGAGGAAGTGAAGTTACGCTCTTGAGGCCACCGAGTCATGGTACTTGGTTACAGCAGCCCAAGCCGACTAAGCCCAGGCCCGGGCTTGTAACTGCTACACCACACAGAGAGGCTTTTCTCAGATCACACAGTAGATAGCAAAGCAGACTGCCAAGAAGGGTCCAAAAAAGTCAAGCACCAAGAAAGAATAATGTCACTGAAGCCAGGAGACAAGCACTTTAATAATGTCACTGAAGCCAGGAGACAAGACAAGATGTCGATGTTAAATTGACAGGTTTAATAAATTCTTAGTGGATTTTCAGCTAAGAAGTCACATGTATTTTGGAGAGAGCAGTTTTGTGTTTGCAGGCAAAATCCAGATCTCAGGGGGTCGAGCAGTGAGTTGGGAGTGGGGAAGAGGAGCCGTAAAAATAGTGAGTTCACGTTGTCTTACAAGACACTTGGCTGCGAAGAGAAAAGGGAAAAGAGGACAAAGGCAAGAGAGAGACCTAACGTCTGGGGCAGTATATTAGTTTTGTTTGTTCATTTGTTTTGTGATGGGAGAGATTTGAGCCTTTGCGTGCAGTGGGGCAGAAGCCTGATGAGAAGGGGAAGGTGAAGATGGGGAGGGGGCGGGTGGACCAGTGATGGGGTAGATCCCTGAGGAGGTGGGCTGGCTCGCGTGCCTTCCAGAGCTCTGGCTGGGGTTAGCTTCGGGCAGGAAGAAGGACATCCGCCCTCCACGCTGCCAGGAAGGAGGCGAGAGCGGGCGTGTGGTCGGTGATCAGAGGGACGGAGGAAACTGAGGGAGTCTGACCTCATGACCTCTCTTGTTCCTGTGGAGGTGATGTCACTTACTGAGTGGAGGGGAGGGGAGGGGAGGAAGCGTGAAGAAAGTGATGGAAGCCTGGAATTGTTTCTGTCGGCTGTGAGAGAGGGACTGGATCGAGAGCCCTAAAAAAGATGGATGGGCTCCTGGTGGGGGACCGTGTGTTTGCAGAGTCCCCCGTTGGCACGGCTGGGGCTCTTCATAGCAGTGACCTCTGGGTGGCTGCGGTGTGCGGGTGAAGAAGTCAGTCCTCAGGCTGGTTGAGGGGAAGGACAGGCCAGCGCGAAAGCTGAGTGTTCAGGCAGAGGCGCGACTGCAGACCCGGGCGGTCGGGTCCTAGGGCACAGCGGACGGGAGGTAAAGCTGGCCGCCGGGCTGAGGGGCCAGGTGCGAAGGAGAGGGGGTTGGGGGAAAGCTGGAGGCTAAACGCGCTTCAGATCACCAGGACTTGCTCATTCACTCATTCCGTAAACGGCGAGCATCTGTCTTCCAGCCACTGTTCTCAGTGGTCTGGCTCCCAAGACCAAAACAGTGGGCAAAACAAAGTCCCCGCCCTGGTAGAGCTTCCTCCTAGGGGGAGGCAGACGGCAAACAGGGATCATTGCGGACAGTGAGAAAATGTTAAAGAGAGAAATGAAGAAGGGTCAAGGGTCAGAGAGTGGTAGCGTGAACAGGAAGGGGCGACCTCGCAGCAGACTCGAGCGTCATCAGGACACAGCAGCGCACGTGGGTCCGGACGCAGCCCGGGCAGAGCCCTGGCCAGGGCGCGGCGCACGAGTGAGAGGAGAGAGGCGTGGTGTGTCCACGCTGCCCTGAGGAATTAGGGTTTGGGTCAGGTGTCGTGGGAAGGACACCCACCAATCAGAGGATCGCCGGTTCACTTTCTGATGGTTCACCGTCGGCTGCTCTGCGGGGAGCTGATGGGCAGCGGAGGCCGGGGATCTGGGGAGCAAGGACAAGGCGAGACTGGGGCCCGCAAGCGGCACTTTGGAGTTGAAGGTTTGAGCAGTTGAGTGCTGCTGGGTGAAGGAGCCCAGGCTGCTCCTTTAAGCAGACGCACCCACTCCACAATAGGCATTCTTTTCAGTGGATAAAGGCCTGACCCTGACCCCTGGCTTATTCCACACCCTTTCCTGTTTTTGACTCTGCTCCCCACCGGCTTCATTATTCATTCTCCCCTTTCTTCCTCACCTCTCTTTCAGATCTGATGCACATTGTTGTCTGCCTGGCCAAGACTTCCTCTAGACTTAAGGTTTTCAGACCTTTTCGTTGCAGCCTGATTGCAGTCTTCAGAAAATGTCCGTGGAGGCCCAGTACGTAAGACAGGTGAAGTGCGGTGCTCTGCCCACTTACAGCTCTTCTCTGATCCCCCGCAGAGCAACCCCGAGACGCCTCCCAGGTCACAGTGTGGAAAAGGCCTGCCTTGAACCGGGAGGCTGCTGCTTGCAGCCGGCCGTGCCTGGGGTCGCCTCGGGTCACGCTCCCCCAGCTGAGCTGTGCCTCGTTAATCCTTAGGCACCTCTAGCCGAAGGGAGTGTGGGAACCTCCAGTTACAAAGTGGCGTGCTGAGGGCACTCAAAACTAGGAGGCAGGCGTGTCTTCCCCAGCGTTAGCTTTACTTGCTGGCTGTTAGTTAATTTACTAAATTTGCACGGTAAAGATGGATGAGCAATGAGTTACTGATAAGCCGTGAGTTCTGTCTTTCCTTCTCAACACATTCGTATATTGACCCTCATTAAGAATGGTAAATGGTTTTTTTATAACAAAAGAACATAGATGTATTATAGTTTGGAATATAACATTGATGGGAACACTTTAAGAGAAAAACCACCAGTCTAAGAAACTTAAAGTTTGCCTGGGCCCCTTAGGGCTGGGCCTTCAGTCTTCTGAGGATTATGTGGTCCCTCTGCTTTGTACGAGGAATGCTTTGATAGACAAGGTTAGAACTGCCTTTGTAAGATAGTGGATTTTTGTTCTGTATTTTTGTTTTTATGTTTAATGGAGCTAGTATAACTTTTTTTTGCTCAGCATGGAGTAGGAACTGGCCAGGATAGAGTCGGGACCTTCAGGTTTTTCTGATTAAAGGTAAAACTGAGAGTATTTTCCTCTTCTAGTCAAGTTTCATTTTGACAAATGTCATTAATCTAAGCACTGCTGCATTATAAAAAGGATTATAAGAAGCAAGGGATGGCCTATTAAGGCCAATACTCAAAAACAAGGTCGTCCTAGGCCACAAAATAAGTTTGGCACTTTGGATTTTTTTGAAAAACAGGATATCGCTTACATTAAAATCTGTAGTGTTTCTTCTGAGCTGAGGGTGGATCTTTAAGCATTAAGATGAAAAATTTCTTTCTTTGGATTGTTTGCTGTTAAGAAATTTTTTTAGGGCTAGGGACTTTGCATAATACTGCCAAGTTATCAGACTAATGAGGGTAAGGATTTGGTCATGTTCAGGAATGCATCCTGAGCTAGGAGTCAAACAGTGCCTGCTACATAACACTTCATAACTATTTTTTCCAGTGAATGAAGGAACCATCTTTGATATAACTTGGAAATAACATTGTCTGGTTATAGATACAAGATAGCATCAGGGTTGAACTGGGGGAGACTTCGTGGACATTCTGCCGCAGTGTTATCAACATACATTGATAACGGTGTATATTCATAACAATGAATGAATATCAATATTCATTCATCTTTAAGTGAATAAAACGAGGAGCACAGCTGTAAGCTTACTTTTGAGTCAGCCAGTTGTCAAGTCTGTTTAATGACATGCCAATTCTATCTGTAAAATGGGGATAGCAACACAGCATCTGTTTATTTAGTGCAAGTAGCTGCACTAAGATGAGATGAGATACACAGAGTGGGAGAAAATACATAAAAATTATATATCTGATAATGTACTTGTATCCAGAATTTATACAGAACTTTTACAACTCAGCAGTAAAAAGGACAAATGACCCAATTAAAAAATGGGCAAAGGATCTGAATAGACAGTTCTCCAAAGAAGACTTACAAATGGCTAGTAAGCACATGACACGATGCTCAACAGCGTTCGTCATAGGGGTATGCAAATCACAACCACAGAAGGCAGCACCCATAGCCACTACTTGGCTCTAATCAGAGATAGGTAATGACAAGTGTTAGTCAGGATTTGGAGAAGTTGCAACCTTTATACATTGCTGCTGGGAATGTATAAGGGGACAGCCACTTTGGAAAACAGCTTGGCAGTTCTTTAAAAGGTTAAAAACATCAAGTTACCATGGGTTACCCAGCAATTCCATTCTTAGGTATATACCCCAAAGAAATTAAAACATACATTCACACAAACACTTGTACGTGAATGTTTATCGCAGCATTATTCCTAATAGTTAAGAAGTAGAGACAACCCAGATGTCCATCAAGTGATGAATAGATAAACAAAATGTAGTATATCCACACAATGGAATATTATTCAGCAAGAAAAAAGGAACGAAGTGCTGACATATGCTACAACATGGATGAATCTCAAAACGTTATATTGTATGATTCCATTTATATGAAATGTCCAGAATGGACCATTCCATAGGGACAGAAGTAGATGAGTAGGCTGGGGGAATTGGAGGCGGGGGCATGGGGAGTGACTCCTGATGGGCAGGGAGCTTCTTCTCAGGATGATGCAAACAGTCTAAAATGGCTTGCGGTGATGGTTGCACAACTCTGTGAATATACTAAAATCAATGACTAGTGTACTTTAAAAGGGTGAATTGTATAGTAGGTGAGTTATATCTCAGTAAAGCTGTTAAAAAAAGAATATATGAGGTAATATGTAGGGATATACTTTGAGCTATTTGAGAAGATCCTAGTAATATTATTGTTTGACTGTAAGGCTTTTAAATAGTAGCAGGATGACTTAGATATTTTTCCTTGCTTGCAGGCCTGTGATTTTATGCCATGACTCAACTTAATAAGGCTGTAACTCAGCAGTATAAAATACTGAAAATGTTGAAACATAAAATGAAAACTGCTTGGCTTACTATTTTTATTTAATAGGATTTTCTGAATCAGTTAATTAGCAATAAGTAGAATGTGACATTAAGGAGTTAGATTTTAGAATCATAAAATTTTAGAGCTGGAAGAAACTTTAGAAGTCATCTATTTGAGGCTCCCTCATATTGTTTTGTAAGTGAGAAAACGGAGTCCTGCAGAGGTTAGATATGATATCTTAGGTCACAGAGTTGAGTAAACTCTAGAACTGAGTCAGTGTTCTTTGGGTTGATTACTATTGGTTTTAGTGCTACTAATAGTATTAGCACTGACAGTATCAATAGCAGCTATTTAAATGCTTCCTATGTACTTGACATTCTGTTAGGTCCTTTATGTGTGTTATCTTGGCTAATCTGCACAGCAGTCTATGGATGATTTGTTTTACCTGTGTATGAGTTTCCTGTTGCTGCTGTTACAAATTAACAAAAACTTCATGCCTTGAAATAGCACAAATTTATTATCTTACAGTTCTGGAGGTCAGAAGCCCAAAATGGGTCTTACTGAGAGCTGGTAGGGCTGCATTCCTTTCTGGAAGCTTCAGTAGAGATGCGTTTTCTTGTCTGTTCCATCTTCTATAGGCTGCCCACACTTCCTTTGCTCGTGGCCTCCTTCCAATGTCAGTGGCAGATTGAGTCTTTTGGATGCTATTTCTCTGGTTCTGACTCTTCTTCATCCCTCTTCTCCCGTTAAGGACCCATCTCAGTAATCCAGGATACTCTCATTTTAAGGTCAGTTGATTGGCACTTGCAATCTTAATTCCCCCTTGTCATGTAACCTACCATATTCACAGATTTCAGGGATTAGGACGTGGATATCCTTGGGGGAGGTGTCATTATTTTGCCTCCTACAATCAGTTAATTAGAGAGGTTGAGGTCCAGAGACATTAGCTAAGTTGTCCAGGGTCCCAACGTTAGTAAATGAAAGAGCTCATAGTTTAACCCAGGTCTGTTATTTAGCATATCTTTCACAGTGATGCGATCTTTTCCACAAATGCCATTTGATTCTTGTCTGGAAGAGTAAGTAGGATGGTTGGCAGTATTCAGGTGGTAAATAGCTATTTCTTCTTAAAGTAAAATCACATTTACTTTAATAATATCAGAAATAGGCTATATTACTATGAAGCAATTAAAAGCATGGTAGAGAATTATATTTATTGATGTGGGAAAGTGTTTATGACTCCTTGAGACTTTCAGTTCATTACCCCCCGCCCCATTTCTCTCTATTCAGGAGTTCCCTGTGGTCATCAGTTCCTTCCTTATCCAGGCTTCTGCCCCAGTTCCAGTTACTCTCCTGCAGATTCCCCCCGTCCCTGTGCACCCCTTTGATCTCCTGCCTGGCGAACACTCAGGACTGGGTGAGCCCAGCTACCTGCGTGTTGGTTTCACGTCAGTGGTGCGTACACTCTGCAGCCTCAGAATTGCCAGTAGCCCCCCAGGTGCCTTTTATCGCACTCCCCACAGCATCCCGCTTCCGGGCTTTCAGACCTCTCGCCCCTCCCGTGTTACCTGGCGTCTCAGCAGTCCTCCACGCAATTGACCACAGTTGCCCATTGCTTCCTTTCGGGACCCCTCTGCTCTTGGCCTTTGTCACACCACCCTTTCCTGGCTCTCCTTTTCCCATTCTGGCTGGTCCTTTTCAGTCTTCTGTGTTGGTTCCTCCACTTCTGCCTGACTTCTCAGTGAGGAGCTCCTCAAGGTTTAGTCCTCTTTTTCTCCCCTCGCCCTTTCGATTTTAAATATGACCTATTTGAGTAAGTCTCCCGTGTTTAGGTCTCTCGCCCACGCTCTCTCAGCCTCGGCACTAGTGACATTTGGGGCTGGATGACAGTTTGTTGCAGGGCTGTCTTGTGCCTTGCAGGATGTTCAGCAGCATCTCTGGCCTCTACCCACTAGATGCCAGTAGAACCCCCTCTGTCCCCGGTGTGACAACCGGAAGTGTCACCACTCATTGCCGAGTATCTCCTGGGGGGCAAAATCACCCCCAGTGGAGACCCACTTACCAAACCTGAAGCTCCCTTCTGAGGGTCTAAGGATAACGCCTTTTGGCAGCTCCATCTGACTGTCTCCTAACAAATTTAACAGAACCAAAGTGGACTCTTGTTCTTTCTCCCGATTTACTGCCCTCCAGCTTTCCTCATTTCAGATCATGCGTGACCTTGCAGGGCACTGGAGGTACTTCGGCTTTTATTCTGAGTGAACTAGGGAGCTGTCAGAGAGTTTGGGGCTAAGAAATGATAGGCTCTCATTTAGGTCAGGTCTTTGTTGAGAACAGACTGTAAGTTGGAGGGTTGAAGCAGGAAGACTAGTTAAGAATACTGCGGTGATCCAGGGGAAAAGGTGGGAGGAGCTCGCACCAGGGTGGCGGTAGAGGAGATGGTAAGGAATGGTTTCTTTGGTTTACGCCTTAAATACAGGTATCCCTGAGAAGAGGAATGCATGGTGTCATCATGAGATGAACATCTTAGTGTTTATCAAGTATTTTCTAAGATCTAAGGAAGCAGGATTTGGTGGATCAGAGAAGAGGGTAGCCAAAGCCAGGACCTTGTGGGGATGTTGCTTGAACGCATGCAGGCCAGGTTGGGTGGTGAGATGAGAGACCCCACGGTGGGGGGGGGGGGTAAGGAGGACATCCAGTGCAGCCAGGCCCACCTCGCAGTCTTCTCCTGGGCTGGCCCCCCCACCCTAAAACAAGTACCTAGGCCAGGGCGGGTAGAACCGGTGGAAGTCAGGAGACGTGTCTGCACCAGACCTTGCGAGCAGGCCGTTTGGGCTGTAAGGCTCTCAGCTGAAGTGGGGTGGCAGTTGGCATTTGGGGTGGGAAGGTTGTTGTCCTACAGGGTGGCCCTGCACGTTGCGGAACACTGAGGATCCCTGGTCCCTCACTGATGGCAGCGTGTGTGTGCTCCCGCATCGTGACATCTAGACCGCGCCCCTGCCCTCTGAGTTCCGCATTCCCATGGGGGTCAGTCACGTTCAGCTGCAAACCACCACAGACGAAGCCCTTTTTATTTATTTAAATTTGGTAATTAATTTTCATGAATTTTTCCCTTTTTTAAAAAATTGGAGTATAGTTGATTTACAGTGTTGTGTTAGTTTCAGGTGTATAGCACAGTGATTCAGTTATATATCTATATATCTATATATACATATGTATACATATATATATATATCCTTTTTTTTAAAGATTTTTTTTTGATATGGACCCTTTTGAAAGTCTTTATTGAGTTTGTTACAGTATTGCTTCTGTTCTGGTTTTTTGGCCGTGGGGCATGTGGGATCTTAGCTCCCTGACCAGGGATCGAACCTGCACCCCCTGCATTGGAAGGTGAGGTCTTAACCACTGGGCCGCCAGGGAAGTCCCTATATAGCTATTCTTTTTCAGATTCTTTTCCTTTATAGGTTATTACAAAATATTGAGTAGAGTTCCCTGTGCTATACAGTAGGACCTTGTTGGTTGGTTATCTGTTTTATACAGAGTAGTGTATGTATGTTAATCCCAAACTCCTGATTTACCCCTTCTCCCCCCTGCCCCCGGTAACTGTACGTTTGTTTTCTATGTCTGAGGGTCTGTTTCTGTTTTGTAAATAAGTTCATTTGTATCTTTTTTTTTTTAGATTCCACATATAAGCAATATATGATATTTGTCTTTGTCTGACTTACTTCACTCAGTATGACAATCTCTAGGTCCATCCATGTTGCTGCAAATGGCATTATTTCTTCTTTTTTATGGCAGAGTAGTATTCCATTGTATATATGTACCACATCTTTATCCATTCATCTGTCGATGGACATTTAGGTTGCTTCCATGTCTTGGCTATTGTCAGTAGTTCTACAATGAACATTGGGGTGCATGCATCTTTTTGAATTATAGTTTTCTCCAGATATTTGCCCAGGAGTGGGATTACAGGATCGTTTGGTAGCTCTATTTTTAGTTTTTTAAGGAACCTCCATACTGTTCTCCATCATGGAGAACCAGTTTACATTCCCACCAGCAGTGTAGAAGGCTCCTTAAGCCCTTTTTTCAATTTGAAAATTGTCTTCCATAACATGAAGTCAAAGGGCTATGGCATGGCAGACCCTTAAAGAATTCCTAGATATTTGATTTCTAGTTTTAGGGGCTTAGAAAGTATAGCAGTGACTATTGCCACCAGTACTTTAAATTTAGCATCCCTTAAATGTTTTCTGTCCCCAATATGTACCTTAAAATATTCATTCTTAACTCTTCTATAGAGGGTGTGGGTGTCTCAGGGCTATCTCTAAAGATAGTGCACAGGACACCTGTTCCAGCTGCTGCCTTCCCAGCCTTGTAGTGTGAGGGAATTTGAATAAAATAAGCGAGGAGTTGGGATGAAAGCAAATTCCCTGGCTGTATCTTAGCAAAGGGGTGGGAGTAGGATTGGAAGAGGAAGGTTAATGGCTATGTGTGAATGTTTATGCACATCATGTCTTTATCAGGTCTAGCTGGTATCCAGAGCGAGGTATTTTTACAATCACATTTTAGACAAAGTAGTAGAAAATAGGGTGTACTACTCATCAGATTTGTGAAAGTTTGATAACTCAGAATTTGGAGCAATGAAAAACTCACCAAAGAAAAGATCATCAGTTTGAATATATAAAATTGAAGACCTGTTCACAATGGAAAAATAATATAACGGACTGGGGGAAATGCTCATATCAAGTGTGACTGAGGGTTAATATCTGTAATACCGGAGGAGTTCTCTCAAACTTAATGAGGAAAAAACTGTCAAGATTTAGGACATAGGTGGACAGAGAATTTTAGCAGCTAGTGAGGAGTACAATTAGTAATAAAAATGGGTAATCAAAGAAGTGCATTTTAAATCAGCCTTGGGTTACCCCTTCTATTCTCTCAGAAGTACTGGAAATTAAGATAATTCCCAGTTCCAGCGAGGTTTTAAGGGATTGGGGCCATTTTCTGTTTTCTGTTTCTTGTGCGGTAGCTACCCCCAGCCACTGCCTTCGTCTCAACGTGACATACGACTCTTCTGCCTCGTCCATGTTGCGTCCTTCGCCTCTTGCTCCTGGGCTCTGTCTTCCCTCGAGAGCAGCAGCCGGCTCGGGGCGGGACATCCCACCCAGCCCAGCGCTGCTGCGGCGCCGCGCTCCGAGTTGACTCAGCACCGTACTGTGGTCTTGGGTGTATCAGTCAACCCCTGCCACCTGTCTGGGGGGTTCCTGAAGTTAGGGGTGGGCGATTGTGCCTTAGAGCCTGGCGCACAGAAGCTGTTCAACCACATGGTCTCTCTCAAAATTCATAGCTGTGCAACTGAATGTCTCTTCTGAAATTCTGGCTGAGAGCCAATGGTTAGAGGAATGAGATGGACTGAGAGGCCACTGCAGTGTCCCCAACAAGAGCTGGTGGCTCACATCAAGGCAGTGATGACAGCAATGGATGGAAGGAGCGTATGTGGGACAGTTTCCTGTGTAGACTTAGCGACAGAGCTGATGTGTAGGGGTGGGGAGAACGAGGAGTTGTAGGTCGATGCTTCTTAACTTTTAGTGTGCACATGCATCGCCTGGGGATTTTGTGTCAAGGTAGCTCCTGATGCAGCGGGTCTGGGGTAGGGCCAGCGACTCTGGGTTTCCAGGAGACGAACAGCACTGCCGGTCCATGGCCCAGTCTTTAAGTAGCGAGGGTGAGAGAACTTGAGTTTCAGGCTCCTGTGCCTAGATGTTGATGTCTGTATCAGAAATGGGGAACACAGGAGAAAAGAAAGGGTGGGGCGGGCCTGGGAGATGGAGTGAAGTCCTTGTGGGACATACAGGTTGAAAATTATAGACAGCTGGACACTTGGATCTTCAACTCAAGAGAAAATCAGGCCTAGAGATACAAATTTGGGAATCAGCACTTCATCAGTTATAGGAAGTAAAAGCCACGAGAATGAATGACATTACCTGCAAGAAAGAGAGAAAGGTATTATTAGAAAATATGCTTATTCCTGCTTGCGAGAATTTTAATGTTCCATTTAAGTTACTTTATAAACCAGCAGTGTGGAGGAAATTGGATAGGTGAGCCTCCTGCATATGAACAAGCTGTAGGTATAAGTTCAGAAGTGGAGAAGTCTCCTTTGGAAAACCTCTTGAGTCCTTGGTAATGACCATAGATCAGGTTAAGTATTCCATAGATCCAGTTTAAAAAGCATTGGAGTACCTTCTCTCTTTTTTTTTTTTTTTTTTTTAAAATATTTATTTATTTATTTTTGGCTGTGTTGGGTCTTCGTTTCTGTGCGAGGGCTTTCTCTAGTTGCGGCGAGCGGGGGCCACTCTTCATCGCGGTGCGCGGGCCTCTCACTGTCGCGGCCTCTCTTGTTGCGGAGCACAGGCTCCAGACGCGCAGGCTCAGTAGTTGTGGCTCACGGGCCCAGTTGCTCCGCGGCATGTGGGATCTTCCCAGACCAGGGCTCGAACCCGTGTCCCCTGCATTGGCAGGCAGATTCTCTACCACTGCGCCACCAGGGAAGCCCCTGGAGTACCTTCTCTTATGAAAATTCATTCATACAAACAAATATGTATTAAACATCTTCAAATGCCAGCCACTTTTCTGATCTCTGGGCTTAAGATAACAAATAAAATGTATCCCCGACACGGCAGAGATTATGGGGGAGATTGGCAAAGTGGGTACCATGCAGTGTGATGCATGCAGACTGTGGTGGGGAAGTGTGGCCGGGCCACACGACTCAGTATGGGGACAAGGGACAGCTTTTCTGTGGAAGCAGCATTTAAACCGAGACCGCAAGTCCGAGCGGAGGTGACCACGAAGAGGACGGGAAGGGCATGACAGCGACGACTTGGAGGGGAGAAGGCCCTGCAGGTTGAAGGAGGGTGGTATGGCTGGACCACAGTGTGTGGGGAGGGAGAGTTGTGAGGGATGAGGCTGGAGAAGGGAACAGAGTCCATGATGAGGCCCTTTCCCCCGGGGCCTGGTGGAAGGTGGAGGGAGAAAAGGATGTATCTTCCAAAGGAAAAAGTATTATTCTGCCTGGGGGTAGTTCAAACAATAGTCCTATGCATATGGTTTCATAATGCTTTTATGGACTGGCCTAGTAATGGAATGACTCATAGTAACATTGTTTCTGTAGGAAAATGTTTTGGGCTTCAAAAACTTACAATTTAACTTCCAAAAAAATTTTTTTTCACCATTTGGGGACTGCTTAGAAATAGGCATACAACTCTAGTGCTTTTTGTTATTTGTGCTCCAATCATGCTTTCTCTGGTGTTTATCTGTGTGGCTACAGTGTTGATTTTCCACCCTCTGATAGGAATCAAAGGAATCATTCCACAGATGGAGGAACAGATTTAGAAAATATGTGGAAATAAAAATAGAAATCTTTTTACAAGTTGTTTTGTTTTCAGAGTGTTTGTTCTTTAAAGTTAAGGATTACTCCATAAACTATATTGTGGTGTAGTGTTGTGTACTATGAAAGTATGGAAAATGAAACTGACATGAAAATTGTAAGCAGAAAGTAAGAGGGATTGGTGTGGTTTCACTATTGAAGTCAGATGGAATGCTGAAGGTAAATAGTACACGGATAAAATACCTACCTTTCAAAAATACTTTAATAACCATGAGGTTAGCTTACTTAGCACCATCATAATTATCATCATCATTATCTTCATTACTAGTTATTGTTATCATTAGAAATACTAGGTTTTTTTTTTTTAAGTGGAAAAGAACTGTTAAGGCCAGTCCCTTTATAAAATAGAACTACATGAGCTTCATTTTGTTTAATAAGTGGAACTTCAGGCTGAAACTCCTTCAAATTCCTAGGTCTCCAGTAGGCCAAGTTAATTTCATCCACACCCATCTCCTGAAAATCTTTCTTTCTGTATTAGTTAGAATGCTTTCAGCTGACAAATAACTGAAGACTCAACTGTGAACAACTTAAATAGTAAGTAAATTTAATTCTCTCATATAACTAGAACTCTGGAAGAAAGATGGTTTTATAGTTGGTTCATGTACCAGCTAACTGCTGTCATTAGGCTCTTGGGATCTTTCTGTCTTTCTGTTCTCCTATCATGATGAGTTAGCTTTTGTCCTCAAGCTTGTCCCTTCCTGGTCTCAAGATGGCAGGCAGCTTTAGCTCCAAGATTGACATCCTCATGTCAAAGCACCCAAGACTGTAAGAAGAGGTGTCTCTTGTCTTGGTTCGGGCTGCCATAACAAAATGCTATATACTGGGTGGCTTCAGCAACGGACGTTTTATTTCTCACAGTTCTGGAGTCTGGGAAGACCAAGATCAAGGTGCCTGAAGATTTGATTCTTCATGAATTTGCAGACAACTGTCTTTTTCCTGTTTCCTCGCACGGCGGAGAGAGAGAGCTCTAGTCTCCTATTTTATAAGGACACTAATCCCATTTTGGGGCTCCATGCTCCTAACCTAATCTAACCCTAATAGCCTCCAAAGACCTCACCTCCAGATACCATCACATTGGGGATTAGGGCTTTGACATAGGGTTTTTGGGGGGCACAAATATTCAAGCCATAGCATGTTTCTTATGTCTTTTTTCAGAGAGAAAAAGAAACCTCCAAGAAGACTTCACTAGCCAAATTTACATGATATATCCCATTTCTAATCCACCAGTGACTGGCTTTGGCTACTCAAGATTCATGGCCCTCCAGCCCTCCTCCCAGAGAAGAACAAAATTAGGATTCTGGTATCCAGGACGGAGAGTGGACTGGTGAGGCCAGCCACTCGTGTCCACCATCCCTTCCAAGGCCAGCTCCTCTGCCTGAGCTCTGAATCCTTTTTTGCACTTGGAGGACTTTATTCTGTTCATCATTTTTGCTCATCTTTATTTTTAGTCTGTCTCCTCTTTCTCTTCAGGCTTTTTGAAAGAAGGGTCTATGCGTGCTGTCTGCATTTCTTTTCCTCCAGTTTATTCCGTAAATCTCCTGTAACCTGGATTCTGCTGCTCCTAATCGTAAACCTCCGCTTCTGTCATCATCCGTGCCCACCCAATTGCCTGGGCCTCTGCCAGTATTACCGCTAGTGTTTTGCAAGACCAATGCTTCTCCAGGTTTAGTGCGTACATCAGAATCATTTGGAGGGTGATTAAAATACAGACCCCTGGGTTCCATCCCCAGAGCTTCTAAATCAGTAAGTCTGAGCTACGGCCTGTAGAGCTGAGCTTACTTAATAACCTCTCTGGGGACATTTGATATTATTAATTTTACTACCACCTTTCTGAGTTTCAGAACTCAAAATTACTCTCAAACCTGCACTTGTTCCTCTTGTATTTTTTTTTTTTTTAATTGATGAATGGCAGTGTCCTTTTTCTCACGTAAGAAACCTGGAGCTCACCGTGATTCTTTATTCTTTGTTACCCCCATGTACAGTCGATTTATGTTCCATGCTCTAAATATCCCTCCAGTGCATCATTTCATCTCCATCCTTACTGTCTCTGCTTTAGTTTGAGCCGTGTCTTTTCACCCATATTGCTGTAATGCTCTTTAAAAGTGCTTGTCCTGTCTCCAATCTCAGACTTTCTCTTATTTATACTTCATACTGTTGCAGAGTGATTTTTTTTTTTTTTTAATGCAGGTCTAATCACATTATTCCTGAGCTCAGAATTCTTTGGCCTCCTACACCTTCCAGATAAAATCCAGACTCCCTCGCATGCAAGCAGAGTGCTTCAGACCTGGGTCTCTGCCTGTCTGGCTAGTGCTAGCTTCTCTCACTTCTCCACTTGTCCTGGGCGTTAGTACCCGAACTTGCCATGATTCTGAGTTCTCTTGCGCTTTTGAGCCTTTGCATGTTTTCTCTTTGCCTGAAACACTTCTCTCTCTCCCTTCACTGCTTATCTTCCAGGACTTAGCTCAGGGATGCCTCTACTATCACCCTGCTTCCCTGGTCCCTTTTCTGTCCCTGGGAGTTAGATGCTCCTTTTCTGTACAGCCGTGGAGGTATGTAAATTGTACTCATTTAGCTCTTCAACACACTGCTCAATTCTGGAGATTTATTTGGTGCTTATCCTCCTCTGGACTATAATTTCTTTCAGGACAAAGACTGTACTTTTCATGTGTTTCTTAATATAGTTCCTAACATAATTAGTCATTGTTTGTTGAGTGATTGAATGTTAAGGACCATTTTTAGTGATAGAAACTAGTCATAAAACCCAATCTGGAGAACTGAGGACCCACTCTGGGGAACAAATTGGAGGGTGACAAAAACACTGTAGGCTTTAGATCTAGTTGGATTTGTTCAAGATTCTGGAGGAAGTGGTGTTTCTTGGAGTCTGTGACAGGGCAGGGATGGGAGTTGGTGATGTATTGTAGAAATCACTTCAGTGGTGTTCAGACTAGGTGGCCATTTGCATTTCCTTGATAATTTGGATGAAATTTGGAGATATGACTGCAGTTAAGAGCTCCTTGTCATATTAAGAACTCTGTCCAGTAAGACAAGAACATCCGATTCCAACGTTATACCATATATAACGTATACCATATATACCTATGTCTATATCTATATTTATACCTATATATAGATATAGACATATTTGTTTATTTGGTTGTTCTTTGAGAAGTTTATGCAAACTTAAAAACAAATTACGGTTGTCGCAAAGCTGCCATCTTTGCGATATGTACATTTTATTTTAAAATTTTAAAGGTTAGCTTATTCATCCATTGTTCTTAAAAAATACATATCTGCCAAAAATTTTATAGTAGTTGTATGTTCTAAGCCTGCATTGTCCATGTGATAACCACCAGCCACGTGTGGTTATTTAAATTTGAATTTAAATAACCACTAGCCACGTGTGGTTATTTAAATTTGAATTTAAATTCGTTAGAATTAAAATCAATTAAAAATTCAGTTCCTCAGTCGTGCTGGCCACATTTCAAGTGCTCAGTAACTGTATGGGACAGTGCAAATATAGGATATTTCATTATTATATTGACAATAATTTAGTCAGATGATTAGCATATAACCTCAAATTCCTGTTTTTAAAAAAATCCAAAAATGTCCCTTAAAAAGTGTCTTTATTATAAAATAAAACAAAGGTATGAAAATCACCCAAATCAGATATATGATTTATGATTTATATATATATGATATATGATTTAATGAGTGCACCATTACAATGCCCGTAGCACCCAGGTCAAGAATTAGAACTTCATGAGTCACCCTTGAAATTCTTCCTTGTGTCCTGTGTCAATCCCAGCCCTCTCTTCTCTCATAAGTAGGCATCATCCCAAATCTTCATAGTAATCACTCGCATTTTTCTTTTTATAATTTATAGATCCAGTTTGTTTCCTTCAACACTATAGTTTGGTTTTAACCAAAGTAAAAACATTTTTATTCAGATACAGTTTCCATGCTGTAAAATGAATCCATTTAAAGTATACAATTCAGTGGTTTTAGTGTCTTCTCAGAATTGTACAACCATCACCACAGTCTAGGTTTCAGAACATTTTTGTCACACCAGAGAAAAACGTGTACCCCTTAGCAGTCATTCCTCACCCCCACCCTCCCAGTCACCCCAGCCCTGGCAACCATTAATCTGTTCTCTGTCTCTGTAGCTTGCTTATTCTGATTTTTCATGTAAATCAAGTCACACAACATGTGGTCTTTTGTGTCTGACTTCTTTCACTTAGTGTAACACTTTTGAGGTTCATCCATGGCATAGCATATATTAGTATTTTATTCCTTTTTGTTGCTGAAGACTATCCCATTGTATGGATATGCCACATTTCGTTTATCCATTGATCAGCTGCTGGACGTTTGGGTTGTTTGCACTTATTGGCTGTTATGAATAATGCTGCTATGAGCATTTACATACAAGTTTTTGTGTGGATGTATGCTTTCATTTCCCTTGAATATATACTTAGTAGTGGGAATTGCCGGGTCAAGTGGCACTCTATGGTAAATTAACCTTTTGAGGAACTGCCGAACTGTTAGAAAAACAGAGGCTACACCATTTTGCATAACCAACGGCAATGTAGAGGGTTCCAGTTTCTCCGCATCTTCATCAATATTTGTTATTATCTCTTTTTCATTATATCCATCTTAAAGGGTATAAAGTAGTATCTCATTGAGTATCTAATTGACTGTAAATGTATTATGGTTTTCTTTTTTTTTAATTTTAATTATTTTTTAAAATTTATTTATTTATTTATTTATGGCTGTGTTGGGTCTTCGTTGCTGTGCGCGGGCTTTCTCTAGTTGCTGCGAGTCGGGGCTACTCTTCGTTGTGGTGCGTGGGCTTCTCATTGCGGTGGCTTCTCTTGTTGCAGAGCACGGGCTTCTCATTGCGGTGGCTTCTCTTGTTGCGGAGCACGGGCTCTAGGCGCTAGGGCTCAGTAGTTGTAGCATGCGGGCTCCTGAGCGCAGGCTCAGTTGTTGTGGCGCATGGGCTTAGTTGCTGCACGGCATGTGGGATCTTCCCAGACCAGGGCTTGAACCTGTGTCCCCTGCATTGGCAGGTGGATTCTTAACCACTGTGCCACCAGGGAAGTCCCTGTATTATGGTTTTCATCTGCATTTCCCCAGTGGCAAATGACGTTGAGCATCTTCTTAATGTGTTTATTAGCCATTTGTAAATGTTCTTTGGAGAAACATCTATTCAAATCCTTTGCTCATTTAAAAATTTTAAATTATAGTTATAAAATAATGATAATTTTGATTATATAATTGTTTACCTTTTTATTAAAGACTTACAAAAGTTCTTTGTAACTGATACCAGTCCCTTTTCAGGTATATGATTTACAATTATTTACTCCCATTCTGTGTTTTTTTCCCCACTTTCTTTATAGTATCAGTTGCAGTACAAAATATTTTAATTTAGATGGATCCCAATTTATCTATTTTATCTTTTGTCACTTGTACTTTTGGTATCATATTTAACAAACCATTGCCTAATCCAAGACCATAAAGATTTACTGCTCTGTTTTCTTCTAAGAGTTTTATAGTTTTAGCACTTACATTGAAGTCTCTGATCCATTTTTAGTTAATTTTTATGTAAGAAAAGGTCCAACTTTATTTTTTTTGCATTTGGACATTCAGTTGTCCCTGCACCATTTGTTGAAAAGACTGTACTTTGTCAATTAAATTGTTTTGGATGGCACTCTGTCAAAACTGATTATAAATGTAAGAGTTTATTTCTGAACTCTTAATTCACTTCCATTGTTTTACATGTTTGTCTTTATGTCAGTACCATAATGTGTTGACCACTGCAACTATATAGTAAGTTTTGAAATTGGGATATGTGACTCTTCCAACTCTGTTCTCCCTTTTAAAGATTGTTTGGCTATTCTGGGTTCCTTGCATATCTGAATGAGTTTTAGGATGTTTTTAAATTTCTGCAGAAAAGGCAGCTTGGATCATAATAATAATTGTGCTGAATATGTAGACCAATAAGGGGAGTATTGATATCCTAACAATATTCAGTCTTAACAGCCCATGAATGTAGCATGTTTTGTCTTTAATTTTTTCCAACGTTTTGTAGTTTCCAGTGAGTGAGTCCTGTACTATTTTTGTTAAATATTGAATATATTCCTGAGTATTTTATTCTTTTTGATGTGATTGTAAATGCAGCTCTTTTCTTAATTTCATTCTTTTATGTTTGGGTTGGTCATTGCTGTTGTATAGAAATAGATTGAATTTGTATGTTAATCTTATATCCTGCAACCTTGTTGAACCTGGTTATTTGTGTTTAATAGTTTTTTTTTTTTAGTTGGTTCCTTAGGATTTGCTACAAATTCGTATCATCTGTGAATAGAGATAGTTATACTTATTCCTTTCTGGATGCTGATTTTGTTTGCTTGTTTTTTTTTCTTACCTAATTACAATGGTTAGTTACACCTGCAGTGAAATGTTGAGTAGAAATGGTAAGAAGTAGAACATTGTTTTCTTGCTCCTAATTTTAGGAGTAATCCATTCAGTCTTTCACTATTAAGTATAATATTAGCTGTGATTTTTTTTTTGTGGATACCTTTTGTCTGGTTTAGGAAGTTCCTTTCTATTCCTGGTTTGTTGAATGAGTTTTATGACAGAACAGTGTTGGATTTTGGAAAATGTCTTTTCTCAATTGATATGATCATGTGGCTTTTATTTTTTATTTTATTAATTTGGTTTGCTAATATTTTGTGGAAGATTTTTGCATCAATAGCTATAAAGAATATTGGTCTGTAGATATCTCATGATGTCTTTGTCTAGCTTTGGTATCAGAGTATTACTGGCCCCTGGCCCCATAGAAATATTATCTCCTTTTTTTTTTTTTTTTTCTTTCTTTTTTTGGGAAGAG
This sequence comes from Balaenoptera ricei, assembly GCF_028023285.1. Taxonomy (NCBI): domain Eukaryota; kingdom Metazoa; phylum Chordata; class Mammalia; order Artiodactyla; family Balaenopteridae; genus Balaenoptera; species Balaenoptera ricei. Next base: position 3,045,030 of record NC_082640.1, on the reverse strand, counting down.
TTTGTCAAAGATTGGTATTAATTCTCATTTAAATGTTTGGTAGAATTTACCAGTGAAGTCCTTTGAGTCTGCACTTATATCTGTTGGAAGTGTTTTTAATCACCAATTCAATCTCTTGCTATAAGCCTTTTTAGAGATTCCGTTTTTTTCTTCAGTTTTAGTAGTTTGCGTTTTTCTAGGAATTTGTTCTTTTCCTCCAAGTTATCCACTTTGTTGTTGTACAGTTGTTCATAGTATTCCTTTATAATACTTTTTATTTCTGTATAATCAATAGTAATGTCCTTTTATTCATTTGTAATTTTTGTGTTCCCTCATTTTTTCCTTGGTCACTATAACTAAAGGGTTGTCAATTTTGGGGATCTTTTCAAAGAAACAATTTTTATTTTCATTGATTGTCTTTCGTGTTTTTCTATTCTTTATTTCGTTTGTTTGCATTTTAATCTTTATTGTTTCTTTCTTGCTGCTTGCTTAGGTTTAGATTGCTCTTTTTTGTTGGTTCTTAAGATGGAAGTTTAGGTTATTGATTTGAGATCTTTCTTCTTTTATAATATAGGCATTTACAGCTATAAATTTTCCTCTAAGCACTGCTTTCTTTAGCTATATCCCATAGGTTTTGGTATGTTGTATTTTAGTTTTCATTCATCTCAAGGTATTTTCTGATTTCCTTTATGATTTCTTCTTTGTTTCATTGGCTACTTACCAGTGTATTGTTTTATTTCCATGTATTTGTGAATTTCCAAAATTTCCTTCTGTTACTGATTTCTGATTGCATTCAGTTGTGGAATGGATTTTAGTCACATGATTTTAATCACTTTAAATTCTTGAGGGTTGTTTGTGGCCTAGAATATGGTCTCTTTTAGAGAATGTTTCATGTGCACTTGAGAAGACGGCCTTGTGTTGTTGGGCGGAGTGTTGTATAGATGTCTGGCAGGTCTAGTTGGCTTACACTTTTATTCCAATCTTCTATTTCCCTGTTGTTTTTCTTCCTGGTTGTTCCATCTAGTATTGAAAGGGGATAAGAAGTCTCCTATTATCATTTTTGAATTGTTTATTTATTCTTTCAATTCTTCTTCCTCTGTTGTTGCAGCTTTACCGCCTATTTTGGCTGGTTTTCTTATAGTTGCTGTTTCATAGTGTGTCACTTTCTATCCTTTTACTTTCAACCTATTTGTATCGTTGAACCTACTGTCTCCTGTAGACAGTATATAGTATATAGTTGAGTTTTTAAAAATACAGTCTGATAATCTCTGCCTTTTGATTGCATTGTTTAGTCTATTCACATTTAATATTATTGATATGGTTGGATTTACACCTGCCATTTTGCTTTTTGTTTTCCATAGGTCTTATGCCTTCTTTTGTTCTTTTTTTTTTTACTGCCCTCTTTTGAAATAAGTGAATCTCTTCCAGTGTGGTATCTTAACTCCTTTAATAATTTTTAAATTATACATTTTGAATTAGTTTCTTAGTGTTTGCTCTAGGGCTTACAATATAGCTCTTAGCTTAAGAGAATCTACTTCTGATTTTTACCTACTTTCAGCAAAATTAAGAAACTCCTCTCCTGTATAGCTCTATTTCTCTCTCCATTTTTTTGCTACTACTGTTATCCATATTACATCTATATATTGTAGAAACCCAACAATATATTATTATAGTTTTTCCCTTATGTAAGTCTTTTAAAGAAGCTGAGAGAAGAAAGGAGAGCAGGTGCATATTTATGGAGTTAGTTATATTAACTTTTCTACTTTTCATCCACCTCATATATTCTGTGGGTCTGAGTTACCATCTGGTGTTATTTCCCTACTCCAGCACAAGGCAGGTTTGCTCTCATCTGCTTCCTCTGTGTTACTGTCATCAAATATATAAAATTTTACATGTTGTTATTAGCCCAACAATACACTTGTATGCATACTGTTTCATTGAATTGCTCTTTAAATCAGTTAAGAGAAGGGGGAGAAATACACAATTGTAGTCTCTTTTGTAATTATGTACATAATTATTGGCAGTCTGTTTCTTGTGTGCGTTCAAACTACTGTTTGGTGTCATTTGCTTTCAACCTGAAGAACTCTTTTCAGTATTTCTTATAAAGCAGATCTCCTAGCAACAAATTCTCTCAGTTTTTGTTTTTCTGGGAATGTCTTGGTTCCACCTTCGTGGTTGAAAGATAGTTTTGCTGGATGTGAGATTATTAATTCACAGTTTTTTATCTTCAGCATTTTGAATATTCAGTCCTAGTACCTCCTAGTTTCCTCTGCTTCTGATGAGAAGTCAGCTGTCAGTCTTATTGGGGTTTCTTGTATGTGATGAGTCATTTTTCTCTTGCTGATTTCAAGATTTTTTTCTTTGTTTCTCAACATTTTGATTATATTTTGTCTGGGTGTGGATCTCTTTATATTTATCTGGTTTGGAGTTTGTTGAACTTCTTAGATGTGTAGATTACTAATGTTTTTCATCAAATTTGGGAAGATTTCAGCCATTATCTAAATCTTTGTTCTATGCCTTTCTCTTTTTCTGTGGTGCTCTGTTCATGCTTCCTCATTCTTTTTTTCTCCCCATTCTTCAAATTGTGTATAATCTCTATCAATTTATCTTCAAGCACTCTGATTCTTTCTTCTTCCAGTTCGTGTCTACCGTTGGGCTCCTATAGTGAATTTTCCATTTCAGTTATTGTACTTTTTCAGTTATTGTACAATTCCAAAATTTCTATTTGCTGCTTTTTTTCTGTAATTTCCTTATCTTTATTTATATCCTCTATTTGCTGAAACATTGTCATCATACTTCTCTCTAATTCCTTATACATGGTTTCCTTTAGTTCTGTGAACTTATTTGTAATAGCTGATTTGAAGTCTGTATCTGTTAAGTCTAACATCTGGGCCCCTTTAGAATCAGTTTGTATTGCCTGCCTTTTTTTCCTGAAAATGGGTTTGCTGCTTCTTTGCACATTTTGCAATATTTGTTGAAAACCGGGCATTTTAAATAACATGTAGCAACTCTGTGTAGTGATCACCTTGGGAATGGGGGTTAATACTGTTTGCTTGGTTTTTTATATATATTTTTAGTGACTTGGATGAACTGACTGTGTGAAAGCTATTTCCCCCAGTGGACAACATTGGATGTCTCTACTCAAATTTATTTTCTTGTTTTTTCTTTTATCTTCACTACCCAAGGGTTACCCCTTGGTCAGATAAGCCACTCATCGGTTAAAGGCTGTGCTTATACCCTCCTAGCCAGTTAGAATTTTACTCTTTACCATTAGACGTGCATGTGGTTTGAAGAGTGCTATCATAGTTGAAAGAGTTTAGGTATTACCCAGTCATATACAGTTCATAAAGGAAAGGCAGGATAAATTCTTGAGCTTTTTCTTTGATTTAATGGTTTTTAAGACGATTAATTGGTTCTCTATCATCTCTTGAAGATGACCAATTATTAAAAAAATTATGAACTCTTAGAATTAAACATTTGATGGGTTTTAATCCATTTCAGTTATTATCATTAATGAAGCTCAAATTATTCCATCTTTGGCCAGTGGGAGCCTTTTGAGATTGGCTCCTGAGTCCTAGAATTAGCCATTTCTCTAAGAAGCTCTGGTCTCTAAGGGATGCTCAGTGATGCTGGATTGGCCTTTGTTTCTAGGCCTTTTCTGTAATCAGAGCTAAGAAATATATGCACATATTTAAGATAAAATAAAATACCTCACAAGGTCATATTGATGCTTCCAATTAAAACTCTAGACTACAGTGTATTTGAATCTTCCTTCTATAGTTCCTTTTCTCTGTGCCAAGAATCCTGGTTTTTCAAAGACATAAGTGATTATAGAATTAGAAACTCCCATAATTATTCATTTATTTTTATCCCATATTACACATGCAATAGTCTCAGAATGACAACAGTAATACTACTGAAAACATTAAAAAGCATACGTTTGCTTATACTCTCACTTTACAGCATTTAGGACTGGCAGTGTCTTCTGAGACATTGTTTGTTTAGCAAAATGAAATGTTTGCTTAGCAGCATTTTAGAGCACCTTCTCTTTCTCAGACTCCCTGCTAGAAAGGAGGAAGAGACACAACCTTGTTCTCTAAAAGCTGGGTTGTTGGGTTACGTGGTGTCATTCTGGTATAGGAAGGCATGGCCCCCAAATCTGGGTTTTTATTCTTCTTTAAAGGTACTGTTAATGATGTAATTGCATACTTCCTAAACTAAAACTGTTTCATTTTCTGCTCTTATCAGGGAGCAGCTTCCATTGGGTGGAGATGCTTGATACTTCCTAATCTCTCTTACCTAGTGTATTAGTCAGGTTGTGCAGAGAAATACAACTAGCAGGAGGTATATCTATGTATGCTATCACAGCTTTTGTGGATGCACTATAGATAGACGGATGGATAGGTAGATAGGTGGATGGATAGATAGATAGGTAGATAGAAGAATAGGGTATACTAGCTAGATAGATAGATAGGGAGAGAGAGTTAGTTTTTATGTTAAGGAACTGGCTCACATGATTGTGGGAGCTGGCAAGTGTGAAATTTGTAGAGTAGGCCAGCAGGCAGAAATTGTAGGTAAACGTTGATGATGTAGTCTTGAGTACAAAACTTGCAGGGCAGCACAGCAGACTGGAAACTCAGGCAGGTTTCTGTGTTGCAGTCTTGAGGGAGAATTGCTTCTTTCTTGGGAAAGTTCAGTCTTTGCTCTTAAGGCCTTCAACTGATTGGTTGAGGCCCACCACATTATGGAGAGTAATCTGCTTTAAAGTCAACTGATTGTAAATGTTAATCACATCCACAGACCGTCACAGAGACACATAGACTAGTGTTAGACCAAACAGCTGGGCACCATAGTCTAGCCAAGTTGACACATAAAATTAACCACCAAGGTTAGGTTAACCATTTAATTTATTGCCCAAACTGAGATTCTTTTGAGAATAAGAATTACTGAAAAATAATAAAATTGTATAATTTTATTTGTTGACTAACAGATTTATTTTTATTGTATTTTAAAAATAAGTTTATTTCTGAAACATGTTAACATATTTCCATGTTAATATTTTTTAAAAACCCAAAATATCACAACAAACATCACAACAAAATTATTTCATACTGATTTTTTTTTTTTTTTTAAATCTTCATCCTTCCTGTTTTCACATTTATTTATTTATTTATTTATTTATTTATTTATGGCTGTGTTGGGTCTTCGTTTCTGTGCGAGGGCTTTCTCCAGTTGTGGCAAGCGGGGGCCACTCTTCATCACGGTGCGCGGGCCTCTCACTATCGCGGCCTCTCTTGTTGCGGAGCACAGGCTCCAGACGCGCAGGCTCAGCAATTGTGGCTCACGGGCCCAGTTGCTCCGCGGCATGTGGGATCTTCCCAGACCAGGGCTCGAACCCGTGTCCCCTGCATTGGCAGGCAGATTCTCAACCTCTGCGCCACCAGGGAAGCCCCCATACTGATTTTTTTTCAACTTTAAAAAGACCATAAATAGAATTCTCAGTAGAAGCCCATATACATTATTTAGTTTCTTAGTCATAATTTGTCTGTAGTACTGGGTCTCTGTATGTTTCTGAAAGGAATGTAGTTTTGAAACACGGTTGTATTGTTTTTAATTGTTCCATAAAATTATAGTCTTCAAAGTTTCATTTTATGATTACTAAACTTGAAACTTGATTCTTTTCAGTAGTTACTAATTGCTGTAAATCATAATCTTTATATTTGAGAATATAATATCTGTGTAGATACTAAGGTACCTGGTAAGTTCAAAGCAAATTCTACTAAATTGAGGTCATTCTAAATTTTGATTTTTTTAGTAGTTTAACAGGAAAATATTCCAGCCCATATATTTTCATAGGTACTGTCTTTTTACTCTATTTAGAGTACCTTTATTCAGTGACATTTTTACAAGAGAAAGCTTGTCAGATAAGTTGTATTTATTTAGAAGTCTTCTGAACATTTTACCAAATTTATTTTTTTTTAATTTTTAAAATTTTTATTCATTTATTTTTGGCCGCACTGCACGGCACGCGGGATCTTAGTTGCCTGAGCAGGGTTCGAACCTGCGCCCCCTGCAGTGGAAGCGCGGAGTCTTAACCACTGGGCCGCCAGGGAAGTCCCCCATTTTACCAAATTTAGATGCTGCTAGATTGTAAGCATTTGGAAGTCCATTTCATCCTGGTACAAAGTATAAACTTATCTAAGTAAAAAAACTGGTTCTCTGTATAAATTAAATCTAAATTAAAGATTTCCAGCTGACTGAACAAAATGAAGCCAAGATTTAGAGTGCCCAGCTGAAAAAATTTCAGTGCTATTGATGATTTTACTAAGTGAGTCTTAAAAGCCTCAAAGATTTCTAAGATATGTAGCAACAAGAGAAAACAGGTACTGCCATGTTGGAGTATTTTTTTTATTCGACATTATCTTTGTCACGAGTGACAGTTTCTTTGTGTGTGTGTGTGTTTAAATATTTGTCAGTTGTGATTGCTAGACTGTCACATCTTTGGTGGATGTAATTGTGGGATGTGTTTGCTTCTACTTTGGTCATATTTTGCCATTCACGTGGTACAGTTGTGAATTATATGTGAATCACAACCATGTCCAAGTTTATTTTTGTTCCGTACTTTTTAAAATTAGTAAGACCATTGTTTTTTACTCTATGATTCTGTGCTTGACCAAAGTTTGTATTTGTGTTATCTCTGTAAAATCAAATATAGTCTATCCTCATTATTTATAGATTCCATTTTGCGAATTCTCCCTACTCACAAAAATTTATTTGTAACCCCCAAATCAGTATTCTTGGTCCTTTTGTAGTCATTTAGGGCCATTTGCCGAGGAACAGAAAATTTGGATTGCTCAACACACTTGTTCCCAGCTGAGGTAAAGCAAGGCTTTCTTCTTTCAGCTTTCAAAGTCTAAACAAGTATCCTTTTTGTGGTGCCCGCTTTTTTTTTTCTTTGTATTTTTGTGCTTCTTGTTGGTGATTTCACTGTTTACAGTGACTCCCAGGCATAGTGTATTGTATATTGTTCCTGAGTGCAGGAAGGTCGTGGCGTGTTGTATTTTACAGGGAAAATACATGTCTTAAGTAAGCTTTATTTAGGCATGAGTTGGTGCAATGGACTGGGAGTTCAATGTTAACGAATCCGTAATATATATTAAATATAGTGTCTTTATACAGAAGGACACGTAACGCGAGGTTATGTTTGACCAGTCGAAGAAGAAGTTGTAGCCGGAGGCTCCCAGGAACCCAACTCTGTTTCTCCTTTAAGAGCAGGACTTCGTTTGGTATTTGCTAATTCAGTGTTCATGGTGACCTTGTAGAACTTCGTTGCTGCGGTTAATGAAAACTGACTATAACTGCATCTTTGTTGTTGAACTTCCTAACTGAGTTTAAATAGCAGCTACAGCAATGTCAGGCATATCACATAGTACAGAAGGAACTTCCAAAAGATTTACTTTGATTCCATGAATTGGATGAAAACAATCAGCCCATTATTGGAATTAACTGATTTCTATTTAATGTATCTCTTGACACTGATAGAAAGCTGGCATCACTTAAGTGTAAAGTTCTTCTGCTAATAGAGCCAACAAAATAACAGCTGTCACTTAATTTTGAGTATGTAAACAAGATACTTTGTAATCAGAACTGAGCAAGATTAAAGACTAGTCATTTGATCCAAATGAAAAGTCATGCTTTATAGAATAATATATAAAACATTTTCTTCATCTGCTTTTCTTAAATTGGTATCTTCGAGCTAATGATACTTGGGGCAGCAGCATTGAGTATTTTTTCCACCTCCACCCAAGACTGCAGGATTTAGCTGTCCTTCGGCCTCTCCTGTCCAAGTGTGCTTCCTTTTTCTGCCCATGGTTTGGGTGCTGACCTTGAGAACGAGGTGTCAGTTATAGCCCATCCAGAGAGAGGTCTTTCACGTTTAACCACAGGTTAAATTGACAGTTGGATTCACTGCACGTGTATCTCACAGCACTCAACAAGATCAGGGCAGAGCCTGGAAGTAAACGTTCTGGCTTATTAATAACACTCTCGTTAAAAAAAATCGCTAGAAAGTGGAGAATCCAGGACAAATAATAAATTGGGGGGGGGGACACTGTGACAATGGACCTAAGTTGAGACTGTCTCAGTCAAACTGACACACATGGTCGCTTTACCAGACACGTGTCTTTTCAAAAATCTCCTAACCCCAAATTCCTGATTGCTGTTTTCCCCTCGCAAAGGCTGTGCCCTCAATGTGATTCACTTGTTTGTGACTATTTAGTAATTTCCACAGCATTATGCACATGGAAAAGAATGTGAAACATTCTTATTAGTCAGTTTTATTCATTGTGGCACTTCTTTTTTTCTAGAACATTTTCTGTTTATCTTAAAACTTGTATTAAATTTTGCATGCCTTCATTTTTAAACTAAAGACATGTAATAAATTTATGGTATTATTCTTCCTTAAATTAGTTCTTTTGTTATCTTAATAAAAATATCATACAATAATTTTAAAACTTTGGGAATGAAAGGAATACAGTTGTTAACATATATTTGATAAAAATGGATTATCTGAATAGGATTATGATAATACTTTATATTCTATTACAGGATTAAAAGGATTTACCATACATCTTATGACTCTTTAGTGGAGCCTTGGGAGATAGGTAAGTGACAAGCATTTTTTGAAGAGATATTTCTGAAACATTAAATGATTTGATCCATAGGTTCCTGACAAAGTAGGCAATGGAGTATATCTTACTTCAGTGATTTACCTCTTTTTCTCCTCAGTAAAAATAGTAGAAATACCATGTTTACATGAATGTAATGTAACATTCTCTGGTATCCAATAAATCATATTTTCCAGGGAGTCTTAGGTTTATTTTGTATAATAATTATACAGAGAGCATTGTCAATAAGAGAAACAAGTTAGGCATATTTCAAAACTTAAAGCCCTAAAAAAATCGTTAAATGCAAAGTGGTGTCCTGGATTGTATCTTAGAACTGAAAAAAGACATCAGTGAAAAAAACAGGTGAAATCCAAATAAAGTCTATAGCTTAGTTAATAGTAAATGTACCAATGTCAGTTTCTCAGTATTGACAAATGTACCATGGTAGTGTAAGATGTTAACTTTAGGTGGAATTTGGTGAAAGGAATACAGGAACTCGGTAATATCTTTGCAACTCTTCTGTAAATCTAAAATTATTCCAAAATAAAAATTTTTCTTTAAAGCCAAAAAAAATCAAGATTTATTTGAAAATTGTGGATTAGAAGTAGCTTTTCTGTGTAATTGTTTGAAAAATCAAAATAATTAATTACCTTTAGAAAAACCCAGATTCCGTGCATTAGAGATGCAGGGAAATATGTGACGATAGGTTTCAGTTTTCAGTTCGTGGGAGGCGTGGGATTTCATTTTCTTGACATTGGCCTGGCGTCCATGAACATCTCCTTGAGCTCGGTTACAGACTTGCTCTTTGATTCCTTTAAGGTACTTGTGTGTTCTTTGGTGCTTTAGTACAGCTCTTTCTGTTAACATAAGCAGGCCCCTTCCATGGTTCCCAGTGTACCGCTTTTTTTCTTTTTCTTTTCTTTTCTTTGATGTACTGTTAGAGGCAAAAAGGCCAGTGATGTGACTCAGTGGTTTGGAGTTGAGACCCTTTTAGGGTGGTTTTGTTCAGTCACACCTACTTGAGCTTCTAGGTCAGGTGCTAGACTCAGCTGGCCTATCGTTAAAGAGCCATTTCTGTAGTTGAGCTGAAATAATTGATTGCTGTCAGATAATTGAAATTCTCAGTTTCCAAAATGAACTCTGGCAGTATAACTCTTAAATTTCTATAAATATTAAAAGACTTTAAGAAGGGAGCTCTGTAGTTTGCTGAACTATTACATAACTTGTCATTAATAAAAGTAAAATAGCCCTGCTGGCCTTATAAATGGTCTCCTGCTGCTGTTGCCAACTTTAGTGATTTTAGTTAAACTTAAATTTCATAAAGGGAAATAGAAGTATATGGTAGTTAAAGGATATAGACATTTAAAACAGCGGAACCAGGCCTGAATGACTTTTGCAGGCTAATTGTTAGGCTTGGAGAGTTCTGTTTTGCTTGATGATATTTGTTCAGAATTGGTGTTGTAAATTCTATTGGCATGAGATTGATATCTTTACTTCTTAGTGATGTAGCATAATTGTGCCAACCTTGGTAGGAAAGTTTAGAAAAAGGGAGGAGCATTTTTTCAGGACAAGTTGTAATTCCATTGATCAAATTATAATCCACACATAAAATCAAGCAAAAAAGCTTTTTATTATTCTTCTGTGCTTGAAGAGCCTTGCAAGTGTTGTTTCTGGAGACGTGCTTTACCACTCAGCTGGCTGGCTGTCACTTTATGGTCACCTAAAGTATAAATGGGGGTAGCTAATAGGCACTGAGCGCTTTCTATGTACCAGGCACTTTGTTTACAGTGATCTCATTTAATCTTCACAAACACCTATGAGCTAGTTTGGAACTCCCATCATAGATGAGGCTGGAGGGTAACAGATGTCTCCAGGGCAACGCTGAAGGTGTGGGGCAGAAAGAGCCGATGGCCGCGGTGTGCAGTACCTACAGTTTAGTTCCTAATATTACCAGCTTCCAGGGAATCCTGAGTCTGCAGACACACGGTAAACTTCAGATTGCAGCAGCTCTTCTGGGTAAAAGGATGTCTGATCACACCGGGTGACCTCGAGCAGATTTCCCCCAGGGTGACGGGCCTGGAGTGGAGTCTCCTGCTCCCCGTTCCAGCCTCGCCCTGGCTCATCCTCTGGTTCCCAAGCATGTCCGTTGTTCTCTGTCACCCGATGCATTGCCGAACAGTCACTCATTGTGTGCTTCATTGATCAGCTCTGGGGAACAGGATCTCAGTGTGCCTCCTGGTCAGCGCTGGGCAACTGAACGTTGTCAGTGGGGGCGAGAACTTGGATTCAGAAGCCAGGACCCATGCCAGAGGCCAGGGGTGGGGTAATTGAGCAGCTGGCATGTGAAATGGAGCTCTCCAGACTCAGTCAGCCGGCCAGGAGGCAGAAGGAGAGTTGCACGTGACTTCGAAAGGTGGTCTTTGAAGAAGACTGTGATGGCTGGCTGTGGATTTTGTAGTTTGTAGATATAAAATACTCCCAGTTGCTTTTTGAGGAAGAATGAGAATGTTGCCAACTTACACATCATAGTGCTTGTTAAAATTGGCAGAAACCGCCCTCTCTGTAGCTTTTCCCCATCACTTCTAGCCATGTCTTTCTGTGGCTCTAAATCTCCAGTCCTTCTTATACTTGAAAGCATAAAATGCACGCAGGATTACAAACTCTCCTTCTCGGTCTCCTCTTCTTCGTGGTCTCTGACGGTTGGTGTCCTTCAGGGCTCAGTCCTTGGTTGCCTTCGCTGCTTATTCTCTATGTGATCTCATGCATCCCTCACTTTAAATACCATGTGTCCCCCCAGTTTATTTCTTTGCCTTGATCTCTCCCATGAGCTCCAGGCTCCTATCCGTCTGCCTATCCAACATCTCTATTCAGAAGCCCAATAAGCATTTCAAACTTAGCGTATGTGCAGCGGGACGCCTGGACTCTCTTCCCCAGACAAGCCCCTGCACCCTCCTCCAGCTCACTCAGTGGCCCACTCAGTTGCTCAGGCCAAAACCTAGAAGTCGTCTTTGACTTTTCTCTTTGCTTCTTAACCCACATCCAGTCTATCAGGGGGCTTAGACGTCTTCCTTTCAAAACATATCCCTTTGCTGCCATTGCCCCCACTGCTACTCTAGTATAATTATATAATGTAACTTATAGTCACCATTGTAAGTTACCTAGATGATAGTAATAGTCTCCTCACTGGCCTTCCTTATCTCTAGTCTGTGCCCCATAGAGCAGCGAAAGTGGGTTTTGTTTTGTTTTGTTTCGTTTGTTTGAGTTTTAATGTTAAACAGTTCCTGTCCTTCCCCTGTTCAGAACCCTGCAGTGGCTACCCATTACACTCAGGATAAACTTCTCACCCCGTTCTACCAGGCCCTGTGTGTTCTCCCTGCTGCCTTTTCTCCTGCCATTCTCTGCGTGCTCATGTGGCTCTATAGCCACAGTTGCTTTCTTGCTGTCCCTTAAATTCTCCAAGTCCGTTTGGAATTGGCTAAATCCCTCCTACCCCCTACCCTGTACCCTCATCCTGACCATTTCAGCTTTTAGCCTGGTGCCAGTGGAGGCAGATTTAGAGAGAAAAGTACATTTCTAAGGCTCTGTAGCACATGTAGTGGGAGAGGTCAGAGGTCACACTAGAAGTTTTGCAGTTTCGTTGTTCCAAGTTTCTGTAATTTGAATTGCTCTCAAGTGTAAGAGGGACTGGAGATGTAGAGCTGCAGAAAGACGTTGCTAGCTAGAATCGATGGGGAGAAGTTACAGAGAGAGAGGTTTCTGAGAGAACATTGAATAAGCAGTAGAAGGAATAAGTTGCTAACAGTGACATCTGCATATAAATAGACTGGGCTGCTGCAGAGGACAGTGGGTTCTTTGTCACTGACGGTGTCAACTTGAGGCTGATCAACCTCCTGGGATGTTGCAGAGGAAGATGTGCTAGGGTGGGGGAGGGGAGAGTGGTTTTTCTCCCCAGAGTTGGTCTCCCCAACTCTGAGATTATATCAGTTTTCAGAATCTTCTTTTTTCAGACGACTCCTCCTGTCTTTGTATTGGGAAGCTTTCACCCATAAATTATAAAGGTGAACTTCTAGGTGAAGTTCCCAGTATTTGACGTGAAAGAAGAGCTCCTATCAAGGTACTCAGGTGGGCCATAGTCCTCATCTAAGGCATTTCCTTGGAGGCATTTTTCTTTCTTTTCATTTTTTAATTTAAAATTTATTTAGATTGATATTAGGTTTGAAATAAACAATACACACATACACAAATTCTGTAATAGATTTTAGTTATTAAACAAAAGTGTACTGAGTCTCAGAAGTAAAGAGCAGGATATTTGGAGATGGATGGTCAGAGTTTGCTAGAAATGGAAAGTTCATCCTACTCTTATGCCAGAAGCTCTTTGAGAAGGAGTGACTGTGCTTCACTGTGTCGTTGAGGGTGATCCAGCCGTTCCCTTCTCTTCTCTTGGAAAGACAAAAATAGGATTTAAATAACAGAGAACTTTAAGTTATAAGCGCTTTTAGTTAGACCCCAGAAAGTCTATTAATGCAAATTCCAGTTTCTTATAACCACTGAACTGTGCAACTTGGAATTAGTGATATAGGAAGGAATGATTTTCAGGGACTCTGTGATACTGAAGTACTTTATATTTGATTGCTCTGGTAACTAGCGCCTAAATAATAGGATGACACATTTAAAGATCACCTGACACACCTGCCTGTAGTGCCAGGGTCCGGCCCGCCCCCGTGCATGCTGGCGCACCATGTGAAATCAGCGTTGTAATGAAGACACCGTTCTGCCTCTAAGGAAGGCCTGAACTCTGTAACATGTTTTCACCTAGAATCTCTCTGGTTTCTCTGTCTTCTCCAGGCTTCTCACTTTGCTCCCCTCTTTCCCATTAGAGCTACCTCTGTCTTTTAGATTTGACTCCTTCTTCTCTTTTTGTTTTTTTTTAACAGATATTATTTTTTTAAAACATCTTTATTGGAGTATAATGGCTCTACAATGGTGTGTTAGTTTCTGCTGTATCAAAAAGTGAATCAACTATATGTATACATATATCCCCATATCTCCTCCCTCTTGTGTCTCCCTCCCACGCTCCCTATCCCACCCTCTAGGTGGTCACAAAGCACCGAGCTGATCTCCCTGTACTATGCAGCTACTTCCCACTAGCTATTTTACATTTGCTAGTGTATATATGTCCATGCCACTCTCTCACTTCGTCCCAGCTTACCCTTCCCCCTCCCCGTGTCCTCAAGTCCATTCTCTGTGTCTGTGTCTTTATTCCTGTCCTGCACCTAGGTTCTTCAGAACCTTTTTTTTTTTTTTTTTTTTTAGATTCCATATATATGTGTTAGCATACAGTATTTGTTTTTCTCTTTCTGACTTACTTCACTCTGTAGGACAGACTCTAGGTCCATCCACCTCACTACAAATAACTCAATTTCATTTCTTTTTATGGCTGAGTAATATTCCATTATATATATGTGCCACATCTTCTTTATCCATTCATCTGTCGATGGACACTTAGGTTGCTTCCATGTCCTGGCTATTGTAAATAGAGCTGCAATGAATATTGTGGTACATGACTTTTTGAATTATGGTTTTCTCAGGGTATATGCCCAGTAGTGGGATTGCTGGGTCGTATGGTAGTTCTATTTTTAGTTTTTTAAGGAATGTCCATAGTGTTCTCCATAGTGACTTTATCAATTAACATTCCCACCAACAGTGCAAGAGGGTTCCCTTTTCTCCACACCGTCTCCAGCATTTATTGTTTGTAGATCCTTTGTATTTCTGCAGTGTCAGTTGTTACTTCTCCTTTTTCATTTCTAATTCTATTGATTTGAGTCTTCTCCCTTTTTTCTTGATGAATCTGGCTAATGGTTTATCAATTTTGTTTATCTTCTCAAAGAACTAGCTTTTAGTTTTATTGATCTTTGCTGTTGTTTCCTTCATTTCTTTTTCATTCATTTCTGATCTGATCTTTATGATTTCTTTTCTTCTGCTAACTTTGGCATTTTTTTGTTCTTCTTTCTCTAATTGATTTAGGTGTAAGGTTAGGTTGTTTATTTGAGACGTTTCTTGTTTCTTGAGGTAGGATTGTATTGCTATAAACTTCCCTCTTAGAACTGCTTTTGCTGCATGCCATAGGTTTTGGGTCATCATGTTTTCATTGTCATTTGTTTCTAGGTATTTTTTGACTTCTTCTTTGATTTCTTCAGTGATTTCTTTGTTATTAAGTAGTGTATTGTTTTGCCTCCATGTGTTTGTATTTTTTACATTTTTTTTACAGATATTTTCCTGTAATTAATATCTAGTCTCATAGCGTTGTGGTCAGAAAAGGTACTTGATACGATTTCAATTTTCTTAAATTTACCAGTGCTTGATTTGTGACCCAGGATATGATCTATCCTGGAGAATGTTCCGTGAGCACTTGAGAAGAAAGTGTATTCTGTTGTTTTTGGATGGAATGTCCTATAAATATCAATTAAGTCCATCTTGTTTAATGTATCATTTAAAGCTTGTGTTTCCTTATTTATTTTCATTTTGGATGATCTGTCCGTTGGTGAAAGTGGGGTGTTAAAGTCCCCTACTATGATTGTGTTACTGTTGATTTCCCCTTTTATGGCTGTTAGCATTTGCCTTAAGTATTGAGGTGCTCCTATGTTGGGTGCATAAATATTTACAATTGTTATATCTTCTTCTTGGATTGATCCTTTGATCATTATGTAGTGTCCTTCTTTGTCTCTTGCAATAGTCTTTATTTTAAAGTCTATTTTGTCTGATATGAGAATTGCTACTCCAGCTTTCTTTTGGTTTCCATTTGCATGGAATATCTTTTCCCATCCCCTCACTTTCAGTCTGTATGTGTCCCTAGGTCTGAAGTGGGTCTCTTGTAGACAGCATATATATGGGTCTTGTTTTTGTATCCATTCAGCTAGACTATGTCTTTTGGTTGGAACATTTAATCCATTTACATTTAAGGTAGTTATCGATATGTGTGTTCTTATTACGGTTTTCTTAATTGTTTGGGGTTTGTTATTGTAGGTCTTTTCCTTCTCTTGTGTTTCCTGCCTAGAGAAGTTCCTTTAGCATTTGTTGTAAAGCTGGTTTGGTGGTGCTGACTTCTCTTAGCTTTTGCTTGTCTGTAATGGTTTTAATTTCTCCATCAAATCTGAATGAGATCCTTGCTGGGTAGAGTAATCTTGGTTGTAGGTTTTTCTCTTTCATCACTTTAAATATGTCCTGCCACTCCCTTCTGGCTTGCAGAGTTTCTGCTGAGAAATCAGCTGTTAACCTTATGGAGATTCCCTTGTGTGTTATTTGTTGCTTTTCCCTTGCTGCTTTTAATATTTTTTCTTTGTATTTAATTTTTGTTAGTTTGATTAATATGTGTCTTGGCATGTTTCTCCTTGGATTTATCCTATATGCGACTCTCTGCGCTTCCTGGACTTGATTGACTATTTCCTTTTCCATATTACGGACATTTTCAACTATAATCTCTTCAAATATTTGACTCCTTCTTCTTGATTACCATTTTGACCTCACACAAAACTGCTGCGCTGACCTAAAACATACCATTTGGATTATGTCCTGTGTTATTCCTGTTTTGAATTGAGCCAGGGATCCTCCTAGGAGGAGAGATGGCCAGTGGTACCTTCTCAATGGTGAAGGTGACATGATCATGGCACACGTGTCATGGTTCTCAGTCTCTGGCACTGAGGCAGTTAGACTAATTTTTGCACCTGGCCTTGGCAGAAGACTAATGTATCTACACTCATTTAAAGCCAGTAATGAAATAATCAATAAAGGGAAAAGCAGTTCTCAAATGTAGTACACTTCTCTCTGTCAAATGAAAGAGGTATTTGAGCTACATACAGATGATGTTGGAAAGTTCAGGTCTTAAAATTGTATGTTAGGTCCACTCAGAGCCTCTTTATTTACTCGTTTTTCCTCTTAATAACGATAGTAAACACATACATAGCTTACTGTGTTCTGAGTGCTTTATATATTTTAGCTGATTTAGTCCTCACAGCAATCCTGTGAGGTATATATTGGGTGGGCCCAAAAGTGCCTTCAGTTTTTTAAGTAAAAATAAAAGACACGTTCTTCATTTTCACCAAGAACTTTATTGAACAACGTATTCACCCTTTTGTTCTGCTACGTTCTGCCATTTTTCAGGCAACTTCGTAATTCCATCTTCCCAAAACTTTCTATCTTTTTGAGCAAAGAACTGTTCCACGTGCCTTTTACAGTCTTCCAGAGAATTGAAATTTTTTCCATTAAGAGAATTTTGTAAAGACCGAAATAAATGGAAATCTGAAGGTTCAATGTCTGGTGATATGGTGGATGAATCAGAACTTCCCATGTGGTCTTGTGTTATCCTGATGGAAGATTATGTGTTTTCTGTTGACTAATTCTGGACACTTTTCGTCGAGTGCCACTGTCATTTGGTCTAATTGGGAGCGGTACTTGTTGGAATTAATCGTTTGGTTTTCTAGAAGGAGCTCATAATAGAGGACTCCCTTCCAATCCGACCATATAGACAATATCACATTCTCTGGGTGAAGACTGGCCTTTGGCGTGGTTGATAGTGGTTCATTTCGCTTGCCCCACGATCTCTTCTGTTCCACATTGTTGTACAGTAGCCGCTTGTCATTGCCCGTCACAATTTGTTTTAAAAATGGAACGTTTTTGGGGCTTCCCTGGTGGCGCAGTGGTTGAGAATCTGCCTGCTAATGCAGGGGACGCGGGTTCGAGCCCTGGTCTGGGAAGATCCCACATGCTGTGGAGCAACTAGGCCCGTGAGCCACAATTACTGATCCTGCGCGTCTGGAGCCTGTGCTCCGCAACAAGAGAGGCCGCGATAGTGAGAGGCCCGTGCATCGCAATGAAGAGTGGCCCCCGCTTGCCGCAACTAGAGAAAGCCCTTGCACAGAAACGAAGACCCAACACAGCCATAAATAAATAAATAAATAAAATAAATAAAATAAAATGGAACGTTTTCATTATGTTTTAAAACGTAGAGAATTGCATGCAGAAATATGGTCAAGAAGGGTTTTTTTGCTTCTGTGAGACCCAAACCTCAAAGCGATTCACGTAAGCAGGCTGGTGAAAATTATTTTCAAAGCTTGATTTGGATATTTAGAGTAAGTTGGCTATTTCCCGTGGGGTATAACGTTGATTGTTCTCAGTTAATGTCTCGATTTGATCGCTATCAACTTCAACTGGTCTCCCCCACCATGGAGCATTGTCTAATGAGAAATCTCCAGCACGAAACTTCGCAAACCACTTTTGACACGTTTGATCAGTCACAGGACCTTTTCCATACACTGCACAAATCTTTTTGTGCATTTTAGTTGCGTTTTTACCTTTCTTGAAATAATAAAGCATAATATGCCGAAAATGTTGCTTTTTTTCCCTTCCATCTTCGATATTAAAATGGCTACACAAAAATTCACCAATTTTGATGAGTCTTTTTTTAAATGCACTCTGGTATGACAGCTGTCACATACAGTCTAACAAAATTATTTCCAATGAAGTTAAAGACAACTGAGTACTACCAGAGCCATCTTACGGAAAAAAACGAATGACCCTTTTGGCCCACCCAATGTGTATATATGTATGTATGTATATGCTTAGCAAAACGCTGTGAGGACACATGCCAAATATTAACAGTTGTTATCTTCTAAGTGATAGATTTATAGATGGCATATATTTTCATCTTTATATATTTGGCCACCTCCAGTTTTCAGTAGTGAGCCTGCATAATTTTCTAGATATAGTTTATGATTATTAATGTTATTACATCTGTCAGATAACTATATACTCCAACTTAGTTCATGACAGCCTAGCCTTGGAGGAAACATTTGCTTCCTACCACCGACTTACTTCTCTTCAACCTCCCCTAAAACATCTACTCTTTTTTTTTTTTTCCTCCATAAATGTATAAGCTATTTAATGGTTTAGAGAGGCTTCATTTTAAGCCTTTACTTAGGTATCTACCAACACAAATAATGAAGCACAAGTATTTTTAAGAATAAGGGTAATGAAATAAATACCTTTTTCTATTCAATTTTTGTATATTTTTTTGTATTCAATTCCTAAAGAAAAAAGAATCTAAATAAATACCATTTATCTTGCCTCCCCCTCTTCTAGGAAGGTATGCTCAGTAGGTTTCTTAGAGGGAGATCAGTTCTCCTTTCAGCGTTTAAAGTTCAGTAACCAAATTTAAAAGTGAAGTACCTGACTCTTACTATGGAGCAGGGAAGGAAGTAGCAAGGAGACAGGATAGAAAAGCCTGATTCATTTGAAATCTCACCTTCCTAGAGAGGTGGGTGTTGGACAGAGAAAGAATTTCTGAAATCTACATAGGGGGGCTCCTGAGGATCTGCTGAACACCAAACCATGCATGCACAGGATGAAACCCCCAAAAGCTGGAAGGACATCTCATGAGAAATGAAAAATTACCAGGTCACTGTAAGATTGAGCCCTAGAGTTAAGGTTCCTCTATAGAAGCCATAAAAGAGCTTAAAACTAAGCCTCAAAAGAATCATTTTAATCCACAATAACAACTGTCTGCTAGAAATTCAATACTCTTTAAACAAATACAAGAAATCCAGCATTCAGCCACTTAAAATTCACAGTGAATTGCACCCAGTCAAACATCACTAGATAAAGAAAGGAGCAGGAGAAAAACCCCATAGCCAGGAGCCAATAGAAATAGACCCTGAAATGACAAGAGATGATAGAACTAGCAGATAGGTACTTTAAAACATCTGTTGTAAATATGGCTCAAGTACATACACATAATGAGGAATGAAATAGAAGATAGAAAAAAGAAAATATTGGAACAGCCAGAGATAAAAAAAATACAGTAACTGAAATGAAAATTTTACTAGATGGGATTAAGTGCAGATTAGATCTTTCAGGAGAAAAGGTCAGTGAACTTGAAAACATAGTGAGAATTTAACCAAAAGCATAGAGAAAAAAGGTTGAAAAAGATGAAAAGCAACTTGGTTTCCTATAGTATGATAACCATGGGCATAAGTGTAATTGTAGTCTCAGATTTTAGAGGGAGGGTGAAAGAGAAAAAAATCAATGGCTGAAATTTCCCCAAATTTGAAGAAAATATAAACCCATTGATCCAAGAAATTCAACAGAGCCCTAGCAAGACAAACAACACACACACACACACACACACACACACACACACACACACGGTACATCAAGAAAATTGCTGAAAATTAGTGATAAAGAGAGAAATGTTAAAAGCAGGCAGAGGGAATAAAAAGATATTACATACAAAGGAATAAAGTCAAGAATGGCAGCAGACTTGTCATCAGAAACTGCGCAAACCAGAATGCAATTTAATAGCAATTTTCAAGTGCTAGAAAAATTGTCAACCTAGGATTTTACAGCCAGTAAAAATACAAAATAAAGGAGAAAAAAAATAAGGGCCAAATAAGAACTTTTTAGACAAAAACTGAGATAACTCATGACCAGCAGACATACATTACAAGAAATATTAAAGGAAGTTTATTAGGCAAAAGGAAAATGATACCAGGTGGAAATTGGACTATACAAAGGGATAAAGAATGCTAGAAGTGGTTCATATGTTGATAAACAAAATGTTTTCTCCCTGTTTCAGTTTCTTTAAAACATAAATGTCTCTTTAAATAAAAAACAATGACAGTGTTTATCTAGTGAGATTTATAACGTATGTAAAAGTAAAATGTATGACATCAGTGGCTCAAAGAATGGGATGGGGAAAGGAAGCATATCATAAGGGTCTTATACATGAAGTGATATAATATTTTTTGAAGGTAGGTTGTCTTAAGCTGAAGAGAGTATTCACTTAAATAGTTAAAAAAGAGTTTTAACTAATAAGAAACCAATGGTGGATATGAAGTGAAATCCTAAAAACTAATCCAAAATAAGACAGGAAAAAAGGGGAGAAGGACCAAAACTAGATGGGACAAATAGAAAACTTGTAACAATATGGTAGAACAACATTCAACCATATCAGTAATCACATTAAACGTAAATGATCTACTCTAATCAGAAGGCAAAGATTGTCAAATTGGATAAAAAACCAAGATAACCTTCAAAATAGGTTAGAAACCAAAGGGTATAAAATGTATCCAATGTAAGCACAAAGTACGAGAAAACTGGAGTGGCTATAGTAATATCACAGTGGGCTTCATAACAAGTGATATTAAGAAGGTTAAAGAGGGACACTTCATAATAATGATAAATGGGTCAATTTGCCAAGAAGAAATAATAACCTTAAATTTAAATGAAAACAATACTACATTGTAAAAATACACAAAGCAGAAACTGATAGCACTGAAAAAAAAGAAACTGACAAATCTTCAATTGTAGTTGGAGATTTTAATACCCATATCAGTAATTGATGGAAAAAGTTGGAACATGATCAGGGAGGATATAGATGTGCTTAACAACACTGTAAAGCAACTTGACTTCACTGACATTTATAGAACATTCCACTCACCAGTAGCAGAATACGCATTCTTTTCAAGTGCACAGGGAATATCCACCAAGATAGCACTCCCCATCTTCTAATATATAAAACAAGTCTCAATTAAGTTTAAAATGATGGAAACTATGCAGAGTGTATCCTATGACCACAATATAATTAAGCTAGAAATCAATATCAGAAAGATACCTGGAAAATCCTCAACATTTGTAATTACACCACATACTTCTAACTAGCACATTGGTCAAAAAAAAGGAGGGCTGATTAAAAGATGTTTTGAAGTGAATCACAATAAAAACACATCAAAATTTCTGGGATATATGTGAAGCAGTGCTTAGGCAAATCTTTAAATGATCTAAGTGTCCATCTTAAGAAGGGAGAAAAAGATCAAATGTAAACGAAAGTAAGTAGAAGGAAGGAAATAGTAAACAAAAGAACAGAAATTGATAAAATAGAAAACAGATAAACAACAGAAATAAACAAGGAAACCAAAAGCCGGCTCCTTGAAAAAACGATTAAACCTCTAGCTATCCTAATCAAGAAAAATAAAGAGGAAACACGTTACTAAGTATAATGTCAGAATTGAAAGAGGGGACATCACTACAGATTCTACAGAAATTAAAAGCATATAGAAAGAATATTACAAGCA
The DNA here is from genome assembly GCF_028023285.1 of Balaenoptera ricei. Taxonomy (NCBI): domain Eukaryota; kingdom Metazoa; phylum Chordata; class Mammalia; order Artiodactyla; family Balaenopteridae; genus Balaenoptera; species Balaenoptera ricei. The sequence goes on along the minus strand of NC_082640.1, from coordinate 3,023,261 downwards.
TCTTTTGGACATAAGTTTGACGACTTTGATGAAATGGATACATTCCTTGGAAGGCACAAATTATGTAATGAAATTGACTTCGGAAGAAGGATAAAATTAGAGTAGCACCATATCTATTAAAGAAGTTATATTCCTGGTTAAAAACCTTCCCACACAAACAAACCAAACCAAAACCAAAAGAACTCCAGGCATGGAGAACTCCAGAACATGTTTTAACTGATGAATTCTATCAAACATTTGAAGGAGAAATAATTCAGAAAATAGAAGAAAAGGAAACTTCCCAACTCATTTTAGGACACTAGCATTATGCTAACTAACATCAAAACTAGGTGAAGACATTACAAGAAAAGAAAACTAGAAACAAATGTCCTGCATGAACATAGGTGAAACATTTTGTTAACAAACCATTAGTAAGTCAAATCCAGCAGGATATAAAAAAATGAGTTTATTCTAGGGATGCAAGGTTGGTTTAACATTGGAAAATTCACTAGCATAAGTTCATCACTTTAACGGAAAAAAGCTATATGATCCTGTCAGTAGTTACAGGAGAAAGCATTGGAGTACAGTCAACAGTCATTTGTGATAAAATCTGTCAGGAAACTAGAAACAGAAGAGGATTTTCTTAACCTGACAAAAGACATCTACATGTAACTTCTAGCTGAAGTCTTATTTAATGTCAAAAGATGGAGTACTTTCCTCCTAAGACAGGACACAAGGCAAGTATGCCCATCTCCTCCATATATGTATCTAATACTGTAATGGAGACCCCAGCCAGTGTAACAGGCAATAAAAAGAAACAAATGACATACACATCGGCAAGGTAGAAATAAAAGGTCTTTATTTGCAGACAACATGATCATGTATAGAGAAAATGCTAAGCAATCTCTAAAAAGCCACTAGAATTTGTCATTGAATTTAGCAAGCTTGCAGGACGCAAAGTAGATACACAAAATCAGTTGTATGTATATATACCAGCAATGAAAAATTAGAAATTGAAATTTAAAATTTATATCAAAATACAAAGGACCTATAAAAACTAAAAAATGTATTTACAAGAACAATATTGGAAGGTTTTTAGTACCTAATTTCAAGACTTCCTCTACTTTTTAAAGCTCCTCTTTAAAGCTGCGGTGATCAAGGTAGTGTTGGCCTAAGGTAAACATCTATATCAATGGAATAGAATAGAGAATCCAGAAATAGACCCACACATATATGGTCAGTTGATTTCTGACAGTTGTGCCAAGTTAATTCAATGGGGAAAGGATAGTCTTTTTTAACAAATGGTACTAGAACACGTGGATATTAAATGTAAAAACATTAACCTCAACTCTTACTTCTTCTAGATATAAAAATAACTTGAAAAGAATCATGGATCTAAATATAAAAGACTAAAACTATAAAACTTCAAGAAAAAATTACAGGAGAAAATATTCGTGAACTTGGGATAGGCAAAGATTTCTTGGGGCCCAAAAAGCATGAACCATAAAAGAAAAATTGACAAATGGGACTCCATCAAAATTTAAAACTTCTATTCTTCAAAGACATCGTTAAGAAAATGAAAAGGTGATCTTTAAACAGAGAGAACATATTCACAATACATATACCTGACAAATGACTTGTAGCCAGAATATATAAAGAACTCTTACAGCTCATTAAAAAGACAACCCAGTTAAAAATCTAGGCACAAGAAAATAATGAATGCAGCACAGGAAAAGGTGTTCAACATCATTAGACATCAGAAAAATGCAAACCAAAACAATGAGATACCATTGTATATTCATCAGAATAGCTAAAATTAAAAATTAAAAGAACAAGTGTTAGAATGGAACTTTCATATATTGCTGGTAGGAAAGTAAAACGATAAAACTGTTTAAACTGTTTGGCAGTGTGTTATAAAGTTAAACATTTACCATAACATACAACAATTTTACTACTAAATATTTACCTAAGAGAAATGATAACATATATTTACACACATACTTGTACATGAATGTCCATAGCAGCTTTATTCATAATAGCCTCAAGCTGGAAGCAACTTAAATGTCCATCAACTAGTGAATGGATGAACACATTGTGGCATATCCATGTAATAATATACTACTCAGCACTTAAAGGGAACAAAGTACTGATACATATAACAGCATGAATGAATCTCAGAAACATTATGCTGAGTTCAATAAGCCAGACACAAAAGAATACAAAGTATGATTCCATTTACTGCCCACAATTATTATACCAGAAAAGCTGCTAAAAAACCCCAAAATAAACAGATTTAATCTATAGTGACAATAAACAGACATGTTGTCTGCAGCTGAGGATGGAGTGTGATTGACCTGGATGGGGCTCAAGGGAACCTTTTGGTTTGATCAATGTGTTCTATATCTCTACAGTTTGATTAACCAGGATGGGGCTCAGGGGAAACTTTTGGTTTCATCAGTGTGTTCTATATCTCGACTATGGTGGTGATTATATGGATATATGTATATGTTTGTAAAATTCGTTTAAATGTACACATTTTACCTCAATAATGTTTTGAAAAAAATTCCAAAAATTTGAAAGTTATTTTACTAACAAAACATTAACTTCTGTCTAATGTTAGAAGACCTCTCTGGGTAAGGCTGAAACTGAGTTGACCCGAAAATTCCATTTAGATAAATCAGTATACACAATATAAATAAAAATACATGAATTAAATATCCTTAAACAAGGAAAGAAAGTAGATGAATTCTCAGTGTAGTTAGCCTATGATTTGATGTATTGGAATGGGACCCTAGCATCCTTAAAATTCATTGATGTACCTTTCTAATTTCTTTAATTGATATTTGGTAGTGTCTCTGGCACTAAGAAGAATCCAGCTAAAATGAGGTAATTAGGGCTTCCCTGGTGGCGCAGTGGTTGAGAATCTGCCTGCCAATGCAGGGGACACGGGTTCGAGCCCTGGTCTGGGAAGATCCCACATGCTGCGGAGCAACTGGGCCCGTGAGCCACAACTACTGAGCCTGCGCGTCTGGAGTCTGTGCTCCGCAACAAGAGAGGCCACGATAGTGAGAGGCCTGCGCACCGCGATGAAGAGTGGCCCCTGCTTGCCGCAATGAGAGAAAGCCCTCGCACAGAAATGAAGACCCAACACAGCCATAAATAAATAAAAATAAATAAATAAAAATTAAAAAAAAAAAAATCAGGTAATTACGTATACTCCCCTCTTGATTTTGTTTTATTGTTCTTTTCATTTTTTTAACCAGGAAGAATATGTAGAAGATACTCCAGTGTCTCTTACAATCTGTTTTTCCTATTAGGACTAGAACCCTTAGATTTTACCTGAGCGCATACGTGGCTGCTCATCTGGAAACTACATTTCTCTGCTTCTCTCGCAGCAGGGTGTGGCTTTGGACTAATGCGAGGTGACTGGTGATGTGTGTAAGGTTACCTCATTAAGGACAAGCTACCTGCCCTAGACTTTCTCTTTTCTCTTTCTGCTGCCGGGGGTGTTACATCAGGTATAGCAGCCACCTTAGGTCCGGAGATGGAAGCCATGTGGAAGCTGATAGAGTTAGCTTGGGTCCCTGAATGATCTTGTGACGCACACCTCCCCCTGCACCCCGCATTGTGACGTGAAAAAGAAAAATCTCTAACTGTGGCTACTATATTTTTGAGTCCTTTGGTTATGGTAGAAAGTTTATACCCTAATACAAAATGGAAAGCATTTAAGACTTTTAAGTTTTTCTCTGTGTACTGTTTGGCCATAGCCAGTATATTGTGGTGTGTATTCTCATCTATTTATTTATTTATTTAGGCTGCATTGGGTCTTTTTTGCCGCGCGCAGGCTTTCTCTGGTTGCGGCGAGCAGGGGCTACTCTTCGTTGCGGTGCGCGGGCTTCTCATTGTGGTGGCTTCTCTTGTTGCAGAGCACGGGCTCTAGGTGCGCAGGCTTCAGTAGTTGCAGCATGTGGGCTCAGTAGTTGTGGCATGTGGGCCCTAGAGTGCACAGGCTTCAGAAGTTGCAGCGCATAGGCTCAGTAGTTGTGGCTCACGGGCTCTAGAGTGCAGGCTCAGTAGTTGTGGCACACAGGCTTAGTTGCTCTGTGGCATGGGGAACCTTCCCAGTCCAGGGATTGAACCCATGTCCCCTCCATTGGCAGGCGGATTCTTAACCACTGCGCCACCAGGGAAGTCCCTGATATGTATTCTCAATTAAAATAATTTCTAAAATGGCATATGATTTCATGCCAAGAGTTCTCTTTGATCCAGTAGTTATTTAGAAGAGTGTTTCTCCAATTTACAAGTTACTTTTAAAATTTAGGTACTAATTAGTAATAAATTGATACACAACATTCTGCTTTTCTAATTTTTAAATGTCTTCGTGGACTAATTTATGATCAGTTTTGGTAAAGTTCCACAGACCTTTTTAAAGAATTTGCCTTCTTTGTAAGATACTAAAATATTTATTTATTATGTTGTTTAACTTTTCTATAATTATTTTTTATCTGATCTGAAAGGTTTAAATATGTAAATCAGTGATTTCTTCCATTAATTTTTCTTTATATTTCTCTCTTGTTTTGCTTTGTGTGTTCATGTATTATTAACTGTCACTATCTCAATTGAGGATTATACCTTTTATCAGGATAATATCACTTTTTTCCTAATTTATGCCTTGTGCTTTGTGTTTTAGCTGACATTAATATTGCTACTTTAGTTTATATTTCCCTATGTATCTGTGTACTTCTTATTATAGTTATCCTTTCTTTGTCATTTCTTTTAGATATGTTTTCTATAAGTGGGGCATAGTTGGATTTTTTAACCTAATGGGAGGAACCTTTGTCTTTTAACAGGTATTTTAAGTCATTTATATTTATTGTCAAAATTGATCTTTAATTGGTTTTATTTCATTGATCTTGTTTCTTTTATACAAGTCTTTTATTTTCCATTGTGTTTTGGGCTTTTTGCTATTTGATTTAAAGTTTATCTTTGTTTAATTTGGTTTTGAATTTTGCCTGCTTTGAAATCTGCTGCTGATTATTTTTAAGTTTTTTTGAAACCTTAAATCTATGTAATACCTATAATTAAGTCAAGAATGAGATGGTATCTTTTGTTTTCCCTCAGTAGGAAATGAGAAATTTAATAAAGTTTTACTTATCTGCTTCTCAGTTTTCATTGATATCTAAGATTTTTATCTCAGAATATTATTAAATTGTAATTTAAAATAATTTGTAAAATATTTTCATTAATTTTTATAGCTATAGAAATTATGAAAACCCTAAGATTGTCACAACTTTAAATAAATTACCATGTTTTCCAAGTATATATCAAAGTGAACCTTAAGAAAGTCATTAAAAATATGCTATTGTGCCATATTACATTACTTCTCATTATTTTCTTGACCTATTTCTGTATTATATCTTAAAAAGACACTTTTTATTATTGCCCACATTCAGGCCCTTTCCCTTCTCATTAGACTGGGAAAAAAGAAGAAATAGTCAAATTAAAGTTAATGTATCAGATTTTGTATTTGGTGTTTGCAATGGCAAAGTATAAGATTCAGAATATGTTTGGGATTATTGAATTAATGTATTTTATGGTGATGGGTAGGGAAACATTACCAGTTACTTACGAGTAAGCTTGTTTTCTGAGATGTCCCTGTCAATTATGGTATCAGGTGGCACAGGGCATGGCATTTACATTCTCCTTAATGTTTGCTCAGTGTCAGAGGCTGTCCTTTTGCTTTGAGTCCCTGATAGAGTATTATCCCTACCTTGGATGCTTCTAGTCGTGTGCCCTTCTCAAGTGGGCGTCATCTCCATTCCTTCACTATAATAAGGGTGCTTGTGTACAGGGCTTTCCCATTTTTTTCAGAATATACTTGAGGACTATTTATGGAAGCGGCTCTTAGAGGACCCGCAGCCTTGTCTTGGAAACAGTGTGGAGGAAAGAAGCCTGTAGCAGTTGCAAGGGGCAATATCTTTAAGAAAACAGTAATGTGGCTAAGTCACTTTGAACTGGAAGGCTTGCCTTTATTTCTCATATTTTTTTAGCAGTTAATTATGTAGCTGGACTACCAAAATTCAGGGAGTGAGGGGAAGCTGAGAATTGCGGGTCAGGGTGAAGTTCTTGGCCAGAGACTCCTTTCCGTGTGGCGTGTGGAAAGCAAACGGGCTGAGGAGAATGCAGGAGGACCGTTAGTCTTGCTTTGGTCCTCTGTTTTCCTTTGTGACCATGGCAAACATCTCAGCGCTTCTGGGCCTCAGGCGGGGTCTGTGCAGGGAGAATGGTGACTGTCCAAGATGCTTTCTCACTTTAAAACTCCGCGCCTGACCAGGGCACCAGGGGTAGCAAGGGAGTTTCCATCTGACAGCACTTTTATTTATTTCGTTTAAGCAAAGAAGTTAGCTTCATTTCATCTTGGAAAGTCAAGATAAATAAATCACTTCTCTTACCACCTTGAGTAAGGAGAATTGGAAGGATCATATGTGACTCATGTATTTGTGCTCCGACCTGACGTTAGCAAGTGACACCCGTTGTGGTGGACTGTCCCACCATAACACCTGGAAGTAATCTGGTAAAAGAATGACTCAGAGGAATGTGAAATCACCATTTTTTCCCCTGAGAAAACTAAGATATTTATCTAGACTCCCAGAAGGTTCTTGCCTTTTTCCCTGGGATGTGTGCATGTTTTGAGATTGAGGGTCCTGGGAGGTAGGCCCGCTGTGCGACCTTCAGCCAGGCATCAGACTGAAGGTCACGCCGAAGATCTTTCATTGATGAGGTCCTGAGTGGTCCAAAGGCTGCTTGCACTGAGTTTGTGTTTCATGAGGTCAACAGTAGGAGGCCGCCCAAACGGGCTTTTTGTCCTAAGCTGAGCTGGGCATGGTCACAAGCAGGGTGGGCAGAGAGCGTTTTCAGATCATGAACCTGTCACAGTTGTGGAAGAGCGAGGGCACAGTGCTGACTGAGTGGAATCTGTACAGCGGTCAGAGGACGACTCTTTCTGAAGAGGGGCTTTGTTCTGGCAGGTTCTGGAGGATGATTCCCGACAAAGGCTCCATCCAGAGCAGCGTGGAAAACAGATCATTGCTTCTTTTCTCTATAGTCATCACTTTGAGGACTACAAAGTCATTGAAAAGTTTTATTTCCTGCTCTATCAAGAGCTTCTAGGGGAAAAGAAAAAAGAGAATTGTTTCATTTCAGAAATGCATTTTGTTTCAGTCAATAAAAAGTTGCTGTGAATAAGTCAAAATAAAATGCAAAATAAATTCAAAACATGGATGAAAAAAGTAGGTGGTAGGCTTTTATTAACTGCCAGAGTGAGGTAGGCCCTTCTAGGGATGCAGAAACCAACACTCAGTAACCTCTGTTCTCAGGAACTGAGCTTGAGTGAGGCAGACAGATAGATGGCTAATACTTACTATGTTTCATTTGGTTTTTTTTTTTTTTTAATAACTTGGGGTTTGTGTTTTTTTTTTTTTTGGCTGTGTTGGGCCTTCGTTTCTGTGCATGGGCTTTCTCTAGTTGTGGCAAGCAGGGGCCACTCTTCATTGCGGTGCGCGGGCTTCTCACTATCGCAGCCTCTCTTGTTGCGGAGCTCAGGCTCAGTAGTTGTGGCTCATGGGCCTAGTTGCTCCGCGGCATGTGGGATCTTCCCAGACCAGGGCTCGAACCCGTGTCCCCTGCATTAGCAGGCAGATTCTCAACCACTGCGCCACCAGGGAAGCCCCTCAGTTGGGTTTTTATAGACCAGCTACTCTATGCAAGACACCGCACTAGATGTTGAGTCTACAAGGCGAGGTAGATAGAGTCCCTGTTCTCAAGATATTTAGAGTCCAGAGTGAGATGCGTCACCAGGCGTGCAGAGCACCAGGTACACGGAGGCATATAGGAAGACATCAGTAATTAGAATGCACAGGAGAGAATACGCAGGTGACTTTGAACTTGCGCCAAGAACTAAGCAGTCTCAAGGCACCGATTCCTGCAGCGGTTGCCGTAAGCTGTGCTTATTAACATTCTGGCCCCAGAGCTACACCTTTCTGACGTTAAGAATAATAAAAATAGCCAAGAATCGTACAGTGCTTGACTCAGTGTCAGGCACAGTCTAGTACTTTACACATAACAACTTATGTAATCCTTGCAACAGTCCTATCAGGTAGTGTTAATATTAGACCAGAAACTGAGGCCCAGAGCAGGTGGGTAACAGCTAGCCTGCGGTGGGTCACCACGGTGCTAGGTTGAGGCTTCTAGAATCAAGGAAACCAGCTACAGGAGGAGCCATTGTTCTGAGGTTTGCGGATATGGCAGCTTAACATTAATGAGCCCATAGCTGAGCGTCTGGGAGAAAACAGTTGTTGATACATGTGCTTTTCATTTGCTAGAAATAAAGCTGTACATTGTTGTTGTTGTTGAAATTGCCCTATACTAGCTATACATTATATCTAGAATTTTTATTTGAAATTATAGGAAAATAACTTTTGATCAAATAGTATTACCCGTTTATTTACAGAGAAGGGCTTTCTTGAATTATAAATATATCTAAAAGAGATCGTACTGCTTCCTGCAAACACCGACTCCACAGCTCCTTGAGGTGGAGATTTCTATTCAGCCTAATGTCCTCCTGGTCAAGTAAGAGGCTGCTTTCTCTACCTCTCATCTGTTGAAATGTCTGTCCCTTTTTACAGTACCGGAGGTCTTTAATTTATAAGCTGGATTTGTAAATTGCAGGGGTCCAGGCCCGTTGGGCCTGTGGCTTCCCTTGGTGCGTGAACCACAGGAGGCCTGCTATTTGCTGCTTTGAGGGAGTTCATAAGAGCTTCTGTGACCTGGTTTGCCCACAGTTTATAGGCTCACATCCAGGTGATCTGAAGGAAGAAGAATGGGGTGAAAAAGTCAAAGTTATGGTTGTGAACGGGAAGGAAAGTTAGAATTTTAAAACCAGAATCAAAATGGTACAGACAAGAATTAGAAGTTAGGAAGGGCCTAGGAGGAGAGGTTTTTAATTAGAGCCACCCTCAAGACACTGGAAATTGTTGTGATGGTTTTAAATAGGCAACCCCTTTGGCCTTAAAAAGAATCGGCAACTTGACTTTCTGTATGTGGTTTATGAAATGTAAACACACACAGAATTCAAGGGGAGAAGGTGATCTTTCAGTGTAAAACTGTTTCGATTTATGGCTTCCTGGACATTGAAAGCCTCCTTGCACCTTGATTAAATACATTGAGTGGTTTTAAACTTAATAAAATTGTAAGGAAGCTTCTTTTTGTTTTCTTTTTGCACAAGCAGGTATTTTCAGTGTAACGATCAGGAAGATGAGGAAGATTATTGAAGGCAGTCTGTGACATAAAGCTTGAATGGTATTACTAAATAAAGAAAAGGAGCTTTAGACCTCTTTTTGACTCTATCTACAAATAAAATAAACTTTTTCATGTAATACTGAAATCAACTATGCAATCGAAGAAGCTTATTAAGATAATACTTTGTGTAAATCTATTTTCTACTTTGCTTTACTAAAAATTTTATTTATAGAAGGAATACATAAATACCCTTCTTCTGTTTTTTTTAAAAAAGCCTTACAAATCAAAAGGATTTAAAGGGATTAAAGTTCCCTTTGACCATCACGGTCCCTGGGTCATCATTTTGCCTTTTATTCTTCCAAATCTTGTTCTGAATACTTACATGCATATATTTGTATGCCTAGAACAGGTATTTATGTTTTGTTTAGATGTTAAAAAATAACCCACAGAGGGACTTCCCTGGCAGTCCAGCGGTTCAGACTCCGCATTTCCAGTGCAGGGGGCGCGGGTTCGATCCCTGGTTGGGGACTAAGATCCCACATGCCACAGTGTGGCCAAAAAACAAAAACAAAAAGACCCCATAGAATGTATTGTTATGCTGGTTCACTTAAATATGACCTTGCATTATATCTTTTGTTTTTAATAGTTCAGTAATGTTACTGACTGCAGCTGATATTTACTGAGTAGTTATTATGTGCTAGGTAAGATGTTTAGCATCTTTCATATAATTTTGTCTCATAATCTTCATAATAAGCTTCAGAGGTGAATAAAAATCATTGACTTTACATGAGTAAAATTCCACCTTCATTATGTCTCACATTTACATTAAATTACTAATGCCAGTAGTTCCATCATTCTTTAAATAAGGCTTCAAAAATAAAACATTTGGAATGATTTTTTTAATTGCTAAGAATGTTAACTCTTAGTTCTGTTAGATTTGTTGTTCCTGTGCCGTTGGCCTCTCCACCCAGCCCTGGGAGTGAGTGTCTCTGCTGAGCCAGAAGGCTGGGAATGTGCTCACCTTTTAGGCGTGAACAGGTAGGATGTGTCACGTATGACTCATTCTAAATGAAGAACAGACAACCCCAGACATTTCCTCAGTAGTTAATGATTTTCAGAGTCCATGCCTGTGATGATGTCCTTATTTGGGGGACGGTTACACGATACAGGTCCTAAGTGTGAGCAGGTTTGTTTTTGAAAGATGCTTTTCACTGTGCTCTTGGCCATTCCGGTCTGAGGAAGTAAAGGCTACTGTCATAGGAACTCTGATTGTTTTTATGGGAATTGGTAGAAAAGGAGTGATGTTGGGTGGGTTGAGAGAAAAAAAGATTCTGCTTATTATGTGTACTCTGATTTTAGAGTTTGGATGAAGATATTTTCAAAATTTCCTGACAAAGTAGAAAGCTTTAATGTCTGGGACAGCTGTCAGAAGAGTTTAGATCTCAGCTCTGCTGCTCAACTAGCTGGGGAACCTTGTAAAAGCCACTTTATGCTGTTTCAATCAAATGATAATAATACCCACTTAATAAAATTGTGGGGTGGAATTAATGTAAAGTGCCTTGTACAGTGTGAAGCACTGTATGAATGTGCAAATATTGGGTGATACTCTTACTATTTTCATCATCGGAACTGTTGTCAAGGTCGTCTGCAGTTTGCCTCTTTTACTATTGCCTCTGTCCTGAGAAATTAACCTGCTTTCCTCTGTCCTTTATTACATGGAAGGGAGGACTGTAACAGAGCTCTGTGATCTTCAGAATAGCAAAAGGGGCCCTACTGCTGAATCACTGAACAAATATTGAAGTACAGCCAGCATTTCTTCAGGCCTAATGTAAGAACTGAAAAGATCATCTACAGTAACTCAAGAAGCAGAGATATGCCAAAGGTCCCAATAAATATCATTTCATTGTCACCACTACATAGTGTTTGTAGATGTATTTGGCCTTTTTGTCTTCAAGAGAAAAGTAAACAAGTATTAATTAATATCTGTCTATTTAGGAAAGTGTTTGTTACTAAATTCTGTTGCTGTGGGACCTGGTTTGAAAAAAACCATCAGAAATTATCTTGTGTTCTGGCTTCTTTTTGGTTATAATACTTAAATTATTCTGAAATCTCAAATAACATTCAAAGAAGGTATGAAGTTTTTATGCTTATCAGGAGGAGACATGGGTTAAAGTGATTAAGAGGCCTTCCAAGTAAGCTCTCATTTCCAGATGAGGAGATAGCGCCCTTGAGTTTCCGTGTGGTCCACGCGGTGATGGGGAACTGATCGTTGCTTGGGAGCCCAGTCAGAAGTCTACAGTTGAAATCTCAGTTGCTGTTTGGGTGACGTGCCACCCACTGTACAGAGTCACTACTGGCGCAGGTTGTCTCCTGGGGAAGCCATGTGTGCTTTGGAGGAGGCACATGCTGAAAACAGAGCAAAACAAAACAAAAAAAATCTTTGGTTTCGTTATTCCTTCTTCTGGATAGTTCTAAAAAACTAACCCCTCTTCTGGATAGTTCTAAAAAGCTAACACCTCTTCTGGATACTTCTAAAATGCTAACCCTTTTAACTTTCATTGGTGGTTTGCTTTGTCATCTCTGTATTCACTTTCATTTATTTCTTGACCTACTGTCTATGGCAAACCATCTCTATCCTGGTTATACCAAGGGAAAAAGTGAAATCTTGTTTCAGAGTGACCTATGAAATTCTATTCCATATTTTAGACTTAGCCCACTGGAGATATCACTTTCTTCTTCAGTTTATTTCACTACCCCACCGTGCCCTTACCATCCGAGCACCACGGGGTTGTTTGTTTGTTTGTTGTTTTTTTAATGAATCTCACGCTCACCTATTTATAGTAACTGAGCATTTCCGCCTTTCCCAGAGGCAGCTGTGGCGAGAGTAGCTTGTTTTCTTGAGATGGGAGCCAGCGGGCCTCTGAAGGAGTCCAGGGTCTGCACAGTCACACTTGCTTCTCCTTAACTAGCAACTAGAAACATTTTAACTTGCCTTGACTATCCCTAAGCAGCTCTTTAAAAAAAGAATAGTTTACAGTCAGTTGAATTCTCTAAGCTTCTGGCTTACAATACTGAAAAAACTACATAGAGTAGATAACGGATGGAGTAAGAATTTCTGATTCGTTTGCATATTATTTATTGTGGAAAGAATGTTTTCCCTACAGACTGACAGGGAACAAGATGTTTAAACATAAGCCAGGGCGGAGACCTGTTTGTTTGGTCAGCTTCAGAGAAGCCACGTTTCCCTACTTATGAAGAGTCTGCCAACTCTTCCATCCTCGCCGCCCCCGCCTGATTCTCCACGTTTCCTTGGGATTTTTACTTAGGCCTCTTGTTGGATAAGGCAGTGATAGAGTGCCTACGTGGCAATCAGAAAGGCTACAGGCTTTTTTCTGGAGCAGCATGATTTTATCATGTCAGTATGAGTTTATGCTGTGTGTGTGTGTCTATGTGTGTGTGTGTGTATAAAATGGCTTTTTCCCAGTCCCCTTCTGCTGTTGGCTTGTGTATTCGCATTGCTGGGTGGCAGCAGGACCCCATTTATCACAGGCGGTAGGAGCGGGTACGGAGATATGAAAGGGTTACTGTTCACATTTCCTGTGTAATTCCCTCTGATCTTACTGAGCTGTAATTCCTTTCTTGATGTTAAACATTCCCAGGCTCCTATAACCTTCTCGCCGGGTTGCACTAGCCAAGTTTGTCCCAGGTGATCATGTAGGCGGACCTCCTGTTTTTAAAGATTAGAAATCACTCCTTCGTCCGTGAGATAGGCTACATGCTCATTACTTTTCAATCCCAGAAGAAATCCCTTTGATTTGAAACAAGAACAGAGCACTAACATATTAGTTTTAAAATTCACATTTAGCAGCCAACGATCAAATTTGCTGTCAAATTAATTGTGTAGATTTAAAAATCTGCCGATTGCTGGTTTAGAGAATTTCGAGGTAAATGAAAGCCCGTTGATCTACTGAAGACTTACGTTCTTCCTTCGAAAAGCACACTTGAAAAATGGGTTCTGATTAGAAAAGGGTACATTTTGATGCCACTGCCTTACTTTTAGCTTACGTGATTGGTAGTGTGTTTTAAGTTGCCTCAGATGTAAAGCTGCTTAGCTGAAACGGCAACATTTCTGCTTCAATTCAGTTCAGGAGGTTGTAGCTGAGCATAGGGAGATACTTATTTTCTACTTTTTCTCTGGTTTTTAAAGTATATAGCAGCTCATTTTTATTCCACAACTTTTTAAATATACATTTTTGTGGTTGGCAAAGGTTTTCTATTTTTGCCTTTTCCCCTTAAGTTTTGGGAGAAAATGTTAACGCTCCTGTGAAGCATCCGTATGTGTCAGTGGCTGCTGATGAACTGGTGGGGACACGGAGTACCTATTCCAGCACTGGCCTCATCCAGGTAATGAGCTGCCCTTTAGACACAGCCCTGGGTAAGTTTGCTCGCGTTGTTTAGAGCACATTGCCACGTACCCACCCATCAACTTGGGAACCTAAGGGTTTGGGGATGGATAGAATCGAAACAATGTCTCTCTGAAGGAGTTTCTCGAATAACTTAAGTTTGCTGGCGAAAGCTATTTACATGGCTTAAAGCAGTGAGATAAAATATTTTTTATGCACCCTGCCGTGTGTAATATGGTTTTCCATGAAGGTGGATGGAGGAATTTTTAGATTGATTCTGTTTGAATCTGCCTTAGGGGGTCAGCGTGCCTGTTGATATTTCTCATTCCCTTTTAGTTCCCCAGTGCCTGAGACAGCCTGTCACACAGGTGGCTTTCGGTAGAGGGTTGTTTGAATGAATGAAGTAGATTACGTTTGTAGATTCTGAAGTGTTCCGTCTGTGCATTATTAAGCATGTGTCTAACAATGTAACCCTCTCTCCTCTTACTACTTGGTCATAGAGAAAAAGGACATTTAGTATTAAATTACTTAAATTATAGATAGTCTGTTAACATTTCCTGAGACCAGTAAGCCCATTTATTATTCTCATGATGGGAAAATGGTTATATTTTCTCCCATATCATTATTCCTAGGGCCATCATAAAGCACTCAATGGTAATGTTAATTAGTGGACAAATACTTACAGATACTTAGAGAATGCCGACATACACAGCATTGTGCCTGGTACTGTGCGTTCTCCAAAGATGTGTGTGACTTTGGTCCTACCACCTGGAGTCCAGACTTCTCAGCAAACAGGATCTGTACACTGGTCAGTTAAACAGCAACTTAAGGTCCATAAAAATGATTATGGGCTATGTGAGAGGCCTGAACGAGAATCAGGTGGCTTAGTGGAGAAGTCATTTCACTTGAGTTAGAGAGCAGTGAGAGATTTCATCAAGGAAGCTTGAGTCAGGCATTAAACTAATAGTTGGGGCTCAGATAAGAAGGAGTGAGGCTCTTTGACATCTATAAATATGGGTGATCATTATCACACTTCGTGTTCCCAACAGTGGTGAAGAAACAGCAACAGGAAACTTAAGTATATGGTGGAGACCTTTCTCCATCGGTGACTTATTTATTCCTTATTTTTTACTGAAGTGGAATTTCAAAACAGCTTCCACCAAGGCCATGCAGCAGCTCTTTAAGTTACCATAAGGACCCACTTCAGTAGGGAGTCCTCCCAAATTTCTCACCCATTTAACATTTCAGCAGAAAGGCAGGAATAAGATACATTGAAAAATTATCATTCATGACTACACGTTGGTAATAGAGGCCCCATCCAATCTCAGTGGCAAGTTTAACAGCTCTCACTGTTGAGTTACATCTTGATTTGAAGTCTAACATATAAGGAGATAGATCCAAATTGACAATTATTTTTTGCATAGATATTGGTGGTGGTAGTCACTATAGATAAATATAACTTTACAGCAGTTTTTTATTAACCCCTTAAAAGTTCTTCTACAGTACAGCAATTATTACATTGATATCCCAAACTCCTTTAATCCAATTTGTTTTGGTTTTGTAAAGCAAATTTAAAAATGGATAGAATTTTTATTGGGATCCTTGGACTGTATTTCCTTATTATTACTTATTATTAAAAACAAACACTTTAGTGCGTTTAATTTTAGAGCCAAACTTCTGTCTCTAGTTTCATTCTTTTATTGTATAAAACAGCCAAAGGAAGAATTATACAGCAAAGAAATGAAACCAGTTTTTCTAACACAGTAAGGATAGAATCTTAAGATGGTCTGCTGACTTTTTTTTTAGTCTTTTGGCCAGTAGCAAATTTATGTGGCCCTCTGCATTTCTGAATATCCCCATTTGTTCAGCTATATGAATTGAAGTGTGATAATGAAGGGGAAACTATAGCCAGTGCTTGTTTCCCATATTTTTGTGACGATCTCGGCTTTCAAGATATCGCTAAGTGATCCACGATTAAAGAGTTTGGTGGTCAGCTAATTTTATGTAAGGTGAGAGCATTTCAGTGAATATTGATATTTTATTTAACCTAGTATTTCCCAAATATATTTGACTTTGGAAATGCCCACTGCCTGCCTGCCTGCCTGCCTTCCTTTCTTCCTTCCTTCCTTCCTCCGGCTTCCTTCTTTTCTTCCTTTCTTTTTTAAGAACACCTATTAAAATCTCTTGTAGAACAAATTTCAGTAGTTGTCACTATAAACTTTACACACACACACACGCACACATATATATTATTCAGGTCTACTGCTTAGGTCCATTTTCTTCTTAATCGTCACCTTTTCTAGGGCATAGGATGGGATATAGAAGGAAAAATAATAATTTTTAAGTCTTGCTAGCTATTCTGATGTCATGGTTAGTGGGAAAGAGGCTGAGGCTTCTGTCTAAAGCAAGGTATGAGATTTGTCTGATGATTTATTTCAAGAGTTCCTACTCTCTGCATCTTCTATAGCTTTGAACGATCAGTTGACCAAGCGTAACAGAAGTTACCGCTGGTAGGAAGAGTAGGGTGGATTGGAGGTAAAACGAGACTTTCACTTTCTACTATAAATACTTCTGTTTTGTTTGTATTTTTCCATTAGTGTAAATTCCTTTTTTAACCTTAAAGACAAAGGACAAATTAGAAGCTCTCACTAGTTGAGAGAACCTCTATTTTATGCAAGGATTGCTTACTCCAAGCTTTTGTATACACTAGCCTCTGTGGTGTTTTTAAACTCACTTTGAAAAAAGTCAAAAAATTTAAACCATGTTTTCAGAAACAAACTTATTACATGATGGCAAATCTGATTAAAGTTAATATCCCTTGCCCTTACCTCCACTGTATCTTGTACATATTTCTGTTGTTGCTATTAATATACTGCACCGTCATTCTCTATTTACGTGCGAAATGGGGAACTGTGTCTTACTTATCTCTGTATCTTCAGCACCTAACTTTGAACCATCTCGTAAGCATTCAGTAAATGTCTGTTGATGTGGGTGTAGGGAGTGAGGAGGCTTAGTTTCATATTTATTCCTAGGGGAATACATTAGTGATTGTCACTTTCAAATCTTAAGTGGAATATGTTCTTTTAAAAATACCTTTAAAATATCATTTATTTTATTTTTGTGTAACGTAAATAAATACATCTGTCTTTTCTCAGAATTTAAGATCGTATTCATTAGTGCATATAATGTAAAATAAAATTTAAAATAAATGAATAAAATAACAAAGTTGGAGGACTTTGTTACTTCCCAATTTTAAAACTCACTATAAAGTGACAGTAACCCAGACACTATGGCCTTGGCATCAGGATGGGCATACGAGTCAGTAGAGTCCAGAAATGAACCTTACATTTTTGGTCCATTGACTTTTGACAAAGCTGCTAAGACTATTCAATAGGGAAAAGGTTCTCTTTTAAACAAATGGTTCTGTGGAAATTGGGTATCCTTATGCAAAAAAATGAACTTCCTCATAAAAATCAACCATACACAAAAATTAACTCAAAGTTAATTATGGACCTAAATGTAAGAGCTGAAACTCTTAAACGTGTAAAAGAAAGCACAGAAGAAATTTCATGGCCCTGGATTAGGCAAAGAGTTGTTAGATATAACACCAAAAGCATGTGACATAAAAGAAGAAATTGATAAATTTGACTTTATTAAATTACAAGCTTTTGTGCTTCAGAAGACACTGTTAAGGAACTGAAAAGACAAGCCACAGAGAAAATATTTTCAAATCATGTCTGATAAAGGACTGTGTCTAGAACATATAAAGAACTTTAACAGTTCAATAATAAGACAAACAACTCAATTTTAAAATGAGAAAAAGAACTGAATAGAGATTTCATCAAACAAGACATAAATGACTAATAAGCACATGGAAATGTGCTCAGCATCATTAGTTAGTAGGAAAATGCACATTTAAAACACAGTGAGATAACGACTTTGTACCCAGCAGGATGCCCATAAGTCAAAAAGACAGACGATATCTAATGTCTAGGATATGGAGAAGCAGGAACTCTCATACATTGTTGGTGGGAATGTAGAACGGTACACCCACCTTGGTAAACAGTTTGGCCAGTTCTTTAAAAATTAAACCAACTTACCATATGCATTAGTCAGGTTCTCCAGAGAAACAGAACGCATAGGATGTGTTTGTATGTGGGACGAGAGTTATTTTAAGGAATTGGCTCACAGGATTGTGGAGGCTTGGTGAGTCCAAAAGCTGATAGGGGAGGCTTGCAGGCCGGGAACTCAGGAAAGGGTTGCAGTTTGAGTCCAAAGCCAATCTGCTGGAAAACCAGGGAGAGTCGACGTTGCTGATGAAGTCTGAAGGCCATCTTCTGGGGAGTTGCCTCTTGTGCAGAGAAGTTGGCCTTTTGTCCTTTTCAGGTCTTCAACTAATTGGATGAGGCCCACCCACATTATGGAGGACAGTCTGCTTTACTCAGAGGCCATCAATTTAAATGTAAATCTCATCCAAAAACACTCTCCCAGAATAAAGTTTAACCAAATATCTGGGCACTGTGCCCAGCCAAGTTGACACAGAGAATTAACCATTACACCATAATAACCCAGCAGTTCCACTTCTCAGAATCTACCCAAGAGAAATGAAAACGTATATCCACACAGACTTGTATGCCATTGTTCATAGTAGCTTTATTCATAATAGACACAAATGAGAAACAATCCAAATGTCCCTCAGCTTTTAAATGGATAAACAAAATGTGGTATGTCCAAACATTGGACTACCATTTGGCAGTTGAAAAAAGGGAAAATACTGATATGTGCTGACACATGGATGAACCTCAAAAATATTATACTAAGTGAAAGAAGCCAAATTCAAAAGACTAAAAATTGTATGATTCCATTTGTAGGAGATGTCTACGTAGAGCAAATCAGAGGAGGTTTGGGAGTGGGCATGGGAATTGACTGTATATGGACTCAAGGGAGTTTGGGAGGGTATTGGAACTGTTCTAAAATAGGGTTTTAGTGATTATTGCACCCTTCTGTAAATTGACTAAAACGTCAATGAACTGTACACTTACAGCAGATGAATTTCATGGTATGTAAATTGTATCTCAATACTGTTAAAAAAAAAAAAAAAGAGGGGTGACAAAAATGGGACAGATGGGCTAAGGGTAGGACACACAATGCATCTCATAAAAGCTCCTTTATTTGCTTGAGGTGATTCACAGATTTTGCTCCGCGCTCTTTAAAGAGACCTCTCCTAAGGTGAGCTGTGTTTTCCAGTGTTTACAAAGTCAAATTTCACCAGCATTTTAGGAGACACCTAATAATCGTACTTCAAAGAGAAGCATATCCTTTCAGTCATGGTGCAGCGCACTCAGCTCTGTCCTCAGCGGTATCCTTGGAGTCAGTAACTGCCAGCGCTCTTCTCCACACCTGTCTCTTAAACCTCCCCTCCGGGCAGTCTAGTGGCTGCACATCAAGGGCAGTTCACAAAACACACCAGCTCTGCTTCGTGAATGGGGAGGTGAGCGTAAGGGGACAGAGCCAAGAACGCTGCTGCTCTTGGGTGGTCCCTCTTAATCCAGACACGCGGTTAGAGAGTAAAGAATGGCTGGACTGATAGACAGATGGCAGTCCTGCAGGAGCTTTCGGTGAAAACTGAGTAACAGGAAGTTTAACATCTCACTCCCTGGCAAGTACCTAGAATGCAGTTGTTCTCAGTTACAGGTTAGATATGGGGCCATTTGCTTTAATAGCCAGCGAGGTGGGGAGTAGGATTGGCATCCTCTTAGGAAAGCTGAGGAGGAAGAGTATTTAAATAGACTGTCTCCCACCTGTGAGTAGATGTGGCCTGAAGAAATATGTGCTGATGGGTTATGGTTCTCCCTGAGAAATAATTTTGGCTGTTCTCCAGTGCTTAGACTGCTTAGACCAAGGGCTCATTCTGTCTCTAAAGACAGTAGAATATGGCCATAGACATTAGCTTGGAATGGTGTGCTTTTCATTGTGAATTTTCACAAGTGATGCATGCTTGTTGTAAAACATTTTTAACTATTTAATTCATATGTCAAGTATAGAATATGTAGAATAAAAAGGTAAGGTCTCCTTTCATTTCTCTATTCCCTTCTTAGCTATTTTCCTATATTTAAATATATATTTAAATCGTTTCCAGTTTTTAGCTGTTATGATGCTGCAGTAAACACACTGGCACTGGGCACTCCATTTATAAAAAGATATGAGTGTACACACGCACACACACATACACACGTGTGTGTGTATATATATACGTATATGTTATCACCTTAGTAACAGCTATTACCTGGTCTGTACTTAATAATTTATCTTAATACACCAGTATTTCTTTATGTTCTTTTTTAAAATCACTGCTTGAGACTACCGCAAATGGTCTTAATTTTGTATTTGTAATTCTAGTCTTGTTTTAATCACGAGAAAGTGTCTAAATAAGCATTTGTTAAATGAACTACAGGACAACCTGCGTGTGCATCTTTTGGCTTGATTATATGTGAACAGTAGCTTACTTAGTAAGAAGAAAATTGTTGGTTTTAATTGCAGTAGCTTAGTTGAAGTTTATTATGTTTGGAGAATTGTTTTATAGTATCTCTGAGAATGTTGGCCTTTTTATCTCTAAGAAACCATTTTACCTTATAACGAACTTTGCAGATTACTTCTGAATAAGACCTAGGCTTAGGCTTCTGCTTCCAGTTCGGTTGTAGAGGTTAGAGGCAGGACATTGTGGCCCCTGAAATGACCTACGTAAATTACAAAAAAAAAAAAAAAAAAAAAAAAATCACTGTTTCAGTGATCTGTTATTACATAATAAATTGCGCCAACACTGAGTGGTTTAAAACAGCAGTTGTGCTGTATAGCTCATGATTCCGTGGGTTGGGAGTTCAGGCGTCTCAGCTGGTTGATTTTTCTATTCCATGTTGCACTGACTGCTATCACTGGATGGTATTCATTTGTAGATGGATTGGCTGCTCTGGAGGATCCAGGATATCTTACTCACATATGTGGTACCTGGAAAAAGGTAGAAGACTGTGTTCACATGATCTTTCTAGCGTAGCCTCAGGGTAGTCAGACTTCTACTATTGTGGCTTGGGACTCCTAGAGAGAATTTTCCAAGAGATAGGAAGGGGAAGGTGCTTTAAGGGAAGGCCTAAAACTGGAAACTGGCCCCACATCACCTCTGCCATATTGTGTTGGTCAAAGCAGTGCCAGAGCCCTCCCAGTTTCCGTGAGATGGGACATAGGCGTGGCCTCTCAATGGAAGCGGTAGCAGAGAACTTGTGATCATCTTTAATCTACCACAGTTCACCCTCTGGCCACAAATGATCTTACATTCCTCCTATGTTCAGAATATACTCAACGCCTTCCAAGAATTCCAGAATTCTCATCCCACTGTGGCTTTACCCTCAAGCTTCAGATCCAGGACCTTGTCATTTAAGTCAGGTCCAGATGTGCAGGAAGCTCCTCTGGTGTAGTTCCTCTCAAGAGACAAGTTATTTATTCAACATATAATGGAGAAGCAGGCATAGAATATCTGAAGTAAACATTTCCACTCAAAATCCAGGAAACAAGAGGTACATAGCTTTCACTGGTTCATAGTAATTTTGAAATTCTGATGTTGTCCTTTCTTTATTAGGTCATTTCTACTCCCTGGAAATGATTGTCCATGGCTCCTGGCTTCACTCTAGCAATTCTGAGTCACCCAGCTTTTTCTATAAGAAATGGTTCATGTTTACCAACTGGGTAGTCTTTCCAGCCTTGCTTCCTGCTTGTAGAAATTTGAGAGTCCAGAAGCATCTTTTCAGTTTGTTCTCTCTCTGCTCCTTTCAGTCCAATCTGACATAATTCTTTGGAAGACTTTGTGAGATTCCTCTGTATCAAATTATAATCCACTCCGTTAGACAGAAGTCACACTCACATTTGTTTCGAGATATGCTTTTTTCTACTTCAGATTTTGTGTCAAGGCATTAGAAGACGATACCCATAAGATTCTTAGAAGCTTTTCTGTTTGAAAGAGTCCAAAAGGCACACCCTCAAGATTCCTAGAGGCCTTTTATCTAGAAAAGAGAGTCTAAGAGGCACACTCTTAAGAGTCTTAGAACTGAACTAGATACAACTTTAAAGCATTTTGCAGTCTCAATACAGTATTTTGCAGTCACACTCTAGAAATTTTTATCCTGAAACCATGCTTTACTGGCAGAGCCCTAGACTTGATTTTTACTTTGAAGCTATTTCTTACTTTTCTGTCTGGGGAGAATGGGGATGAGAAAATGTTTTATGTTTGAAAAGAGCAAGTCCTGGCTCCTCTAAATTCTGCTTGAAAATGAAACGATTCTTTGTTAGCTCTAAATTCTGCTTGAAGATGGAAGAGTTCTTTTGTAACTCATCTTTCTCTTTGCATTCCATATCATACTTGGCTAAAAGAGACTATCACTTTCAACCTTCTGCCTGGCAATCTCCTTACCCAAGTCTGCCACTTTATTGGGCACATTTTCTCTTTTCTATTTTATGCAGGGAATAGTGTTGCAATTTTTCCACCACTGTGTAAGAGGGCTTGTCATTTCTCCATCTGTTAGCATTTTCGCTAATGTCCTTTAAGCTTTCATTAACAGTATTCTTGAGGCCCTTCCTGTTTCTGCTCACCACCTGGTCCCAAAGCCAATGTCACTATTTTAAGATTTTTATTACAGAGTCCCACTTCCATGTACCAGTATCTGTTATGGTTATCTAACTCTGTAACAAATTACCTAAAAACTTGTAATCTTAGAACAACAACCATTTTGTTGTACTTCACAAACTGTAGGTCAGTGAAAAGGGCAGGCTCAGACGGTGGTTATTCTTCTCCATGTAGCATCAGCTGAGGTTAGTTGGTGGCATTCAGTTGAAGGGTGGGCTGGTTTGAAGAGTCCAAGACAGTTTTACTCACATTTCTGATACTTTGACAAGGATCATTCAAAAGCTATTCTTGGTTGGGGCTGTCAACCAGAGTGCCTACACCTAGCTTTTTCAGCATGACAGTCTCACTGTAATTAGACTATGGTGACAATAGCACAAAAGAGAGGAAGGAGGAAATAGGTATCTTCTGTTGTAAAATTCTTACTTATATGTGAAGTGGTGTAATATTATTAGAAGTTAGATTGTGGTAAGTTAAAGCGCTATAGTTTAAGCACCAGAGCAACCACTAAAACTACAAAAGAAACAGGTACATCTAATAAGCCAACAGTGGAGATAAAATGAAATACTAAAAAATATTCAGTTCCAGATAAGGCAAGAAAAAATGGGAAAAGGAAACAAAGGATAAATTCAGGCAGATAGAAAATAGCAAGATGGTTACTTTGAATTCAGTCATATAAATAGTTATATTGAGTATAAATGGTCTAAATGCTCTGAAGGTGGAGCTCATCAGGCTAGATTAAAAAAGCAAGACCTACTAACTACATACTGTCCACAAGAAATCCTCTTCATATATGAACACACAGGTTATAAGTAAATGGATTGAAAAAGATATGCCATGCAAACACTAATCATTAAGAAAACTGGACTGGCTGTATTAATACACAACAAAATAGGCTTCTGAACAGGGAATATTACTAGTGATATTGAGAGATATTTCATAATGACAAGAGAATCAATTTATCAAAAAGACATGACAATCCAAAATGTCTATGAGCCCAATAACAGAGCTTCAAAATACTTGAAGCAAAAATTGACAGAACAGAAAGGATAAATAGGCAAAACTACAGTTGTAGCTAGTCTCAAACACTTCTCTCTCAGCATTTGATTTATAAGTAGGCAAACTATTAATAAAAACTAGAATCTGGAACAACACTGTTAACCAGTGGACTTAATTGACATTTATAGAATATTGCACTCAATAATAGAGGAACACACATTCTTTTCAAGTACACATGGAATTTTCATCAAGGTAGATCATATAACAAGTCTCAATAGACTTTAAAAGATTAAAACTATACAGGATATGTTCTTTTACTATTTCTAAATTGAACTAAAAATAAATAGCAATAGAATATCTAGAATTCCTCCCCCAAATATTTAGAAATTAAACAATACACTTTAAAATAAATCATGGTTCCAAGAAATCACAAGAAAAATTAGAAAATATTTTTTAACTGAATGAAAAATGAAAACACATTATATATCAATATTTATGCAGCTAAAACAGTGCTCAGAGGAAAATGTATAGCTTTAAAATACAAACATTAGAAAAGAAGAAAAGTCTAAAACCAATTATCTAAGCTTTCACCTTAAGGAGCTGGAAAAATCAAAGCAAAATGAACCCAAAGTAAGTGGAAGGTAGAAAACAAGAAGTAGAAATCAATAAAATAAAATATTATAAAACAGACAAATAATAGAGAAAATTAATGAAAGCAAAAGCTGTTTTATTATTGTTTTTTACCAGATCAGGGTAGTTGGCCCTCTTTAGTGTCAGTTCAGTGCCTTCCATATATATATTCCTAGATATAAGTGGTTAAAGTTGTCACTGTCTTAGGCTCTAGGCCCAGAAACTGGTGTCTTGTCATATCCACCATATTTTATTGGTCAGATAAGTCAAAGAGATTACCCAAATTCAAGGTTGGGGAGAAACATATATACCCACTTCTCAGTGGGAGAAGTTTTAAAATGTTTGTGTCACTCTTAAGCACAGTCATATTTTTGAAGACCTCAGAGAGCTATGAAAACAAAGAGTGATGAATGAACTGAAATAGCAGAAATGGAGGAGCATGTAGGAGATGAGACTGCTAGCAGTCATCCTTCCTGAGCGTGTTTGCTCAGAACGGACACTGGCTAAGGATCAAGCTTCTATGGAAGTGAAACTATGAGGGGAAAGAGGAACCATGGGAATTTTGATGGTCACATAGTCTGGCATGGTGAACTGGAACCTAGGGAGGCCTCAGACACACAGCTCGTTTTCCCCATAGGTTGTTTGCTGAGCCTGGGGGCGGGATGGGAGGTTGGGAAGTTGAGCTGGAAATATGCAGTGAAGTCTTCTGCAGTCCTGCAGTGCTTAGGAGACAGTCTCCATGTGATGGAGTAGGGTGCAGCTGCAATAAACACACAACTGATTTCACCTTTGAGATGTTTTACACCAGAAGTAAGCTGATTAGATTGAAGGGAGCAGCTTCTCACCCTACCTGTCTAATAGAGGAAAGAATGGGCCCTCACTGGGAGAAGTTAACATCAACCACAGTTTTATGGCTGTTACATTCACAGTATTGATAATAAACTAAAAAGTTATGTGACATGTGAAAAGTAAAAAAAAAAATAAAATAAAAGTTCAAAGAAGAAGGTACAAGAGAAGCAGATCCACCAATGATATAGACTTAAGAGTTACCAAACAAAGATTTTATAGTTGTTGTAAATGTGTTAAAGGAAATAAAGGAAGAGGCTAGCAAAGTGGATGGAAGGATGAACAGTATCAACAGAAAGTTGGGATCTGTCAAAAAATAATCAAATTGATATTCTAGAGCTGAGAAATACGGTATCTGAAATTAAGATTTGAGTTTAAGAGCAAACTAGGCACAACAAAAATAACTAGAACTAGTGAACTAAAGGACAGTTCAGTGGAAAAAAGTACAAGCCCAGAAAGAAAAAGGAATGGAAAGAACAAAACAGGTTAAGAGACATAGGGGATTGAGTCACTTCATCTAACGTACATGTGATTGGAGTTCCAGGAGGAGAGAATGAGCAAAAGCAATATTTGAAAAGATAATGACCAAAGGTTTTCCAAACTGATGAAAGATAGCAACCCACAAGTTCAAGAAGCACAAGAAACTTAGTGAACCCCAAGCAAGATTAATATGAAGAAAACCACACCTAAGTGCAACTTAGTGAAACTTGTGAAAACCAGCTATAAAGAGAAAAATCTTAAAACAGCTGAAGGAAATTAACCACACTACCTTCAATGGAGCAACAGTAAGATTGGTGGCTGATTGTCCTATAGACATTATTAAAATCAGATCATAAAGGAATGACATCCTTAAATTTTAAGTGCAGAAAGGAAAAATATGGCCAACCTGAAACTCTATACCCAGCAAAAATATTTTTTTTTTAATTGAAGGCAAAATAAAGATGTTTTTAGACAAAAGGTGTGACACTTTCTCACAAGTAGACCCACAGTACAGTAATACTAAAGAAAGTTATTCAGTCTGAAAACAAGTAATCCCAAGTGAACTATAAAAGCTCAGGGAAAAATGAAGAGCATAGGGAAGCATAAATATATGAGTAAATATAAAAGATTGAATTCAGACCATTGAAAGCAACAATAATAATGTTTTGTGGGGCTTTAAACATACGTAGAAATAAAATATTTGAAAACAGTGGAAGGGCCAGTAGGTGTAAATGGAGTTAAACTGATATTTTTGTCTTGCTCAGGAAGTGGTAAAAGTCAGCTGTAAATCAAGGAAGTATTTATAATCTGTAAGATAATTGCTAAAAATATTACAAAAATGTTTAAATGAAAA
Organism: Balaenoptera ricei; assembly: GCF_028023285.1. Taxonomy (NCBI): domain Eukaryota; kingdom Metazoa; phylum Chordata; class Mammalia; order Artiodactyla; family Balaenopteridae; genus Balaenoptera; species Balaenoptera ricei. The sequence continues at coordinate 2,997,106 of NC_082640.1, read as the reverse complement.
CTTCACCAAAGGTAAAATGGAATAATAAAAAATTGATTAATCAAAAAAAGAGGAATAAGTGAAGAAAAAAGAGCAGATGGAATGAATAGAAAATTTATAACAGAAAGGTATCCTTAAATATAATTAAATTACATGTAAATAGGCTTATTCCTCCAATTAAAAAACAGATATTTTTGGAATAGATTTTTTTAAAAAGAAAAAATATATAGTTTGCATAAGTTATATATCACATAAAAGGGTATGGGAAAAAAAGAAAAGGTACACTATACAAATACTGACTAAAAAAACTCTTGTATATTAATATCAGACAAAGCAGACTTTATGCCAAGAAGAATTGTGAGAGATAAAGGGGGGCATTTTATAATGATAAAGGATCAATTCAGTAGGAAGACAGAACAGTTCTAAATTTATATGTTCCTAACAACATAACTTCAAAATATATAAAGCTAAAATTGACAGAACAAAAAGGAGAAGTAGGTAAGTCATAGTCGGAGAATTTAACAACCTTCTTTCAACCACTAATATAAACAAGCAGATTTAAAAAAAAATTTTTTTTTTATTGTGGCAAAACTCACATAATGTAAAGCATACTATTTAAACCATATTTAACCGTACAGTTCAGTGGCACTGAGTGCATTCACATTGTTGTGCAGCTCTCACCATCATCCATCTCCTGAATTTTTCACCTTCCTAAACTGAAACTCTGTCCCCATTAAACACCAACTCCCTATTCCCTTCCCCCCACCCCCGGGCTCCTGGCATCTACCAGTGTACTTTCTGACTCTATGAATTTGGCTATTGTAGGTGCCTCGTATAAGCGGAATCAAACAGTATTTGTCTGCACCTAATGTATATTAGAATGCAGATATGATTTTGTTATTTAAGGTTAACTTAATATATGTCCAACAAGCAGATTTTTAACAATCAGTAAGGTGATAGAATATTTAAACAATGTGATTAACTTGACCTATTTATAGAACATTATTTGCTATTTATAGAACATTATTTCCAACAATTGCAGAATGCACATTCTTTTCAAGCATGCATGGAACTTTTACCAAAATAGAACATGTGGTAAGCCAAAAAGCCAATCATAACATTTCAAAGGATTGATATCATACAGTGTATGTTCCATGGTGGAATTAAACTAGAAATATATAACAGAAAGATAAAAAATTTCTCAATTTGCATGGAAAATAAGCAGCACACTTTTAAATAATCCGTAGGTCAAAGAAGTACTCACAACCACAATCAGAAAATATATTGAATAGAATCAGTATCAAAACGTGAGACACAAAGTAGTGCCTGGGGAGAATTGTACAGCTTTAAATGCATTTGTTTAAAAGGTAACATTAAAAGCCAGCCATCTAATCTTCCATCTCAAAAAGCTAGAAAAAGAAGTGCAAACTAAATTCAAATAAACTGGAAATAACTAACAGAAAAAAAAGACAAAGAAAATTAGCAAAGTCAAAGGCGTTTCTTTGAAAATATTAATAAAATTGATAAACCCCTACTTAAAAAAAAAAGCTCAAATTAACAATATGGTATAAAAAGGAAACATTACTAGAGATCCCAGAAATATTAAAGGATAAGAAAATACTATGAACAACTTTATGTCAGTACATTTGACACCTTGTATGAAATGGACAAATTCCTTACCAAACTGACACACAAAAAAGTAAAAATTGTAAATAGTATTATACCTTTTAAAGGTATTGAATCTGGGACTTCCCTGGTGGCACAGTGGTTAAGAATCCACCTGCCAATGCAGGGGACACAGGTTCTATCCCTGGTCCGGGAAGATCCCACATGCCGTGGAAGAACTAAGCCTGTGCGCCACAGCTACGGAGCCTGCGCTCTAGAGCCCGCGAGCCACAACTACTGAGCCCGTGCACCCTAGAGCCCACGTGCCACAACTACTGAGCCCACGTGCCACAACTACTGAGCCCGCGTGCCACAACTACTGAAGCCCGCGCGCCTAGGGCCTGTGCTCCATAACAAGAGAAGCCACTGCAATGAGAAGCCCGTGCACAGCAACGAAGAGTAGCCCCTGCTCGCCACAACTAGAGAAAGCCCGTGTGCAGCAACGAAGACCCAATGCAGCCAAAAACAAAAAAGGCATTGAATCCATACTTTGAAATCTTCCCATCTCTAGTAATATTCTTCACCTGAACTAGGTCTCAGTTTTAGGTCTCTGATGTAAAACTTCACTGTGGCTGACAAGGTTTAGACTCAACTCCCGTTCCATATAGTTTCCTTCAGATTGATTTCTGTTTATCTACTTTTCATCCCTTTTTTTGGAGTTTGAGGGGTCCAATTAATTATATCACATTTTCCTTCTGCCAGCTTCCGAACCTTTGAGAAGCAGACATAACTCAGGTTGGCATAAAAATGTCAGCCTTATTTGTGGGGAAACTGGGTAAAAGAGCATCCTTAGCTCTGACTCTAGTCATCCTACCCCTTCGCATTGGACTGACCTAACTTGCCCTTTTGAGTCTGCCGTGTGGATGAGAGGGGAATGTATGCAGGTTTGGGCAAGCAAGTTCTAAGAGAGGGTGAGAGACTGGTCACATGTGTGGTCAGTCTTTCACCCTCTCTCACCAAACAGGTAAGGCAGAGAGAGAGAGAGAGAGAATGGTGTTTTTTCACCTGTCAACCTGGGTGGAGCCCTACTCTTATTATCCCCTTTCTCTAAGAAGTCAGACCTACCCTGTTCAGATGGAACCCCCAGTTCCACTGCCGACCTACTTCTGGGTCCTCATGTCATCTGGACCCCCTGCTCTATTCTGAATAAGTTTTTATAATTTTGATCTTACCCCCAGAATTCTTCCCTCTCCTCTGCAGAAATTTAAACCTGGCTTTCGTAGGCAGTGCTATTTTTTAACTATATACTATAACAAGTTATATTCTTTAACTTGATCAGTTCTGTCAACCAGAATCATTTCAAGATCTCAAATACTGAAAGTCCCTCTGTTTTCCTTTCTCCTCTTCTCTGGCTAGTTTTTTCTCTTCAAAGCCTCAAATTCAGATACTTCTTCAGTTATATACTGTCTCTCCACCTCTCTTTCCCTCCCCCCTCTCTATCACAGTAGATGGCCTTGCCATTGATCTTAACTCCCTCCACTGTACGCCCTTATACACAATAATTTTTATCTATATCCCTCACCCATCCTTTCTTCCATTTCTAACCATAAAGAAAGAACAGTTTCTCTTCTTAACATGGCGAACTCTCACCAGACTTCTTTTCCCACCTTCTCTTGACTTTGCTCCGTTATTAACCTCTCTTCCTTTTACTGGCATTAAAAATGAAAACAACAACAACAAGTCTTGTTAAAGATTCAGCTTTCCTTTCAAACTATGCCAGCCCTCTTGGAGTAGTTAATTCCATTTCTCCATTTTCTTTAATTCCCCCAATTACTGGAAGTTTTTGTTCTCTCTTCCTGCCGTCCTGAAATTTCCTTCTGACCTCACCAGTGGCTCTTAGGTTATTCTCGGTCCTCCTTCTGCCCTGAACAGACAGGACAGTGTGCTCCCTCCTTTGGCTCTTCTTCCTTGACTTCACTGATGGACCTCAAACTTTGGGGAAAGCTCCCCTCTCACATAAATAAACCTTTTAGAAGATAAGCAAGCTGTCTTATTGACTTGCTGTAACAAGAGAGACCACACAGATGATTCTGAAGGACTGCCTGCTTTAGGAAATGAATTTAGGATTTTTATAGGTTGATCATAGGTTGGGCTTTCAAGTTCTAGGGTAAGAGGTCAGAAGTGAGCTGGGTCTTTGGATTGGTTGATTTCTTAAAGTAATGATCAGTGCACACACGCAAGGTTGTGCTGGAAAGGGAAGGTCTGTGGAGGCCGAGGACACTGCGTTTGTGACCGTCCGACTGGATGCTCGTAACTGTTCCAGCCTTCAGTCTTGCATAACTGATGGCGTGGTTATTCTCGTTCTCATTTTCAAGCACGTCGTCTTCAGTGTATTTTTGACTTTTTAATTCCATTGCAGTTGCCCTGGTTTCCTCTTGACTATTACAGTAACAAAACAGGTCTCATCTTTCGAATCCTCTCATAGTAACTCTAAAACCAGAGCCATCTTTCTAGAATACAAATTCGAATGAGTTTTCTACCGAAAACCCTTGGTGGCTCTTTTTATGTATAAAATAAAACTGCATATACTGAATGTAGTATTCAACCCCTTTTCCAGTCCTTGTCTGTCTGTTGGTCTGTGGGTCTCCTGCTCCCTCCCTCCCTCCTGCTTTTCCTCCCTCACTCCCTACCCTCCCCCCTTTTCTCTTCCTCACCCCCAGACTATGCCTTTATTATAGAAGTATACTGACTTTTCTGAGCTCATACTCTGTATTGTGGCCTCTGTGCCTAAAACAAAATAATTTTTGTTTCTTCTTGGAACGTTATTTGTTTCTAAACCTTACCTTTATCCGATTGTTAAAAGTCCTATCTCTTTTCAAACTGTATTTAAATGTCACCTTTACAGAGCATGTTACTTTGCTGGGACTGTGTAGCAAAATACTACAGACTGGGTGACTTCAACAATAGAAATTTGTTTGCTCAGTCTTGGAAGCTAGTCATCTGAGATCAAGGTGTCGCAGGCTTGATTTCCTCTGAGGATTCTCTCCTTAGCTTGCAGGTGTCCGCCTTCTTGCCTTGTCCTCACGTGGTCTTTCCCCTGGTGTGTCTCCTTGTGTCCTAACTTCCTCTTCCTATAGGGGCACCAGTCAGATTGGATTAGGGCCCACCCTAAAGGCCTTATTTTAATTTAATCATATCTTAAAGGGCCTCATCTCCAAATACAGTCACATCCTGATGTACTGGGGGATTAGGGCTTCAACACATGATTTTGGGGGGTTAGAAGACACAGTTTAGTCCATAACACAGAGCCTCTGCACGTTTTCCCTGTAGTAAGTAACCCTCCCCCAAATCCGAAGCACTTTGTACCACTTGTAGCATTTATAGTATTTGCCTTGATGTGGAGTTTTTCAAGTTTGTCTGTCTGTCTCTGGTGGTTTGTGGGTTTCCTGAGGACGGGAACTATCTCTTATTCAACTTCATCTCTCCCTGCTCTCTAGTACTGAGTAGGGCTTGATAGTTAGCTAAATTTTAAACGATTCAGTGTGAATCAGGCTTAAATATCTAATAATATATTTTCCAGAAGTTTTAGGAGATTGACATAAAAAATATAGGAAGGGAATATGTTACCCTTCCTTTTTTAGAAGTCTTTGAGCATAGCTTGAGATTTTTATCTTAGGTTCTTAAATTATACATAATATAAGTCATATCAGTTTTATAGAACTAAGTATAACTCTTTCTTGATGTTTAATCATCTAATTGGCTTCTGTAAGCTACCTATCAATTCTTTCAATTTTATTACTTCCGTTACATTTGTTTTCAGATAAAGATGAATGCCATGCCTCAACCAACACTGAAAGTGTGACGTTTAGGAGACATTTGCTACGTCAAGTAACCTCGTGTGATCTGCTCACATCCCTCAGCATCAGCTTAACATTGATTTAAAACGTAAAGAATTCAGTTCACCGCCTTTGAGGCTTTCTCAACGCTCGGATTGCTCAGAATATCTTAGAGTCCCCTTGTATATTGAATCACTGGTCTTGGAAAATAGTGGAAAGATGATTACTTACTAAATTTCATGTGCTTATTAAAAATATAATGTTTAAAATCAAGGCATTATTTTAAAACTGAGAGTAGCACTTCAAAATCGTCCTTTCTTTTGTATCAAGTCTAGGCAACAAGTCCCAGCTGTGTGCCAAACTTAATGGTTCTAAAAGGGTTTTCCGTTGTGACAAATGTTTTGTTTTTCAGTTTCTTAAGTCTTTGTATGGCTTTTTAAAATATGTTCTTGATCATTAAAGGGCGATATTTAGTAACTGGAACCTTAAATGGTTAACTACTTATTCAAAAAATGTAGCTTTGAGAAGTCATCTTAACCAATCCCAACCATTATAATTATCTCCTAATGGTCTTCTGTCTTCATTCTGTCTTCTGTCCTGTTTTTGTTGCCAGACAGATCTGCACGTAGAAGCACTCCAATAATTTTAAAACCCTTTACTGGCTCCCCACTCACTGCTGGATAGAATCCACGCCTTCCCCTGGCATTCAAAGCCCTCTCCCAAGCTCCTAAAATACCCCCGCCTTAGCCAGCTGAGCTCCCTCCTGTTCTCTGACTTCTCATTCTTGTCCGGGCCTCTGCGTCTCGACTTGGACTGTTTTCTTGGTGTTTCTCTGTGACGTCCTTTGCTCCTCCCTTTCTGGTTTCTCTGCCGGTTGAAATCTTGGCGCAAGCTGGCCCCTCAAGGCTCAGCTCAGGTGTGGACCCCTCCACGAAGCTTTCCCTGATCACTCCAGCTAGAAGCACGAGCTCTTCCCCTCTCTGCTGGCTTCACCCAGGATTTTGTTTTTACCACTGTTTCAGCACGTTTTACCCTGCAGCTTTAGTGTGTGTGTTGATGTCTGTCGTATCTCCCACCCGAGGTTGTGAGGGCCAGAAAATCAAACCTCTTGTCTAACTTATTTTTGTCTTACACAGCATTCGGCAATAACCTTTAGTAGTGCTTGGTAAATATTTGTATAACAAATTGAGAATGTGCCTGGACTTTTCTCCCATCATTCCCTCCGTCTTTCATCCTTACAGACACATATGGTCCGTATTCATGGCAACTGTTCTCTCTCGTTGTGCCCTCCTGGCAGACCTCCACACTGCCATCTTATCCTAGGAAAACACTGACCGTGGTGTAATTAACAAGATACAGTCAGTTCCCAGCCTCAGAAATAAACTGTAGTCCCAAAGTTCATGTCTAATTCTGTTGTTTGGAATGCAGAAAGCATTTTTCCACAAAAACAACGTTATAAATAGTGGTTAGGTTTCTCAGCCAGCCCTCCCAGGACTAGTTAACCCAGAAGTAGCAGGGCAGCCTCCGTGTATCACATTGTTTTGCAGAGAACCTCTAACTCTGGATATGGAAACACATCTCTCATTCCCTAGAAGCAGAACAGTAACTTTCTGGACAGCCTGAGCAGTAGGAGGGTCTGAGCTGGGGCTCTGGCATGCCCCTACCCCCCATATTGGATACCCTCATACCAGTAGCTTTTTGGTTTTCAGTATTTGCATAAGGGACATTTACCTATAGGTCACTGATACTCTCATGTCTTCTGAATTGAGGGCAAGGGGACACTTGCTCTTCTCATCCTCCCCACAGAAGATTAGGATGGTAAATAGGGCTTCAGCTGTCCTATCACATGGGTGGGTTAAGTCAGGTATTGACAGATTAGGAGCTGTTTTACTACTCCTCACTTTCAGTTGTCCTGTGGACTTATGGGAATTAAATATACAAACATGGAGAATACTTCTCTCTATAGGAAAAACACATTTCTAGGCATCAGCTCTATATTTGACATGACATCAGTTTTGTGGACAAGTGATTATCATTCCTACGTGGGCGTAGTGATGCTGTGCCATGAAAAGCACCCGTGTATGTAAACAGCCCTGGAGGCTGACGGTTTCTGTTGTCAGGCTGTAAGAAAAGCACTCCATAAAATTTAGAGAATTTAATATGTTCAGTCATCTTATGAGCTTGGAGCACAGGAGTGAGTGTCTATTTTATGTTTAGTACTGTCCTAGATGCTGGGGACTGGGGAATGGGAACCAAAGATAATATGAAAAGTGTGCTTTCCCCTCCAGGAGCCTGAATCAGGGAGTAGAGTATGAAAGAAACATTCACAGTGCAAACAATGTGTTGTTAATTGCCATAAAGTACTTCAGGAAGGTAACAAATGTTCTTAGGATGATCAGAATGGCATGATTCACCATGGTTATAAAGATAGTGGTGGGATTTCATTTAGTCTTAGAGCCATGGTGAAGGTCTAAATAAAGAGCTAGGAGAGGAAATGATATTCCAGGTTGGATTAACAGAATGAACAGAGGACTAGAGTTACAAACAAACAAACGAAACAGCATTACTGGCTGGAACAGAAGGTTAGTTTATGTCAGTGAAATAATAGGTGGGAAAATGGCACCAGCGGTTCCACCCTGGCAGTGAATAAGAGTTCATCCGTAGATCTTTTTAAAAATACAAGTCCCTGGATCTTACCCCAGAACTAATAAATAGAATTTCTGGGGCATGAGACATAAGCCTGTTTATCTTTTAAAGCTCCCCCAGTGGTTGAGAACCACTGAATTAGAAGGAGGGGCCGAACGTAGGAGTCAGGCCTCTGTCCCTCAAGCAGTGGGAAGCCCTCAGGGGCTTCTGAGACGGGTGACATATGAGCAATGGGCGTTTGCCAAGATAAAGGATTCGTCAACTGCGTGTGAATGGCAGAGAAATAAGAACCAGCTTGAGTTTGAGCAGTGGTGGTGGGAAAGCAGAGAAGGTCACATGTGTACGTGTGCTTGGATGTATGGGAGTCAGCGACGTCAGCCTTGACCTCGGCGTGATTTCTTTTATAAACCGATTATACGACTTCACCATTAGTTTGATCTCTTTTCTCTTACAACCTGGCAACTTAAACAGTAATTTCCGCCAGTTTGCATTTAGTGGAAGGAGACCATTGTCTACTCATGTCCACGTCTAACTCATAATCATAAGTGAAGTTGTGTGTATGAGGAATGCGACCTGTAGCGTACTCGTAAAGCGTATACTAAGCACCCACATGTGCGGTAAGACCACCTCAGTTCTTACTGGGCAGGATTGTGCCAACAGCTGGAGTCACATGTACGATACTTACTGGCACATAATTCTCTAGCATCTAGTTGAAATTTGAAGAAATAGTCTAAATTCTGCTATGCGCTTTAATATTTTTAGCAACAGATTTGATAAGCGCTTCACTATTCTGGTAGCAGACCCACGCCTGCTTCCTGCCAACAGCAGCTGTCCTTCCTCTGAGTTTCTGCTTCTCTCCTGGCCACGTCTGCAGCCCCTCCCCTCCCCTCCCCTCCGGGCCCACCCCCTGCTGATGTCAGTGCACCACACCCCACCCCATCCTCACCCGGGGGCAGCAGAGAGGAGATTAAAGCAGTCAGAATTTCACTTCTCCTTTGCCACTGACGCGCCAGCTGACCCTGGGGGCTCACACTCCTGGCTGCCGTGGGACGTGACGGCTGCCAGCGTATCCACACTCAGAAGGCTCAAACCACGCCTTAGTCGGACACGTTTCCCATCTCTTTGACGTATTTTAAATAATTTATGTTTGGCAACAATGGGCCATGTTTATTAGATGGCAGAGAATAAATTCAAGGTGTGATGTTTTGATGTGACCTGTCCCCTTTGAAAAAGGATTCAACATCATGGATTTTTTAAAAAGAACCACTCTTTTGGCTATTTTTTAACAGTACATACTGTGACAGCAGTTTCTGCTCTGGTCTTCTTTGCCTGTGGCAGTTAATTTACTCTTGTGTTATCAATATCTCCAGATCTCTTGACTTAGCTTTTTTATAACAACTTAGGCTTTCACTAACTATCCAAATGTTTAACCAGACAATGGATGGTCTGCTCAGATTTCAGGGAGCCTGTAGGAGAAAGGGAAGCGCGGAGAACTAAAATTTGTTGAGTACCCACTCCGTGCCATGTCCTTTACATGTCTTTTATGATCTTAACTCCATTTTACAACGGAGGAACTTGGGATTTAGAGAGGTTTAAAAAAAGTATCTGATGTCAAAAGTCGAGTCAGCGATAGAACTGGGTTTTGATCCCAGGTCTGGCTATCTAACTGTTTAAGCAGCCTGATGCTACAGGTCTGCGTGACTTTTATTTGTTGGGAAACATCAGTGAACTTGGAATTGGTGGTGGGGTGGGTTGGGTGTAAGCTTTACCTCCCTCACTAATAACCGTGACCATTTTAATGAAATTTTTTTTTAACATCTTTTTTGGAGTATAATTGCTTTACAATGGTGTGTTAGTTTCTGCTTTGTAACAAAGTGGATCAGTTATACATATACATATATCCCCATATCTCTTCCCTCTTGCGTCTCCCTCCCTCCTACCCTCCCCATCCCACCCCTCTAGGTGGTCACAAAGCACCCAGCTGATCTCCCTGTGCTACGTGGCTGCTTCCCACTAGCTATCTATTTTACATTTGGTAGTGTATATATGTCCATGACACTCTCTCACTTTGTCACAGCTTACCCTTTCTCCTCCTCCTATCCTCAAGTCCATTCTCTAGTAGGTCTGCATCTTTATTCCCGTCTTGCCCCTAGGTTCTTCATGACCTTTTTTTTTTTTTTTTTTTTTTTACATTCCATATATATGTGTTAGCATACGGTATTTGTTTTTCTCTTTCTTACTTATTTCACTCTGTATGACAGACTCTAGGTCCATCCACCTCACTACAGATAACTCAATTTCGTTTCTTTTTATGGCTGAGTAATATTCCATTGTATATATGTGCCACATCTTCTTTATCCATTCGTCTGTCGATGGGCATTTAGGTTGCTTCCATGTCCTGGCTATTGTAAATAGAGCTGCAATGAACATTGTGGTACATGACTCTTTTTGAATTATGGTTTTCTCAGGGTATATGCCCAGTAGTGGGATTGCTGGGTCGTATGGTAGATCTATTTTTAGTTTTTTAAGGAACCTCCATACTGTTCTCCATAGTGGCTGTATCAGTTTACATTCCCACCAACAGTGCAAGAGGGTTCCCTTTTCTCCACACCGTCTCCAGCATTTATTGTTTGTAGATTTTTTGATAATGGCCATTCTGACCGGTGTGAGGTGATATCTCATTATAGTTTTGATTTGCATTTCTCTAATGATTAATGATGTTGAGCATTCTTTCATGTGTGTGTTGGCAATCTGTATATCTTCTTTGGAGAATAATGAAATTTTAATTTAAAATATTTAATGCTCTCAGCTTCAGTTTCCTCATCTATCCTATGGGGATAAAACCTGCTTTACTGACCATTTGGGTTGGTTGTGAGAATAATAAGCTAGTGAATTTCAGTATGATTTTACAGGTAAAAAAATCCTGGAAAGATTGAGAGATTTTTAATTTAAGCAAAAAACGAGCAAAAACCCACAAAGCATTAAATGAGATGATTTGGATAGATTTTGTGGTATTTCACTTCTTAACATTACTCTACAAACTTTCCGAATAATATTTGTCAGTTTTGTAAGTCCCCACCCCCATGGTTTGCCAAATTGCGTCCCTGAATGAAACACCTCAGTGCAGCAGAGAGAGTCCTGGCTGCATGCCAGGTGCCTCAGCTCACGTGCCAGAAGCAATCTTTAGTCTCCATACCATGTCCAGCAGGTCTGAAGTCTGGTAGATACTGAAATGCTCATAGCCAGCGAGGACTCAGAGAATTCTAAGGCTGCTCAGTAGTCATTGACTTATCGGACTAAAGTTACTGTTAACATTCTCCGGATAATTCTTTATATTTTTGAAGCTTTTAGTAAGCCTGAGTAATAAAGTCACATTTTGTAAAAGTACTTTCACAGAACTGCTATTCAAAAGTGTTCCCAGGTTTCTGGGCAACGTTCATAGGTTACAGGATGGTGAATACTGAAAGAGAGCTCTGAGCTATCGTCATCCACTTAAACTTCTTTCACGTATACAGAGAAGAGATAAGAAATGTAGGGAACTCGTTAAGTTACAAGGACAAGGTTACGAATGAAGTGGCCATGAGCCTGAGAAGTACCAAGGTCATGTCCTAGGTTTACCCCAAACCTTTACCCCTTTAAAGCCCTAAGTCTCTCCTAAAAGGCACATGCCTTAGGAAGACCAGCCGAGACCATGGAAGAATAGTATTGGAGTTAGTATTCAGATATGGATGCGGAAGACTGCACCTGTTCAGTCTTGGACCCAGAAGTGTGTAGGGCTCTTCCGCATCGGCCGTACATCCCAGGAGGGGTCCCTAGTCCTGAGGTGCTGACTCCCACCTGACTTCTAGTGCCAGCACTGCGCCTGCTTCCTACATCTGGTGGATGGATGCCTTCGGGAAGGGAAAGGAGACACAGGAAGCAAAGTAAACATACAAAGCAGAGGCTGTCCGTAATTGTGGACCATGTTTGGCTTGCACAATGTTCGTTTTAAACATGAATTCGTTATTAACTAGTATTATTCTAACTAGTTCCTAATTGAGTTTGCTGTTAATTAATTTAATGTGCGAATCCAGATTTCTGGGTTCTCTTGAAAACTGTCAGATGTGGCAGCTTTAGTCCTACCTTTGCAGGTGGCTGTCGTCCGTTAGAGCTGACGGGAAGTTGCCTCAATGAGATGGGAGCCTGTGCTTTCCAGTTCTCACAGCCCCACCCCTGGCTGTTGATTTCCTTTAAATAGAATGAAGAGGAAAGTTAAATGTTGCTTATACTGCCATTTGTGTTAAAATTGGAAATAACAGGTTGATAGGATAGCATATTTCAGTATAAGTGAAAGACTGTGTTATTCTCCTAGGGCTATTGTAACATGTACCATAAACTGGGTGGCGTCAAACAACCGAAGTTTGTCCTCTCATTGTTCTGGAGGCTAGAAATCTGAACTCAAGGTGTTGGCAGGATCCTGCTCCCTCAGAGGCCTCAGGGGAGGATCCGTGTTTCCTCCTCTAGCTTCTGGTAGCCCCACGTGCTCCTTGGTTTGTGGCAGCGTCACTCCAGCCTCTGCCCCCATCTTCTCTTGGCTGTCTTCCCTGTGTCCAAATTTTCTTCTTATGAGGACGGCAGTCATATTGTATTAGGGCCTACCCTAATCCAGGACAACCTCATTTTAACTGAGTTACGTCTACAAAGACCCTATTTCCAAATAAGGTTACATTCACAGGTACCCGGACTTAGGACTTAAATGTAACATTTCGCAGGGGCACAGTTCAACCCATAACTGATGGCATATTTCTTGGTGGAGTGCAGAGTAATAGTTTCAGGGCAGAGATCCCTGGAACAGGGTGCCTGGATTCGTACTTACAACTTGTTTGCTCTGTAATATTGGACCAGCCGCTTACCCCTCTCAGTGACTCCATGCCCTCATCTGTCAAATGAGGATGATGGTACCCGCCTCACAGGGTTGAAGTGAAGACAAAGTGAGGTAATACATGGAAAGTACTTGGAACAGTGTATGGCACATGCTAAGTTTCAATAAACGGAGCCATTCTTATCTTCATTGTTATTCACTCTTACTCATATACACAAGTTCTGTGCATGCAAAGAGTTTCCGTGCCCAAAGCTGTTATTTAAGATAGCATTATGAAACAAGCCATGGACAAAGTAGAAATAGTAGATAGAAATGCTGCATGGAAAAAAAAAAAAAAACTTAAACCAATAAAAAAGAGAGTGAGAGAGGCTGGAATGTTAATAAGATTTACTTTTTCCTGCAGATAAAATAATCGTAATACATTAAAAATGTTTAGCCTCCTCACTGTGTTGGATTACCTGCCCAGCCTCTGGATGCACTTGAAAGTGATAAAGACCCAGGTAGGAACTTCAGACCTAGAGGCTTAGATGTTGACTGTTGGGCTGGTGAGCACAGTGGCCTGGAGATAACACTGGGGAGGTTAGTCCAGGGGGCACACATCCAAGGAACACATGACTTCTAAGTATCCCCGCCTACCTCCTTGGAAGCATGTTATTACTGTCTGCCTCCTTCCCATAAACCCTTGCGTTGAAATTATCCTGGTTTCCAGTCTCTGGGTCAGAGATTGAGGCCGAATAATTCTTTACATTTAAACCCTACTTTTCTTCCAAAGGGACCAAATATTTTGAGATATATTATTTCATTTTTCCACATAGCATTTATGTAAGACAGCCGTACAACTTGAGTTTTATTAAAAACTGAGAACTCCAGTAGAGAAGGTTTAAAGAAATGACAAGACTTTTTGAAGTCCCTGGAAGAAAATTGTTCTACAGCTTAGGGCTATTGGGTATGCAGTACTACAGAACGTGTATGTGGCTCATTCTCCAAGGTAGTACTGTCCTGAAAACATGAGAATATTCAGATAAAATCAAAGTATCTTACCTAAATGGTGAAAGGGGCATATGGGTATGATATTTACTACTTGTGATTTTATTTTAATAAAAGAAGTTAGGCTGTTTAATTTTTGGCAAAGAAATGGTGTTGTATCATTCAATTGTTAGTAATTTGGAACATTTCAATTAAATGATGAATTCATCAGGACTCCTTCAGTTGCAAATGCAAGAAAGCCAGTTCAAGCCAGCTTATGAAAATCAAAGGAACTTAATTGTTTATATAACTGTGGTTTCCAGAGGTACATCTGGCGTCAGGCATGGCTGCAGCCAGGAACTCGGATGATCTCATCTGGACTCTTTTTCAGCTCTGCTGGTTTCTTTATTCGTCATTCTCCAGACAGCATGTGATCAGTGAGATGACCGGCAGCAGCTTGAGACTGTCATCTTCCCAGCTGAGCAGTCCCAACAGAAAGAGAACTTGGGGGGCTAAACACCTTGCTGCCTGCCTTAGAGAAGATGCGAATCAACCCTCCTTGACCCTGTGTGTGATGAGTCATCCCTGAGGCCCAGCGGAGGGCATGAGTTCCCCGTGCTGCAGTGAAGAGGTGTGGCCCAGGGACCGGAAGCCCCCCTGGGGTCTCGAGGAGCGAGAGAGGCTTTCTCCCAAGGAATTCAGAGAAGGGCGGTGGGAGTGTGTGCTCAGCAGACCAGAGCTGTAGTGGCCTCGAAGCGTTACAAATGGTGTGTGAAATCAAGTAGAGACTGTAAGTTCTGATCTTAAGGTGGCAAATAGAGAACTTTCTGCCTTCTCCTATTACAAAATCCATCCAAAACAAAGGAACTAAGAAAAAAAAATTCCAGATCTATCTTTGATAAAACGTAGGTGACATTAGTAACTCTAATCCACAAATATGAACACAGAAGTTATATGACCCTGTGACTTAGCCGAGGACAGTGAACACCTAAGCTCCCACAGGGGAGAGTAACATGACAGGAAGCGGTTTTGCCTTGTAGAACCTTAGGAGGTCTCAGGTTAGGCTGGAGGAGGAGCTAAAGCATCGGGTTAGAAACAGACCACCAGTTGAAAGTCTATGAAAGGACCAGTTGGACACTCGGACCCTTGTCTCACCCCAGCCAGATAACTACCTTCCCAACAGCCCAGGCAGTGGAAGGTTTATTCTCTGGAGATGTTGAAACTTCAGAGAATCGAGGCTCAGGGACGCGGGAGCAGTAGAGGGCGGGGTTAAGTAAACATCCGCCCTGCTCTTAGAGCGTCAGGAGCCAAACTTCTAAGTCCCCAGTCAGGTGCTGGAGGATTCTGCAGAGACCCTGACCGGTCCCAGGGGAACTTCCTATAGGGGTGCCCCACAGGGAAAGCCCACTTGCTATTCAGTGAAACTGACCTTCAACCAGCTCAGCCCACAGGCAGAGCTGCCGTCTTGCTTTACTAATAATTTACACTTAAATAGGGAGAGTCAGCCTAGGATCAACAGATATTTGGGAATGCCTCCCATATGAAAGCAGAGATAAAGCAAACAGAAATAAAGAACTCTGAGGAGACAAAACAGCAGGGAACTTAAGAAACAAACTATAATTACTATCTCTGAAAATGTGAGAAAATTTTGCATAGCAGAATCCTTTTTAAGAAGGAGAATTAAAGGAGAGGAAAATTAAAGAACAAGAAGTAACTCACAAAAATTAGAAATGTGATGGCTGAAATCAGTTCCTTAGAGGGATTGAAAAATAAATTTGAAGAAGAAATAATTAGAGACACAGTCCAGAAGATTCTGTCACTCACTAATACAAGAGAAAATTTGGAGAGAATTATCGAAGAAATAATACAAGGCACTTTCCTAGAACAGAAAGAAAAGATAAATGGTAAAGTTTCCAGAGAAGAAAAATTGTCATATACAAAGTGTTTTGGATAAGAACAAACAAGGGACTTCTCAACATCAGTACTGATATAGAAACATAAATTGTGAAATATTCTCTTAAGGGATAATTTTTGTCATTAAAAAGCATTTCTTCTTTTACCTGAGAGTTAGTTACTGTCAAATATCTCTAGTTTCCTTAGCACATATAAAATATTCCACTTACAAATTTTCCATTATTTAAACTTATTTAAATTTTTTATATAATCTGAGGTACACCTGCAAATTTGTGTTTCAGAGATTTAGGATATTTTATGGTGCTTTTTTGCACCATAAATACATAAATATTTTATGTATTTTTTGATTCACTAATTCACTCAACAGGTAAATTGAGTGATCTTTTTTCAAGGTACTGTGGAATTGATATTTCTTGGTTTTGTGTGATAGCCCAACATCTGGTCCATAGTTTTATAGTCAGTGATAATAAATATGACTGATTTAGAAACTCACTGATGATACTAGGGTATGTGGTAGCAGGACCTGCAAAATAGTTGTCATTTTTTTTTTTTTTTTTTGTCCCAACATACTGTGATATCTTTTTTTTTTGGCCATGCCACATGGCTTGTGGGATCTTAGTTCCCCGACCAGGGACCGAACCTGGCTGGCAGTGAAAGCTCTGAGTCCTAACCACTGGACCGCCAGGGAATTCCCAACAACATATTGTGATTTGAAGTGACAAAGTTTGGGTCCTACTTTTCAAATATGTTTGGCTCTTATTTTTATACATGTATAAAACTATATTAATTATGACTAACAAAGTATCAGTGTAGGATATTAGTTTTTGTCTTATCTTTTATCAGTGTAGAAGACAGAGTCCTGAGTGCTAATTTCTTCCAGAAATTAGAGGCATCAAAAGTTGAAATTTAGCAAACACTTTTTTCAAATTTTAATTATTTGAAAAAATAATATTTTTAGGATTTGATGAATATTATTTTTGACTATATAACTAATAAAATGTATTATTATGGTATTTTTGGATTAAAAATCTTCTCCAAATAGCATTTTGGTTTTTAAAACATTCAAAATTTTAGGTTGTGAATATTACAAAAGAATTGAAATTTTAAGTGCAGTGCAGCTCCCTCCTCTTTTTGGACTAGTTTCGAAAGCCTAATGAAATGGAAGGCAAGTGTCTTTTTCCACTTAAAAATGGTTATATTTTATTCCTTAATGTACTATAATGAGAACAAAATAACATAGAAAAGTCAAGAAATGAAAAAGTGCCAGGATTCTTCTTGCCAATATAACTTTTTAGAATTGTGCTGAATTGCTTTTGCTGTAAAACCAGACCCAGTCTCTTATGGATTCTCCAGGTAATGACATTTTGTGGAGGATTTTTGTAGTTCTTTTGGCTCAGCAAGGTCGAGAATTTTGAATTAGAACTGGAAGGCATCCTCTTATTCATTTTACAAATGAAGGAACTGAAGTCCGGAGAAATCATGATTTATCCAGGGTCATACAGTTAACAGCGAGGGTTGGAGGAGAAACATGGCCTCCTGTCAGGCAGTTCAGTGAGTGATCTTTGTAAAAGACTCTTTGGGTTTATTCTCACCACCATCACGTTATGTGTAGTGTCCATAATTTATTGCATTAGGCCCAAGTTGCAACTTACAAGTTTGTGTTTAATTTTCTGAAGCTGAGGGAACATTTAGAATTAGGAATACTGACAGTGACCCAAAAAAATGGAATGGCAAGAAGCATTTGGAAGAACTGTTGCCTGGGGTAGAAGCTGTCCCTTGCTTAGACTCTGGCCCTGCTCTCTAGAAGGAGCTCCATTGTTCATTATTCCCTAGGACCTGAATGTCTTCTGGAAGGTTCTTCTTTGCCCATCTTCCTCCAAGGTCACACTTATACGGACATTGGGGGAATATTCCCGCCTTGGAGGCTGTGTAACCTTTGTTTCCTACTTTATGATCATGCAGTTTTGGTGGTTAGAGCATTGTTTTAGGAGTCAGCTGGAGGCTTAGACGCAAGGCTTGGGGGTTGGGGGGCTGGCAATGTTATTCCCTCAGAAACTTAGCTGGCTTCTGCTCTACCTCCTTGTAGTTGACTCCATATGCCAGACGGAGGGATTACGTGTCCCATCTGTCAGGGACAGTCTCAGTTTATATCCCTCGTGCAGGTGAAGTGATAATGCCCTCTTTCACTCTCAAAACTGTCCCGGGTTGGACAGTAAATTGTGTATGGTCGCTGTAGCCAAAAAAGCATTCCAGGAAGTCCCACGCCTAATTTATTCCTTTGCTTCCTTTCTCCTATTCCTCCCTCTCTCAATTTATGGGGGCCCTTGGATGGCCATTTGAAATAGGCTTCCTGGGAAGTTCACCTACTCAGCCTGATCGGCAGCAAGGCTGACTTCCCTCTGTTCACCTTAGAAAACCTAACGGGCCATTTTTGCTCAAAGCCTTTTTCAGTCTTCTCTCTTACTGTGTAAAATCCGGAAGCGGTCAGATTTTCTAACCCTGGGAGCCTCCAGATTTTTGGATTCTCTACTCCCTTTCAGTTCTGCTCTCAAACCTGTCAGTTCTTGCCTGTGCAGATTTCTTTCTTGTAAATTCTCAATAAATGCGGCAAGTACTAATGTTATTCTGATATTGTTTTCCATCTCTTTTTCCCTATAGGCTTAGTTAGACACTTAGTTAACACTTAGTTAGAGCTAGATAGCTCTGAAGCTATCTCATTCGTTTTCAAGCATTGAGGTATAATTTACATAGAGCAAACACACAGCTTTCGGTTCAGTGAGCTTGACAGTCGTACACACCATGTAGGCCGCCACCAAGACTAAGATGTAGAGCATCTGCATTGCTCCAGACGGAGGCCGCTTTCCAGTTAGCCCCCTGGGGACAGCCACTTTTCGGCTTCTATCACCATGGATCCCTTTTCACAAGCAGTACTTGTATTAAAAGTTTTGTGACTGTGTGACATGACTGTCCTTCTGTCCTTTACTTGGTCTCTCCCTTTCCTGCTGCCGGGCTGCGAAGCAGTTGTCATATATTTTAGATTTGTTTTGTTTGGTCTGCACCCCACTTAAAGATACCATTTTTATGTTAGTTGGGGAAAGCTAAGTGCTATAGTAAGTGGACCACAAAAAACGTAACAGCTTCAACCTAATTAATGAGCAGTACACTGAAGGCGTCCTCCATCAATCGGTAACTTTCGTTAACCTGAGCCTTTGAGTCCTCCAGTAGCTGGGGAAGGAGCAGGAAGCTACCTCACCGCTTCTGGAAAGCCTCAACCTGTGATCTGACCCTCAGCCCCATTCTTTTGGGGACCGCTCTGCACAAGACCACATCTGGTGCAAGGGAGGAGGGTTTGGAAATGTGGACTCTGGCTTGACACTACTTCTCAGTGACAGCTCCACACCATGAGGCGGGAAAGCAAAGTTTGGAAGATGTTAGTTGTCTACAAGGTTAATGTCACAGCTTTTATTTTCTTTTAATAACATAATACCATATTGCTTTTCTTTTTTGTCTTCACGTTACTTCTTTTTCTCTGTGTTGTGTATTCTTTTATGCTTTTCAAATAAACATTTTAGCATTGGAAAATTTTTAAAAAGGGTATTGCTATCTCTATGATAGAAACGTTCAAGGCAAAAGCAATTTAGTTTCCTTAGATTATTCTGATGAAATTAAAATTATCTCTGGCTATTAGCAGATATAATTTAACTCTTAAAAGATAAGGATCCATGATATCACCATTTCTAATCAATATTGTACCAGAGATCCTAGCCGGCAGAGTAAAATAGGGGAGAAAAACCTAAAAAAAATTAAAATAAAAAAGTGTAGGAATGGAAAGGAAGAAAAAAACTGTGACTATTGGCAAATGATATAAATGTCTATGTAGAAATTTTCCAGAACTCTGCAGCTAAATTCTTAGCATTAACTAGAGAGTTGAGCAAGGTTTTTGGATACAAAGTCTGTGTGGAAAAGCCAATTGCATTTCTATGGACCAGCAAAAACAGAAACAAAACAGAGAATGTAATTTTTAAAAAACATTTTATTTTGAAATAATTAACATCCTACATAGCCATGGTATATCTTCTCAAACTAAGAAATTAACATTGATACAATAATATTAACTGAACTGTGGCTTTATTCAGATTTTCCCAGTTTTTCTACTGATGTCCTTTTTCTGTTTCAGGGTCAAACCCAGGTAGCTGTTATCTCTTTAGTCTACTCCAATTTGCAGCAATTTCTTGTTCTTTTCTTTCTGGGACCTGACGCTTTGAAGAGTAATGGTCAGATCCTTTGTGGAATGGACCTCAATTTGGGTTTGTCTGATGTTTTCTCATGATTATGTCACATCCAATCAACATGACATCACTGGCGATGTTAACCTTCATCACTTGGTGTCGCCAGGTTTCTCCACAGTGGAGTTACTGTAGAAAATGCAATTTAAAAAATATACAATTTACAGTAGAGGCACAATGTAAGAAGCATTTGAATAAATCTAACAAATAATGTCTACAGCCTTTATTGAGAAAGTTATAAACTTTTATCAAAAGACATTAGCTACAGTCCAATTAAATGGAGAGAAACACAGTATTAATGGATTGGAAAACTTAATGTTGCAAAGATATTAATTCTCTCAATGCACCTAGAATCAAATTCCTAACAAATTTGGGGGGTTTTAACATTACTACTACTAGTAGTAGTATTATTCATCTTTATCGTTGTTATTTTGGTGATGCTTAACATTATAATTTTGAACTTAACATGGTAGAGGAGTGGTCCAAGAATTACAAAGACAAAGTGAAGACAAAGTGTCTTTCCTACCTATATTGTGACTTAATGTAAAATTATAATAATTAAGCCAGTGTATGGTATAAAGATATACAAATCGGCCAATGGAAAGAATAGAGAATTCAGAAACAGATCCATCTATATATGGAACCTAGATTTATAACAAAACTGGTATTGTAAACCACTAGGGGAAAGGATGGGTAGGTTTTTCAATGTATCAAGTTGGGGCAAGAGATTGCTCATATGAAAGAGCATACTGTTGGATTCCTATGTCATATCACACGCAAAATGGGAAATGGTGAAATTATCAGTTATAAATTAGTAATTATAATTAGGTTTAATTATAAAATTAGAAGCAGAACCCAGGAAAAAACAGTTGAAGGAAAAAAACAGAACTACCAAAGGAGTGAAAGCAAAATTGGAAGGCGTGGAAGGGAAAAGAGATGATACAGAAAAAGAGTGAGGTCATAGGGATTAGAGATGTGAGAAGGGAGCCAAATCTGACAGACATTTGAAAGATGATGTAACGCCTTTGGGTTTAAAATATCAGTGTTTACAGTATGCCAGAACTGCATCAGTTATTAACTTTTCTCATCCTTCTGAGTTATGTGCCAGAAATCAAAAAGCGATCTATAAATTAGTTTAATGATCTATCTACCAACAACTCAATTACTCAATCATTTGTGGAAAGCAAAGAATTGGAAACCATCTGACTTTGAAAGGGATTTATTATCACTTTCTCAGTTTGGGAAAGTTTATTAAAAAGGCTTAACTAAGATTTATCAAATAACTGTTATGTTTATTACTCTTTTACTTAGAGGCACCTTGTTTAACCCAATATGCTTAGAAAGTGTTATTTAGAAACATTATTAATTTTAATATATACTTACCAACATACAGTGAGTTTTTAGAGGAATATTTTGTCTTAACATATGTTTGAAATGTATTTTTATCAAAACCTTGCAGCTATAATGTACATCACTCAATTTAGGGAAAATGGTTGCCATTTAATCTAATTGACAAAGCT
Organism: Balaenoptera ricei; assembly: GCF_028023285.1. Classification (NCBI taxonomy): domain Eukaryota; kingdom Metazoa; phylum Chordata; class Mammalia; order Artiodactyla; family Balaenopteridae; genus Balaenoptera; species Balaenoptera ricei. The sequence goes on along the minus strand of NC_082640.1, from coordinate 2,975,493 downwards.
TAGTCATCAACTTTAAACTTATCTTCCAAGTCAGACTTCCTTCTGTCAGTAAAAATCCGACTTGATTTTTCAGCTCAAATAAATATGTTAATGTACGTTTCCATGACAACCATCACACAGCTGAATTCTAATTCTAACACCGACAAATAGATAAGGCACAGAGCCTTGCCACGTGTTGCCTGGATACCGTGATGCTGCTGCCTTCAAGATTTCTTTGCTTTGCACTCCCTAAAGTCTCCCAGAGTTGGGTTGTATCTTTTACAATAATAAGGGTTTTGGAAGGTAATGTCCTTAAGTAAAAACACTCTCACTACTGCTTCATTCTACTATGTATCTGATTTTGTAATTTACTAACATGGGCCCACATACTCCATTTCTTAATAAAATACGTAAGTTATATGTATGATGGGGAGTGAACAAATCCTTATTGTAGTGCTTTGATTAAAGGAGGATTTACAGGTTTGGCTTCCTGGAGGGTTTTTATATTCCAAGGCAATGCACTAGCCAGGATTTGTGAGTGGTATGCATTTCTTTTGTAAAGTGGGAAAAGAGTGATTGTGAAGGAGGGGAAGAGGGAATGAGAAGAGGCTGGCATGGTACCTTAGCTTCAGGTACATTCCGGAAGAGATCAGTCATAGGAAGGATGGAGGTTGAGGATCTGGAATTTGATTGCCTTTAAACGATCTGTGCCGACGTATCTCTTAGTCTTCATATAGCTCTAAATGTACCTCAATTTGTAGACCGCTGATACAGAAGACAGGCAGAACAGGTCCATCATATATATAATTGTAGATACAACAAGACACCCAAACTAATGAAGTAAATCCGATATTTAGAGATTAAGCTTTTCTGAAATAAAAGACAACTAGAATCTGCATATTAAAGGGGCATACTGTGTGTCTGTGCCTAGTAAAAGTGCTGGACCTCAGAGGTAAAGAACGATTCCTTTGGGGAACCAGGCAAATAGGTTGAGTTTTTTTTATAAGGGGGGAAATTATGTTGGCCTCAGATGTCAATCAATGCAAGAAAATGGAATACACTTAAAAGATTTTGAAGAAAAGAATAGGTAACTTAGAGATTTTTATATCTGTTTAAACAATCCTTCAAGTATAAGTCAACCAGCAAATAGTTTTGAACTTAAAGAATTTTCAAAAATGATTCCTTTGGGCCTTTATGGAGGCAATAATAGAGAACAGATTTTTTTTAATCCTGGCTTTGCAGGGTAAAGATGTACTTGGAGCTGCCAGAACAGGATCTGGCAAGACTTTGATTTTCCTTATCCCAGTACTGGAAGCTTTTTATCGTTCTTAATAGACTTTGACAGACAGACTCTGGGTCCTGATAATACTTTCTATGAGAGAACTTATCTATTTCTCAGGCCTTTTCTGAGAATTAGGAAAGAATCATGGCTTTTCAGCAATCTCATCATTGATGGAAAGACCTGAGACAAGGTGTTTGAGAAGATCAACCACATAAATATATTATACTTGTTTGCATACAGGTTTGACTGTTGAACTCAAGGATGAAACAATAAGTGTTCATGATACCAGTCTCCAAAGGTTAGTTCATGATGAAGTAGAATAGAATCTTGGGCATGGACCTTTGCTGACACTATGAATGCTGTTATCAAAAAAAAAAAAAAAAAGAAAAAATCTTTCTAAAAGACATTGACTTTGCTTTCTTCTAGGCAAAACAAGTCAGATCTGTAAAAGACCTTGTACCTTGTGTGCTTGAGCTTGAAAATCTCTGAATATGTTTGAGTTGGTGAGAAAAGTAAAATATAACATCCCTGTCCCTTTGGAACAAAACTACATAGGTTGTGAGCTGAAGTAAGAAATAAGTATCCTATATTCCTTTTTGAGAAGTATTGTATTTTTTTCCAGTTGTCGAGAGGTTCGGTCCCTAAACCAAGTTTCCTACTGCCTATACTCTGGTATTTCTATTCTTGACTTCTGTGGTTGACAACAGCAGATGAGAAAAATGCAAGTCTGTAATAAGTTTATCTGCAAGAGAATGAACTGTGCTCTTTGCTACTGATACTATAGCCAGGGTGTTGGATATTCAGGCCACGAATTGAGTTCTTCAGTTTGATTGCCCACAGGATACCAACTCATATTCACAGAGCATATCGACCTGCTTTATTAATTTTGCTTCCCTCAGAAGAAAAATAAGGATAGTACAGCAACTTCTTGAGTAGAAAGTGCTTATGAAAGAATAAAAATCAATCCAGAAAAATGTATGGACATCTAGAAAACAAAAACAAAAACTGGAGTCATCTTTAGCCTAAGATCAACAATGAAAAGAAAGAGGTCAAAGGTATTTTGTTTCTTACATATGTAAGTATATCTGATGAAGGATGGAGTATTTGATTTGAACAAGTTACATTTACCCAAATAGGCTATATTTCTTGGTCTTACTATAAGCAATTCCTTGGATAAGTTTCCTTCAGAAAGTGTAGAAACAGCTGACCAAAGAATTGTTAATGAGCTTAAGGCTCTATCCCTCACCAATGATTAAGTGGAAGAATTTAGAGCTTATTTCAGTGAGAAAATGTCCATCGTTAAGTAAGGTAGAAAAAGGCCAGAAGCAGGAGAGGAAGAGTACAAGCTGGCCAATGGTATTAATAAAGAAGAGGAGGAAGAGGAAGGGAGGCAGATGAGGGGAAACATGGAAGCGAAGATGGTCAAACCAAAAGGGCCTCAGACTCAGTCTGCTCCTAGTACTGATGAGGCACAAAAAATCAAGGAAATTGCAGAAACAAAAAAAGTAATGAAACACTTTAAGTGAATAAGAAAGTAACACTACTGATGAAGGGAAGTTGGTTCACCAGTGGCCGCCAATGTAGAAATCCATTGTGAAGGATACTAAGGAAGAGGATCATGGTAGTATCAACCTTGATAAAGCAAAAGATAGGCTTCAGGAAGAGGGCACATTTGATCAAGAAGAGTATGGGAAGAAAGTTAAGGCAAAGCATATGGAGAAAAGACTTCTAAAAAGTGAAACCAAAAGAGAAGCCAGCAAGAGGCAAGCAGAGGCCAAGGATGAAGGGAGGGATGGTGCCTTTTAGGGCTGGATGTGATGTGTGATGAAGGATTTGATCCATTCACTCCCAGATCCTGGTAAATACAGACGTCTGAAAAATCAGACAACGAAGATGGAAAATGAAATTAGTGATAACAGGAAGAAGCAGAGAATGAGGAAGAGGACAACAGTGAGGTGAAAGGAGTGAAACAGGTTGCAGTAGAAAGGAGGCCACATGGGAAACCTACGAGCCTTGGGATACAGGCCTGTCTTAGCAGAGGACAAAGGGCTTGTGTTATATCTGCTCAGAAGTCGAAGCTAAATACTTCTTGCTCTACTCTTCTTGAAACCTTTGGTTATGATTATGTGGGCCAGAAGTCAAAAAAGAGTTGGTTTTGGAACAGTGAGGTACCAAGAGTCCCATCCTTAAAAGATCAATGCAGCTCCAGATAGAAGTGGTCGTATATTTAACCCCCTTCTTGCCCCATCACAGAATGTACTTAAAGTGAGTGGATTAAAGAAACTTCCTGATCCCATTTCCAGCATGTATGCTCTTGGATTATATCCATTCCTTTATTTTACTGTCAAGTTGTGGAGTCCTTGTCCCATTTTTTAGAAATTTTTGTCTTGCTTACTATTCAGAACATACTATGTTTATTCATTTGTTTATTAAACAAAATTGCTCAGAATTTTGATGTATTTAGTATTTCCAAAAAGAGTGTGTATGATGGAGCAGCCCTATTTTGCATTGAGATTATCAATAATATGCCTATTTCCCATTTTTAATAAAAGTACAACATCTAAGAATAAAATTAACAAAAGTCATGCAAAAATTTCTACGTTGGAAATAATAAAACATTATTGAGAAAAATTAAAGCAGACTTGAATAAATGAAGAAGGATGGCATGTTCATGCATTGGAAGACTCAATTAGATGACAGTTCTCCCCGAATGGACGTATAGATTCAACTTAATCCCTATCATAATCCCACAGGCTTTTTTTTTTTTTTTAATTGGCAAGCTGATTCTAAAAGTTATATGGAAATGTAAAAGACTGAGACTATCCAAAACAATCTCAAAATCATAGCTGGAAGAGTTGACTTCATAACCTAACCATAAAGCTACAGTAACCAAGATAGTGTAGTGCTGCCATAAAGATCAACAAACAGATTGATGCAACCGAATAGAGAGGCCAGAAGAGACCCACAGTTATATGGTCGTTGGATTTCCAACAAAGACCCAAAGCAACCAAGTGGGGAAAGGAAAGGTTTTCAGTAAGTGGTGCTGGAATAACTGGATATCCATATGGAAAAAAAGAAATCTCAATTCCTACCTTGCACCATGCACAAAGAATAATTTGAGATGGATCATATTACTTAAATGTAAAAGCTAGAACCATAAGGCTTTTAGAAAAAAACATCAGAGAATATCTTCATGATTTGGAGGTAGGCAAAGATTTAAATGTAGAAAGCAATAACCATAAGAAAAAAATATATAACTTAGATTTTATCAGAATTAAAAAAAAACAAACTTGTGGTCATCAAAAGACACCATTAAGAAAACAAAAAGATGAGCCACAGACTGGGAAAAAATACTCACAAAACCTGTATTTGTCAAAGGGCTACATAGATAATGAATTTATACAACTCCATAACAAAAACACAGATAATCAGAAATGAAAAAGTGGGGATAGGGGACAAATGATTTGAAAAGACACTTTATAACAACACTCCACAACAGAAGGTATTTGAATGGCCAGTAAGCCTGTGTTCAGCATCATTAGTCACTAGGGAAATGCAAGTTAAAACGATAGTGAGATACCCACCAGAATGGCTAAAATTAAATAGGTTGGTAACACCAAATGTTAATAAGGATGTAGAGCAACTGGAGCTCTTACATATTGTGTGGGAGGGTTAAATGGTACAACCTCTTAGGAAAAAGATTTGGAAGTTTCCTTATAAAGCTAAACATATACTTACCTGGTGACCCAGCAATTCTACTCCTAGGTATCTACCCAAGAAAAATGAAAATATAAGTCCACAAACTAAGATGTTCACAAGAAGTACATAGCATATGGATACGTGATTTCATTCATAATAGCCAAAAACTAGAAGCAGCCCAGGTGTCTCAGTAAGAGAATGGATAAACAGACTGGTGTATTCATAAAATAGAGTACTACTCTGAGAGAAAGAAACAGCACTGATCCCAGCAACAACATGGCTGAATCTCGTCGTACTAACTGAGAGGAGCCTCATCCAAAAGAACACATAGTGTTTCTCCATTTCTATGAAGTTTTAGAACAAGCAAAATTTGTCTGTGAGAGAAAAGAATCTGAAGCGTGGTCGCCTCTAGGGGATGGAGCAACGAATGACTGGGAAGGATCATGAAGGCACTTTTTTTTGAGGTGTGTTAATGGTGTGGGTTACAAGGTATATGCATTTGTAAGAACTCATGGATGGTCCACTTAAGATTTGTGCGTGCCATTGTATGTAAATTTTACTCCAAAAGAGAGAAAAAAACTTAAAAAAATATCTCAAGGAGGTACTATTTTATATCCAGCAGACTGGCAATGCAGTGGGGCACCCTGACCCCTCTGACCCTCACTAGTGGTGGTGTCAGTTGGATCGACCTTGAAAAACTTTGTCATTATCTAACAACTTGTGCATATACCAACCCAGCAGTTCCACTCTGAGAGACAGAAGCTCTTGCAAACATACATGGAGAAACGCATATGACAATGTTCCAGAAACCAGAAAGAACTCAGATAGCCATCAGTAAGAGAAGGCATAACTGTGCCGTGTTGAAACATACCACCGCGGGTGAACCTTAGGGATGTGTAAGAATGCTTCCAGTATGATTCCAACCAATATAATTCCGTCCCAAATCTTACAGAATTTAAGATTTGATTCTTGATTTGATTAGGGATACATATGCTAACACTATACAGGAAAGTGAGGGAAAAAATTCAAGGTGTTTGGGGAGAAGGCATGGCAAGAAGGAGTGGAACTGGAATGGGAAAGACCACAAAGATGACTTTCGAGTGACTGGTAATGTTCTCTTCCCTAATCTCGGCAGTCGGAAGACAGGTGTTCGTGTTATTATTTTTCATTATAACTTACACATATGTGAAAATACTGTTTGGTATATATTCAATATTTAATAACTTCATGAAAGAAAATGTGCATTTTAAAATTAATCTTTAAGAATTCTTTATTAGCAACAATATGATATACGAGACATAAGAAGTTGGCTTTCTGATATCATTAATTCAGTCATTTATTCAAATGTTTATTAAATGCCTGTACACAGCCTGATAGGGATGTGACATTGGTTAAGCCTTTATTTGGAGACTAAGGTTTCCGTAGCTGTATCCTAAAATGAATTTGAAAAACGACTGAAATCGAAGATGATTACAGTCTTACATAGGCCCAGCTTTGACCTCAGTCCCCTAGTGCTAGTGCAGGGGACGTCTGAAGGCACACTTTTAAGAATTGGAATGTCACTTGGACTGATCATTGACTAGTCATTAAATTAACCTTACAGCCGGGTCATGGAGAATGTCTCCCATCATTTATCTTCTTGAAACTTAACTATGATAAAAATTCTCAGGATGCTGTGGCTAACACTTCGATCTTACTGCTCTTCTGCTGAATCTTAAGCAGTTTCAAGGTATTTATGGATTTTTCATTTCAACATTTCCTGCAAAATTTGTGAATAATTTTCATTAAATGAACTCGCCAGAAAATAAAGGTTGAACTCTGTAGCTATAATGTGGTCCTAAATTCGTAGCTTAAAATGAAAAGGGCTTACCCCAATCCTTTACTTTTTATAAGTATTCAAACATTCCTTTGGATGCCAAATAATAAATTCATAGTACTAGATATCCAGCAAGATGGCAGTCTGGTTGCCTATATGAAGTACTTAAATATACCCAATTGCAATTCCAAAGCTTTATTGCTTCATTTATCACAGGAAATGCCAGAGTTCTGAAATATTTTGTAAGGAAAGCTACCCTACTTGTATGACTCCTCATAGGAATTACCAAGAATATTATGCCAATTCAATCCTAAGTATTGAAGTGAGAGCTCTAAATGGCATTTAATAGTATGATTTATTTTCTGTCTTAAACTTTATAGGTCACATAAACAAGATCCTATCCTTTCATATTGCTTTTTATTGTTAAAGTGTCTGAGTGATGATAAAAATCTCAGCTTAAGAACTGTCAGATGATTTATGATACTTCATTTATTTTTCAAAGGATTGGGGTGTCACCAATAAGCCTATTAGAATTGTAGGTTTAAAGTTCCTCAATTTTAAAAAAGACCAGCTGCGTAAACAAGTGTGTTAGCTTTGTAATTTAATTCCGTGTGATTTTTTATCATACTTCAAAGTACCAAAGGAGGCAGTTTTTCTTAGGTCATAAATGCTTATTTATGTCATTATGATCTCAAACTTTCAAGTGCATTTCAAGATCTACTTTTTAAAATATTAATACGTTTTTATTGTGTTCTTTATAACCTCAAGACATTTCTCCTTTTGTCGACCTAAATCTGCCTTTCTTCATGGGCTGACATCAACAGCATGGAATGTGGATGAACTGGAGGAAAACTACTTTAAAAAATTAGAATTCTGTAGTCGGGGATGGATAATCTAAACTATCTTTGCGAGTGTGCTGTAAGCACCTTAAAGCTATTTTTTTTGTTGTTATTAAATTGTAAATTGGGGATAACTGTAAGTTCACATGCAGTTAGAAGAAATAACCCATGTACCCTTTACATAGTTTCCCCCAAATGTAACTTCCAGGATATTAACATTGATACAATGCAGATCCTATTCAGATTTTCCTAGTTTTACTTGAACTCATTTGTGGATGTATATATTTAGTTCTTGTGCACTTGTTATCACATGTATAGCTTCTTGTGTCTACTGTAGTCAAGATACAGAGCAGTTCCATCACAAGGATTTCTCAAGTTGCCATTTTATAACTATACTCACCTACCTCCCCCACTTGCCAGCTCTAACCCCTGGCAACCACTAATCTGTCCTCTGTTTCTATAATTTTGTCATTTCAATAATGTTATATAAATGGAATCTTAGAGTATATAATCTTTAGTGTTGACTTTCATTTAGCGCAATTCCCTTCAGATTCATCCGTATTGTTGTGTGTATCAGTAGTTTCTTCCTTTTCATCATTGAGTGGCATTCCATCAAAATCTATTTTGATTTTTAGTCTTCACATGTACACACACGTAAAATATGAGATAATTAAAATATCAGTTTAAAAGTGGTTTAAGATATGTTACTATTAACCTATCAATTAAAATTCCAGGTAAGTTTTTAGTATCCTTTCTGTCATTTCAATTGGACTTGTCTGCGTCTTAACGTACTAAGAGCAGATGATTTGCCAGCTGTACACTGAAAACACATTTCCAGTAGGAAAAAAAAAGAATGCTATTTTCTAACAATAACTCATTCGAATAAAAATTGGCAAGATTGGAGAAAAGACAGTAGCTGATACCATGCAAGACAGGTCCTTGTTTTGACTGCAGCAGATTTACTGTTGAGTTTTTTTTTTCTTTCATATAGCCTATGATTACCCAACTAGCTCTTTTCATACAGCCTATTATTATACAAGTAACTCTCCTTACCCTTGTGCCTGTGTTTCTTAATGTGATAGATAAATGTAGATGTGGATGAGATCTCCTAGGGAGAGATGATAAAGTGAGACCCGATGTTTACCTTGAGGAGCTCCAAGACTTAATGGCCAAGGATGGCCGGAAAGGCAGCAGGAAAAAACCAGGGGCTTCTGGTTCATGACAGCTAAGAGAAAAGAGGGTATGAAGGAGGAATAGCCTCAGCTGAATCTTCTTCCCCACTTTCACGTGTGGTCACTGTGCTCTTAATCTTTCTGCATCCAGGCATGGGTAGGATGCAGAGACCTCCAGGACCTCGCTTCTCCGGAAGTGCTCCGTTGGGCGTGGGAGCCGCGGGAACCAATGAGAAAGAAGAGCTAGCCAGGCACACTGTGAATAAGAATAAATGTGCCTGCTACTACCTTCATTTTGGTCATGAAGACAGTTGCAGAAATCTCTTTGCATCCCTGTTATTATCGCTGCCGTCTATGTGTACCACAGTTGTGTGGATATATTCTGGTGTGGTTATCAAAATTGGAAGAAGGCCTGATGTACCAGCATGACAAATATATTTTTAGATTCAGGCCAGTGTTTCATGGTGGTTACCGTGACTGCATAAGCCACAGCTCCTTCTGACATGCCTTTACGATACTTAACTTTCTCACACGTGGTTAGGTCATATAGTTAATGTCATTACTTGGGGATGGAAAGCACCCTTCTATTACTAACACTACCTCGAAATTTATAAGTCTGAAAATGATTCACCACACAGTATTAAGAAGTAAAATCCTTTTATTACTTTCAGTAAGAGGACATAGGATATAAAGGTAGGTGTTCAGGGTGAAAATGAAGAAGAGTGAGTAAAACTAGGACGAGGAAAAGCAAATTAGAGTAAAAGGTAATTTTCTGAGATTTATCATTTCAGGTGTTAGGTTTGGACTTTGAGTTCTGCTTTTTTGGAAATATAAAATCTCAGCCCAGAACCAGGAACTCTGCAGTTTAGTCAGTTAGAAACTTGTGATGTATTTTTGGAGTCGAATTTTCCTGTTGCCCAAGTAAAGATGTCAGTGATTTAGAAGCAGCTCATGGATGTTATGTGTGAGTTACTGTGTGTTGATTATGTGATAACCAGAACCAAAACTTAACCATGTCTTTGGATTTGTAACTTCATATAATTCAGTAGTCATTATTTAGGTCATATTCACATACATGTACATTGAGAAATCTTAGTACTTTACTAAAGTGGTAAGCTTTTATATTATACAGTAGAATAAGGTAAATATTTTTATGGATTTTGCTTAAGATCCTAAATACTGTGTCTTTTTTTCAGTAAATGTAGATGTGACCTTCATGCTATACAAGTGATATTGTTTTGCATTTTTCTCTCAAGTTTGAAAATCCAATTATGTTTCCTAAGTATGTTGAAGAAAATCAGCAAATTTTATCTTCTACACATTTTGAGAGAAATAACTGCAAACCTTATACAAGAATAATACAAAGATTTTATTAGAAAATTTTTGCACACTGATGTATCATAATTTCCATATTTGCCTCATAAGGCCTACTTTTGAAAAGTCTGCAATGGATGCTACTTCCAGAGTATATTTCATAAATGAAGTTTCTATATTGTGAAATTTATGTTTGCTATATCAGGCAAAATATGATCTTTCTTTCAGAAAGTGCTTGGGCAAACTAAATTTCAGTATTAGTTGTTTAAAATAACATTTCACATTTCACTGCACTTGTACTAATTTTTTTTATTTGCAGGGTTTTTGAAATCATTTTTTTGACACCATGGCCATAAGATAGATGATATTAATCAGGAAAGGTAGAACAGCTACATTTATTTCCTACTTTGCTCTCCTTAGAGTTCTTCAAAATAAATGTGTTTAAGGGCAAATCCGAAGTAAAGACTTCACTGTGTATACCTCTTACCGTTAGGGTGATACTAAGTGGAGTGGTGAACACTTAGAAAGGTAAACCAACTAGACCTAAGCGCCATGTATAGAGCACTCCATTCAACACAAGCAGAGTACACATTCTTTCCAATGCACATGGCTCCATCTCCTTGATAAGACTACCCGTTAGGCCATGAAACAAGCCTCCATAAATGTAAAAAGGATCGAAAACATACAAATTATGTTCTCTGACCACAGTAGAATGCAATTAGAAATAAGTAGCAGAAGGGAATCTGGGAAATTCACAATTATGTGGAAATTAAACAGCATACTCCTAAATAGCCAGTGGATTAAAGAAGAAATCACAAGAGAAATTAGAAAATACCTTGATATAAAGTAACTTAAAATACAACATGCCAAAATTTACAGGATGCAACTAAAGAAATTAGAGGGAAGTTTATAACTATAAATGCCTGCTTCTTTTTTTTAAAGGCCACATGTTAAATGATTTTATTTATATGAAATTTCCAGACTAAGGAAATCCATAGAGACAGAAAGTAAATCAGTGATTTCCGGGGACAGGCAGTGGGGTAGAGTGATGGGATATTTTGGTATTAGATGGTGGTGAGAGTTGTACAACTTTGTGAATATACCAAAACCCACTGAAATGTACACTTTAAAAGGGTGAATTTTATGGTATGTAAATTGTATCACAAATATAGATAAATAAATCTTAACTGAGCCCCTCCTGGGTGTTCTGTTACTGTGCCCCAGATGCTTTGGTACCATGTGAACACCAAGGGTTGTGAACCCTGCCTTCTAGAGCTGCTTGTCTGTTGGGGGTAGTACCCCTGGTCTGGGGTACTAGACATGATCTAAGTGTAATTACAATTGTGGTCAGTGGTCTGAGGGAAAAAGATAACCTGTTCATTATTAACAGGGGTATCTCAGCCAGACGAGGTCAAAAGACGGTTCTCCTAAGGAGGTGATACTGCCTTGAGATCTGAAGGATGGATTCAGGTTATCGCGAAGAAAAGAGGCGTCACAGGGAGGGGGACCAGCATGTAGGCAGTCTGGGGGCGACAGAGCCACGGTATGTTCTGGGGGTTGGAGGAAGGCCAGTGTGGCTGGACACAGAGAGTGGGGGTGAGGAGTGCAGGAGGAGACGCAGAAGCGGACCAAGGCCGGACTGTGCGGAGCCTCATGGGCGTGTTATGGCTCGTAGCGGCTTTCCTTCTGGACGGCACGGCGCGCTCTGTGCTATGAGAGCATCCCTGTGGCCGTGTGGGTTGCAGGAGCAGGAGTGGAAGCAGGTAGAAGGGTATTCAGTGGTCTCTCAGGGGATGGTAGAGCACCTGGCGCCAGGTAATTGGCAGTGGAGCTGAGAAGAAATGGACGTATCTGAGGGCTGTTTTTTTTTTTTTTTTTTAATTTTATTTATTTATTTATTTATGGCTGTGTTGGGTCTTCGTTTCTGTGCGAGGGCTTTCTCCAGTTGCAGCAAGCGGGGGCCACTCTTCATCGCGGTGCGCAGGCCTCTCACCATCGCGGCCTCTCTTGTTGCGGAGCACAGGCTCCAGACGCGCAGGCTCAGTAGTTGTGGCTCATGGGCCCAGTTGCTCCGCGGCATGTGGGATCCTCCCAGACCAGGGCTCGAACCCGTGTCCCCTGCATTGGCAGGCGGATTCTCAACCACTGCGCCACCAGGGAAGCCCATCTGAGGGCTTTTTAAGAGATAAAATTGACACGATCTGGTGAAGGCCTAGAGATGGGAAGTGAGGGAGGGCGTGTAAGGCATGGCTCCTGGACGCTGGGCTTTTGAAAGTGAGTGGGTCAGAGGGTCATTTCTGAGCCAAGGATTTTCCTCAGTCCCACTTTGTATGGACAACTTCAAGTTACATGAATGGTTTTTTTTTTTTTTCTTTTGAGAACTAGCTCTTTCTTACCAAGGCAGTCACACATTATGTAGAACTATGCAATTTGCTGATAGCAAATATTTGGGGAAAGTTAGAAAAATTTTTGAGAAAACTAGATACATTTTTTAGTATTTGCCAGATGAATTTCGGTCTTGGAGCCTCCTTTGGTCTTGGAGTCTCTTTTGGCCTAGCCTGCATCTTCAGGGTCTTATAATGTACTTGGCCTTGCTGATGGTCCCCAATGCTGTAGAGATCATCTGTCATTTAAATTTCCTCATTTTGATGTAAGTATTGAAAATAGACTCTGAAATAATTTTCTGGCAAGTAACTACCTTCCAATGAGGAATAACTGAAATGAATCCAGTTTTAGCAATTCTTATTTCCTTGGCCAGCCAAAGTCTTAAAATGTCAAATTCTTCAGAGATGTTTTTATTCTGCAGTTGTATGGAGCAATAACAGTTTATTATAATTTCTAAAAGCCACTTTGGCAATTTAAGACTACATGGAAATAAACTTTAATCTGTACCCTAAAATTTTTTTCAAATGACCTTTAAAGAGTTAGTTATTTGGGTATCCACTTGCATTTGGAACATCAACATACAGAGCCAGCAGATGGGTAAAGACCTGACGAGGAAAACAGATCGTGCCAATAGGTTGTGATTTAAGTTATGTTTTACCGTAACTGTTACGAGGAAGGCGTCTCTGCTTGCAGTGTTTATTGCTAATCTACCAGTAATAGACAAACCTTGTAAATCTATAAATGCCACTGTGGACAGCAAAGCAGGAGGCACATTTAAATTAGGAGAATAAAGAGTCATTTAGAGAAAGTCTTAGTGACCTGCCTTTTGCAGCCCTCTTCTGGGGCATTTTCACTGATGTTTGTTCTCATGGGCCAACACACATAGGAGGGAGTCAGACTGTTGTTCATAATTTTTGCATGAGAACACTGAAGCTTGCATCCATTTGAATCAAGTTTCCTTTTTTGTAACTAGCAATATAGGCTCAATCTAAGGATTAGCTCTTTACTGGTAAGCATTAACTGTACATGCTTATTCTACTGTGCATTTTAATTTCTGAGAATTCTCCTTTGAAATGGGAACTTTAAATGCAGACCTACTAGAGAATGGACTTGAGGATACGGGGAGGGGGAAGGGTGAGCTGGGACGAAGTGAGAGAGTGGCATGGACATATATACATTACCAAACGTAAAATAGATAGCTAGTGTGAAGCAGCCGCGTAGCACAGGGAGATCACAGGGAGATCAGCTCGGTGCTTTGTGACCACCTAGAGGGGTGGGATAGGGAGGGTGGTAGGGAGGGAGATGCAAGAGGGAAGAGCTATGGGGACATATGTATTTGTATAACTGACTCAATTTGTTATAAAGCAGAAACTAACACACCATTGTAAAGCAATTATACTCCAATAAAGATGTTAAAAAAAAAAAAAAAGAAATGGGGACTTTAAGAAAAGAACAGGGAGGGCTTTCTTGGTGGCGCAGTGGTTGAGAATCCGCCTGCCAATGCAGGAGACATGGGTTCGAGCCCTGGTCCGGGAAGATACCACATGCCGCGGAGCGACTAAGCCTGTGCATCACAACTATTGAGCCTGCGCTCTGGAGTCTGTGTGCCACAACTACTGAGCCCGTGTGCCACGACTACTGAAGCCCACGCGCCTAGAGCCCGTGCTCTGCAACAAGAGAAGCCACCGCAGTGAGAAGCCCGCACACCACAATGAAGAGTAGCCCCCGCTCACCGCAACTAGAGAAAGCCTGTGTGCAGCAACGAAGACCCAACACAGCAAAAAATTAAATAAATAAGATAAAAAAAATAAAAAAAAGAAAGAAAAGAACAGGGAAATTTGGAGGTTAGAGGCAGTTGTGGTTAAAAGCAGAACCTAGTACCTGTCTTCAGACCTCAGCTCCACCATCTTCCTAGCTGTGAGAGATTAGATAAGGTACATAACCTCTCTGTGCCTAATTCCTTATATGTGAAAGGGTGATCATAAAACACCCATCCCAAGGCTGTGGTGAGGATTAAATAAATTAGCACACATTTAAAATGCCTAGAACACTGTTTGGAAGGTAGTAAGCTCAAAATAAATGTTAGTTACTGCCGCTGTTGTTATATTGATGAAATATAAAATAAAATAGTAAATAAAATATAAATTAAATAAATAAATAAAGATAAAATATTAACTCTCACCTGAAAACTAAGATGTTATAGCTCAGTTATGGTGGTCGTTTTTGTTGATTTTGTTTGTTGTTTGGGCTTTTTTGGTGGAGCAAGGACAAGGTTACACGGCTAGTAAGTGGTGTAAACCAGGTTTCCTGGAGAGTTGGTTTAGGTCAGGAGTTAGCAAACTATGGCTCACAGGCCAAATTGGGCCTGTTTTTATACAGCTTGCAAGCTAAGAATGTTTTTACATTTCTAAACCATTGGGGGAACATCCAAAGAAGATAATATTTTGTGACACATGAAAATTACATAAAATTCAAGTGTCTATGTCCATAAATTAAAAAGTTTATCGGTACATAGCCATGTTTATTCATGCATATTGTCTCTGGCTGCTTTCACGCTACACCAGCAGAAAGGAGTAGCTGTACAGAGACCATAGGGCCCATAAAACTGAAAATATATACTAAATGGCCCTTTACACAAAACGTGTTCTATTAGTTATATTGACTGAATGAATGAACTGTCCTGCTTTGACAAAAGATGTAAGCTTGCATAAGAAAGCAAATGACTTTAGTTATCCTTGTGGCCAGAACACTTTTGTTTTGTTTTGTTTTGATTTAGAAAAAGTGTAATTTTCCACCTTGGTTAAAATTCTGTTGAACCTGACATACAAGTTCACGAGTAGACTTAATTCAACTGTAGTAGATTGCGTAAGTGCAGACATGCCAAAAAACATACTTCTTCAGTAAAGAGTATTAAGATTTGGATTCCTTTCAAGAACTGTCAGAACAAAAGTTCAATTGTGTGTGTGTGTGTGTGTGTGTGTGCACGTGTGCGCGTGTGTGTTTAAGGATATTTGCCATCCCATAATTCTTTTTTAAAGATTCTTGAAATAGAATTCTGAAACAGTCTGCTAATAAGATGAACTTTACAGTGATAACATACCTTAAGAGTACAATGTTATAATCCCATTTCAGGAGTTACGTGTAGTTAGTTTTCTCAAGGCTTTGGCTTTGTGACTCAGAGCCTAGTATTTCTAAGACACCCAAAACTGCGGAGGCTTTTGGCAATTGAGCGTAGAGAACATATGCTTTGATTTTGTCCCACAGATCATTTAGGCAAATAACCTTTTCTTCTCTCCTTATGCTATTTTTAACTATGATGTGGATCTTTTTTGTTTTGGTTGGTTACATAATCTTTATTTAGGATCTGTTTTGCTCTTGAATATCTGTAAATCTTGCAACTCCTTTTGTTTAGGTTTACATCTTTCAAAGTATATTCATCAAATGCTTTTGAAAGACTTCTCCCCTGCAAGGCCCCAGGGCTAATGGGAACAAAACAGAACTGGGCCCTGCCCTTGGAGAGTTTTGAGTTTGTCAGGATGATAGATGTTAAATTAACATAAGTATCATCAGTGTTGGGAAAGAAGAATTAAATTGTGTACTGGATTCATAAACTAAGAAAACCTAAACTCATCAGGGGAAGTCAGAGAATATTGTTCCTTTGGATTTTTTTATTTTTTAGTTTTCTGTATTTGAAAATCTGTTCTCGGCTAAATGCCTGTTACTGAGCTGAAATTATTTTGAGTTTAGCAAAAGTATTGAAATAAGAATTTTAAGAAATTACATCTAATGGCCCTCTTATTGACCTACGCACAATTTCCTAATTGCTATTTATTGGTAGACATTAGATGGTTGAGTGATGAACCTCGTGCATTTGGTTTTGACAGAAAATTACTAAGTGTAATAATGATCACAGTAAATTTGGGATGAGGAAAATACAAAGTGAAAAAAGACTACCATTTAGTTTGTTAATTATCACTTGAAAATCAAAATATCCATTTATCCTTCTTGAACAGGAATGTTTTAAAAGTGGATTCTAGCTAGTTTTTTTTTTTTCTCTCTTTTGGAACAGTTTTTGTTTATAAAAATAGATGGTTATATATTTTATACACACATACACTGTGTTTATGTGTATGGGTGTATATATAAACACACACACACACACACCAAAAAATGTACAAAGAAAAAAGGGAATTTTCACCAACCCAAGTCCCAAAGGTAACCACTGTTGACAATTTGATGTTTCTCTTGGAAATACAACTTTTTTTTTTTTTTTTTTTTAAGACAGATAGCATCAGAGTATACTCACTGTTCCACAGTTTGCTTCACTTAAGAGTATTTCCTGGATGTCTTTCCCTGCCAGTGTTTACTGAGGACCACCTGCCTCTCCAGATCTACTTCATTCTTGTTGTTCTTATCACTGATAATGTTATTTTAAGTAGTCCGTCCATAAGGTAAAATATTCAGAAGGTTTGCTTACAGAAGAGTATGCAGTGGAAGTCAGCCTCCCGCCCAAACGTGCACCCCAGTCCTCTCCAGGGACAGCCACCCTTGGCAGTTTCTTATCCTTTGAAATCGTTCCTTTATTTTTATATGCCTTTCCTTGGTGAGACTAAAATTAACCCCCTGCTCAGTCATTTGTAGGGAAACTGAATGCTTAGTGAATTTCCAGCAGCAACCAATTGATCTTGTAATGTCAGCGTTTAAGATTGCATACCAAAATGAGAAACGATTTCCCGCTAGTTGTATTTCAGTTTTGGATTTCATGCCATGTGATTGTTTAGAGGCTATAATCTGTAGGTGTACAATCTTTGCCAATGTTTTAGATCCTTGAAATGTAACTGAATGTTCCCAGCGGAAGCCCCACAAGGCCTACATGCCCCAGAGCACCTCCTCCCACCTGCCCTCGCCCACCCACGTCTGCTGTGTCTCTGTCAACGTTGTGAATACAGACCCAGGTCTTGGGCGGCCTTGCTGCTTTCATCTCAAAGCTAACTGAGGGACTTATGGCTAGTCTCTGAGATGCCTATGGTTATTCTAATCTGGAACCACTTGGGTTCACTTCATACCCGCAGCTTAATTTGGGTAGTGCCAGAGCCTGGGGAGGGGAGGGGCGTGGCTGGGGGAGCGGGCAGTGGATTGAAGCGGGGGGCACAAACCTCTGCCTGAGCCAACCTGGACCTGAGAAGATGGTAGTTAGGGAAGCACTTGCCCTGTAACACTGGGTCTTTTGTCAACTGCTGATACTAAAGTACCTCATGAACAGAGGTGGTCTAGAAACCCCTGCCTGTCTCATAAACTCACCAGAGAACATGGGGTGATACATGTTTTGGAGAAATAAAAAGAAGTAAACCAGATCCAGTCTTCAGAGTGGCTGTGTTGACATGCATATGGCCTGAGGAGCCCTAGGCTGGGACTTCCTGTTTATAGGCAGTATTTACTTCTGTGTAAAATATGTTCCTCAAAATATACACAGATCTGTGAAAAATGCCATTGGTAGTTTGATAGGGATTGCGTTGAATCTGTAGATTGCTTTGGGTAGTATAGTCATTTTCACAATATTGATTCTTCCAATCCAACAACATGGTATATCTCTCCATCTGTTTGTGTCATCTTTGATTTCTTTCATCAGTGTCATAGTTTTCTGTATACAGATCTTTTGCCTCCTTAGGTAGGTTTATTCCTAGGTATTGTATTCTTTTTGTTGCAATCGTAAATGGGATTGTTACCTTAATTTCCTTCTGATTTTTTGTTGTTAGTGTATAGGAATGCAAGAGATTTCTATGTATTAATTTTGTATCCTGCAGCTTTACTAAATTCATTGATTAGCTCTAGTAGTTTTCTGGTGGCATCTTTAGGATTTTCTATGTATAGTACCCCAATGGTCATAGCAGCACTATTTACAATAGCCAGGACATGGAAGCAACCTAAATGTCCATCAGCAGATGAATGGATAAAGAGTGGTACATATATACAATGGAATACTACTCAACCATAAAAAGGAACGAAATTGGGTCATTTGTACAGATGTGGATGGACCTAGAGAGTGTCATACAGAGTGAAGTAAGTAAGCAAGAGAAAAACAAATATCGTAAATTAATGCATATATGTGGAATTCAGAAAAATGGTATAGATGACCTTATTTTCCAAGCAGAAATAGAGACACAGAGGTAGAGAGCAAATGTATGGATACCAAGGGGGTAAAGGGCGGGTGGGATGAATTGGGAGACTGGGATTGACACATATACACTGTTGATACTATGTATAAAATAGACAACTGATGGGAACATACTGTAGAGCACAGGGAACTCTACCTAATGCACTGTGGTGTCCTAAATGGGAGGGAAATCCAAAAGGGAAGGGATATATGTATATGTACGGCTGATTCATTTTGCTGTACAGTAGACGCTAACACAACATTGTAAAGCAACTAGACTCCAATAAAAATTCAGAAAAAAAAAGAAAAGAAAAAAAACACATACACAGAAGTTAAGTGTGTAATGCCGTATAAGAAGATTCTATCACCAGAGAACTAGTAAAACATTATACAATTCCTTAATACATCATTTTTTTTCACATAGATATATGTGTAGTATAAATATTGTATCTTTGTAAATATTCTTTAATTTTATTATTTTTCTTCACAATTGAAGACATACATACCTGGCTAAAGTCCACTGTGCTTCCAATATAGGTTAAAGATTTGCCCACTTAAAATATCCTAAATGATTGCCTTTTTTGCCTAAATTTATGTAGGTCATAAGACCTATGCTTCTTATCACTAGTATAATCACATTTACTTTTTTAAAACTGTAAAAAAAAAAAGCATAACAATTTATCATCTTTCCTATCTTTAAGTGTACAGTTCAGTAGTGTTAAGTATATTCACATAGTTGTACAACCAATCTCTAGAACTTTTTCATCTTGCAAAACTGCAGCCCTATACCCATTAAACAACAAATCCCCATTTTCCCTCCCCACAGCCCCTGGCAATCACCATTCTACTTTTGGTTTCTATGAATTTGACTACTCTAGGTGCCTCATATAAGTAGAATCACAGAGTTTTTGTCTTTTCTTGTCTGACTTATTTCACTTAGCATGTCCTCAGGTTCATCATGTTGTAGCAGGTGTCAGAATTTCCTTCCTTTTTAAGGCTGAACAGTATTCCATTGTATGCATATACTACATTTTGTTTATCCATTCATCCATTGATAGATAACTTGGATTACTTCTGGGCGACTGTGAATAGTGCTGCTATGAACATAGGTGTGCATATATCTCTTCGATATCTTGCTTTCTTTTCTTTTGGATATATACCCAGAAGTGAAATTGCTGAATCGTACGGTAATTTCTAGTTTTAATTTTTTAAGGAACCGCCATACTGTTTTCTATAGCAACTGTACCATTTTTCGTTCCCACCAACAGTTACAGAAAGGTTCCAATTTCTCCATAACTTTGCTGACACTTGAAATTTTCCTTTTTTTTTTTTTTGGTAGTAGCCATCCTAATGGATGTGGGGTGATATCTAATGATGGTTTTGATTTGCATTTCTCTAATGATAAGTAATATTGAACATCTTCTCATATGCTTTGTGACCGTTTGTATGTATCTCCTTTGGACAAATGTCTATTCAGCTCCTTCACCCACTTTTCTTTTTTTTTTTTTTTTTTAAACATTATTAGAAATTAGAGCTGTACCATGGTAATTCTTTCTTTCTTTCTTTCTTTCTTTCTTTATGGCTGTGTTGGGTCTCCGTTTCTGTGCGAGGCTTTCTCTAGTTGCGGCAAGCGGGGGCCACTCTTCATCGCGGTGCGTGGGCCTCTCACTATCGCGGCCCCTCTTGTTGCGGAGCACAGGCTCCAGACGCGCAGGCTCAGTAGTTGTGGCTCACGGGCCTAGTCCCTCCGTGGCATGTGGGATCCTCCCAGACCAGGGCTCGAACCCGTGTCCCCTGCATTGGCAGGCAGACTCTCAACCACTGCGCCACCAGGGAAGCCCCTCACCCACTTTTTAATTGGGTTATTTGGTTTGCTGCTGTTGTTGAGTTGTAGAGTTCTTTATATATTCTGGATATTAACCCCTTATTTAGACAAATGATTGCAAATATTTTCTCCCTTGCCATAGGCTGCTCTTTCACTCTGTTGAATGTTTTCTTCGATGCACAGAAACTTTTAATTTTGATATGGTACAGTTTGTCTATTTTTACTTTTGTTACCTATGCCTTTGGTGTCATATTAATCACATTTACCTTTAATCTTTTGAGCTCCACTGATTTTTCTAAAAGAATAAGAGCGAAATGTAAGGAAATATTTAAATAATCATAAAACCGTTGCACAGACATAGTTGGACACGGCTTCAGAGTGAACTCTTGGCTGCTGGGCTGCACCATCGTGCACTAGCTTAAAAAATTGCTTCGTCAGCTAATGTGACAATGTATGTGAAGCCCAAACGGCAGTTTGAGATGTGGATCTATAAAGTGTAAAGAAATAGATTTGGGGGCCATGGTAAAGCACATGAAAACAAAGGATCGGGAAGCACTGGTAATCATATCCTTTAATTGGAATCCCTGTGTACGCATGATGAACCATTGTAGAAAGGCTTGCAAGACAAAATGTTCCTCTGTTTCCTTCCGCATTCTTCTTTTTCTCGTCTTTCCTATGCCGTGATGCCTCATGGTCCGTTAACACTTCCAAGCAAATAGAGATAATTTGAAAGTTTTATTTGAAGCCTGACTTTCAAATTTAGAGCAATAGAAGATGCTCTTAAAATACTTAACTTCACTTGGCTCACCTTAAATTTTAATAAACCGTTGCAGTTGATCAGCAACAAGACCATTTAACAGCCAGCCAATGGTTATTGACTACTTAGACCACCAACAATGCACAGAGTCTATAGGTGTCTTTCTGGCTGCAGCAGAGAGAGGAAGAGCTGGTTCTTAACTGGTTTTCTGTATCTTCTAAGATATTTAAGGAAACTGGAATTTAATGCTTTTTTTTTAATCACAGGCCATTTCTCCTTCTGAAATAATGCTGCCATTGTTCCTGTTTTCCTCCCACTTGCTTTTTCTTTCTTTTGTGATTGCTGCTCATTCATCTTTCCCCTGCTCGTTATCCCACGCGGATGTTGCCCGCCCTTCTTCTTGCCGGATTTTCCTTCCCACCCACCCAAACTCATCATTCAGTGTCTTCAGCCCTCCTCTCTCTTCCAGCCTCTGTAGGATTAAAATGAGCCCAACGGAGTCTCTGTGGATATCATTTCGGATTTCAGGTCACTAGTGAACACACACAGCAAATACTTCCTAAGTACCAGGTCAGGTGGCTTCCTCTTCCACCTGGTGCCCAGGTGTTGGTCAGGCAGCTACCGGGAAATCCTTAGGCTTCAGTGTTGCCTCTGGACCATCGTGTCCTGCAGACACCTAAAGAAAGCAGTTTGAGTCTTGGAAACTTAAGCAGATACTGAGTCATCTACCCCCCCCACCCCCCCCCCACCCCCGCCTTTATTTTCTTTTAGGTATAAATAAATAGGAATCTTTTTGAGCAAGCCTTAAGTTGACAAAATAGACAACAGAAAACAAGTGAAAACTGCCCATGACAGATAAGACTCTTAGCTCAGTCTTCTACCCATGTGAGGATTTTACTCCTTAAATAAAACTTTGTAACAGATACAGAATTTTCTGCAATAAAATTCCATGTGTGCTTATTAAACTTTTCAGTTAAGCTTTAGGTGAATGAGAATTCAGGTTACTGAGTGGTTACTGAGTTCTAGTAGTCCTCTGGTGAATCATTTTGCAGTATGAGAGGATGCAGTAATCATATTTGAGAAGTTTTATTCATTAACAAAAGGTACCAAAATAAATTTAGCCGGGGTCACAGCGTTTAATTTAATAGTATTACAATAATAACTACCATAATGAGTTTCAGATTTGCCTTCCTTCCCAGAGGACAAGATTTTTTAGTTTTTTGATGCCTATTTAAAGCATGAGAATGACAGGAAAATTAATGTCACGACCTTTAGAGCCTGTTTATGGTTTTTCCCTGTCGTACCCTAAAGGACTGGGGGAGTAGTGTGCATCTAAAATAAACCACTTAGTATGGACAAGGAAAAATTGGGTTAATTGGGTTCACCTGATCCTCAGCTGGTAGCACCTCAGTCAGGACCCCATTTCGTATTAGACAGAGGAGCACCTTTATACACTATAAAATTACCTCTTAAACTACACCTGTTACATTCTGCGATGTCTTGAAAAGAAAAACATCTTTAAAAGGACAGTGTTTCAGATACGTAGGATTTTTTCCTCCTATAACTTTATCTGGCTTGTCTGCTTCAATTAGGAAATCACTTTGTCTTTCCATTTTCATAGCAAAAATGCGCTGACACCAACTCGCAGGCCGCACTGCCTGACCCGCATTACCCACTTCCTTTGGGCGACTCGGGGCAGCAGCGCTGACTGTTCTTCCCTTTTCTAGTCCGTCAGGGACTTCCCATAAACAATCACTCTTCCAGACCCTTGAGAGGTGAAACTTGTTTTCATTTTATTGTCAGGGTTTGTGTATTTCAACAGAGAGCAAGGTTTGTCTATTCAACTAGAGTTGAGAAAAAATATCTAGGCAAGCTGGACTCTCTGAAGCTGTTGGATTAGTTGATTGAACTAATTCTGTGGCAAATTCGGCAAATAGTGTTTTGGAAGGAGTCTCGTACGTCGTTGGGTAAGTCAGTACAGCTTCCTTGAATGACAGTACGGCAGTGTCCATTAAAAACTTTAAATTGACCCAGAAATTTCTTACCCTGACTTCACCCTTCGGATGGACTTGCACGTGCCAGCTAGGCTGTGAATATAAGGATGCAGGCTGCAGCTTCGTGGGTAAGGCAGAAGGCTGGGAACAGTCTCATTGTCAGTCGGTAGGTAGCTGGTTAATAAACTGTGGTTCCATGCAACGAAATACTGTACAGCCTTTGCAAAGAATTGAAGAGGATCCGTAAGTGCTGATATGGAGAGCTCCTGAAAATATATTAAGCGAAAACAGAGCAGCAGGTATAATCTGCTCTGATTTGGGGAGGGGAGAACGGGTGATAGAGCATACTTCTACACGTTAGCTTGTGTACACACAGACTGTTGCTGAAAGGATTTCCACAAAGGTGCTAAGAGTCGCTGCCTCTAAAGAGGGGAGCTGGGGGGGTGTAGGTCGAGAGTCAGGCTTGTTCATTTTTCCTTCGCTTTTTCCATGTCGGAGATAAGCATCGTATGGTAACCTGAGCGACAGACCAACGCCATCAGTGGCGGCAAATAAAAGAACAATTTAGGTGATGCTGCAAAGGTAGACGTGTGACTGGGGTGTTCCAGGGAAAAGGTGAAAGTTTACTTCAGAAGAGGAAGACAGATCACCAGAATCATTCGTGAAGCAGTTCACACACTCACAGGAACATGAAAAATTATGGAGCATAGATGAAGTTAGCAGGAAACAGAGCAGAGCAGGGGGTTTTTGTTTGTTTGTTTGTTTGTTTTTAATTGAACAGTCATTGTAAAGTTAATTGATGGGATTTTAATTCAGGGCAGAAATGGTAGAGAAGAAAAGAGCTAGAGATGGGAGCAGAGCTGAGAGGAGTGGGCGCCCTGGCAGTGCTGTGGGAGGGTGGAATTCCCAAAGACAGGCAGGCGGTAGAAACAGTTGTTGAAAGGACACCAAGTGGTCTGAGGTGATGCGACCAAAACTCCCTGGTGCTCAGCAGCCGAAAACGGATGTGAGGGATCCAAAATGATCTTCAAAGTATATCAATTTCCTGTAAACCTGCTTAGTTTGGAGATGATTTTGTCACTGAAGGTGGACAAGAGTGGGGGAAATGATCATTTCAAAATAATGAATTAAATCCAAACGATTAGAAACACTGCCACCGGACTGCTGGAAGGAAACAAAATGCTGACCGATTTCACAGCGTGTCTCTATATCGTGGACGTGTAAGTGACAGCCTCTGTATTTGATAGTATTTATTTTACTGTCGAGTGTCATTTCTTACCAAATGGTGCAATTCTCTTTTGAAATGCTTTCATCTTCCTCATGATGGTAACCTCACAGCCCAGAAGGATCCATCCTTTTAGCATTGAGAAGCCAGGCTGGAAATTCCAAAGATGCTCTGTTTGATGTAGAAAGAACCAAATGTTTTTCTTACATCTTTATCTTTTACATTTGAATAAATAAGGGATGGAAGAATGCCCGTTTGTTAAAACTTGCCTAAATTTTGGATCTTTTTAGACTTAACTAAAATGCACTCAGGCCTTTTAACAGGAAAGCAGCATTGTCAAATTACTTCATATATAGATACTTTTGGGAATCATTGTTTCCTACGACTTGTTATTGATAGTTAATGACACTTAAAACAATGTTGATATATCTGAAAAGTCCCACACCTGCTACTAGAGAAACTGAAGAAACGAGGACATTTTTTACATTTACGTAGGATAATTTTTAAGTCATTTTAGGAGTGGTTCAGTCCTTCTAAAAACACACCCAGGCAATCTGCAGAGATCAAAGGAAATTTATTACTGAAAAAATTAACTTAGTCACTTATCTGTCACTTTAAGTTATAGAAAAGTATAGTAATGGCAGAATTAATAAGATATTGCTTCAGATTTCAAAAATCACTATTCATTTAAAAAATGACTCAGAATTTTAGAAACTCATCTGTTGAAAATAAAAGATTTAAATGGTATGAAAAGTACTAGATGGAACCGTGCAAGTATTGTTAAATAATTTCTAGCACTCTTATTTTTACAGGATTATTGACATTTATTCATTCAATAAGCGTTTATTAAACCTTATTATAAACCAGACACTTCTAGGTTCTGGAAGTATAAAGATAAATATGGCATTGTCCCTGCCATCAGGAAACTCACAAATTTTAGGGGAAAAATGGGACAGATTTAAGCAGATGCTGCGTCCTAAGAGAGCCAGTCAAAGTGTGTTGAAAGGTAATGGACAGATCAGTAGAAATTTCTTGAATGGGCCAAGAAATTGTAGACATTGCAGAGGAGTTGAGTAGGAATTGTCTAGCAGGGCAGGGGCGAGAAGGCTGTTCATGAAGAACTGTGGAGGCAAATGAGAGCGGCCTTCTGAGCTGCAGCTGCTAACAAATGGAGTGGTGATAACCACACAGGCCAGTGCGCTAAAGGCCCCGTGTGCTGGGCTGAGGAGGTCGGGCTTCATCTGTGGGCAACAGGGAGCCACTGATGGACTTGAAGCAGGAGGAAAACATTTTAATGCTTAGATTTGCATGAAGAAGACCCTTCACGGACTACTGGGTAAAGGTGATAGTGGAACTCAAAGATAAAGTTAAGGAATTTTTCCAGAAAGAGCAAAATCAAAAGAGGTGAAACACGGGACTTCCCTGGCCATCCAGTGGTGAAGACTTCACCTTCCAGAGCAGGGGGTGCAGGTTCAGTCCCTGGTTGGGGAGCGAAGATCCCACAGGCCCGGCAGCCAAAAAACCATAACATGAAACAGAAGCAATATTGTAACAAATTCAGTAAAGACTTAAAAAAAAAATGGTCCACATCAAAAAAAAAAAAAAAAAGAACTTTAAAAAAAAAGAGGTGAAACATGTGAAAAGGGGAAAAAAAGTGTTGACAGTCCAGGGAGGGTAAACATCGGAATAAGAAGAGTTCAAGGGGAAAAGAACAGAGAAAAAAATAAATTAGGAAATCTTAGAAAAATAATTGAAGAAAATGTCCCAGGATCTAGAGTTTCCAGATTGAAAAGGCCCACCAAACACTTGGCAAATGGTTGAAAATAGGCTGAGAGACTTCATTGTGAAATTTCTAAACCTTGTTTCCATAGAGAAAAAAATAAAAACAGATTGCATACGAAGGATCACAAATAGCTTTGGATTTCTTAACAGCAACACTAGAAACCAGAAGACAGTGGAAATTTCAACCTGGACTTCTGTGCTCAGAAAAATTATTAAGCAAGATTTTTGTTAATTGAGAGATAGGAATAGAGATAAATCTTCAACCTTCACAGTGGGTCACCAGGAGGTACTGCCTAACACTGAACAATCAAGAAGTCAGATTATAAGCATGTTATTGACAGAATGGAGGTATAAATATAAGAAGAGTCAGCTCTAAGAATTCAAAGTGCTTGTTTCTGGGGAAGATAGATGAATAAGCTCTGGGGGTCTAATGTACAGCATGGTGATTATAGTTAGTAATACTATGTTGTGTTCTTAAAATCTGCCAAGAAAGTAGACCTTAAGTGTTCTCGCCACAATTTAAGTGTTCTTACCACGGGGGGAAAAAAAAAAAAGTAACTATGTGAGGTGACAGATATGTTAATTAACCTGACTGTGGTGATCCTTTTACAAAATATGCATATGTCACGTCATCACATTGTACACATTTGGTGTATACAATTTTATTTGTCAATTAATTATACCTCAATAAATCTGAAAAAAAAATTTTTTAATTTTAGGAGGCAGGAGCTGCATTTAGTTTGCAGGTAGCCAAGCGGAGCTGTGTAGTAAGCAAAGAATATTTCACCCTGGAACCTGGGAACCAGAAATACAAATTTAGAGCTGTGGTTAGAGCCTTAGAAGTTGAAGTAGTCTTACAGAAAATCTGTGGAGGGAAAAAAAAAACTAGGGTCTAAGGCTAGAATATATTTTCCTGGGTAGATTTTTATTAAGTTAGAAGAATGCCCTCCTAAACACTATACCCTGCCTAGTTCAGTCATATGTGGAACACATGTGAAAGAACACAAATATCTATATGTGCTTGCATTTTACGAGGGTAAATGATTAGATCTTACAGTTGAAAATGACGTTGTTTCTATTTCTAAGTATATTCTAGTATATTCCTTTTTTTCCTTGGAAAAAACCAAATGAACTTTTTTGCCAACTCAACAGTAACCTTTTTTATTTTTCCTTTTGGAAGAATCCTGCAGAACTTTACTACCATATATAATACCCTGTTTTTTGAATAGTTTTTTTTTTTACAAAGTATTTTCAACACATAGTCTTCTAAGTTTAATCCTTTCTTCAGCCAAATGGGTTAAATAGTATTATCTCTCCCTTTCTAGTTCAGGGAAACTAAAAGACAAAAAGATTGAATGACTTGTTCAAGCTCACACAGAAGTTTCAATTAAAAACATACATCTCCCCACTTGGTTAACTGATCCTTCCACAACTTCTTAACACGTTGCACAGTTGAGGTGGGGCTGGAACACGGTCCTGAAAATGAAGGGTCAGTCTAGTCTTTTCGGGTTTTGGTTTGGGAAACAGCAGTGAATATCTGGTGAGACCACCTTAGCAATAGATCTAAAATTAGGGGAAGTGGGACAACCCAGACTTTCCCCAACGCTCAGTAGAAAAGAAGGTGCCTTGGAGGGACTTGAACAAACTAGTCCCCCAGGACAACTCTGTAAAGCATTTTACTGTGTCAGTGACTGACATTCAGAAATATCTGAATTTAAAGAGGCCCTTTTTTTTTTTTAAACTTATTTATTTATTTTTGGCTGTGTTGGGTCTTCATTGCTGCGCGTGGGCTTTCTCTAGTTGCGGCGAGCGGGGGCTACTCACTGCGGTGGCTTCTCGCTGCAGAGCACGGGCTCTAGGCACATGGGCTTCAGTAGTTGTGGTGCGCGGGCTTCAGTAGTTGTGGCACGTAGGCTCAGTAGTTGTGGCTTGTGGGCTCTAGAGTGCAGGCTCAGTAGTTGTGGTGCACGGGCTTAGTTGCTTCGTGGCATGTGGGATCTTCCCGGACCAGGGCTCGAACCCGTGTCCCCTGCACTGGCAGGCGGATTCTCGACCACTGTGCCACCAGGGAAGCCCAGAGAGGCACTTTTTTATTGAACTCATTAGCAGTGTTCAACCACTCAGGGGAGGAAGAAGATTGTCAAATACATTATATTAATGCAAATATTAATATAGGCAGTTAAGAATTTTCTGAGTGGATCAAAACTCATTCTGTAGATTATCTTTCACCTTTTCTAATCCTTTTGTGCCAATTTCAGAATTTTATTATTTGTTTCTTAAATAGGACAGATTGAGATGGGAATAAGCATTTATTATAACTGAGCAAATGACTGCTGCTATTAGTCAGAATCTGGGTACCATAAGATTACATTATTTTCGGAAAATTGAGCTTTAAGGTATTGGGATCCTCTCATTTATATAAAGATCTTGAGAAACTTGAATTCCATCCATGCTTTAAAAAGTTATTTTTTTAAATCAGTGAAATATAGTACAACTACTTTAAAAACAGGCAGTTGCCTATAAAGTTAAACCACTCGGCAGTTTCACGCTAGGCAGTTTCACCCAAGAGATATGAACATGTTTATCTACACAAAGACTTGGACACAAATATTTATAGCAATTTTATTCATGAGAGCCAAAAACTGGCAACAACTCAAATGCCCAACCGTGGGTGAACGGATGAGCAAATTGCACTAGAGTCATAGGATGGAATACCATTCAGCAATAAAAAGAAATGATTTACTGATACGTACAGTAAAAGAATGTATACTGCTTGATTTATATGAAATGATACGGAATTCTAGAACAGGCGAAACTAATTTATGGTGACAGAAAGCATCAGTGATTGCCTGGGGCCAGGGAAAGGGGGTGGGGATGGATCATAAAAGAACACGGGGGGTGGGGGGCTTCCCTGGTGGCGCAGTGGTTGAGAATCCGCCTGCCAACGCAGGGGACACGGGTTCGAGCCCTGGTCCGGGAAGATCCCACATGCCGCGGAGCAACTGGGCCCGTGAGCCACAGCTACTGAGCCTGCGCGTCTGGAGCCTGTGCTCCGCAACAAGAGAGGCCGCGATAGTGAGAGGCCCGCGCACCGCGATGAAGAGTGGCCCCCGCTCGCCGCAACTAGAGAAAGCCCTCGCACGGAAACGGAGACCCAACACAGCCATAAATAAATAAATAAATAAGTTTAAAATTAAAAAAAAAAAAGAGCACAGGGGGGCTCTGAGGTAACGAGGGAACTTTTTGACGTTAATGTTCTGTGTTTTCTTGTGACGTATCCGGGATTTGTTTCATCGGGTAGGGTCGGGTTACAGACACAGAGGCAACTGCCTTTGAAAGAAGACTTTGTTACTCACGGTTCCCGAGAAAGGGGCTGTGCCACGCATTCAGGGCCACACGGGGAAGTTCCAGGGAAGGAGGGGTGGGAAAGCCTGGCCTAGAGCCTTTATTGTGGCCTCCCTGGGAAAGGCGAAGCAGGGCAAAACAGTTTAGGGTTGGCTAGTTTGAATGATGTCCGCGGTGCCAGGCTCTAAGGTAGTCCTAGCTGTTCAGTGCCTGGCCCTGGGGTGACTGAAGCCAGGGGAAATACTGGCTTGCTGTGTAAGATTCCATAAGGGAAGTGGTTGGGGGTTTGGACTTTGCGTTGAAAGGTGTGCTCTCCGGAGGTGGTTGGCTGTGTCTAGGATTATCTAGCCCTGGAAGGGGTACTCTGTCCAGCCAGCCAGAGCCCTAGTATGTCAAAACATCATCAAATGTAGAAAGAGAAGAATGTAATTACTACATAGGTATATATACGTTTGTGTGTGTGTGTGTGTGTTTGCTGTATGTAAATTATACCTCAGTAAAGCTGATTTGAAAACTTTTTTTTAAAAAATAGTGAAATATAATGGGCGCATGAAATTCAACAAGGTAGGAGAATTCATCCTCAAGTGCATTAAACATTTTCAGACAATACCCAGGTTTATAAAAGAACAAGAGCAGCATTGAATACTTCATAGGTACAAGTTCATTCAGGCAGTTCCTTTCTTTCCCTCTCTGTCTTATGACTATTTCCTTATTACAGTAAAAGAAAGGTGGCTTTTTCAATTATATGATGTCTGGGGTTATGCAGCCTTTCTGAGGCCTTTCCTGCCATGGTCCTGAAGTATACGATGAGTGGTTCTTAGGGCTGGACAAAAAAGGCTTCAGTCAGCTTCTCCTTCAGCGTTTTCAGTGACAGAGTTCAGCATTTCAAATAGCACGTTATGGAGTAGGCTCCGGAGTTGAACGTCGGTAGTCGTGAGAAACTGCTTCCTCACATCCGGCTGAGGTTTGCTTCCTTGTAACTTGTCTCCCTTCCTGGTCTGAGTACTGCCCACTGGAGTTACCTAGTGTCCCTCGAATCCTTCCTCCATGTAACTTCCCTTCAAATATTTCAAGATGACTATGGCTTTCCCCTGAATTCTCTCATTTCGCAGGTTCACTCCTTTCCCAGCTTCTCTAAATCACTTTTTCCCTGTTACTTCATTCCCATTCTTTGTTTCACTGATGTTCCTTTAATTCTAGTTTCCAGCAACAAGCCTTCTCTCTATATTTCCATTGACTTGGTACACACTTGTACAGGTGTTCGTGAGACAGAAAAATGGAGGAAAGATGGAGGGGAAGGGAGACTGAATGCAGTGGCGCAGGGGCATGTATATGAATTTAGGGACCAGACACACTTGGAGGATTGGTTCTGGCTCATCCAAGTGACCCTGAGCAGGTTACTTAATTTCTTTGGGCCTCAGTTTCTTGACCGTAAAGATGAGGACAGTGCTGATTACCTGGTGAAGAGCTGTAGTGTAGAATACAGTGGAGGGGAAGGTGTCTTCTGTAGATTCACCAACTCTGGCTCTAGCCTCAAACCTAAAATCTGTGGGACAGTCCCTGTGCAATGCTTTAAAGTCCAGAGCCACGAGATCACCATAGAATCAAAACTGAAGGAAGGCCTGGGAGAAGAACGGCTTCCCAATCAATAGGTTAGTAGCGTTATCTTCATATATAAAGAAGAACCTGTTACAAATGACCCATAGTTACACACCCAAAGACTTTATTACCTTTTTAAATGTTTTCATGTTTCACGTTCTTCTGACCAATTTCATTATATGATGGCGCTTATCTGAATGACAATGTTTATTCTTTAGGAAATAGTTCCCTAGAAATAATTCCCTAATACTAATCAGTTAATATTAAGTTCCCTTAATAATCTAGAGTAACATCCACATTGTAGCTCTCTGGATGGTGCCCACGTACACACACAAGAGCATGCACTTACACACATACTCACACTCTGGGTTAATGGTAAGAAGCTTATTGAGCATAGAGCAAACAGTTTTCATTTATTCTGTAAGATTCTTTATCTAGATGTGTTTTTAGGAAACTTGTCAAGGCAGCATAGCAAAGACAAGGCAAGGTGTACCTTAGGTTTCCTCAACCAGGAATAAATGGAAGATTTCCATTTCCAGCACCATCAAGTTGTCACTTCTCAAGTAACCAATTCACCTAATTTTCATTTTTTATCCACTCTGTTTAAATGTGACATATAGGGACTTCCCTGGCGGTCCAGTGGTTAAGACTCCCCTCTTCCAATGCAAGGGGTGTGGGTTCAAACCCTGGTTGGGGAACTAAGATCCCACATGCCACGCAGTGTGGCCAAAAATAAAAAAAATTTAAATGTGACATATAAACTAAAATTAAAAGTAACCTATGAGTGATTTATAAAGCATATGAAGTCTTGCTGTAATCGATAATATTCACTCATTGTGTTCTTTAATTTTTGCTGCTTTCCAATAGGTTTTTCTACTTAATGTACTTTTCAGCATTTAAGTAGGAAAAGCCAGGTTATAATGATCAGAGATTCTCTAGACTGTGAAGGACACAGTGGCTGCTAGTACTGTTTCATAGTACCTTGAGTCAAGATGCCCCTTGACTTTGCTTGTGTGATATTTGAAAAATACTGATACATCTTACATGACTTTTTAATGCATCTTTCCTGTAGAACATTTATATAATGGCCTTTTATTTCCAGCCCAATCAGAAGGTGAGATATTGTGATTATTCAGGTGTTTACTTTAATAAGCATTAGGTGTATTTATTGCACTTTTTTTTTGTTTTTCATAATTACAGTGGAATTAAATACAATCATACTTTACGTGGCAGAAGAAGATAGACTCCATTTGAGTGAATTTTCTACTTTAAATACCAAGTTATTGGGGGTGTACAGTTGAGATTATTTTACTGGCAATCCTTATCTAATATAACATTCCAAAACAGTTAAAATAAAAACTTGATTTTTGTTTTGCTTTTTTTCAATCGCAGAGATAGTATTTGTTCATTGGGGAAACATAGCAATATGTCCATAAGCATAAAAAGGAAAGTTAAATAACAATTTAATTCCTCACTCAGAGATAGCCAGTTTTAACATTTGGTAGTTTCTGCTATGTGTATGTGGGGGAAAAAAATTGAACTGTACCACTCTGTACCCAACTCCTCTCATATAAAAATGTGTGGTAAACATTTTTCAAATTTTTAATTATTTTAAGAAACAGTGTTTGTAATATTTTCATTATAAAAATATATCCTAATTGACTTGGTGTATATCTTAAATGGTACCCTGAAGAATTTTAAAAAGATAATGAGGATGATGATAGTGAAGATGGTAGTACATAGCTTTGCACATTATCATGATTTTCTGAAGTGGAAGGAAGCTCTAGATTAAAAGGAATGCAGAACTTTAAGCCTCAGGGTGCACACTGCAAAAATACCCCCCAAACACTTTGCACGCACCTCTCTGTAGACTTTTTCCAAGCATGCATTGCTTTGTCTTTTTTTATTTTTGCCATTTTTTAGGGAAAGAAATTTAAAAAAATTTTTTTTTTTTTTTTTTTTAAATTTACGTTTCTTTGGTTATTAGTAAGGCTGGACATTCTAATGATTTACTAGTTTGACTTATATAAGTCTGCTAGTTTTATGGAGTGCTTTCTCATTCTTATTGATTTGTTTATAACAGACCTGAGAGTACAAGGACCATTTCTACCATATCCTTGCATAGTTGCACCTCATAGACTGTTTGTTAAATGAGTAAGTGGGTGACTATATATCTATTGTAAATTTTCCATTTTTTCCCAATATTTGCCTTAATTTTTGACAGCTGTATTAAGGTGTAATTGGCATACAATAAATTACATGTATTTAAAGTGCGATGCGGTATGTTTTGCTATATGTATGTAACACCCATGAAGCCGTCACCACAATCAAGGTAGTGAATGTATTCTTCACGCTAATAGGTGGATATATGTTCGTCGTGCCCAGCTGTAGGCCCTTCCTCCCCACTCTGTGTCTTCCTGTGCTCAGGCAACTATTAATCAGCTTTTCGTTCCTACAATTTGCATTTTCCAAACATTTACAAAAATGAGGTCATGAAATATGTACCCTTTCTTTGTCTGGCTTCTTTCGTACAGCACGAGGTTTTCACAGATTCATTCATATTGTAGTGTGGATCAATAATTTACTCCTTTACATTGCTGAGGAGTGTTATGTTGAATGGATATACCACAGTTTGTTTTACTGCTCACCCGCTGATGAACATTTGGGTTGTTTCTGGTTTGGGGCTACTATCAATAAAGCTGCTGTGAACATTCTTTGTACATATGCTTTTTTTTTCTCTTGGATAAGTGGGAAGGAATTGCCTGGATCATATGATAGGTGTATCTTTAACTTATGAAGAAAACGCCAAACTATTTTTCAAAGTAATTGTACCATTTCACATTACCACCAGCAGTGTAAAAGACTTCCACTTCCTCTACATCCTTGCCAACCCTTGGTATAGTGGGTTTTTTTTATTATTATTATTTTAGCCATTCTAATAGGTGTGTGACTTTCAGTTACACTTGTGGTTTTAACTTACATTTCTGTAATAACTAATGATGTTGAGCATCTTTTTATGTCCTTGTTTGCAAGCCATATCTTTTTTGGTGAAGTGTCTCTTCAGATCTTTTGCTTGTTTTTTTAAATTGCATGTTTGTTTTCTTATTGAGTTTTGAGAGTACTTTATTCTGGATATAATGTCTTTACATATTTATTATTTGCAATTATTTTCTTTCACTCTGCAGCTTTTCTTTCCCTTCACTTAATAGTTTTTTAAAGAGCAGAAGTTTTTAATTTTGGAGTCCAACTTTTAGGTATTTTGTGGATTATGCTTTAGATGTCCTATCTAAGATGTATTTACATGATGAAAAGCCATAGCGTTTTAGAAGTTTTGTAGTTTTAGGTTTTACATTCAGGTGTATGTTGCCTTTTGGATTTGTATGTGGTATGAGGTATATCTCAAAGTTTTGTTGTTGTTTGTGTATGGATATCCAATAGTCCAAGCACCATTTGTTGAAGTGACTATCTTTTCTCTACTGATTTCGCTCTGTACCTTCATGAAAAATCAGTTGGCCACATATGTATGGGTTTATTTCTGGACTCTCTAATAAGTCTTGAAATTAAAATAGTATTATCTGTTTGTCTTATTTTTAAAAATGATTTTGGCTGTTCTGGGTTCTTTGCATTTCCATGTGAATTTAAGAATAAGTTGGTTAATTTCTACAAAATGTCTATTGGGATTTTGATTAAGATTCCACTGAATCTATAACTCTATTTGCAGAGAATTACCATTTTAACAATATTGAGTCTTCTGACCTGTGAACATGGTATATCTTTCCATTTATTTACGTCTTTAAAAATTTCTCTCATCATTGTTTTGTAGTTTTCAGTGTTTCACATCTTTTTTTCAGATTTACCCTTATTTCATATTTTTGATGTTGTTACAAATAGCATTTTAAATTTTAATTTCTGATTTATTGTTTCATTTCTGATTGTTACTAGTGTATGAAATGTAATTGATTTTTATATATTGAACTTGTATTCTTTAACTTTGTTAAACTCACTTAGTTATTTTTATAGATTCCATTGAATTTTCTACGTAGATAATCATGCCATCTGCAAATACAGTTTATGTCTTGTTTTCCAGTGAAGATGCATTTTATTCATTTTCTGCTTTACTGCATTGGCTAGAACTTCCAATACAATATTGAATAGACGTGGTGAGAGTAGATATCCTTCTCTTAATTGTAAACTTAGAGGGAAAGCATTCACTTCTTCTCTATTGGCATGATGTTAGCCGTAGGTTTTTTCATAGATGTCCTTTACCAAGTTGGGGAAGTTTCCTTCTATTCTTACTTTTCTAAAAGATTTTTTTTAAAGGAATGAATGTTGGATTTTGTCACATGCATTTTCTACATCTATTGAGATGATCACATAGTTTTTCTTTTTTTACTTTGTTAACATGGTGAATTACATTGATTTTGAATATTAAATAAGTGCACATTCCTGGGATAACCCTACATGGTCAGGATGTGTTAATATTGTTGGATTTGATTTACTAACATCTTGTTTATAATTTTTGCATTTGTGTTAATGAGGGATATTGTCTGGAGATTTCTTTCCTTCTAGTGGCTTTTTGAGTGATTTTGGTTTCTGGATAATGCTGGCCTCATAGAATTAGATACTTAGAATTCCCTCCTTTTCAGTTTTCTGGAAGAATTTGTGTATAATTGATATTATTTCTTCCTTAAATATTCAGTAGAATTCACCAAAGAAACCATTTGGGCCTAGAGTTCCTTGAGGGAAGATTTTTAACTAAGAATTCAATTTCTTTGAAAACATAGGGCTCACTTTTTGAGTGAGCTTTGGTAGTTTGTGTCTTTCAGGGTAACTGTTCATTTTATTTAAATTATCAAATTGATTGTCAAAATGTTGTTTGTTATGGACCCTTATGTCTTTTTAATAGTGGTAGTCTGTAGTGATGACACCTCTCTCATTCCTGATATTGGTCATTTGTGTCTTCTTTCTCCTGATCAGTTGAGCTAAAAGTTTATCAATTTTATATATTCTCAAAGAATCTGCTTTTGATCTAATTGATTTTATCCATTTTTCTGTTGTCCATTTCACCTATATTTTCTCTGAACTCGTATTTCCTTTCTTCTATTTACTTTGGGTTAATTGTACTTTTTTTTTAGTTTTTAAGGCGGAAACAGACTTGAGACCTACCTTCTTTTCTAATATAGATGCTTAGTGCTCTAAATTACCCGCTGTGTACTGCGTTAATGGAATCATACAAATTTTGGTATGTTATGTTTGCATTTCATTCAGTTCAAAACACACTCTAATTTTCTTTTTGATTTCTTCTTTGATCCATAGGTTATTTATAGGTGTGTGATTTAGTTAACAAATATTTGGAGATTTTCCAGATACATTTCTGTTATTTTGGCTTCTACTTTTATTCCATTGTGCTCAGAGAACATACATTATGACCTGAATCCTCTTAAGTGTATTGAGCCTTGTTTTTATGACCCAGAATATGGTGCCTTAATAAATATTTCGTGTGCACTTGAAAACAATGTGTATTCTGTTGTATTGAGTGGAATGTTCTATAAATGTCAATTAGGTAAAATTGGTTTATAGTGTCATTCAAATCTCCAGAGTCCTTAATGATTTTCTGTCTGCTTCTTTTATCGATTATTGGTTATTAATTATTCTCTATTTCTCCTTGCAGTCCTATCATTTCTTGCTTTATGTATTTTGAAGCTCAGTTATTAGGGACATAAACATTTAGGATTTTTATAGCCTTTTGATGAGTTGTACTTTTATAATTATGAAATGACCTTCTTTATGCCTGGTAATATTCTTTGCTCTATAATCTGCTTTTTCTGATACTAATATAGCCATACCACCTTTCTTTTGACTAGTGCTAACCTGATATATCTTTTTCCGTTCTTTTACTTGTAACCTGTTTGTGTCTTTATATTTAAAGTGCCTTTCTTATAGGCAGCATGTAGTTGGGTCTTGCTTTTTTATCCAATCTATCTTTTAATTGGGATGTTTAGATCATTTATGTTTAATATGATTATTGATATGTTTAGGTTTTAATCTATCATCTTGCTTTTTGTTTTCCATTTGTTCTACCTATTCTTTGTTCTCTTTTCCTGTTTTCCCTTGAAAACTGAGTATATTTATGATTCCATCTCTTTGTTTTTGGCATATTAGATAAAATTCTTTGTTTCGTGATTTTAGTTGTTGCTTTGGGGTGTATAATATACATGTTTAACTTATAATCTAGTTTCCAGTGATACTATACCACTTCACCTGTAGTCTAAAGAACCATACAATAGTATACTTACATTTCTCCCCTCTCTACATTTGTCCTGAAATTCTCATACATTTTATTTTTACATATGTTATAAACCCCACAATGCAGTGTTAATTATTTTTATTTAAACCATTATATTTTGAAGAGATTTTATTAAGAAAAAAGCCTTACATGCTTATCATGTAGTTCTGATTTCTAGTACTGAAATCTTCCTTTCTGTATATAGATCCATATTTTAATCTGATATCATGTTCCTTCTACTCAAAGGGCATCATTTAACATTCCTGTAGTGCAGGTGGGCTTGTGATGAATTCCTTTGGCTTTTGTGTATACAAAAATGCCTTTATTTCTCCTTATTTTTGAAAGATACTTTCTGTGAACATAGAATTCTAGATTACAGATCTTTTTTTCTTCAAGTACTTTAAAGATGCTGCTCTACTGTCTTCTTACTTGCATTGCCTCACTTTAAATCTTTCCTTTTTTCACTAGTTTTGAGCCATTTGGTCATGATATGCTTTGGTGTAGTTTTCATGTTTCTTATGCTTTAGGTTTTTTGAGCTTTTTGGATCTGTTCATAGCTTTACTCAAATTTGGAAGTTTCTGCCACTATTTCTTAAAATAATTTTTCTGTCTTTCCATCTCTGTCTTCTCCAGTTACTGATATACTAGACTGCTTAAAGTTGTCCTAGAGCCCACTGATGATCTATTCTTTTTTTTTTTTTTACTCTCTTCTTCCTGAGTTTCATTTTGGATAGTCTCTATTACTATGCCTTCAAGTTCACTAGTATTTTCTTCCGACATGCCTAATATGCTGATAATCCTATCCAGTGTATTTTTTTACCTTATATATTGTAGTTTACATCTCTGGAAATTTTATTTGGGTCTTTTTTTATATCTTTCCTGTCTCAACTTTTTGAACATATGAAATACAGTTATGCATTTAATGATCTTGTCTGCTAATCCTAACATCTGTGTCAGTTCAAGGTCGGTTTTTAATATTTTCTACACTTTGGCTCATATTTTCCTGCCTCTTTGTATTGCTTGAGACTTCTTTATTAGATGTCAGACATTCTGACTTTTACTTTCTTGGGTGATGGATATTTTTGTCTTTCTATAAATATTCTTGAGCTTTGTTCTAAATACACAGGTAAGACACTTGGAAACAGTTTGATCCTTTTAGGTCTTGCTTTAAGATTTGTTTTGTGAAACCAAAGAAATGTTTGGTGTAGGACCAATTCTTCCCCTTTATTAAAGCAAGATTATTCTTTGTACTCTACCCAGCGTTCTGTGAATTAGGAGTTTTTTCAGTCTGACTTGTAAGAACAGACAGTATTCCTGTGAATACTTGATGGGAACCCTATTCATTGCTCTCTCTCTCTCTCCAGCTCTTTTCTTCATTACTCTGGGAATTTCCACCAGCTTTCTCCCTTCCTGCACTGTGGATGATAGGGTTCACCTCATTTGTTTCCTGTTTCTCAAAGATCAGTCTTTGTGACCTAAGGTCCAGTGTTTCGAAATATTGTTTCATGTATTTTTTCTGTGTCTTGGTTGTTTCAGGAAGGAGGGCAAACCTGGTTCTGTTGTTCAGTCTTGGCTGGAAGCAGAAGTCATGCCCTTCTATTGTACCTAGTTTTCTATTTTAAAAACATTTAAAATTTTCAATGGAAAAATTCATCAGTCTTTACCTTAATGGCTTCTGTCTTTGGCATCGTGCTTAGAAACACTTCCGTGTTTGAAGGCTTACAAAAATATTTACCTATATTTTTTCAAGGACTTTAATTGTCTTATACATTCAAATAGTGTATTAATATGGAACCCCATATTCTAGACAATTTGGAAAGTAGCTAAAATGGAAGGGAAAACACCTGTAATTATATCACCGAGAACAAGGCTAATGTACATATTAACATATTTCCTGTCCTGCATTTTTCCGCGCCTTCGTTTTTTGTACAGTTTTTGTCCTCGTGTGTATGTCATTTGGTGTGTGCATCCAGTACGTTATATCGTCACCATTTTCCATGTTGCTACGTAATCTTCAAAATTGCATCTTAATGACTGAATTATGTTTCATCAAATGATTATATTGCAGTTATACTGCCTTTACTTATATTGTTAAACATTTTAGTTATTTCTTAAGCAGAATCTATGAAACATAATTATCAGGCAGGGCAGTTTTAGGGAACCTTATTAACTGCCTGCTTGCACATTTCCCTGACCCTGCGAGGGCAGAGAGGCTGGTACAGGGCCCTCTCAGTGTGTCATTGCTCCCTCTCCAAGCCCACACCAGTGCATTCAGTAAAATCCTGTCTGTATAAAAACTAGAAGGAAAATAAAAACTTCAGTTTCCCAATAGTTCAGTCCATTCCTTATTACTCATATAGTTATAAATAAAAAGCTTGTAATTTGTATTTTTCGTATGTGTTAACATGGCATCTCAGTTATTTGCTAATTATTATTTGTGCTTGGTTATTTTTAGGCAAATTGTTATTCAAGTCAAAGACATCATAATGCAGAGTGCTTTCTCAGTACCACCAAAAGATCAAGGTAAGATAAGCCATGCCAGGGAAACCGGTAATGGTGTGTGTCGTAAAGAGTTTGAATTAATGCATTTAACGTCACTGCCCTCTAACCATAAGGTGACTTATTTCCTGGAACTAAGAACAAAAAATCCAATTACATACGAAAGTTGATTTCTTTTGGTAAATTACTTGAGTGTCTATGGATTCCTGGTTTATCAGACAACGTCCCCTTTACTGAGAGCAGGCCATCTCATTCCACATAAAACTCACAGACCCCAGCACCTCAGCTGGCAATTTAGCTGGCGCTAACAGATGTCAAATGAAGTGACAGAGTATTGGCTTTAATGAAGCAGAATGACACGTGTTCTAGTGAGAAGGATGTATGCAGTATATATATTCATGCACACGTATGCACACACAACGCACATGTAGAGAGAGGGAAGATGTTCGCTTATACATTTTTGACCTATTTCTTCCCACATACCCGTTTAACAAAAAGAAACATAAAAGAAACCGTTTCCCCTCCATATGAATTTTTAAAAAGAAAATCATGGTTTTCTTTTTTAGCAAGAGCTCCTGGACCTTTCAGGAAAGCAGTTTACAGGTGGAGATAGAGTCATTTCTGAATAAAGAATAACTAAATTTTCCTCAGTATAAACGGCAAAGTCTAACCTTTAAGAGGAATTCAAGTCTTTCCCCGGCCTCTCCTGATTCTCTTCCCTGCAGAAGGTTTGATATGTGTGTGAGAAAAATAATGCCTTTAAATGATTCAAAACTGGGCTTCCTTAGTGGAAGGTGTAACTGTTAGTGAAAGGAGGGCATTTGCTTTAAAGACCCCTGAACTGGAGAGAACACTCTTTGTTCGCTCTGCCAAAATGAAAGGTGGTGGCGTAACTGTGAAGAGCGTGGCGTCTGTCTGAAAGTCATTTCTGCCCCTGAAGTGCATAACCTTGGGTACATCACTTGACCTTAACTTTCTCATCTATAAATCTGTAAAATGAAGAAAGTAAGCCCTACGCTCTAG
This sequence comes from Balaenoptera ricei, assembly GCF_028023285.1. NCBI lineage: Eukaryota > Metazoa > Chordata > Mammalia > Artiodactyla > Balaenopteridae > Balaenoptera > Balaenoptera ricei. The sequence goes on along the minus strand of NC_082640.1, from coordinate 2,934,518 downwards.
GTGATGTGGGGATTAAAGGAGGTAATACATGTAAATCACTCTGCACACTGCTCCCCGCGGAGCAGGCCCTTACGAGGTGACAGCGGCTCTTGCTCTCAGGGGTGCTCCTTACCATGTGGGCCCTGTCCGCCTGCGGAGGCCCATGCGGGGAGATGGGCACGGCTGCCTCCTGCTGCGGATGGCTCGCAGCCTTCAAAGGCCACGCGGGATCCAGGGGCCCTCGTGGGGAGTGAACGCAGAGCAGAGCCCCGGCTGGCTTCTCATCCAGGCCCGTGGCCAGAGGGAGAGTAAGAGCCCTGGAGAATCGCACACGTCCTAGCCCCAGACACTAGGGCAAGAGAGCGGACGGGGGTGATGGGGCGTGGGGAGAGCAGGCCCTCGCTGGAAATTAGAAGTGTGCATGCCCGTGAGCGTTTCGGTATGTGTCCCTTGGAAGATTTCTGCGCTTGTAGCTGATCAAGGGTTTGGCAGCTCAGCGTCCGAGCTGGCATGACCTCCTTCCTCCGAGCAGGCGAGGAGAGGTTTGGCTGCTTAGAAGAGAGGGTGTTGGACTGAGCGTCAGGACAGCTGCGTCCTGTCCCGGCTATAGCTCCAACCAGCTGTGCGCCGCCAGACGAGTTATTTTGCCCCTAAGCCTGGGTTTCTTACTAGCGAAGCCAGGATTCCTTGCCGTTCTTTCCCAGCTCTAGCAGGTTATGAGTCAGGGTGAGTAACTGAGCAACGAGCTGCTGGGTTTCTGGCTGACACAGGGACGTAAAGCTTGTCTCCACTCACACCTCTTGCCTACTTTGCTCTCCTCAAGGTTTACTTTGTTTTGGTTTTGTGTCTACCTCTCTGAGCTGCTGTGTAAGCTTAGTTATTACCTCCATTGACTTGACCAAAGTATAAGATGCCCTCAGGCCTAGCGAGGAGGATTCAGCAGCTCTCGCAGATTCTGCATCAGTCTTTCCTGGGACCAAAGATGTGTGAGCCCCAAACCCAGAATCTGACAGAGAAAGAGATACAATAACTAAAAGATCTCAGTTAATCGAGGGCCTCAGTGTAATAGTCACTCTACCTACAACTTGACATCCGTTGTTTTATTTAATGCTCACAATATAATCTTTATTTCTGTGGTTCAGGGAGATAAGATTTTTTTTTACCAAGGTCACCAACCAGTTCAGTGACTGAGCTAAGATTGGAACCTAGATCCATCAAAATCCAAGACTGTTTGTCCCCTGTGTCATACTGTAAATTTATAAAGAAGATCTCTAATCTATTTTTAGATCATCCCCCTTTTTTTCCTCTGATGAAACATTGTGCTTAATTAAATATATGAATGCTTAAAGCTATTTCAATCCAAAGTAAGCAGAAATTAGAATTTGTATCATGGGAAATTATATTGGTAAGGAAAACTATGAGGCCTAAGAATTGCCCCGTTATTCATTAATTTACTCATTTATCAAATGCTTTCTGTGTGTCCTGGATTACTATTAATATTTTTTAACAAAGAAAAATGCCAGCTTTTTAAATTATGATTTTGTTTTCATTTCTTTCATCAAATATAATCACTAATGGGACATGAGAAGTTTGCTGATCACATGTCATTCATTAATTAAATGCTGAGTGATTTATGTAATGAACTAGTGATGGCTGTCTATAAATTACAGCACTTTCAGATTTCAGACTTGTAAGCACACGCGCACGCACACAGGCGCACACATGCACATTATACATGTTAATGTATGAAATTCAGGTAGGACATCACAGCAGAGTTGTGGAGCTTAAGAAAATCCATGGCATCATGTATGACACTATCTTCTAACAAAATTTCATACGGTGCAAGCAGATTTAATGATCACCAAGACAGTACTTACCAGGAGCTATGCCAGATGCCATGAGGGATCCAAAGATAAATCAGACAGAAGCCTGCGCTCTTACAAAACACAAAATCCTAGTAGAACAGCAGACATGTGTGTAATTAACCAGAATAAAGCATGACAAATGCTGTATTAGACCTGAGTGTGACGTACTTGGAGAACAGTCGGTTGAGCCAGAAGTTTGAGGCCGGTCAGGAAACACGACAGGAGGTAGCGTTTGCTCAGGATGTGAGCACAAGTGTAGAAGTCAGTCAGGTGGGGTTTAGGGGTCACAGGATGTGGATTAAAGCTAAGAAAGGACTAGAGGAAACTAATTAGAAATTCCAGTGCCTTCTATTTAAATGTTTCCTAATTTTGGATAAAGAAGTTAACATTGTAACATCACTCAGGTAATCTGTACTATATTAAAAGCTTTCCATAATAATAGTGTTGTTATTATCCCTTTCTGTGTGAAAGTATTACTTATAGAATCTCCAGAAGTTCATCAGACTTATTTTGTTACAATTTTCTATCTTCTCATGCATTCAGGATTTGGAGATAGGATTTATGGTTTTCCCACACTTTCTTTTTTTGTTTGGTATTTTCAAATGATAAGCTAATAAAAATTTAAGGACATGTATTTTGTGTTGAAAAACAGCAAATTGTAGCAAGTGATAAACCATGTTTTGGAAAAAAAAAAAAGGCATGAAAACAACATGATAAGGCCAACTACAGTCATAACTTCCACTTTAAATTTGTTCAAGGAAAGAAAACCACCACAGTGATTGAAAATGCAAAAGCATTGATTTACTTGCCAGATGAGGAAACACACAAGTGAGCAGCCTTGCCAAATGGTTCTGTTAGAGGGACAGTTTACGTTTGTTATGTGCCAGGAAGAAGTTGACTGTAGTTGTGCCAGTTAAGGATTGAAGTGAGCACCTTGGAGAGGGCAGGATGAGTGTCAAGTCCCCACACAGTTAATTAATACAAGTCCCACTGTTCATTGGTCAGGAAAGAGTCTTAGGTCCAGGGAGGGTCTGTTTTGCTGGAGCCATTCAAAACTCTTAGATACTCGCCAGCTTTGCAATTCAGTTTTGCCATTTCCTAGGCAAGTCTGCTGTGAGTAGAAAGGTCTTAGAGGTCTTCTAACACTTTTCTCGGCTCTGTCATAACATTTGTATAGTTAAAACATAGTTATCAAATTGTGAGTGCTATTTTTATTCAGTGAGAGTAAGAATAAATGGCGCTGAGAAAATGGCAGATGCTTTGAGGCATCTTACTTCTTTTGAGTAAGAAGTAGTGGGTCTTAATGACCCCCTTCAGAAACACTGCAGTTAGCTAAACACGCTCTGTACCATGCCTACTAATTTTCAAAACCTGTGCATTATTTAACTGTGACGCCAATAGCCATTACTGTCTTTCATGTGAATTCAGATTTGGAGCTGTGAAAAAAAAACAAACAAACCTAGATTTTTCTGATTCAGTGAAATACTTTAAAAATAATCATGGCACAGCCTAAAAATATATTCTTATGTCTTATAGACGTAAAAAGCTGTACTTAACGTCTTGCAGAAATAAACATTTTCGGTATTAGTGAATATAGAATTTTTGAACTAAAGGAACACTTGGGCTAGGTAGTTAATAATCTTCTAATTGGGGCTTCCCTGGTGGCGCAGTGGTTGAGAATCTGCCTGCCAATGCAGGGGACATGGGTTCGAGCCCTGGTCTGGGAAGATCCCACATGCCGCAGAGCAACTAGGCCCGTGAGCCACAATTACTGAGCCTGCACGTCTGGAGCCTGTGCTCCGCAACAAGAGAGACTGCGATAATGAGAGGCCCGCGGGCCGCGATGAAGAGCGGCCCCCACTTGCCGCAACTAGAGAAAGCCCTCGCACAGAAACGAAGACCCAACACAGCCATAAATAAATAAATAAATAAATAATGTTCTTTTTTTTTAAGTTTAGGAAAATGATCTTACTTATTTTAGACTCTTAGTATCAGTTGGGTTCTTTATGTAAACTTCTTAATGAATTTTCTGTCTTTGGCGGGCTTCAAAGCATCCTGGCATGTAGTGGTTTCTCAAATACATATTAAATTTTGTTAAAAGTGCTTTAAACTCTCAAACATTTTTTTAAAAAATCATATTGCTCAGATGCTATGAAAAGATTTTAATCTTTGTTTTTTATGAAACACCAAGCTGAAGTTGTCAAGTCTATGTGTTCACTTAACAAATATTTATTGCCTTTGGAGGGGCAATGAGCAAGGAGCAAAGGGGGAAAAAAGAAAACCAAACTAAGCTCTACTCTCTTATAGCTGAGTTTCAATGAATAAAACTGGGCTGTCTATCCAAGCAGGAGTTGACCTTTTATGAGGATTCAACCTAAGAATGCCTTATTGTCTTGTTACCTAACTAAAGTTTCACCCTTTGAACATGGTATTGGAGATGTTTCCTAATCTCCTTTCCTGTCTTTTGTCCTCCCCTCCCCTCTCAGTCTGGGGAAAGAACACCAAGCAAGAGCTGGACAGCTGAGCTCTGGTTATTCTTCTGCCCTTCTTTCTAGGCTCTGTGATCTTGGCTAAATCTGTGAGCCTCAGTCCTTTCATCTTTCAAATGGGGATGTTAATTTTGGTCTGACACAGTCCAATGAGATAAGGTACTGTTGGTTCTCGTCATTTGCAGCCGTCACATTCTGTAAAGTCACCACAAACACTGAATTAGCTAATACTGCACCGTGGCTCCTACGGGAAATGCAGGGTTAGGTTTCCTGTGCGCCTTTGGTCATTTTCATCAGTTATCAATACAAACCCTGGCTTTATGTGCGTTTCCGTTTAAAGACACCTCACTGAATATATCTTGTTGATTCCTTGATTAATTGGCCTCACAGACGCAGCATTATAACTCATGCCTGAACAAAGCTTATTGAACACACGTATTTTTTTCCATGAGGCACATCAGACTCTTCTAATGCTTAGGAACACTGCACAGCGTATCAGCACTATGCTCGAGGGCTGTTTTAAACAGTGAAATCACTAACAAAAAGGAAAAAAAAAATTTTAATGTGGTGCTAAATAGACTGCAAAAAGGACACTTGTTTACAGTATGGAAGCAGAAACAAGGCAGAGCATCAACTACTGCTAGGAAGGTGACGCACACTTTTTGCCTGTGCATGTCTACACATGACCATGACAGTGCCACCAGTATGGATTTGGGGGTTGCAAATAAACTTTAGCAAGCAGGTGAATGCACAAATATAGAATCTGCAAGTGAGGCTCAACCATGTATGAATGCACTTTGTAAACTCTTAGAGCACAATATAAATCTCAGAGTCAGTTACAGAATAAAAGTTCTTTTGGAAGGCAGATGTAATAACTTTGTGTAAAGTTGATATGATCAGTGTCAAGTTAATCAAGTAATAAGTATATTATTTGAAAGTGACCACAAGTTCTTAGCTCAGTAAAGCTACAAAGACAACTCTTGCTGTGAACTCTGGCTCTTCAGGGCTCACATTTAATACACAGTAGCAAAGAGAAGCACTGTAATTTGATGCTTTGCACTTAGTGGTTAAGGTGGCTTTGTGACCTCATTAAAGGGGGGGAGGGGCATTCCCTATGTTTTACCAAAATATTATGTTTCTAAATATGTGACATTCATATGGAAACATTTTGATCTTAACTATTGGTGTAAGTGCTGTTCTTGGCCTTTTGGTACCATTTTATATTGCAGACCAAGTACAAATTGACATTTTCAAGCTGGTTTTGGTTAACTCCTTAATGTTGGAAATTGGAACTTTCCAGTGTAATAACCTCTGCAAAATACTGCTGTATTAGTATGTTATGCTGTCGACAGAAGTACAAATGGAAAACACACACATATCTATAGAAATTTCCTTGTAGAACAAAATGGAAATGACTTGGGTGGCCTAAACCTTATCAGGTAGACCTCATATTGGGAGTTATTCTTCTATTTGAGATAAAATACTAGAGTCTGGAATATTCTTTTTAGTAAATTCGGTTTATGAGTATCTCTGTTGTTTGAAATAGCCAGATTTCCACTGCTTAAAAAGCAGGCTACCCACCAGATCATCTCCTCTGGCCTGTATCAGTGTCACTGTAGCCACTCGGCAGCAGAGTCTCTCAGAAATTCCAATTAACCATGTAAATGTGTTTCATAGCATCACATCTCACTTTGTCAGAACCCCTGCTGCCTTTCTATCATTAACATAAATGCAGGTGCAAACAGCATTTATGTACTTTGATAGGAAGCAGTTGGAGACATCTCACCGTGGGACCCAACATTTTCAGATTGTATACATCTGTTCAGATAATGTATGCGGCCCCAGCGACATGAACACAAGGATGGGAACATCTGCCCCTGAGACCATTTGCCATATAGCAGGTGCTTACATCTTTATTTATGCAGATAGTTGGTGTGATAAGCTGAGTGGGGATAAAGGAAAGAATTTCGACAGCGGTATTTAGATGTTATGCAAACCAGAAGTATAGGCTAGGTATTTTATGTTTGTAAAAGTCTGCTACTAATAGGAATAGAAATTTGTAAGTCTAGTCATGCTTTGAATGAACATGTTGTTCTTGTCTTTAAATTAATTGGCACCAAAACCCTAAAAACATTTACAGAAATTCCGACATCCAACTTATATTAGAAATAGCAACTTATTATTTTGGTTTTGATAAAGTAACTTTAAATGATTTTGAATGCATTTTGCTAAAAGTTCTGAAAGAAAAACAGTGCTCTGTTTTTTTCAAAGATTATAATACTACTAAGAGAATCTTGTGATGATATTTCTTAAAATTAGAGAAAAATTACAAATGTCATTAGTTTTAATATGTTATAAGATGTTCCATGAATATAAATTGAGTAAAATAAATTTCAAAGCATTAATATTTATAATATTTTTGTCAAAAAAATTTTTTATTTAAGCTGTATTCTAACATTTCCAACTAGTGATATTTAATTATAATTTATATTTTTATTAGGATAAATTACCTTTGAACACTTCATTTTCACAACTCTGTCTCATGGATCTGCCATATTATATTCTCACAAGGGAAGAAGCGTGAAGGAAACAAAAACTTATCAACCAAAAGCAAGACATTTCCAGATTTTATTTTCTATTCTCATTCACATACACAACAAAAAAAATCAGAATCTTGAAAGAACTTGAACTAGATTTCATATAGTCGGCAGTTCTCAAACATTTTAGTTTCAGGCGCCTTTACACTGGAGGACTCAAAGAATATTTGTTTATGTCAATAGTGTCAAATGGGATTTACCATATTTGAGATTATAAACTGAAAAGCTATGTATTTGTGAATTCATTTCAAAATAACAGTAATCTCACTACAGCTTAACATAAATAACATATTTTGTGTAATTGGCTATATTTTCCAAAGCAAAAAAATTAGTGAGAAGACTAGCATTGATTTATGTTTTTTGCAAATCTTTATAAAGTCTGACTTCACTGAAAATGGTAGGAGTCTCCTATCTGGTCCTGTATTCAGTATGTTGTGATATATTGTTTATGTTGATGTATTTGAAGAAAACCCAGCTTTACAGTAACTGGAAAGGGAGGGAGTATTTTAATAGCCTTTTCAGATAATTGTGGATAATATTCTTTGCTACTACACCAAAATGTGTCAGATAACTATACCTGAGTTTAAAGGAGTCAGGTAACAGCTTAAAGTTTAGTTGTAATGTGAAATTTGAAACCATGTCAGTGTACTTCTTGTATTCTGTTACGTTTTGGTCCATCGTGCAATGTGTATTAGAAAACAGGTCACTGAGTTATGCAGATCTTCTATATATGTCATTTTATACAATATTTTAAAAATCATATTTGTTAAAATAACCCGCAGTCTCACCTGAAAAATCACTAAGTATAGGGAAGCTTCAATCTCTTGGTGATGGATTCAAGTTTTCCAAAATTCTAATGCTGCTCGAAAGAGTGATTTTTATCATTGGCCATGGATACTGCCACATGTTTTTTCTTGTAATGACAAGCTTCGTTCATTCAGTTCTGAGAAAATGTCCGCGAGGTACCCAGGTCTGAATATGTTCTCTCAACATATGTCTGTCAGATGTTCTTTCAAGTCAAGATGGTTATTCCATGAAGAGCAGCTAGTTCAGCTTCAGACCATCACGTGAGCACTGTTCCTCGTGGCCACCGTCATGCCTCAGTGAGCAGCGGAAGTGCTCTGGGGGGGATGAACTGTGTCGTCGTACAGAATTTTTAAAAGGCCTGCAAGGATCAAGGTTTAAGAAAACTGAAAGTTCATCCTGCTTTTTTGTTCTACTGAGGGAGTATGGTGGCAAAGGATATGGCTGCTTGGACAGTTTGCTGTCACTGCCTGAGTTCACTTTTACCCAGTTACCTCCTTTGCTCCATCAATGCAACAGGTGCAGAGGCCAACAGGGTAGAAAAGGCAAGTGACATCTTATTACAAGTATGAAAAGAGAGTGCGGGGACCCTCCCCAGGTTGGCAGACCATACTTTGAGAAACCATGCTCTAGTCTAATCCTCCCTTGGTAAAAAGAGAAAATTAAGGCCAGGAAAGACGACGAACTCGCGCAGGCTCTCTCCAGCAGTAAGTGAAAGGACCAAAGCCAGGCCTCTGTTCTCCTTCTTGCATGGAATGCAACTCGTCTTGTTTCCCCCGAGGAGCTTCCCCCTCACCACCCAAAAAAGGAAATTTCTCAGATGCTCTGTCCAGTTGACTAAAGGGGCGGGACTTACCACATGAGGAATTTAGAAATTCTTTCAGCATTTTCAGACTTTTTCATTCAGTCCTAATGTTCTTCATTGACCTCAGTTTTGGAAGCAAGTGCAATAGGATTTGAAAAAAATCTGGGAAATTTATATTATAACTGAAATTATAAAAGACCTTAGTAATGATGTTTTTCCTGTCATTTTTGCTCATCATAAAAAACCTCTTTAAGTCGGTACCTAAAAGTGTTATTAAATTGATTGTGTAATTGATGCTTTAAAAAAGTTACATTTTGACATAAGCCTAGAGGGTTTGTTCATCAGAAGCTCTGTAAAAGGCCACCATGGAGTTTGGGATTAAAATATACACACTACTATATATAAAACAGATAACCAACAAGGACCTACTGTATAGCACAGGGAACTCTACTCAATATCTTGTAGTAACCTATAATGGAAAAGAATCTAAAAGAGAATAGATACACATGTATACATATAACTGAATCACTTTGCTGTACACCTGAAACTAACATAACATTGTAAATAAACTGTATTTCAATAAAAATTAAAAAAAGAAGAAGAAAAGAAGAAGAAGAGGAAGGCCACCATGGAAGAAGACTGGCTTTTAAGCACTAGGGCATTGTGAAGGGACTCCCTCTGTGTTAATTTCCTTAAAATCTTAAATTTCCTGTAAGCCTCCAGTAACCATGCTGTAGACTCCTGTTAGAAAAAGGAAGCGCAAGCTCTCTCTCCTGATGGTCACACTCTGATTGGAAAAGGTTAGTCAAAAGGATCTTTATTTTCCCAGCATAGAGATGGATGGTGTGGCACTCACAGCCGCTGGAGGAGACCGACAATATAAACAGAGTCATCGCCAAACCCCTTCCTTAAGTTCAGTGTGTTGGAACGGAAGGAGAGCAGCTTTGGGGCCAGAGTGGGTTCAAACCCCTCTCTCACCTACCAGCTTGTGACCTCGCCAGGAACATTCAGGTCCTGCATCTGCGGCCCAGAGACGTTACTCTCGAGAGCGGGTGAACGATGAAGTGAGACCAGAGCTTAAGCACCGAATCTGACTCTTGACGGAGGGACATTTCAGTCCTTCACAAGGGGGTTTAAGGGTTTAGGGTGAGGAAGGATAGAGTTAATAAGTAGAAACGGGGAGCATATACTCTACCTATGGTAAATTTTCTCACAAAGAAAAGAAAGGAGATAGGGCAGTAGCTTGAAGAGGAGAGAAAGCCCAAGGATTACTTATGGTTGTTGGTTTTGTTTGTATAGTTTCTCTCCAGCAAAAGCACAGAAGAAAGCAAGACAATACAGCTGAGAGCTATCAGGTCACTCATTTAGTGAATAACATATTGTGTGATGGCCACGTACCAGACAGGGACTAGGGACTGAGGTCCTGGCAGTGAACAAAGCCAGCCCCTGCTTTCTTGGAGCTTACATTCTAGTGGGAGGAGACAGGTGATATAATCTCATTATAAACATAAGTGCTGTGAAGGACAATTAAAGAGTTGAGCGCCTTGGGCGGAGCACTGCCTTCAGGTGGGATGGTCGGGAAGGCCTCCTGAATGCCGGGGCTCGCTGATGGTGTAGGAGCCTGGAGGCAGCAGAGGGGCCTGGAGACAAGAGTGGGTGCAGCACAGCATTGGGAAACCCCATTTCCTGATTCTGAGATACACATCTTCTCACCTTTCGTGTTTCAGGACTCGGGGCATATGGTGTATATTTAGAGCAATAGGGCCTCGCCCTCCTGACCCCCTCCCCAGGAGAAAGTAACCATATTTGTGTTGCATAATTAAAGAGGAGAGTTCAGAAGTAGGAAGCAGGGGCAGTGACCTCTCTCTTCCGCACGAGGTGTCAGTCACTTGAAGCTGCTATAACAAAGTACCATGGACCGAGTGGCTTCCAAACAACAGAAATTTATTTCTCAAGTTCTAGAGGCTGAAAGCCCAAGATCAGGTGCCAGCATGGTCAGGTTCTGGTGAGAGCCCTCTTCTGGGTGGCAGGCTGCCATCTTCTCAGTGTACCCTCCTGTAGCAGAGAGAGAGGAAGAGAAGTCTCTGGGGTCCCTCTTATAAGGGCACCAATCCCACTCATGAGGGCTCCACCCTCGTGACCTAATTAACTCCTAATACCATTACACTGGAGGTTATCATTTCAATATGTGAATTTGGGGGTGGGGAGGGAAGGCACAAATACTCAGTTCATTGCAAGGTCAGTGCCAAAAATCACTGACAAGAGCAAGAGCCATGGGGGAAGGGTAGGGTGGGGCAGAGGGGCGGGGCCTCAGACGAGCAGTGGGAGAAACCTGGGCTGGTCCCAGGGAGGGACTGAAGGGAGTCTGCTAGGACAAGAAACTGGCTGTGGAATCAGTCTGCAGTCTCAGACTGGAAACCTGACATTTATGATGTTGTCTCGTGTTCACAGCGGTTGGATTTCTCCAGCACCAGGCAGCAGGCAGTGGGAGTGGAAAGCACGGGGGAAGTAGGGGAACCAGGCGGGGTGAGCACTGTGGAAAGACGCACAGAATGCTGGGAGTATCCAGGGATGATCAGGCAGGAAGCCAACTCCAGGACCAGGAGTATTTACCTAAGCACACACACCTAGGAACGTGCAGCGCCTCGGGGAAAAGAGAACGCAGGTGGACTGTGTCATCACTCCATCCCCCCGGAGAAAATGGGGAGTTAACTCTTACACGTTCCTAACCTGCGGACGAGAGTAAATGTTTCCTTCAGCCAGGTCTGTAGTTGTCATCCAAAGAACAATAAAGATATTGATGGAGGAGAAGCCGGGCAGAATTCAAAAGGAAAGGAGTCCAGATTGGTCCCACAGCTTTCACACTCCGAGGCCTTCGTGGTTTTGTACCTCAGAATCTGTACAGTATATGAGGGTTAGCTCACGGAGGGCCAGACTGGTCAGCTCCGTGGGAATAACTACCACAAACCCAGGACCTCGGTGCCAGCAGTGCCTGGTGCTTCCTTTTCTTTCTCTTTATTTTCTTCCAAGTGTCAGTATCATAGATGGTCTCTCTGTGTTAAGGTAAGATGTACCTTGATTGAAGAAATGAGGAACAGTCAAGATTTAGCAAGCAGGAGTTTTAGGGAATAATTATCCACATAACAAAGAAATACGTGGTGCTGTACATTTGTACTTACAAATCATGAACTATTTGACATAAAAGCTGAAGTATAGAAAGACTTGCAGCAAAAAAAAAAAAAAAAAAAATGTCCTAAATCAGTGTGAGTTGAAGATAAATCAGAAGTGAAGATAAAACATCTGTAAAACTCTACCATAAAGCAGTGGAACCGTTATTTCATTTTTTAAAATGCAGTTTGCACATTCTTTAAAAATGTCTGTTCTATATATATATACAGCAAATCTACTTTTGAAATTATGGTATAAAAATAAGAGTACCTTTGTGATTCCAGTCCCTTGCTTTTAACTATCCTGCTGTTGAAACATTGTGATCTTTACCACTTTAGTTTCATAATCATGGTATTTTGACCAAAAGCAAAAACTTTCTGCACTGTCCTAGTTTAGTTGTTCCAACTGACTGCATGTTCTGATGTTGAAACCTTGTCTTTCTGTTCATCCCACTAAGGAAAAGGTTTTCTTCACCAACTGTCATCCCAGATATGTAACTGTTCCAACTGATATTGAAATATAAGGTGTAAACAGAAGGGGTCCATTTTTAACTCGGTGGTGGAAGATTTCTTGCCCTGAGACGTTTATGTATCTCACTAAAGCCCTTTTGCAGGAGGTGTTTCCCTGCTCACCAGTCCTGTTGAGAAACAGCTGACTCAGAAGAAGTCGGAATCTCCTGGAAAGACAGCATGCACAGGTATTTTTTATATGGGAGTTAGAGCGTCAAACGAAGTGATTTGCTGCTTTCACCTTGATGCGGTTCAGTTAGCAAGGCCTTCTCAGTTTCAGCTGTGTGACTCAACTGAACATTCACAATCCTAGCAATATTAACAGCAAAAAGAATAACAAGGGGATGGGCTTAATAAAGCATCCCTCTGTCTTGCTTTGCGTTCCTCATAGATCATTAGCTCTTAGTTAAATTCTGGTGCTACTCAGTCATTCTTAGATTTGGGTAAAGATACCAAGTTGACTGCTTTGTAATAGTGAATAAAGTCTTGCTCATATTACAGGGTTTTTTTGGTATTTTTTTTTTCTTTTTTGCCAAAAAGATAAGTAACTTCATCTTTCTCAATGCATTAAAAATAAGAATATTTCATAGTTTTCAACTGTTTTTCATCAGAAGCACTTGAAATTAAAAATAGTTCCTCCCAGAAATGAGGACTGATACAGAGGGCTTAATTAAAGTGAAGGAGAAATTCACTGAAATTGAGCATTATTAAAATGTATTTTAAATGTAGTGCTTTTTAAATTTTCATTTGGGACATTAATTATATGACCCAAAAAGAATAATTAGCTACTTGAATTTAACAAAAACCACATTGTGTAATTTTTTTTTTCTTTTATTGCCGTTAATGTTTTAGGTAACCAGCTTTTAAATTTGTTCGTAAAGAATGCTTGTTTCCCCGTGCTTCATGACATATTCACGTATCTAATTTGTTCAATTTTATGGGCTACAGACCCTCTTTGGATGCCAGACTTTTCTTTCTATAAACAAGCTATCTTAAACTTACTTCTTAATGATTCCCCACACCACCACCCCCACCACCCCCACCCCTCCCACCACCCCCCCCACCCCCGGGCAGCATACTGAAATCTACAAGTACTGTCAAAGTTCTGGTTGCCCTGCCCCACCCTCTGAGAGTCCCTGTATTTTCTCTTCCGAATTGAGAAACCCCGTGGCCACTGCTCTCACCGTCCTCCTGAGATGTGGCCAGAGTCGCTAGTCCCACTCTAGACCCCGTCCCTCCCAGGACCCCTGAGACCTGGGCTTACCCCCATCCCCTGAAGGGCCACTAGGGGAGTTTTGTCCCCTGCTAAGCTGGAGAACAACAGCAGTTAGCATCAGTACTCAATATAAACAAAAGCAGAGGAGAGTGTCCCCAGAAAACAGCTCTTTACAATGCACATATGTTCACTCCTATTCACTAGAACTGTTCATCTGATTAGCACTTTGTCAACTGGATGCAAAAATTGGGGGGCGGGGCAGGGGAAAGAGAGCCTGATAGGCTGGATCAGATGTAATAGGTGAGCTGCCAGAGAGAGGCCAGAGAGAAGTGCTTTACAGGTTTATGGGGCGCATCATTCACAAGTAATAGTTATTTCTTCCCGCTTTCCTTGATTTACCTCTCAAAAAAGAAATACCCGTTTAAGGGTTCAGGGCTGCTGCCGTATGATTCACGGTCAAGATTTGTGCGTTTTTTCCTCCCACCAAAAATAAATGTCAGGAGCTTCATACTTCTTGGCAAGAGAAGGTAGGAAACTGCTGAGAATCTGACATGTGGTAAGCACTACCCTGGCACGTTTAATGGGTACTTTCTTCATTTAATCCTGACAGTGACCAGATACTATTATGCCCATTTCATAAATGGGAACATTCAGACTGAGAGAGTAACTCTCCCAAACCACGGGACAGAGACAGGAGTTGAACCCACATCTGTCTGAACCCCCAAACCCATGATCTTACCACTAGAGACTGTGATGGTGACTGTCACCACGCGTAATAGCTTCCAGGCAGCAGGTAGAGCTGGGAGGAGAGCCTTTGGAGTCACGTGGGCCAAGGCTTGAGTTCCAGCCGGTTACCCACTGGCTGCAAAATCTTTGTCTGTAAAATGCACGTAACAGTAATTCCTAACTCGGCGCATTGTGGGGATTAAAGGAGGTAACGCATGCGAAGTATTTTGCACAGTACCTGACACATAAATTGGGAACATGCTTGCTTCCTTTGTACAGTGTCAGACTTCCTGAACTTGGGCTCCTAGTAGAATGACTCCAGGCGGGCTGAGCGCTGCAGACGTGTGGACTAGAGTGACGCTTGGCATCCCGAGTCCTTGGAAGCAAGGCACCCATGTGCCTGCGTTGCCAGCACGCCCTGCGGTGCCACCCCTCCCGCCAGCGCTCAGGACCGCCCTGTAGACGGCGCCGCGGAGCCGGGACATGCGGGGGAACGGGTGGGCGACGGCTCCACGTGTTTGTAGGTTTTTCAGCAAAATTAAGTTGAGCTCCCTTGTGTTCTGAGGCACTTCTTTCATCTCAGATTTCTCCGGGGTTTTACCATGCTTGTTTTAACCAGAGACCATCCTGGGAAACAGTTTGAACCCCAACTGGAACTTATTATTGGAAAGCCAAGTGGGAGGGAGAACAGGGATGCCAACCAATGAAATTGAAGATCGGGTTTTTCAGTTTAATAAAATTAAAACCTAAACAAGCCCTAAAAGTTTTGGCTCTTTTGTGGCCAAGACTTGGCAACACTTTCGCCCTGAGCCTGGACCAGGGGCTGCGTCAAGAGCGGGGGCCCTCTCTCTCCACCTGCTCTCCGCTCCGGCTTAGCCGCGGGCCCCTGGGTCCCCACAGATGGAATGAGGGGGAACCATGCCCGAACCAGCCAAGGGTCAGGTGGGAAGAACTTTGTTCAGAAGCAACACCGCGGGCCTTGGTTCTGCCGGTGGAAATCAGGAAGTGAGCTGCTTGCAGCTCTTGGACAGTCGCCTGCCCCGTGTTCCTGTCTCTTAACACTGTGTGCGGGGCCACGTTGTGGAACAGTCTGATGGGGCTGGCTCAGATGAGGGCGCGTGGTGCCACTGGGCCCTCGGCTTCCCTCAGGGCAGCTGACACGCACCAGCCCCGTGCTCTGGAGGAGATGGAGGAGGACACACACGGTGCTTTCTCCAGACAGATACCTGGCCGCCTTTCTGGATTTGTCAGAACCCTGTGCATGGGAAGTGGGAAACTCAACTTTGAATATCTGCTTTTACCTTCAGGTGACTATTACCTTTTCATCACTTCTCTAGTAAGTGGGCTGTTGGAAAGAATCATTTAATGGTAATTGAAGTTTGGAGATATGACAAGCCATTGCTATTTCAAATTTTCTTTTTTCTTCTCCTTAAAATTCAGAGATAATATATTTTGGAGCTAATTAGGGCAATTTTGTAAAGAATTTTCCTCCTTTTGAGGGGAGGATGAAGGAGAGGAAGGGAGGTCATTGCTTCACATTGGAATGGGACGGACCTGGGTTGTGTGGATTTTGGCATGTAATTAACTTCCCCAAGCCTCTTTTTGCCTCATCTGTAAAAGGGGACAATAATGTTTTATTTGCAGAGTTTGCATAAGGATTCAATTAAGAGATGAGCACAGATTCTAGACCATAATAAGGACTCATTACCTCCTCGTTTTCCTTTAATCCACAGTTAGATCAAATTCTCACCAACTGTAAAATGTCACTCTTCAAAATAATTGTTTAATATGCTTAACATATTAAAAACAGTCCACATTTAAAATCCTAATACTAAGTATTTGCATTGTAGAACTGTGCAAAAATTAATTTTACTGAGTGAGCCTTTTATGTTTTCAGTTAATAAAAGTCCATGTTTAGTGCCTGAGAGTCCTGTGGGTCTCTCTAACTGTGTTATGGGTAATTCCGCAGGATTTCCAGAAATGATGAATGTCAGTGGAAATTTCGACTTACCATTTAGTGCACAGTTCTACGAAATCTGTGATTTAGTAGGTGACGTGGTTTAGATCACACCATCTGGGAGAGGCCTTGTAAATGTGTCGTGGAATAAACCACTGTTGCAGCTACATGGCCAAGAAAGACTTCCCACGATCAGACATCGCAGTGTTTTAAAAAACTTAATGGCATTTGCAGTTTCTCTAAACACTCCTATTGTTCAAACCTCTTTAAAAAGAAAAAAAGAGAAAAACCCTGTAGTTATTATAGCATAAATGACCTTTATTGCAAACTGCCTTGTTCTATTTTAAAGAGCCAAATGTTGGGAGGAACAGTTCTCAGGACTTTGGTTGTCCTTCGGAGGTAATGAGCTCTGATGCTTCCCAGGGCTGAACCTTGGTGGGTAGTGATGCACTGCCTGTCAGGCGATTCGATTACTTTCCTTATCATTAGCAATTCTTATCATTAAGTAGGCAAGGAAAGTAAAAACCCGAGAGGCTCTCAAGGTGTCATCTGGACACAGTCATTTACGTACGGACGCACAACTTACCCATCACAAATATCCCCACGGATACCCCTTTGCAAAACGGATCCAAAAGGGAAACTTTCATTTTCCTTTTATTCGTTCAAAAAATATTTGTAAGTACCTCCTGTGTGCCAGGCCCAGAGAGTATTCAGTGGGAAATACACATTCATCTCATCCCGACCTGTACTTTCCCCCGGTGGCTCCACCCCGAAGGCCACACTAAGACCAGTTTCTTTGGTTTCCTTTGAGAGATATTCTGTGTATATACAGGAATAGATTTGTGTGTGTTTCTCACTGCTTTTTTTTTTAAATCCAAGTGATAGCATACGGTAAACCTCACATCTTGGAGAGTATTCCGTATCAGTCTAACTCATTCTTCTTTTCCACTGCGGCGTAGTATTCCATTGTATGGTTGGATGAGTATTGTATTAGTACCCTGTTGCTGGACGTTTTAGTAATTCCTGGGGGGTTTTTTCCTTCTATTTTTGTGGCCTCGCTGTCTTTCTCCTGCCTTGCTTTTCTTCTGATGCATCGTTTCATTCCCTATCACTGCATCATTAATGATTCTGGGAGGTGGGACTCAGCACCACCTTCGTGAAGACCCCACCCTTGTATGTAATTCCCAACAGATCCGGGCAGGCATGAGTAAGTTAGTTCACTGTGCAAGACCTCGTCTTTTCACCCCCCAGATTTCTCGTGATGAGCTTGTGATTAGTGATCATGAAGCCAGTTGATACACTTTTCTACGCCAGCACCCACTTCTCTGAATCGCAGGGAACTTGAGGAGGATGATTCTGTGTGGCAGGCCCCGTACCTCTCGCCAGGGCTCTGTGGTCTCAGGCCACCAGGCTGCTGACCGATCAGCGTCCTCTGTTGCCGGGACAGCTGGTTACCCTAAAGAGCTTCCTGCGCTGCTGGACCACGGCCGGCCTCCTTTTCTTCTGCCTGCCATTGCTCTTCCTGTGTGATTTCATTTCCACTGTGATGGAGGAACTCTTGAAGATCCGCTGAAGCACATCCACTTTACACGTGTCATAATCAGCTCCCTCCCTCCCCTTTGCAATGGCTCAATAAAGATAGTTGGTTTCATTGCTGGAAACCTTAACTGTCAGAAGGTTGCTTTCTTACACTTGGTCATAAAACCTAGGAAGCCCCTTCCCAGCTGAGGTCTTCGGGGACTTTGACGTGGGCTTGACCACCGGCTGTTGCTTCAGCTGCATCTTCTATTCTGTGTTATTTCTGCTCCCCTTCGTGCTGACCTTGCCATTCTCTGCCTCGGAGGGTCGGTTTTCTGTTTCTAGCTGTTCCTCCTCTCTTCACTCTAATCCCCTTCTTTTCCCTCCTCGCATGTCTGTTTTCTTTAAAGCGATGTCTTCTCCAGAGCTTGCTCGTTTCTGTCGCTGTTTGTGGGGTTCGCATCCCAACAGCATCACTTACTGTCTCTCCTGTTAGTTCCTCAGGTGGCTCGTCCGTTGGCCTCACCTCTCCCCTTTATCTTAAAAGGTTTTGTTGTTGTTTGGTTTGGTTTTTCATTTGTTTGTTTGTTTTTAAATCATGGTGCAAACCCATTTCCTTATGCTGGCAGTGGGCAAATTTCCAAAAGTAATTTGGCATTGTTCAAGTTTGCTTTTAAGTTATGATCTTTTTTTTTTTGCTTTCAGCCACTGGTCACTTTATCACAAATACCACTTACAAATTCAGCAAATAATTATCAGATTTCTGAGCTGATGCCTAACCCTGTTCCAGGCCCTGAAGAGGCAGATAAACTCCCCTCCCTCGAGGAATTCACTCCAGTGGGGGGGGGGGGGGCTGCGGACCATAATGAAGTCCATGAGCATGTGTGCGGGAGAAAGTTAAAACAGGAAGGGGGGACAGGGAGCTCAGAATGGGGTACAGGTTACTGAGGCGCTCGGGGAAGAGTTCATCACGAAGGGGCCGTTTGAACAAAACTTGAAGGGAATGCTGCAGCAAGTACCGGGGTCACCTAGGGAAGCAGTCAGGGCAGTGAGAGCGCAGGCGAGGACCAGCCACGGGGGTGGGGGGCGGGGGGCGTGCCTGGAGGCGGTGCGGGTCAGAGCGCTCCCAGGAGCCGAGGGCAGCAGGCCCTGGAGGCCCCTGCGAGCCGACTGCGCAGACTTGAGCAAGACAAGTGACGTGTCTTGTGCTGCGATGCATACGTGTCACACACTATTTCAAGAGGACTTGCGACTAATTAAGGCCAGCATAGCCTTTCTTCCAGCTCTTCTCGCTATAAATATTGTGTGCTCGATCACTTAGGAGTATGGCCTAGACAGAAATCACCCAATGTTTCTTCTTTTTTCCCTCCCTCACCCCCGATAGGTTGTGTAGATGCAAAGACCGTTGTGATTGTTAGCGGAATTATTTAATAAGCCTTGTCCCTAGGCAACCAAAAGCTTTCAATAATTTTAAGCTCTCTGCAAACTTTTACCAGTTCTGATTTAGTGTATTTATCAATATTTACAACTTACGTCAGTACTTCTTCCAAAAAGATGAGATGAGGCTTAACATGAAAGATGTTTAAATTTGAAGGCTGTGAAAATAGAAGTAAAAAATGAATTAAATTATGCAGGAAGATGAAGCAAATGTAGCATATCAACTTGGGTGACTGTTGTGAGGTGACCGACCAGTCAGTTTACCCATGAACTTCATGGTAGCAAAGCCAAAAAGGAAAACAACAGATTACATAATTATCCTTGTCTGATTTCCCCAGACCGTAACACGAGTCTTTTTCCTTCTTCCTCTAATGTAAGCTACCAAAATAAGTTGGTCAGTCAGTATATATTTCAACCTTATTCCTACTGTGCTATTTTACTTGCAGAGTGTCATTTTTGCTGAAAAAAATCAATTTTCTGCTAAAATTGCCAGTTCACTAACTGTAGACATGAAAATCAAGGTTGATTTTTTTTTTTTAATGTTTATTTGTCTGCTTTACCAGATTGCCAGCTACCTAAGGCAGAAATTGTATCCATTCATCTTTATATCCTTGGTGGCCCCTAAAGAAATAGTTCTTCAGTCCTCTTCCTATGACTCCAAAATCTAACAGGCTCTGAAAACAGCAAATGTTATCAAACGCTGGGTACCAAAACTCATTCAGAGGCAAAGCCTGAACTGAAATAGGATACTTCAAAAATCTTCATTTTTTTTACCCCCTTGTGAATACTCATGTTTTACTACAGAAGTGGTACTAGGTTTAACTAGGGGTATTCTGCAGACTCTGCTGGGTGTTATGTAACATTTGGTGTGAGCATCTTACTACTTTTCTAAAATTTGAAAGTGTAAATTCCAAAATACATCTGGCCGCAGTGGTTTCAGAAGAGGAATCATGGGCCTGCCATATCCAATGTCTAGAACAGTGTAGGTACCTGGTAAACACGAGTTGAAGTGAAGCTTGACTAATATGAGGTACTTAGAAATGGGAAGCTTTTCTGCAGCCAGGCCTTAGGGAGCTTGAGGCCTCAGGGGATAAAAATCAATGAATCAGCCCTTAGAAGCATCGAAATGTTTCCTTAATTGTTCCTCAGAGCAGTAATCACTGCTCTTCTGTCAGCCTAATAAATCTCAGGAATATGAAGTGTTAGTCTGTCAGTTAAAATTGTTCCTCTTGGTGTCCTGGAAGGGGCTTTTTGTGTGATTCATGTATTTTTTATGTTGTCTCTGTATCTTATCACTTGTGTATCTTTTTGTTTTTCTTCCAACATGTTTGTAAGGTGTCACGTCAGCTTTTTTAATACTGGTGATGTAATTGCAAAAGCACACATAAACAGTTTGGAAGGTGTGAGAAGAAATCCACAAGTCACACGGGAAAACAGCCACCAAGCCAGCATTCAGGCTGGAATTCATCCACTGTGCAGAACCAGTTGTGCTGCCAGTGGGTCAAACTGTGTATCCTGAAATTGAGTGAAAAAGAAGTTTGATACAAGAAACGTTTGTTTCGTACCAAAGATACAGTGGGAAATAGCAAGGCAGATCCAATAGGGGCTTCACGCTCACAGAGCTTAATAGGGAAAGCAAGACATTTATATGAAAGAAATAGAGTACACGGCAGAACATGCCAGAGGGCGTGCAGCCCGGGAGCTCGGGGGAGGGGTGGGGTCGCCCTGGCGGAATTAGGCCAGCGGAGAGGACGGACTTGTGGACTACAAGGAGGGGGCAGCCCCAGCCCTCAGGAAGCTCTGTGTTTAGTCGTAGAGATGCATAAAGAGATAAATTACCGTGGAAGGTGGTGAATGTTATCACTGGGGCCGTGGAACCGTGGAGGACAGTCATCAGTCCCTGGGAAGGTGGGCAGGAGCTGACCTTCAGGCTGGGTCCTGAGGAACACGGGGTTTGCCCCCAAGGGCAGGGCTGGCTCTAGGGATGCTTCCAGGCAGAGGGAATGGTAAGATGCTTATGTGACACCAGCGTGACCTTTTCTACTGCATTGTCCTTGCAGGTGAATCAAACAGCCCTCCTGGAACGATTCAGGGTGGGAAGGGTCTGCAGGGTAAGAGTCAGTTTAGAACCATCGCTCCAAAACTTGCGCCCCAAGTCCTGGCGCCCAGAGTGCTCCCGGGCCCGGCGCCCTCCCTCTCTGACCACGCGCATCCAGGCCCGTCCCTCGGCTCGAAGGCCCTGGGGATGCCCCCCCAGAATTACGCGCTGATGCAGGTGGCCGGCCAGGAAGGGACCTTCTCTCTCGTCGCTCTGCCACACGTCGCCTCGGCTCAGCCACTCCAGAAACCCAGACTGCCTCTGCCCAAGAACCTGAAGCTGCCCATCCCCCGGTACCAACGCCCAGGACATAGCAAAGGAGCCAGAAAGAAACCGGGGTTCAGCTCCTCCGACAGGGGCTGTAGCCAAGCTCCCGCCCAAACCCAAGCGGCCCCTCCCCTGCCTGAGCATCCCGAGGCCCCGCACAAGCCCAGCCCACCCAAGCCGGCGCTGGCACCCGGCCAGGCCCCGGCCTCGCTGACCAATGGGGGTGGCCATGGAGACCCTGGGCCTCCAGGGACCAGCGACCACGGAGGTCGGGACCCTCCCGCCGCCCCAGCGCTGTCCACGCCGGAGGAGCCCTCTGCCGAGCGGGGCCTCCCGAAGAGTTCAGGGAGAGCAGGCGTTGCAGGCAAGAAGCCCTCCAGGAAGCCTGCTGTTTCCAGGGGAGAACTTAGAGAACAGGTCGACCTTGCCAGAGCTGCGAGCCATTTGTCGCCAGGCGTTACTGGAAACGCGGTTCAGGTGGTCTCTTCCATCCCCGGAGGTAAAGTGCCCATCCTGCCCTACTCAAGAACGAGGGCGTCGCAAGTTTACAAAGGCGGAGCAGCTGTGAACCTTGCGGATGTTTCTCTCCCTGGGCTCGGGGCAGCCGGTGATAAGACCTCCTCCGTCCCGGAAGGCTTCTGTTCGGCCCCCCAGGTGGCCGACAGGGGACCTGAACCACAGGCGTCGAGGCAGAGCCCCTGCGACAGGGCCTACTGTCCGGCCACCAAAGCCGACCTCAACCACAAAACAAAACCGAACGGCGGGGCAGCCAAGAGAAGAGGAAGAAAACGGAAAGTCCCGGATGAACTTCTGACATTTCAGGGTAAAAGGAGGAAATGTGTCATTAATAAGTGTAAAGATGGCAAAGAAAGAGCCAAAGCCGATCCCCAAGAATCCAAGGACCAAAAACCTGGGGCTGTGAAAAAATACCGTAGCATCATGCCCAAACCTGTCGTGGTCCTGCCGGCCCTGGCTCCCCTGGCCTCGCCCGCGGCCACGTTACAGCCCCCCGCGCCCGGCAGCCGGGCGCTCGCGTCGTTCAATCACTCCCTCGCCCCCAAGCATCCGGGCGGCAGGCCGGACGAAGGCCCCTCCCCGAAGCCCGGCTCGGCCTTCAGAAATGGGTTCTCCGGCCTCAGGAAGCCTTGGCACGGATGCCACGTGTGCGAGCGCCCCTTCCAGCCCAGGCAGCCCCTCCGCGAGCACGCCAGCACGCACGCCGACAGCCGGCCCCACAGCTGCCGCCTCTGCCGCAAAGCCTCCGTGCGGCCGGGCGGCCTGAGCGCACACGTGCGGCTGCTTCACGGCGACTCCCGGCCCAGGAGGCTCGTGTGCTGCGAATTCTGCGCGAAGGTGTTCGGCCACGTCAGAGTCTACTTCGGCCACCTGAAAGAGGCGCACGGGGTGGCCGTCAGCACCGAGCCGCAGCCGCAGCCGCAGCCGGGGGACCTGCTGAGGACCAGGAAGCAGACTGCCCGAGGGATGGAGGGACCGGTGGACAGGTGAGTGGGGGGTGCCTCGGATTTGAGGTCAGGGCCAGATTCCACATGCAGCAAGGTGGGTTTGGAAGACCCTCCCCCAGGTCAAGATTTCATAAGGTAGCTGCCACCTCTTCCCCCTGTTCTGTGAAGAGTGGCCGCATTCCTCTCTGGTCTCTGATCGTTAGTGATTTTTGATGCCTCCGCCTTCTACGAGCCAGGACACAGAGGTCCCTGTGAGGGACGCTGGGGACAGTTGGGCAAGAGATGAATTTTGCATCTGAAATATGAAAGAGTAACTTAGTGTCTGTAGTTCTGGTGCTTTGGACAAGTAATCTCCTCCAAACTCTTGGCCACAGGATGTATACCCAAAGAGCACCATTGGGCCCAGAATACGGCGTGACAGGCGGCGGGGACTCAGCGCAGCTCTGCTGCACGGACCCGCCCCCAGGTGCAGGCCTGACGCTCAGCGCTTGCCCTGTTTCCCCGTCAGGCCGGGGTAACTCTCTCCTGTGTCCTTGTCTGTGCAGCGCTGCTTCCCAGCACCATAAACGAACCAGCTGAGTCATTTGAAAGCCTGCCAGGCGGGCCTGAGAGTTGTGAGTAAGCCAGGGAAGCGCCCTCGGTCTGTCCACCTTGCTCTAGGTGATGGGGGGGGAGGTTGCATTGAAGTGAATACTTGTCAGCGCCGTGAAAGTTAAACATTTTCCAGCACTTTAGATCCTCGGCCCCTCACCGTTCCCAGCTGTCCTAATGGTTCTAAATCCTTTCTGTTCAATTTCAGCTTGGTCTGTCATATCCATTAAAACTAAGTTACGCCTGTCCTGTTTCCTCCCGGCTTTTCTGGGGTTTCTCTGCGTCTCTTTAGGCATTTCTGGCCCTTTTCCGATAAAGGTACATAGCAGCCTCCCCAGAGAAACCTCACTTCTTAATGGTTGAACGGAGTCCATGCTGAGCTTTAGCGAAGATGTCCGGACTGCACCGGGTGCTCAGGGAAGGGGAGGGCCCTGGGGGCGGCGGGGGGGACAGTCGCCTCAGCTGGACCCAGCGGGCTCCTGCCGCGCTTCGTTTGGGACCTCCCGCTCGCCTGGTGCGCACACCTGTTGCCATGGTAGCCACAGAACAGGTGGCTCCCGGGGGAGCCTCTTTCCGAAGCGGACCCTGCCGGCGTGGGAGGCGTGAGGCCCCAGGCAGGACTGACCTTGGCCTTCACCGCGGCCTCTGCCCCCCACGCGCTCTCTGCTTGCCCCTCCTTCGGCCCCTCCTCGGTGCGTGTGTCTTAGATCCCGGAAGGCCAGGAACTGTAAGGAGAAGTTACGGTTGTGTTCTTCCATGAGAGCTGATACAGACTCTTTCCCGCCTTTCCAGGGAGACCAAGTCCAGCCTGGAAGAAGACCTCCTTCTGAACCAGGCTGACGAGGTCAAATTCCAGATCAGATGTGGCCGCTGTCAGATCACTGCCCAGTCTTTTGCTGAAATCAAGTTCCACCTGCTTTACGTTCATGGAGAGGAGATCCAGGGCCAGTTGCAAGAGGAGATCTCACCCTCCCCGGGAAGCAGGGGAGCTCAGGGAGAACTGGCCCCACAGGCTGCTCCTTTCTGGGAACAGCCTGAGAGAAGAAAGCAGCTTAAGCACCGTCCCTTGGACGGGGAACTCTGTGCCGTCCCCAGATTGAAAAAGCAGCTCTACCTCCGTCATCAGAATGATGTGGAGACACTTGCGAAACATGAAGGTGCCCAGCCAGGACCCAGTGAGCCCGGAGGACACCCCCAGGGCAGCGAGGGCCCCGAGGGCCCCGGCCCCGACGCTGCCCTCTCCCCGCCCCGGCCTGGCTTTAACTGCGTCCTTTGTGCACAGACGCTGGGGAGGAGGGAAGAACTGCTC
Organism: Balaenoptera ricei; assembly: GCF_028023285.1. Classification (NCBI taxonomy): domain Eukaryota; kingdom Metazoa; phylum Chordata; class Mammalia; order Artiodactyla; family Balaenopteridae; genus Balaenoptera; species Balaenoptera ricei. The sequence goes on along the minus strand of NC_082640.1, from coordinate 2,909,720 downwards.
CTGCACTGGGAAGAGCAGCACAAGTGCGAGGACCCGCCGACTCTCTGGACGCTTCTCAGCGCACTCTCCAGCCAGGGCGCCGTCCAGCGTTCCGGCGAAAGCGGGAAGTGAGAGAGACCGGAAGGAAAATGAGACGGCGAGCCGAGGGGGAAGGGGAGGCGCTCTCTCCGCTTCCTCTGTTCCGTGGGGGTGCTTCACGACAGAAATCAAGCAAGTTAGGGTCAGCGTTAATGAGCAGAAGTGATTTCTGTACCTACTTTTATTCTTCTGTGAAATATATATGTACATATGCCCTTGATGCATATTTTTCTAACATAATGCAGTTTTATTTTAAAATTCTATGTCCTGTTAGTATCTGAGACTTTATTTCAGATTCAATAAAAAGATAAATTTGCAGATTGAAATGTAGAGTATTATAGGCTATTCTTCAAGTACAGTTTTTAGTAAAAACACGTGTGTTTGAGTTATTTCCTGTCTGTGTGCGTGTATGTGTCCTTTTGTTCACATGTTTTCTGTTTAAGTAGGTCGACAAATGTGATAAATGTCCAGGTGACAAAACCATTTCAGGCTCAACCCTGGCATATTGTTGATCTGTATCAGATTCTCTAGTTTATTTGAATATGCCATAGAGCAGCGTGTTAAATAAGGTTCTCATCTGTCATAATTGAAAGTCCGTGTTTTCAGGACTTTGATTTTTTTTTAATTCATTTTCTTAAATGCACGTTCTGTTGAAGCTTAGATGCTAAGTGTTATACCTGTACTGCTCCCTGTCAAAGTAATCAACCATTTCTTAGTACTTCAGCTAATAGAAAAACCACTTTTTTGTTAAAAAGTTATTTTCAAAAAGTCTTTTGAACCAGAAAATTTACAACCTGGAGAGTGAACTGGGTAGTTCAGCCCAGATGTCAGGTGTCTCAGCGGCCTTTCCTCTTCCCCAGTAACTTCAGAGGGCTGTCACTGGCTGATCAATTTTAGATGCAACTGTGCCTTTCAAGCCCGGGTCCTCTTTGAAAGTCAGGAGTAAATGATTGCCTGTTAAATTCTTGGGAAATTACCTCGAATCAGAAATGTTGCCATTTGAAGTTTCTGGCCATCCTGGCTGCAAAATCGTTTTCTCGGAATGGGGGAGTCTGAACACTTGAATCCCGGGCTTCGGTTGAAAGCGCCGCGCACGTGGCCAGCCCTGTTCCTGAAGCTGGGCCCGGGCACCGTCATAACATTTTTCTGTGCTAAAGGAAGTTACCTAAACGGAGGAAGACCTAAATTCTAACTGATGAGCTAGCGGGTCTTAAATCATCTTTTTGAACGTCTCATTTTAAAACCAAGTGTTCATAAGCACAGTTTGGGTTCAAATAGCGCAAAAAAGGGAAAACTCAACCCTTGGCTTTTTTGCAAATAGTTTTATAAATTTGAGAATAAGAAGGTAGGGATAGAAATCTCGGAAAGATTCTGCTGTGGTTCATCAGTCGATCACGCTGCACCCAATCTCAGAGAGATACTATCAGACCTCCACTGTGTGAATATTTTTAGAACTCGGCTAGTCACGGGACAGCTTTACCATTCAGCGCAGCATCTAGTTTGTTTTTGGAAGAGTGGTCTCGAAGACACCAACAAATGAGATCTACCACGAATACTACTTGAGTTCAAACCATGAAATTTGACTTAAACTCTAAAGTGGTTCTTAGACCCCTCTGTCTTCAGATGCTAAGCAGTATTTCTGAAATACTGGCCAAGAAAGCCTCGGGCAGAGGAGCGGGTCTGGTTGGAGACAAAGGTGCGGGGGGCAGAGTGCATCCACCCCGCATGTAAAGGAGAGTCCGAAGTCCCCAAGGTTGTGAGGACTCTCCCCTGTGGCCCATGTTTAATCCCATATTCTTGCAGTGAGAGCAAGACAGTGAGGGCTCAACCTCTGGAAAGAAATAGAGGGTTAGGATGGGCCAAGAGCAAAGCTGGGGAGATGCAGTTGGCTCTTCACGAAGCGCTCTGCCTTGGTCCCCTTCTCCTCAGGACGCTCCCTGCGTTTCGCCAGGAGCAGCCCTGTGCCACCTAGGTCAGGGAGTTTCTGGTCCTTAACGACGGCGCTTCTTCAGTGGGAATGCTGCGAAGAGGGACTCCGACGGGGGAGGTAGGATAAAAGGGGATCATTCAGCTAAAGAACTTCGGGACCAGCTCAAGTTGATTCCCCAGGGGGGTCTTGATTGACAAGCCTTCCGTGGGTGCAGACGTGGTCCTGGCACACTCCCAGCCTACGTAGGTGACCCACAGGCAGTGACGTGTACAAGGCGGTGATGTGAGGCTTACTGCCCGTGAGTTACCTTTCGAGGCTCTATTCTCCCACCGGTAAGATGGGAGCCGTGACCGCACCCCCCCTCAAGGCATCTGTTGTGAACAGTCGATGCCACACAAATAGAGCGTCGGGCACACTCGGGCCACGGAGTAACTGGTGGCAGTTTGGGCAGACTTGCAAGAAGAGGTATGTAATGCCGTAGAAGGGTAATTTAAAACAGCTCAGGTCTGCCCCACGTCCAGAATTCAAGGATAAAACCTCTACGGAGAACCACAGACATTTGCATCTTTGCATAAAAAGTGTATTTTAATTTTTAAATAATCAAACTGGGATTGGGATCACATGGAGGTTTGGTGTCTATTTAATCAATACAGGAGGTAAAATTCACTAGATGATTTCTGTTCTAAGTTCCACTTTGGGCCACGAATTCCTCCCCATGGCTGCCCTCCGCGGCCTCCGCTGGCCCTGGTCACAGCTCCCACCCCAGTGTCCTAATCCTCACAATGGGCCTGTCTGTTTCCCACACTGGACCATAAGCCTCTTGAGGGCAGGGACTGTGTCTGCTCAGCACGTAGCCCCAGAGGATCCAGCCCCTGACAAGGAACAGTGTACAGTATTTGTTGAAAAAATAGATACGTGAGCAAAAAACGAATAAAATTGTCCCTTTCCCTTTCTATGAATAAATCCAGCTTCAGGAGCTCCCCACCTTAGAGCTAGGAAGGCGCAGAGGCAAATTTGGTCTTAAACGCAGCACATCCATTTCACTTCATGTCTTTTGCTTCTTGGCAAGTTGTCCCAGAGCCAGAAAAATGAGGGGTTTTTTGTTTTTTTCTTTTTTTGCTTTTTCTTTTGGCCCTAAATTACTTCTGAAAGTTACAGCATTTTAGATTTGTATTGTTTCATTAGCTGTCGCTTTTATTCATGACCTCTTTTGTTTCTCTCTCTTTCTCTGGACCTCTTCCTGCTCGAGCTTGACCGTTCCTCTCATATGGAAAGTTGTCTGTTCATCAGCACGCCATAAATAATCCAACCTGCGTGCATTCCACTGTCTTCCCTGGCTCCACGCTCCCTCCCGCCCCCCAGCTGCCCCGCTCCAGTTTTCTGTGGCCCCAGTGACATGATCGTTGGCAATAAATGCTCAGCTTCATTTATTTACTGGAATTCTCAGATCTGGACCAGTTTGCTCCATTCAAGCTGCTGACGTGTTTTGTTAGGTACACATTTTGTAGAATCTCCCCTTTGTGCTGAGCTCTGAGAAAAAGGGCCCTGGTAAGGATGAACTGGGATTTAACAGATTTTTAGCTTCAACTTTATATGGACTTCCCTAACATCAGGCAGTCGGCAGCTTATCTGGACTTGGGGTGCAATCCAGTACATATTTGAACCATATTCACCTCTCCAGGAATGCTCCTTTTGGAGGTGAAATGTTTATCGTATCTCATATTTGGTCATGGTCATGGTTATCCCCGTAATAAAACTATAACCGTGGTTCTGCAAGCATATTTTAAACTTGTGTTTAGGATGTTAGGTAAGTAGTACATCACATCGTCCATGCTCTGAAGTGTGAGAATGTTTCAATGTGTTGCCTTAACCCTAGGAGAAAATCCGGGGTCTACTGAAGGAGACCAAATGTGACACTTGTTCTGATTTTGATGTGGAGCTAAACAGGTTTGGGATTTTTTTTTTTTTTTCAGTGAAACGTGCTCACATGTTCAAAATTGCCCACCATGCCTTGGTTAGCTTAGCCATAAAGAATTCACCTGTAATAGGAAGGCAGTACTTGCCTCTTTCAGTACGTTCCAAAAACAAAATTGCAAGCAATTAGCATCACGATAGATCATGTTTTGATAAATCAGCCACTAAGTGCTACTCAAAAAAATGAAAGATTTTACCTTCTGTCATTAAGTAGGAATTTAATCTCCAGTCAGGTGTTGCAAAGAGACCGCCCACCAGGTGTTCTAAGGGCATTTGCAGAAACAGCAATGAACTTGATCTGATTATTGCCTGAGTTGTCATGCAGAACTTGCCACAGAAATTTGGCCACGGAGGAGATCCAGATGCTCAAACATACGAGCTGCAGGACCCTCCCTAAGCTCTGGCTGTTTCCGGAAGTCATTGCTAAGTGTGTGCTCTTAGGAAGCTAATACACTGCCTTCTCCCAGTCTCATCCAAATTAAAGCACAGTTAAATTTTTCCTAAGGCATTCATTGAAGCAAGCCTTTTTGACAATGGTTACAACTAAGGAAAGTTGCAATATCCAAGAAGACTTAAGTCTTTTGAATGGTGTTGATTCTTTCTTGAAGTAAAGGGTGGGTAGGGGGAGCAGGAGGGCAGCAGTGCCATGTCAAGACATGGCATGAGGAGCTTTTTGATGATAAAAGGAAAGGCCCAGTGGGGTGCCGTAGGGTAGTGGGGAGCCTGGATCTAGGGTCCAGGCAGCAAAATGGCATTAATAGTTTGGTACCGCCTCCATGGAACAAACCAAATTTGACAATTTCTATCCAAATCTTTTTAAAATGCACAGACTTTTTGACCCAGGAACTCCACTTCCAGGAATCTGGCTTATAGATATTACTGCACGAGTTCACAGACAGATGTGGACAAAGAAAGTCGCCTGCCGTGTCAGTAAACAGAGGATGTTGCAGCCATCAAGCTGTCAGCCACTACAGCCGCCGCAGACTGTGCGCCCTGAGCGGATTCAGGATGGAGAAGCCCAGGATGCTGGCCCCAGAGAGCTAAGGTGCATATCAAAGGAATCATTTCAGTGAGCCCAGACCCTTGCGTCTTCCCATACACAGAAAATTGCTAAATTCATTAATTTGAGATGTCTGGTTTTCTTTAATTAACAGTCATCATTCGATGTTCCGACGATCTGGGTTTTTTTTTTTTTTTGCAAAAACTCCTATATATCCTGGCTTCTCCCTTACAGTCCATCCAAGCGATCTGAGAGCCTCTCTCCCGGGCCTAAGTGCTTAGTATGTCCACCAAATAAAACGTAATTCTCAACTTCAAGGTTGTGGGTTTTTTCAGTCGACACATATGTGAGGATGTTCAGTGCAGCATTGTTTATAAGACTGAACACAAATTTAAATGTCCGTCAGAGCCGGTTTAAAGAAGCTTTAGTGCTCCAGGGGATGGAATACCGTGCTGCAGGAGAAAAGATGGAAGTTGCACCTCATGTGCTGAAATCTGTATTGTGTGCAGGAAGCAAGATGCAGAACACGTATGGTGTGCTGTCATGTGAAAAAGGAGGAAGTAAGGGTGGGCGAGAAGGGGTCGATGTGTGCTTGTAATATGCATAGGAATTTTCCAGAAGGGGGCTTCAGGAAAGGGGTACCAGGAGATGGCAAAGCGGGACACTTACTTTTGCATTATTGGAATGTTTGGCTGCATTTTATTTATTGTTTTTGGGTTGCAAAATCTCTTCACCGGCTTAAGCAGTAGCTGGGCTGCCATCGTTCGGGAAGGCCTCGGCAATACTGTGAAGGAAGCAAAAGTCGTCTGACCCCTTGAGCTTGAGCACCTGCTGTCTGACGGTACCGCACCACGGCCCACAGGTACAAAAGTTTGATTTCGTAAAAATAATACAGCCTACATAACCATGCACTTTGCGTCTTGAATGTTCTAATTTCTTCCTTTAATTCTGGCTCCCTCGCACTAAATTGATCTCATGACCCACCAGTGAGGCCCCAATCTGAACTAGACTGCTACAGGCGTCAGACTTGCCACCCTCCCTGCCCCTTTGTGTCCTCCCTGGGCTGTCTGTCACCCAGGCCCTCCGGTCCCTGCTGTCAGGGGCCTGATGGAACACCCGCATCTCTCCCCAGATTTGCATTTTATAGGCCTTCTGAAGGGTGGCCTCAAGCCAAAGGGATGACTAATGCTGGGAAGTTCTGAAGCCCTGTGGCCGCTAAGAAGGCCTTTTGGTGCCTCAGTAACGCCCTGGGGGGCTCCTGAGTGCCCTTTGGAAAAGAGTGAAGCCGTCACTTAGGAACCCAGAGGCATTGCCACCTGGCCCGGGCTCACCTTGAAAAGCTCTTCCAAAGTTTCAGAGTTGCTGACTCTGGGTTTGGGCTGGGTTTGAAATCGTCTCTCATTTCTCATCCTAATTCAAATAAAATGGTGCAGCAGAAATCTAGTCCTCTGAAGAAGATGCAGATTCTGACGGCATTGGAACCTACGGGAACCAACAGCCTTCCTCTCCCCTCCGCCCTCTCCCGCTCTCCTCGCCTGTGCTAAGAAGCCCACGTCGGGCCAGGTTTTCTGAGGATGTGGGTATGACCCCCTCCTTCTCGTCCTCCTGGCCTCACTGTCCTGTCAAATGTTCTGCCGTTTTGCCAGGCCTGCGGTATAACTGGGTCACAAGGGTAGAACGTGGCCGAAGAAAGGGCCGCTTAGACTTCAAAATGATCTGTATCCTTCCATCATCTCCAGGGAGTGATGCTGAAATTAGACCAAGTCTCTCACTGATGCAAACAAACTCCCACCCCCTCCCATGTCCAATACCCGGTGCCGCCGTGAAAACAAAGTCTGCTTGTCACGCAGCTGTCACTTGGCCCAAACCACTCAAAGTTAACACCTAGTTAATCACATTCTCCTGTGTGTATTCCTCGGAGGGCCCTCTTTCTCAATTTTAATGTGTTGGCTTAAATAAAATCGGTCTGGTTCCCCTTTTCATAGCAGCTTAAATCTGTCCCAAGTTGCCCAAACAAGTGTTTATGGAACTACTCACGGGTCCTCCAGGGAGATTTCCAAATCAACACTCACGCGTGAGCGCCCAGCTCATGTGGAGACCCACACCCTAGCCCACTTGGGGCCCCCTGGAAAGCCAACCCAGCACAGAGCAGCACTGGTCTGAGAAGATCCTCCGCGCTTCCGGTCACATGGGGTTACCCGGGAGATGCTGGTGCCCAGCTGTACTTTTCCGTTTGCACATAGATGGGAGCATAGGCTCTGACTCTTTCATTGATAGTAAAAGGCACTAGGAGAGAAGGAAATTGGCAATGATCGGATGTTTTCATTTTGCTTTGATTTTCATCAGTGCCCTGAAAACACTATTTCAAACGTCTTCATCATCTCGTACGGAAAATAATAACCTCAGTAATATTTGTTAACTCTGAGGGCCCTTATTATTGAAGAGGGCAATCTTATGCCAGTTTCACAAAGGACTCGTGCTTTTCTGGGTCCGGTGGGATTCACTGGGGATTTCAGCCCACTTACAACTGGGCAAATTTCCCCATCACAAAATCCATTGCCAAAATGGACACCAATTGGCCTCTTGGTTGACAATCCCAGAAGGGAAAGCTCTGGGCTCCAAAACTAAGCGATTTGCTCAAGAGTTGAGACAGTAGCAGGAAATCATGCTGTCTCGACCCAACGTTTGCTCTCTGCTGAGGATAATGGAGAGTTTGGGGCTGCAGGGCCATCAGTGTCACAAGTAATCCATTCAGAAATAGCAAAAGGCCTTCTACTATAACAAGGAATTTAAAATAGTCAGCCAGACTTAAGCATACTTGGGCATTAACAGTCTTTTAACTTAGCGGGAAAAAAACCACTGCGTCTTAGTTGGTGGCGAAGCTGATGGAGGGGGAAGATGAAAGAGCTACTTCTGAAGTGAGCGTGTTTGACAAATTTCAGGAAAAGAGGCTAATGGCTCTCTTTCTACGCCTTGTGGCTGGAAGTGTGATTTGCACGGACCACATCAGGTCTCAGGTAGAGTGAATCGGCTCCGCTGCGCTGTGAGGCTGGCATTAAACCTTTCACGCCTGGGCCTTCCCCGACGGTCCAGTGGTTAAGACGCCGCGCTCCCACTGCAGGGGGCGAGGGTTCAATCCCTGGTCGGAGAGCTAGGATCCCGCATGCCATGTGGCACGGCCAAAAAAATAAAAAATAAACCTTTCACAGCGGGCAGCCCTACAGTCCAAATTGCAGCCAATCTAGCTGAGAGCTGCCAGTTTCCTACTAAGTGCAGCCTGACGCGGGTGCCTGTACAGCCAGCGGCAAGCTTATCCCAATATTTTGTCACATTCAACAACATCTTTGAGAAAATGTCTTAAATGGACAAGTCTTTTAGAGGACCATAAAAATAAGATCAACAACCACTGAAAAGTCTGTGGAATCTGAAGCATGTAGAAAATCACCCCCTGTACCCCATGGGCTGTATTATTTCCCCCTTTTAAACCAATATTTATCATATAACCGTGGTTTTACAGCCAAGCCATCCTGAACATGTCCCGTCCAGGGAACACGGGTGGAAATGACCCCCCCGGCTCTGAGACCCCCGCCTTGGAGCCTGAGCCTCTCCCGCCCCCAGCCCTGCTCTCTCCCCTGCAGGGAGGGGCTGCCTCCCCCCGCCCCCCGACTCTGCTCTGCTGGCCTCGCCTCTCCATCTGTGCGCCCGTGGTCCACGTGGCCACTCGCACGTGGTCACTCGCGGTGGGACCATTCCCGCGGAGGCCGCCGAGCTTCCACGCCAGCCGCGGGAGGCTTCCTCCTCCTCCTCAAACCGGGACACGCTTTTTTACGGGACCCCGAACTGGGAGGCAGCCCTCGATTTCTCCCAGTGAGCGCTTATTCTTTGTTTAGTCTCCCTTTCTGCCCGCCCTTGGGTCAAGCCTAGGGGAAGGCGCTGGGAGCCAACCCAGCCTCAGCCCCCCAGCGGCCTGCGAGCTCTGCTCCCACCTTCAGCACTTCTGGGTGGGCCCTCTGCACCCGCAGCTGCGGCCTGGGGGGTCGCCAACAGCGGTGTCAGCCCCCTCGAGGGCTCGCCCTCACCCCGCCTCCCCAGCCCCTCCCCATTCCCGGGGGGGAAGGGCCCGGACACCCCGAGAGACCGGCAGCAGCTGCTCCCGTCCCGTTCCAAAGCCCGCTTCTACTGCCTCGGCTTGTGATTCACGCAAATGGGCGTGGAGTGGAGTCCCGTCTTCGTGGGTGAGTTTGTTGACTGAAAAAAAAAAAGCACAGCCTGAAAGTTGCCAGTTCAGGAGTCTTACTGAGGATTCTAGCCTGGGGATCAGCCTCTGAGATCGCTCTGAGGGACTATTCCAAAGAGGTAAGGGAGGATACACAGGAGGTTTTGCTGAAGAAAAAAAAAAATGCAGTCCAACATCAAAAGATGACCGTTAATCACAAGAACAGACATCTGAGGTTAGTGATTTTAGTGCTCTTCTGTGTATGGGAAGAGGCAAGAGTCTGGGCTCATTGAAATGATCCCTTTCGTAGCATCTTCCCAGGGCCAGCATCTGGCTTTCTCCCTCCTGAGTCCCCCCACCAGGGGGCAGCTGCAGTAGCTGATGGCTTGACGGTGGGCAGCATTCACTGTTTACCGGCAGGGCAGGCAACATTCTTTGTCCGCAAGTTCTCACCTCCCCAAGGAAGGCTAAAATCCTCAACTGTCAAACCTACCTCTATAGCCCAAGAAGCACAGTTCGCTGGGTTTTGTGAACATGATGCTATCAAGTGATATATACAAAGTGCAAGAGACAAGGTACCACAGGCACAGAACATACACGCAAAATGCACGTTTTCAGGACATTTAATTAAGAGAGAGGGGGCTGAAGAATGAGACTTCAAAGGAAGCATTCAACCTGCACCTTCCCAGAGTGAAGTGGGGACGGGTGGTTTCCAGAATAGATGCCCAGATGGGCATTTGAGCTGTGTCCTCTCACTGGATCACCTGCCCTGGCTCTAGGGGCATCGGAGGGCCACTTCTGGTAAATGAAAAGCAGGCATATGGAGACTCTGATGAATGTCTTCATTGGAATCGTCCTGCTGTGGAGGTCAAGGAAACCCATGGAAGATTCTGGTTTCCTAAGTAAGCTGTGCTTCTCAAGTTCAAGGTGCTGTTTCTTTCATGGAACTTGATTAGCAACTAATTAAACGGAGGAAGGACAGTCCACAGCACAGGTGACCAACAGGGTTCCCGCTGCAGACAGGTCGAAGCAATTAAATGTGTGAACCACGCTGTTTGTGTGTTTCCGGGGCTGTAAAAGTGATGGCCGGGCTAAGCAACAAAAACCACAACCCTTGAACACCACGGCCAAGGCCCACTCTTGTATAAAACATGTGTTCCCTTCTCCGAAGCAGGGAGCATCGCCAACTCAAAAAGTAAGCCCAGGACCGGTTTCTTCTGAGGTGGGGAGCAGGGCACAGCCCACCGACAATGGCCGATTGTGATTCATTAGTGGAGGGAAGTTCGGAATTGAACTTCACCATTGGGATTTACTTGCATTTGAAGGCAATGCAGTTAGCAGTCCATCTTTCAACACTGAAAGTATTTTGTCCACTTTTCTATCCTTCTGATGAATTAAGGGCTTATGAAAGGTGAGGGGTTGAAACATGAGCAGCTGAAGCTCTGAGTGGATCTACTTGCCAGTTCGGGCTGGATGGAAAAACACAGGGGCCAATTTTACATTGTTTCCCCACCAATTCCCATCAGCCATGAACTGTGAGGCTTTCCTGCGTCTGCAATGAGTGGATAATAGGAGTTCCCGGTCCTCCGGTTCTCCAAGCTGTTTTGAACGAGGTCTGCTAATTGAATTCAGTTGTTTGCAGTTTTAAATGTTCCGTATTTTCCACAGAGCAAGAATGTATTAAACTCATTTCATCTGTCATCCAAGAAGAATTGGAGCCTGCATTTTTATTACCAACTGACTCGTGTTCACCTTCATCCTCGAATTTTTTCTGAAATGTTTACAATGTAATTAAAAACAATCAAGTCAAATGATCTGTTTGAATTGGTCCCTTTGGGGGAAGATGAAGGAGCAGGAAAGGTGCCTGCGATGACATCATTTTGCATCGTTGCCTTCTCACACAGAAATACATCGTGTAATCTGGTCACCAAGAGCATTCTGTAATGTCACTGCTGATTTAACGATTACAGAATATTGTAATTAAACGTTCAAACGCTCTCGTAGGCTTTCCCATTACAAATGGCCCTGGAACTTGATTAATCTCAGCGTTTAGAAAAGTCCTGGATTTGGTAATGCTGCTTCCTGCCGTGCACACCTCCAGGGGAAACTATGGTCTGAATCCTGAAGTCGGACCCAATTCAACTCTTGCATCTTCCCCACTGCGGCCGTAAGACGAACCACTTTTCCAATCATGGCTCAAACAGGCCTGTCGGGTCTCTAGGGCTCTGCATGCCTACTGCCAGCCGTGAAAAAGCATTCCCTGGGAACAGTCTCATAATAGGGAAGAAAAATGATAAACCCACAAAGGCAGGAGCCACAGTGCCTGATGCTGGGCACAGCGCTGACTAAATATCGGGGCAGCTGGACCTGGTTAGGAGCCCGGCTGCTGGCACAAGAGTTTGCTACTTTGCTGGGCACAAAGACGTAGGTAGCTGGGACATCATAGAGCAGAAAAATGAAACTTCTGTATTGAAACGTCAGAAGAGGAGAAAGGCTTACAACCCAATTTGCCTTGGGGCTGACTAATTACAGGAGCAAATCCTTAGATAAGATGTCAAATAGGAAATTAGCAAGCAGGAGCCATTGATCATGTCTCCTTATTTTTAAAATTAGTTTTAATGATTCCCCAGACGATGTACAGAAACCACGTTCATGCCTTGAGTTTCTCCTCCAGAGAGTTGAATGTTGGGTAATGTTGCTCCGTATGACTTTTCCCCTGACTTTGGTATTAAATAAACAAACACCACCAACAATGAAAACCTCGGGGCTGATTAAGATCAAGCAAATGAGTTGTCAAAAGAAAACTACCTTCTCTTCCTGGGAGGATGGTTGCCAGTCTGTTTGCTTTGGAGGATTTAGACAGCTCTGCCCTGCTGGGCATTAAATACAAACCTCAGATTTGCTGCAAAGAATGTTGTTTTTAAGAAGGAGATTGGGGAATTCGCTGGCAGTCCAGTGGTTAGGACTCCGCACTTTCACTGCCGAGGTTGCAGGTTCGATCCCTGGTCAGGAGACTAAGATTCCGCCAGCTGCAGGCGGCCGGAGAAAAAAAAAAAAAGATGTTTTTTGCATTTTCCTCTCTGACCTAGAGCAGGAGGTCTCTGGGATGTGATATAGATGCCAACCTCTTTTATCACTCTTAATTTATAAAGCCATGGGACATGAGGTTCACAGCGTCAGAGGCGAGGACCAGGGGGCCAGGCCATCGTGATGAGGCCTGCGGGACCCTGAGCCCCTCACCAGTTGTGACACCCAGCACCTGCACCCCGTGGAGTTGCTTCATCAGTATCAACTCTGCTTAACCTGCCCCTTCTTTTTTCTCCTGCTGCCCATGCATTAGTACATCTTTAAGATGAGCCCAAATCCTTCTATACATTTCCCCAAAGTTCAGCAAAGAGTGGTGGTTTTTTAAATGTGATTTGAGCAATAATTAGCTAATTCTTTCTCATTCATGCTGGTTCATTATTAGCCAAGCAGAGCACGGCAGCCCCTCCTTTGTGTTTAGAGGGATGTTACATTTGATGTCACGACCCTTCTCAAGGAGCTCGCTTTCCAGGTAGGCTCCAGCACCACCACCCTGGGGTCAGAAGGGAGGTGGCCACAGGCGTCCCGCGCTGAGCAGAGCCAGCCTGGACAGGTCTGGAGCTGGACAGGCCGTGCTGTCCTCCCGCATGTCTGAGCTGTGGTGTAGGAACATTCCGGAGTGTCCACCAGCCGCGCACTGGGGTCTGAACAGAGACTGCAGTAGCACCCAACAGCCCGGGGCAGGACACAGACCATTACCCATCCACCAGGAGGGCACGGCTGGGGCATGAGGGAAAGGAAGTCGGGAGAGGCCCCGAGGGCCGGCCGGGTTGCCCAAGGCACGTGCGGAGGCTTTGCTTTTGCAGATTTCGTTCCCGGACTGGATGTTGCAGCATCTCCAAACGGGAAGCGGCTCAGGCCACCCCACAGCCTGGAGAGCCAGGTGGACCCAACACCTGAGACTCTTGTTAAGCCCGCCCCAGTCAGCACCTGACCTGCCAGCCACGGGTGCCATGGGGCAGAGGCTCTGCGGGGTGCCATGGGCGGGGGAGAGTTGGATGGAAGGAGTCAGAGGGTGCGGAAGAGGAAGAAAAAGGGGTGGAGAAGCTGAGGGTCTCCAGCGGAAAGGGTTAGGAAGGCCTGAAGGAAAAGGCCAGTTTGGAAGGAGGCCAGCACAGAAGGACCCTTCAAAGCCCGAGGGGCTGGTCCAGGCCAGGTCCCAGTACCCAGTCTCCTGCAGCTCCTCGGCCCGCAGGGAATAAGCAAGGCGAGCTCTGCCGGACTCAACACTGTTTTCTGAAATGAGGGATGCTTGAGCTAAACCAGATCTCCATCTTAGTGCTTCGGGGAAAAATCCCATTAGAACTTCTGAAGCCCATTCGGATTTATGGCTGGAGAGGGCTGGATCCATGGGGATCGATCTGTTTGGTACACCTGCCCCTCCTCCCTCCCCAGCCAGCCGCCAGCCAGCCGCTGCTGAAAAACCCTGAGCTGGGCTGAAATGCGCCTTGCTGGAGACGATGGAGATAAAACAGGATTTAAAGGCAGTGCATTTTACCAGGCAACCTTATCTGGCTTAACTGCTCTGGGTTTTCAGCTGTGTGTGGATGTGAAGGATAATTACCATCGCGTGTTACCTGAGATTACAGGGTTGTGTTCCAACTAATGATGCCACGAGAACCAAGCGGTCGTTAATATTTAATCAGTCTGTGGGCTTAACAATTGGATCAATGAGGTATGTAATTACATAATTATAAAAGACATTTCAGATAGGAATGGCTGGTACTGGTATTAATACCAAAGGTGAGAGCTGGTAGAAATACCCCACCGGGTCGTTTCAGAAATATCACCAAAGAAGGACCTTCGAGGGGAGGGTATCCCTTAGAAAATGATGAGCACAGATTGAAAATCTTTTCCAGCATGGGCTTTTTCTCTTCTTTCAGGCTCCCCATATGGAACATCAGGCCAGATGTTTTACTGACGTCACAGATAACTATCACTGCAGTATTTAAATGGACCCCAAGAGAAAAGCTCCAGAATTTTCTTAATTGCCTTCTAAAGGTGAGTGATGTTTAGTGGCTATAGGTGCCGGTGGATTTTTGCTTCTTTATTTTTTATTTTTGGTTGGCATTTAGGAGAGACTGACCAAAAATCGGGCAGTGAAGCCCCATGCCACCTTCCTGGGGCTGCAGCTCCCCACCCGGGGTGGCACCTGTCTGCCAGGGGAGCAGCCCACATTGTCCCTGCTGGGGGATGCTGCGGGCATCCCTGTGCCCTACCTGGGGTTCCAGTTTCTCCCTGGTGCTCGTGGCTCCTCAGTGGAAAATGCCATTTCTAACTGGGGGGCTGGGGGAGGGGGGTTGGGGGGCAGGCAGCCAATCAGCTGAGTGCTCCTGCTCCACGGCCTGTGCCTGCAACACATGGCTGAGAGCCCATTAAAGGCACCCGGCAGATGTGAGCACCCAGACTGGAGCTGCAATCGGCCAGGACAATGGCCGTCGGAGATACGAATCCGAGCGTGTGTGTGTGGAATTTATTGTGGGAAAATCCATATCCCTCAAGAGCCATTTGTCAAAGCTGCAAACAAGCCCTCTCCCCTCGCTCCACTCCTGCATCATTTTAGGGATCACCTGAATTCACCTGTGCGGGGGCTCAGAGGTGCGCTACAGCAGCTTGGGACACCCATCCCACCCCCCCATCTGGCAGCCCAGCCTCCACCCCCTCCTCCAGGGCTTGGGGCCCCCAGCCTGTGCCTTCCCTTCTTCCTGGGCTGAGGGAAGGATGGTTCCAGAAGCCGCTTTGCACCTTGCCTGTGTAGCAATGTCCGTCGGCACGTTCCAGCGCTGGCTGGGAGCAGGGCCCTCCTGGCGCCCCAGTCTCCACGGAGGGTGACCCTGCAGTTCCGGGAGATGCGTGATGATGCGGAGGTCGGAGGCCACCCTCTGTGGAGGCCTTCCCAGCCTCTCTAGAGAGAGGGTCCGTCTCCCCTTGCCCTGGGCCCCGCTGCCTTTGGGAAGCTGAATGGCCCGTCAGAAAACCGCGGGCCCAGGCGCCAGACAGACGTGGATTTGGATGCTGGCTCTGCCCCTCACTGGCAGCGTGAACCAGGGGGTGACTCTCCGTCCCACGCCTTCACTTCCCCCTCCGAAGAATGGGCCGATTCCGCTTCAGTCAGAGGCTTGTGGGCAGTAAGGGGAAGCCCAGGCCTGGGGCAAATACTCTGGAGACTTGGGTTTTCTTCCCCTCAGGCTGCCTTGGGTGACTTATTGGTGCCACCGACAATGAGTTCCTCAAAGCAAGGAGGGGTGACTCCTTATCACACCTCTTCCAAACTACCTGTTGGGGCATCATGTAAGGGACTGGCATCCTTTGCCCGTGGCCAGAAGCCACGGTGTCCCTCTGCAGCGAGCTTCCTGATGGTCAGCGTTTTCACCAGACAGGACGCCAGCGACAGAAATGCAACTCGAAGCGGGGAAGGTGGGGGGCAGGGTTGGCTAACCCAGCCAGGAAGTTCATGCAGCTGCCGCCAGATGCCCAAGTGGTGATGTCACCAAGGCTCCATCGCTGGTCCCCTCCGGCTTGCTGGGTTTATTCTCCAAACAGGCCTGCACGTGGGGCTGGCATGGGCCGGGCCTTCGAGCTCACGGCCGCACCGATCAGCCTCCCTGCTCGGCCAGCAGAATGTCCGGGCAGGCCCTGGGGCCTGGCCATGGGTCTGGGCTGTGTGCTGTCCCTCCTCAAGCCCCGGTCACCTGCCCGCTCTGGGTCTGGGACAGGGCGCAGTGACTAGAGAGCCCCCGGAGCACACAGGCACACCCGCTCTGTGGAGAGAGGGCCCCCCCAGGGAAGGCGTGCCGGACACACAGAGGCAGACGTCCGTTCCGAACGGTAAGCACATCGCCCAGGCTCCCTCTTGTGTCCACGTCTCTTGCAGAGAGGGTTGCTTCATCCTTCCCAACCAGAGAGAAAGCGGGAGACTCCAGTTGGAAGGCCCTGGGTGGGGTTCGGAGGGCGGAGGGAGGAGGCCCTGATTCCATGAATCTCTTTTTATGAGCGTGGCCACAGCTGTGGCGTCTCTGGTTCTCCGGGGGCCCCCGGGGTGGGACTGACAGCCTCTGCCTGGAGACAAGGCCGGGCTGCGGGGACCGGGGAGCAGGGGGTGAGCCGGAGACGCCTCTACTCCCCGGGCCCGGCTCCAGCCTGAACCAGGCTCATCAGTCAGATCCTTTATCTCTCGGATTGAAATATTTATCGGGCTTTTTCCAAGGCCACCGCGGCTCTGGAAACCTTTCCCAGCACCCTTCCTTGGGGCCGGAATCTGCCATCACGGAGCCTCGTGCTGGCGGGGCAGCAGTGGGGCTGGGCGCTACCTCTGAAGGGCGGCCAGGCCACTGACCGGCCCAGAGGAATGAGGGCTCAAGTTCAAGGGCAACGTGCAGTCTCCTCTGCCCCTCCATCCTCACCCTCCCTCGTGCTCTGCCCGCAGCTGGCAGCGGAATCATCCCGTGGAGGGCCAGCCGCCCACACCGGGAGGGAAGGGAAGCGGGGCACAGGGGGCTCTCAGGAACCGGGTGCGTGCCGCGGGACAGCAGACGAGGGCTTCCTGGGGGAGGCGACGTAGACCGGGAGCCTGGAGGAGGGAAGGCGTGCAGGGAGGACGTGACGCTGACCCGTGGGTGCCGGCAGGTGTGGGGGGCACTGGCGGGGGGCGCTGGGGCCGGCGGGCCGGACTGCGCACCCTCGTCTCGGTGGCAGTGGGCACCCCCGGGGGTTTCAGACGCAGAGTCTCTGGGCTTTTCATCTTCTGGAGCCTCGGCTGTGTTGAGGATGGACAGTCAAGGGCGGGGAGAGCCCCTGGGAGGCCGCGAACTCGGGGGCCTGGACCGAGGGAGGGAAGTAGGGCTACTCCCTTCTTCCATCAAGGCCAACGTGCCCAGGCGCGCACCTGTGCTGGGGGCTGAGCCCGGACGAGACAGGTGGGCTTCCCGCCCTCAGAGGCACCCCGCCCCGCCCCGGAGCCGCCCGACCCAACTCCCTGCGGAGACCAATGAACTAACTGAAGTGTCCGCGCGCAGCCCTTTGCGGCTCCAGACTGGGCGGCCCAGGCTGGAGGGCGGACGGTGGGTCTGGGGGGGCCGCAGGCAGGCGGGGTGCGGGGAGGGGCGGGGGCGGCCTGGGGGCCACTTCCCAGGGTCCCGCTTGGGGGAGCCGAATGGGTGGGGACGCCAGCCACGTGGGGACGGCCCCAGGGGCCGACGAGCTGGGCTCCGACAGGGTGAGGCTGAGGTGCCCGAGGACCGCCCGCGTGGCCGCGTCCTCCTCCCTGCGCCTTCCCTTTCCTGCCTGTGCCCCGCTCCGCGCTCTGTGTCCGCCCCCGGAGGAGCTCGGGAAGCCTGGCGGGCGTCTGCGCTCCAGCCTGGGGGCTGCGCGCGCGAGGGTGCTGGGGCCGCCGCGGCTGGACCAGCCCCGGCCCAGCGAAGCCACGCTTGAACCCCTGCGAGGTGAACAGGGCAGGTGGCTGGCGAGGGCCATCCTGCCGAGCAGGGAGAGCCCGGGCGGCACGCGCGCCCCCAGCCCACGAGCCACCAGGGCGGCACAGGGGTGCCAGACGCCGACTCAGCCGCGTCGAATACGTGCTCAACCGAAGAGGTAAATCGTTCCAGGGACGCTGCCGCGTTCTTTTCAGAAGGCAGGGCACTGGAGCAATCGACGTGCTGCCTCGTTTTGCCTGGGCTCTGTAGGTCATTTACTTTATTCCGTTGGATAATATGCCGTTGAAACATGCGCCGTGGCAACCCCTGCACGGTTTATGCTCCTTTGGACTCTTTCCAGGTGGCAACTTGCCCCATAACAGGGCGGGGACAAAGGGAAGAGCTTCGGCGGGGAGCAAACTGGAAGAGCCCACGTCACCTCGGAACTCACCGCAGGTGAGCCAGGCTCGGTCCCACCGACGGAGCCTGAAGGATGGCGCCAGCTCCATCCTTCCGGGAGGACTTGATTCCGCGGCCCGAGGCCCCTCCACGTTGGTCCCCACCTGCCCCTCCCCCTTCCCCACCTCTCTGCGTTCCCCTTCCCCCTTTCCCGTGTCACTGTGCCCATCTTCTTCTCTCCTTCCGTCTTCTTTAGAGACGTTTGGACCAAACCTGGTGGTGGCAGCACCTCCTACTCCCACCTTGACTGCAGCCTGCGTCCTCACCTCCATGTGACCACGTCCTTGGACTAGATTCCCTCCAGATTTCTCCCCAGCGCCGTCCAACCCGTAGCTGCAGCTCCCACCTCTTCACCAGACCCAATACCACCCCTAGCTCTCAAAAGAAGTTCTACAGGCAAACTTTCCCAAGAATTCTAGAAACATAGTAAGTCCCTAGTCCCCCAAAGAATCGAGGAAATTTTCTTCAGGTCTTTGGTGGAAGAACTTCACTGCCCTAGTCAAATCATTTACTTGCTTCTCATCTCTCTCCTCTTGCTAGAAAGTTCGTGCCAAGAAAGCAGCACGTCTCTTCTGCTCCACTTCTGTATCCCTGGGGCCTGGAAGGTGCCTGGCATAAAGCAGAGCCTCATACTATCTGCCGAGGGACAGAGGAACCTTATCTTGGCTTGGGTCAGGTTCAACAGCCTCATGCATTTGAGACCACGTCACCCGTTTGAGACGTGGCCCTCCACACAAAACGCAGCGGTGCGATGGTGCCTCTGAACTTGGGTGAACTTGAGAGAATCAGAGGGAAGCTGTCCCCTTAATTTCCCATAACAAACAAAGAGACTTTGCTTGTTAACTCGGGCCATCCATTATCAGTGTCGCTGTCCTGCTCTCCTAGGCAGATGAAATGCACTTGGCAGACAGGGACAGGCGTCTGTAGAACATCTGCAGACCTTCCAGCAGGAGTTAATAAGCCATACTAATCAGGTTAGTTCTGGGCCTTTTGCTTTAAAAGCATCATCCTGCTTTCAGTATAGAAGACCCCAAACAGGAGGCAAACGCCCATCTGGGAATTCCTCTTGAAATTCTCCAGGAGTTGGTTAATGATAAACACAGCTACAGCAAGTAATGGTTCAAGGGATGATTTCTCCATCACATATGTTATTGGGTTGAACGTTTCTGCTCTGGCTTCTTGGAGTTTGTTCCTAAGAAGTACCCCCAAATATGTTGATGGAGGCAAGACTCTGAATAAAAAGGTCAATCCAAAATGGCATTTAATCAAAATGAGTCGCTTTCTAGGCTGGAGATTGAGGGCATAGCCAGGGAAGGGGGAGAGGGGAACACTGGCCTAGACTGGCAGGAATAAACCATTCCTAACCTGCTCATTTCAGTAAAAACAGGCATGAGGGTGAAAGCAAGTTTTGAAACTGAATTCTCCCAACATGACTCAAGGGTTGTCTTTCTGATGCCAATTTGCAATTTGGTTTTTAATAGGTGGATGGAAGCCTAATCTCCACATGAAGAATAGGACATCTGACATATCATGTGAGCGTGAAGTTGAAAGGGGCTCTTCACCAAAACCTAGAGAAATATTTGAATGCATATTTTGGAAAGGGAGATAATGTCCAGTGGGTCTGTTGTATAATGCAGCTGTGTACGGGGCAGGGTGAGGGAGAGGAAATAGGATTTAAAAATACAACCGTCTACTTCAGAGACGGGTTATAAAAGCATAGGTTTCTCTTTCAGGAGTCTCTGAAGTTGGAAAGTATGAATTACATACACTCATTAAAACTTTTTACGTTAAATTCAAAGAGTAAAATTAGAAGTCATGTTAATGATCCCGCCATCCAACAACTGGTCAGCAGATGTTGGAGGTTTATGGTTAAGAGATTACATGGTTCGAGACGACGATTTACTGTATGTGTCCCTGGCCAAGAGGAGGTGTAACAAACATATTATCAGACACAGAAAATATGCAGCCCTGGAAAAGGGACGTGCAAATCGCACTGCCCGTGATGCTTTCAAAGCTGCACATTTTTCCACTAAACCGCTATTTCGGAGAATTAGTTGTTGTTTTTTTTTTTTTCCTTTCCTAAGAACGAAGAGTTAATCTTATCCAGGTTCAGAGCCAGAAACCTGTCATATGAAATCCCAGCGAAGACCGACATTCTTTCCAGGTTCGTTACTCGCCGTGGAGCTGAGTTTTCCAGTGATGCCCAAGCTAAGTAGTTGTCAGGCAAAACGGAGCCATTTGTGACCACTCTGGGGGGCTCGGGGGGACAGCTCTCCTGGTGTGCAGGTTCCTTTTGGGGGGGAAATGCCACTTGGGAAGCATGAATAAGGAAACCTGAAAGGCTGGGAGGGACTGGGGGGTCCCGGTTTACAGACACCAGGAGGTCACAGGTTTGGTCCCCTGCAAAGGTGCCCAGCACACTGATGGAAAGTGTCCCAGGCTTCAAGCTTCAAGCCTGCAAATTTAACTCCTACCCTTTCCAACCATCAGAAGAGGAAAAGCTGCAAGAGAGCTGTGAACAGAGGTGTGTCCACAGGAGGGGGGGATGCACCCAGGCTCCCCATCCGGGGATGCGTGCAGGGCGATGGGCGCAGGCCGCCCTTTCCATCCTGTTCTACATGAGCAGAAGGGCCGGCGGGGGGAGGTGTGACACGATTCTGCTTGGGCTGTGCGTCCAAGCACTTTCCTCTTTTCCAGATTGCTTGCAGCACTTTAGTTCTTTCTTTCGGGAACCGGGCAGGGCCCCATTGTTTTTCTGGATTCCAGGGTGTACCCCACAAATTACCCGGGGTGGGTGGGAATGAAGCCACTCTGCAATGTTCTCGTACGTAGCAGTCACAGCTGCCTGACCTCGAAGGGAGCAGTGGGTCCAAGAAACCAACCACGAGGCAAAATCTGGGGGTCCACACGCTCCAGTCATGCACCCCCTACGGAGGTGCTGCTCAGGCTGGAAGCTTGCAAACGAGGAAGTGCACCAGGGGCCAGGTGGCGACTGCCTTGCTCGCCTAACTAACATCTAACCAGTACCCACCGCGTGCCAGCTCCGAGCCAGCCACTGGGCAGAGAAATGGACCCCCGCCCCGGGGGGCTCACGGTCCAGTGGGGAGACACACCTGACACGGGGGTCCCCCCTGCTCTGAGCTCTGGGGGTGTCAGGGTGCTTCCCACCTGCCTGCCTGAACTTCCTGTCCCAGCCTGTCACCTGCCAGCCTGCGGTGGGCAAGCCTCCAGCTGCCATGTCACCTGACTGCTTCTCGGGACGCCTCCTGGTCTTCAGGCTTCCCTAGGGCCCCGGCCAGAAGAGGAGATGGTCCCCGTGTCACGGCTCAGATGGCCCTGTTGGCGGTCCTCCCCGACCCTTGATGGCTGAGATCCGCAAAGCTGGGACTAAATGGAGAGGTGAGCCTCCTGGGTACCTGGGAAGTACTGGGGCGGAGACCTGCAGGTCTTCAGCTTGGAAATTGTGCATCTTAACCGTGAGGAGGGGCCCCTGTGTTTGAAGAGCACGTTTCTCCATAAAGCGCAGCACAGGCAGGGTTTTCAGGTGACAAAGAGGCATCAGCACCTACTTGGCAGCAGGCAGGAGGTGCCCAGATGGGGAGCGACCAGAATGGGCAAGAATCCCTGCTCCTCCTCCCAAGGAAGCGGACAGATGATGAAGGCAAAGAAGTAAACTGTGTGGTTTATTTGCAGGGAAACTGTTACAGAGAAAGAGGAATCAGGCAAGAGGGAGAGGATGACGCGTCACGGCCGTTGTAAGTAGAGTGACCCGTGAAGGTGGCAGTTAGAGCACGAATTTGGAGGCAAGGAAGCAGCTACTCGGGTATCTGGGAAGCGCACTCCCAGTGGAGGGACAAAGGCCCTGAGGTCGGAGCCCCCTGCCATGGGCTGGAGGGAGGAGGGGGAGAGCATAGGACACGAGGCCAGGGGTGCAGCAGGCCAGTCAGGGGTCTGAGCTCTGAGTGTGCAGGGCCTCAGAGGGCCACAGGGGACGCACAGGGTGAGGGCTCACTCTGCGGAGTGGGAAACAAGGGCAGGCGCCACAGCAACAATCCAGGAAAGGAGGCTCCTGATCTAGATGCCAATTCGTGGTGGACTGGATATGAAAGAAACCAGGGACAACGTCCAGGGTGCTGGCCTGGGTGCCTGGGTGCCTGGGCGGATGGGGTTGGCATCACCCAAGGGGGGGCAGGCCTGGTGTGGGGCGATCGGGGTGAAGTGTGAGACACATAAAATCCACGTGAGGATGTCAGGCAGGCAGGAGTTTAGTGCAGACAGAAGGCTGGAACCCCCAGCACAGAGATGTTTTTCAAGCCCCCACATGGCGGAGCTCAGGGGGAAGTGGGTGAGGCTAAAAGAGGCCTGAGGCCGAGACCTGCGGGCAGACAGGTTAGACCCACTTTACCCACCAAGGTCCAGAGACGTCTCTGTCCAAGGCTGCGGAAGGGGGTCTGCTTGGCCGGCCCCCAGCTCCTAGGGCCCTGGGAGACAGGCCCCCAGCCCACTTCCTCTCGTCTACTGGGCTTCTCCCAGGCCAGGAGCAGCAGTGATGGCCGGTCCCAAGTGTCACACGGGATCAGGGTGGGCAGGACGCTGCACGCGGACCCGCACAACCCCCGAGGCTGCCAACCAGACAGCAGCGCGCAGCATGGCCGCAAACCCGGCCTGGGCCCAGGAACAAAGGCAGGTCGGTCACTGCACAACATCTGCAGTTCTGCACAGAACGGGCCCTGTTACGCCCTGGGGCTCGGAAGCAGCCGGTCAAATGGGCTTCCCAGCAAACCCCCAAACCCGATCTCTTTCCTGGGCCAGACCCCAGGACGAAGGTTCCAGAAGGTTCCAGAAGGTCCCTCAGTCCCTTCCCCCCTCCAACTTCTCCCCACTAGGTGGCTGGGAGTTAGGGCTACATTCCCAGGTAGCATTTCCTCAGACATGAAGCCACGTTTCTCAAACCCAGGCGCCTGGAGATCCCTCTAGATTCTTCGATTCCCACATTGTTCTAGAGGAAATTCTGGTCACCTTAATCCACGCTGAGAATTACTGACTGTGGAAATCCACATGTCTGGTGTTTGTTTTTGTTTTTTTGAGCCTGAGATTAGAAAGGCTTTAGGTCCTGAACCTCTTCCCCGGGGGGGACAGTGAGTGGCCAAGAGTTCGAAAGCCCAGCTCTGGATTTCCTCAGCCTCTTGGTAAGGCCTTACTCTCCTCATCCGTGAAATGGGAATAATAACCGTCCTTGGCTCTCGGGGTTAAATGAGTTAGTAAGTGTCAAGTTCTTAGAATAGTGCCTGATATAAGGAGCCCTCACGAAGTCCCAGGGACTCTTATTACCCCTGCAGGAGTGTGACAAATGGACAGAGCCCTCTGCCTAAGCCAGGTTGGAGCCGTAGTCAGAAAACAGAAAGTTTCGCATTATTTAAGCCTGGCCACCGCGCACACCGAGGCCTGCGTCACTTCGAACTGCAGCTTGAAGGGGTCAAACGGGGACTTCTTTAGAGCGACTGAAGTTTCTCGCTGTTACACTTTAAACACAGTCTTGCCAGGTGTCCTGGGAGCAGGACGAATTAAGATACTCTTGGCCAGTGAATGAAATCCAGGGTTTGGAATCCGAAGAGACAGAAGCCAGATCAGCGTCAGGCAGCTGGACGGGCAGAAAATTGTCCCCTTTCTGGTGTTTTCTTTTCATCCAAGACTTTCTTACATGTCCTCAGGCATCTGTCACTTCCAGGGACCATGAGGCTTGGCGGGAGAGATGCAGTCCTTGACGCCGGGTTCTGAAGATCAGGGAACATGCGTTCATTGCTGTTGTTTTGAAAACCAGCTGAGCTTCTGTGCGGCTCGGCCCCCCTGGGTGCTGGCTGGAGGGGACTCGGGGGCCGGAGTGTATGCTCAGCCTGTGATCCCGCAGCCCTGCCTGCCCAGCCCCAGGGACCAGTTCCCTCGCAGTCGGGGGACATTCCTGGGGGGATTCCTGAATTTTCCTGGGCATCTACAACTGCAGTCACCCGCTCACAATTGTCATTTCTGCTCCCACCTTGTAAACTTTTGCAGCCAAGCATTTGCCAGAGCCCTGGGGCCACCTGCGTTAGCCTCCAGCGAAGCAAGGACATGCAGGGAGGCATAGACTTGAGGTTCTAGTTTACATTTTTTCGAATAAATGTTAAAACAAAAACATAACTACTGAAATTAAAAATGCTTGTCTGTGCAACACCAAGGTCACCCAGCTTGCCTTGAATGGACTGTCATCACACTTCGGGACAAAGAAAGTAAACATGACGGAACCGTGACCAGAGCCAAATAAATTTCATCTTTGTTAACAAAATAAATTGACTAGGACTTTAAAGAATTATTTCCTCATGGCATTCCTTTAAAACTTAATTTCTGGGGCTTCCCTGGTGGCGCAGTAGTTAAGAATCCGCCTGCCAGTGCAGGGGACATGGGTCCAAGCCCTGGTCCGGGAAGATCCCACATGCTGTAGAGCAACTAAGCCCGTGCGCCACAACTACTGAGCCTGTGCTCTAGAGCCCGCGTGCCGCAACTACTGAGCCCGCGTGCCGCAACTACTGAGCCCGCGTGCCACAACTACTGAAGCCTGCGCGCCTAGAGCCTGTGCTCCGCCACAAGAGAAGCCACCGTAATGAGAAGCCCGCGCACCGCAACGAAGAGTAGCCCCTGCTCGCCGCAACTAGAGAAAGCCCGCGTGCAGCAACGAAGACCCAACGCCGCCAAAAATCAATCAATCAATAAATAAAACCTTAATTTCTGTGTTCTTAGAGCAGGTAATCATGTCATTGTTCACAGAATAGTGGTTTCTGATTGTGTGTTGCATTTTTATTCCTAAACACACGTTTTCACATAAAAAAAAAAAAAAATTGTTTTTCAAAAGAAGTGCAAGAGACTTTACTTTCACTGCCAGACCTGCGAGGGTCCTTAAATGGTCAGAGAACCCTGTCTGAGACATGAGTACACTGAGGCTCTGGGGCAGCTGAAGGGAAGTCCACGCAAAACAAGGTGAGGCGC
Source organism: Balaenoptera ricei (assembly GCF_028023285.1). Lineage (NCBI taxonomy): Eukaryota > Metazoa > Chordata > Mammalia > Artiodactyla > Balaenopteridae > Balaenoptera > Balaenoptera ricei. The sequence continues at coordinate 2,884,548 of NC_082640.1, read as the reverse complement.
CGATTCCCCCTGTGCCCCCCTCCTTCCCAGAAGACGCCCCTTGCTCCCTTGCCCTCTGCCGGATCCCAGCCCCGTACACCAGAGGCCTCGCTCCCACTCTCCCTGCCCTCCTGGGAGCTCTGTACACCCTCTGGCTTGGGCACCTCCTCCTGGCTGCTCTCCAGACCGTCTTCCCCTGACCCACCGCATCCAGTGTATCCCACATGTACAGGTGGCTCCCTGCAGTCCACCCTAGAGACACAAAGGGGAATGAAAGCCAGTCCCAGGCTCGCACCAGCGGCACTTGGCCTCTGGGGCGACCCTCTGGCCTCAGCCTCAGCCATCACACCCTCAGGGCTGCCGAGGGTCTCTGGCAGGACCTTCCTGGAATTGTGATTCCGGAGGTGGGAGGCCTTGGTGTCTGGCAGAGGGAACCAGACCACATGGGAAGATGTCTGCTCAGTTTGGGGGGTTTTGTTAGATGCTCCACAGCTGGGGCTCTATTAGGTGGTCCCAGAAATTGGAGTCCATGGAATGCCAGTGTTCCTCGAGAAGATCTATGAGAAGCAGGCCCTGTGATCAAGGCAATTTGGGCAACACTGCAGACTCTAATCCCCCTTTGGAGCATGATACCGTGCTAACTTACGAAGGACTCCAAGGAATCCTAGAGTCGAGAAACTTGTTCAGCCCAGCGTGTCCCCATCTTATTTGATCACAGAATCCTTTCCTGGCAGACGACATCTGGAGAGGACGGAGAACACTGGATTCTCTTACGGTCCAGCTCAATACCCCGATATCTCGTTTCCTCTGATCCGGTGGCGAGCTCTCAGAATTTGGGACAGATTGAGTTTTCAGGGACGGTAACAATTTCTGATAATTGCTGCTTAGAAGCCTTCCCTCCCCCTCTCTCCCGTAAGAAACTTAACCACAGGGGGGAAAAATGAAGTTCTGGCCTCAAATGGAAGTAAGCAGCTGGAGCTGATGAATTCCAGAAGCAAGTATTCCTCTAAGCGTCTGTGTGAGAGAGAGATGGATGCCACGGAGGCCATGTAAATATAATTATTTCTAAGTAGAATACCTTCAACATTTTCCATTTTCCATTAGGTAGCAGGGAGGTCACGGTGAGGCCAGTTGTCCAAATATGGCTGCCAGTTCCTCTGAGTCAGCAAAGTGTATTAAAAAAAAGATCTTTGGGAGAGAAATTTCTAATTTCATATTCTAGTAAGTCTCTCCAAACGTATGGGATATTATATTTAGGGCTGTGGTTTTCAAACCTGTTTTCAAAGCATGAAAAAACCCCCCTTTCAAGGAGAATCTTACTCAAAACCCCTTCCCACAAGCCCCAGGCCAGCTTCTGAGGCAGCCTCAGGAGACCCCAGGAATCCGGTCTGGATATCTGTTTTCTAGGGCCTTGGTGCTCAGAGGGCAGGCCTCAGACCAGAAACTTCTCGTCACCTGGGTGCCTGTTAGAAATGCAGCCTCTGGGCTCCACCCAGACCTGACCAATCTGAGGCTGCCTTTTCACTCCACCTCCAGGGAATCTGGGTGCACATTAATGCTGAAGAGGCGGATATGGGGATTTCTTCCTCTATTGGATCATTTCTAAATACCAGAATGAGGCTTCTTGAAAGTTAGTCTGGAAATGTTCGACTCCCAACCCAGTGACCGCTCTAAGTAGGGTAATCCAAGATAGTCCTGTCATCTGCTTGATGGTTCTCATCTGCAAAATCTACTGTGTACCCCTCCTCTCACAGAAATGGCAAGAGAAGAAGTGAGGGCGGCCTGGAAAGAGGCAGGAGAAGAGAGAGCAAAATAGTTAAAAGTAGAGAGTGTGAACCAGAGTTCCGGGACTTGAGCCAAACACTCCCACCAGCTCCCCCCCGCCCACCCCCGGGTGGAATTGGGAAGGTTGATGAAGGTCCTGTCCTATTTATCCCCATCATCAAAGGGGAGTGGGGGATGATGACGATGATGAGGAAGATGATGGTACCCATGATGATGGCCATGGTGAGGAGGAGGATGGTCCCCGTGAAGATGACAGTGGTGAGGATGATGATGGTCCCCATGCTGATGACCGTGGTGAGGAGGAGGATGGTACCCATGCTGATGACCGTGGTGAGGAGGAGGATGGTCCCCATGAAGATGACAGTGGTGAGGATGATGATGGTACCCATGAAGATGACTGGTGAGGAGGAGGATGGTCCCCATGAAGATGACAGTGGTGAGGAGGAGGATGGTCCCCATGAAGATGACAGTGGTGAGGATGATGATGGTCCCCATGATGATGGCCATGGTGAGGAGGAGGATGGTCCCCATGAAGAAGACAGTGGTGAGGATGATGATGGTACCCATGAAGATGACTGGTGAGGAGGAGGATGGTCCCCATGAAGATGACAGTGGTGAGGATGATGATGGTACCCATGAAGATGACTGGTGAGGAGGAGGATGGTCCCCATGAAGATGACAGTGGTGAGGATGATGATGGTACCATGATGATGGCCATGGTGAGGAGGATGGTCCCCATGAAGATGACAGTGGTGAGGAGGAGGATGGTCCCCATGATGATGGCCATGGTGAGGAGGAGGATGGTACCCATGATGATGGCCATGGTGAGGAGGAGGATGGTACCTATCAAATGACTGATAAGCAGGAAGCACCTGGAATCGCCTGGGCGGCTGGTCAGGGCTTTCACTCCTGAGTCAGTAGGCTCTAGACGCGTGCCCTGGGCGGTGGTTGGTGAGCACCTGAGCTGTGAGCCCTTCCGGGCCTGGGGGTACAGCTGGGGCCTGAGTGCACGCAGGGGCCTCCCGGGCAGCCCCTCTGCAGGGTGGTGCTGGCACCCGGAGCCTTTCTGCATCGTGCTCGGAGCCTCTGCAGCCTCTCTGGTTTCTTGGCCCTGTGAACCACTTGGTCTCAGTCCAGGGATTTGCTCTTACAGAAAAGAGAGGAAAAAAATAGAAAAGTTGTGGAAAACTGACACAAGGAATTAGGTCACCCTAGAAATGCTAAGACATCAGCAAAGCTCTTGATTAGCAGGATTTCATCTGGGGGCCTCCGACGGCCGCCAGGCCCTGGCTGTGTAGGCAGAGAATTCCAGATGGAACAGGCAGGCGGGTGAAGGTCAAGACGATCCACCTTCTGACCTCTGCCTTTCTGCTGCAGAGGGCAAGCTGCGGGGCCTGCCCCAGGGGTGAGGGTCTTGGACCTGGGATCTGGGAGTTTGGGGTCCTGATGCGGTAACTGAAGCATGCTGCCCCTCCTCGTGGGATTCAGCATCTAGCTCCCCTACCAGCAGAACACTAAGCTGCCCTCCCCTCCTTCGGGGACCTCATCATCGGACTTTCGCTTCCTTGGTTTTGATGC